>NC_137865.1:32856516-33465771 GCF_963924005.1 Protomyctophum bolini
CTCTCTCTCTGGAGCAGCGGGTGGGGGGGTGGGGGGGGGGGGTGCTTCCTTACCGTCTGCTGCAGGTCTGGGATTCCGATGCGGATGACCACCGTGTTGCCCGTGGGCTCCTCCATGGGTCCTCTGGCACTGGTTGCGCTGTGCTCTGCACCTGGACCTGGACCGGCGGGGGGCCGGAGAGCCGAGACGAGGAGTACAGGAGCGGGAACGCCGCTGTCCTCTTCCCGGGAGCTGCTGCCGGAGCTGCTGCTGGTGGAGCTGCTGCCCCCCTGGCTGCCGTTGGCTGCGCTGTGTGTGAGCGTGTGAGAGTGCGAGCGTGCGTGCGCGATGAGGAGCGTGCGCTGCGGCTGTGGAGTCTCCTGCCGTTCAGGGCTAGGTGGCTCATGTTTGCCGGCTGCCGGACGCAGAGGCATGCTCTGTGTGAGGGGACTCGCGCTGCCTGTGTGCGTCTCTCTCTCTCTCTAGCTCTCTCTCTCCCCCTCTCTCACTCGCTCAATTGCCGCGTACACACACAGTCACATACATGCACGCGCACACACACCGCTTGCTCTTGCTCATGCACACACAGCGCTTGCAGCGTGCCTCGCTTGCCTGGGAGAGAAAAAAAGAGAGAAGGGAGGGAAGAGAAAGGAGTGGAGTACGGGCAAAGGGAAGGGGGGGTAACAGAGGATTAAAGAGCATGAAAGAGGAGGGGATAGAAGGGGGAGATGAAAAGTGCAGTGAGAACATGATAACTAAAACTGAAGAAGAGACGGAGGGAAGAGCGAAGATGAATGAAATTACAATCACAGAATGGTGAGAAATTATTTGTTTAACGTGTGACTTGCCTGAAAATGAGGCATAATAATACAACAATTTTCAACATGCAGAGGCAATGTTTGTTCAATTTCTAAACACAAAAAGGGAGAGATGTAAGACAATATATCTTTACATACAGTAAAATTATGAATACATTTGAAAAACAGTAACATTACATTAGCCTATTTAATTTGACTTTTGTGTGTTTAAATTTGCACAAAAGCCAGGGTTAGGAACTAAATCACGATCGAGTTTCAAATGACAGCGGGTTCAATGCAGTGGGGAGAAAAAAAACAGTCAGATCTCCGACTCGGGGCAACTACACCACTTCATTAATATGTGTGGAATCAACTGTGCCAGTGTTGTTGCCAACAGTGCGACGGTGTGAAACCTGGAGCCTTGCCTATTGCTGTTGGGGAGCTGATATTTGGTGTATACTAATGGGGAAAGGATAAACAGAAGGAGAGAGGCTACACAGTGTTGTGATATACAACATGCTGTGTACTGATACTTGGTACTTGTGGGCTAGCCTGTCTGTCTGTCCGCCGCCGAACCATGGAAATGTCAACCGGGTCGTCACACACCAGAACCAGACGAGGGTCCAATACTTAGAACAGAGTTTCATAACACACAGTAAAGAATGAAGACTGTGTGTGTGTGTGTGTGTGTGTGTGTGTGTGTGTGTGTGTGTGTGTGTGTGTGTGTACACAACTGTGAAGGTACACTGACCCGACCACACGCATGAACACACACACACACAGGCGCACACATGCATGCGCACACACACACACACACACACACACACACACACACACACACACACACACACACACACACACACACTAAGGCTGTCCCTGAACATTCAGGGTTCGCACCTTCGCTCATTAGGGTTGGCACTCGAATCTTAATTAATGGGCTTGAACCATTAGATGTTATTAATAATCAGGGGGGCACACAACCGATGCGCCAGTGCACATACGTCGTCAACATGTTTTCTGCACGTAGATCAAAGGCATGCAAGGCGCATTTGCGCACCAACAGCTGAGACAGTTAAGTAGAGAAATCTGACAGGCATTCAAAAGGAACTCAAATGTGATGTTAATGTCCTGTAAGTAGACTTAGAAATAAAACTAATCATTACATGTGGCTCTTATTTTGAAGAGGAAGTTATGCACAGGAAGTCTGTTTCAGTTGTAAACAAGCTACTATGACACTTTTCCAAAGTTACGTGCTTCAAATTAATTAGAAACGAATGGTTCGAAGGTTTGCTCGAAAATTCCTGCCGAAGGTTCGAGTCCTAAAAACAGGGCTAGGGTACAGCCTTAACAGACACACGATATATACTGCAACAAATCACCATGGTTTCAAAAACCACTGCAGTCAAGACACTGGCCAAATGTCACATCCAAATGGGTATTGGACTCTAAAAGTCTGATGGTAAATGGTGTAGCATTTCTATAGTGCCTTAATCCAAAGCGCTTTCAAAAGTGCTTTCAATTGCTTTATAATAGGTTACATTCACCCATTATAAAAATGTAAATCATTAACACACCAATGGCAGAGACAAGGCACCTGCTCATCGGGAGCAATTAGGGGTTCAGTGTCTTGCTCAAGGACACTTTGATGCAAAGCCAGGCAGAGCCAGGGATTTAGCGGAAACATTCTGGTTCTCTAATGGCTGATCTATCCACTGAGCCACAGCTGCCTGTACTGTATGCACGGATCAGCCAGTTGTTCTTGCGGATGAGAGCTTTTCAGTATGGTGAGTGAGACAAAACCCCTAGGGCCTCTTTGGAAGATGCTTCACTGTCTCCAATTTAATCAAGTCAGCATTTTACCATGTAAAATATGCTATCACACGTTTGTGGCAGGCCTGTTAAAATAATTAATTGTGATCTAAGCTCAGTGCCCATTACTTTGTCTCTGGCATCGTCATTTTATGGACAGAAACTCTTTGAGGCAAATACTGAATATGATGTTGCAAAATTAAATTCAATGTTCACTGTCACTAACAGATGCACAGAGCATGCATGCAGCCATTGATATGCCCATATCTGCATAGGCCTACAGTACTTAGGTACACTCTTTTGATGGCACCATTGGTCCGGAAATAAAAGTAGATTAGTGTGAGGTTGGGGTAAAGGTTCGGCTTAGTTATAATGTGCACTGTCGGACCAATGCTGGGGCAGCAGTGGCCCCTGTTGCCGAAAGGTTGTCGGTTCGATTCCCCGGATGGGCAGGAAAAATCTGGGTGGGGAAGTGATTGTCATCAGATCACCAAACACCGCTGAAGTGACCTTGAGCAAGGCACTGAACCCCCAACTGCTCCCCCTGGAGCTGCTTAGTGGCAACAGTATAAGACTGTGGTTGTACTGGTCAGCTCCCAGGTTTTAATGTGTGTGTGTGTGTGTGTGTGTGTGTGTGTGTGTGTGTGTGTGTGTGTGTGTGTGTGTGTGTGTGTGTGTGTGTGTGTGTGTTGCTATGTGCAGGGCGTTGCTGAAAATGAGCACTTGTGCTCAGCTACTACCCTGGGTAAATAAAGGATAAAAAACATTCCGGCCAATCACTTTTGGCGCCTCACTTTTCTGTCTTCACTTTTTAAGCCCTCAGCCAGCCAATCAAATCATCGCTATGGGGTACACCCAGACACACAAAGCTGGGCATAGGAGGGGCTAGCACCCCTGCAATGGGATTAAAGGCATTGCACCCTAAAGGAAGGTTTTGCAGGCCCGGGCTGGACTAGCGGGCACTTAGGCTCCAAATGCAGCCTGATAGAGCATCGCGGGTTCAAGTCCCAATCCTGGTGAACTTTGCTGTATGTCACTCCCCGTGTGACGAAATGAAAGCCTGGGTAGCGAGGCTACTCCCCGTGTATCTCTCCTCATTTCTGTTTTACTCTATCAATAAAGACACCATAAAGGAAAGGTTATTCATTGCCTTCGTTTCCTATACTATAATTGTCTCTTGATCAAAGCCAAGACCTTCAAAATGTAAGTGAAACTTGACTGGGTTTTACAGAATACAAGCCTATCCCGCTTACAATTGTTTGAAGTTGAATATGAATAGAATATGAGGTGAATTCTTACAAATGGTGTCTCTGGGCCGAGTGGAGTGGCACACGTCGACTTCACTTGTAGGTGTGTAATACGATACGATACAACTTTATTGTCAGCTTGTACTGAAATTTGTTTTGCGTCCATGACGTCACCGTTCAAGATACAGACAAGACAGACACAATACATTACAAAAAGATACATTACAGTACACAAATAAAAGAAACAGACAGGAACAAGAACATATCCTCTGGTTTAGCCATTTTGGTTTAAAAGCAGAACCTAAAAAAAGCACGTAGAAAATGCAGTGCATACAATTTTCATCCAGAACGAAATAATGCGCATTATTCACAGAGTAGGGCCCGGTTTTCATTTTCATACTACTATTTCGGGCTCAGGTCAGACTTAATCTAAATAAGCCTTATCAATAAAGTTAACAACAAACGATTTAAATCGTATACACATGCAGCTTTCTCAGTACAGTCACACAGTGTATGAGTGTATGAGACCTCTACTGAGAAATATTGTCGGCAGTCGATTTGAAAAACGGAACAAGCATGTACTGTTACTGTAGCACTGCTACAGAAGCACAATTATGTAATATTTAAATTATTCACATAATGTTCGGTTAATCAGTCCTAAACGGATCGTGATTTAGCAGTTTTATAGTTTTATTTAGATTTCGGTCATTTGTTAAAAACAATACAGTTGTTAGGCATATACAGTAGCCTACAACTTAGTCAACAAGGTGACTATTTGGCGGAAAATGTTAGGGCTGAAGCCGAAGCTTATATTGCCCACCTTATCACACAAAAATAATATTTATATGATTAAAAAATATACATATTGTCCCATGATTTTGCAACCCATTTTTTCACCCAGTGTCAATTATCTAATGTAATCTTGGGCGCTACACTTCCTCTGCCAATATATGTACATAAAATAGAATAAAAGTACACAGTATATGAATATACAAAGAAAATTAGCTGTCACAAGACTTCAAATATTACATTTCAGAGCTAAACCAAACCAGTGTACCCGGTAGGGATGCCACATGGTGACCATTTGCCCAATCGAATATTCTAAAGCTCTGGCGATTAATAATCGATTAATCGACCCCCCCCCCCCCCCCACACACCCCCTCCCCCAAAAAAAAAAAAAAAAAAAAAAGTTATATTTTTTGTTTTTTTTAATTTTTTAATCAATATCAGATAAAACTTCTAAGATTTTATATTATGCACATGCCATGGTCACATAACCATTATATGTTGAGTGCATGCTTTGATGGTTACAGTTTTATAATCAGTTTTGATGAGTAAACCTTTGTGGAGATCTTCTCAGTGCCATTCAGGATGGAAAATGAAATCCATTTGGATTTGGGGAGAAGTAGTTTCATAAGGGGCTGGTATGTATTACTTGATATAAAGAGAACATGTTCAGTTCACTAGTCTACACTCTACTCTACACCTGCCTTCATTTCATCTGATTGTCTGTCTGGCAGGCACTTAACAAGCGATCGTTAACTGTGTCTGTTAGATAGAGGGGCAGATCAGAGTGGCTTTGCTCAACTTGATTTATACTTATATTCTCCACTCTGATGAAGGTACATGTTCGATATATCATGCAGCATTACTTATTAGCCTATATTTTAACTATTAAAAAAAACAAAAAAAACAAAAAAAAAAACGTTTTTTTTTTTTTTTTTTGATTTTCGATTATGAAATATAAATATCGATTTTGGGGACGGCAACACATAATCGAAAAATCGATTATTCGGCGGCATCCCTAGTACCCGGCCCGCCATATAAAGACACAGCCTGTATTTAACACATTAACAGCAACCTCTAATCTACTCGGAGCGGAGGACGAATCATTATAAAGACACAGCCCCCTAGCCTCCAGTGTCTCCCCCCACCCCTTTCCCCACAGTGGAGCCAAGGGCATCAGACGACAAATAGGCTTTCAATAGAAAACATTATGGTGACTCAGACAAATACTGTTTGTTTTCTTATATACACATTACACACGCACACACCCGTACACACACGCACACTCGCTCGCACGCACGTACGTTTTTGATTTGTCCATCTATATTTGTACGGAATGTACCATTCTTGTGAACTGATTAGATGTTGGTGAACAACCTTTATGTATACCATGTATGCAGGAACACGGGCCAAGGTGGTGACCTCAGATGGCGACAGTGAGGAGTTTGACATCCTAGCTGGGGTAATGCAAGGAGACACTCTAGCTTCCTCTTTGCCATATAGTTCTGGACCACGCGCTCAGGAAGGCCATCAATGGAGAGCAGGATCTTGGCCTCACTCTTACGCCAAGGAGGTCAAGAAGACACCCTACAGTAGTTCTGACAGACCTAGACTACGCGGATGACATCAGCCTACTCTCCAACGACATGGATCAAGCACAGGAGCTCTTGAGCAGAGTGGAGTCAGAGTGTGCCAAAGTTGGCCTTCGGCTGAATGCCAAGAAAACTGAGGTGATCACCTATAACATCCAAACGGAACATCCACCTCTCACAACAACAGGTCTGAAGGAAGTCAATGACTTCACGTACCTGGGCTGATGGGTAAACTCAACAGAGCAAGATCTAAAAGTGAAGAAGGCACTTGCATGGAGGGCCCTCAATGGCATGGCCAGTGTATGGAACTCCAACCATCCCCGACAAATCAAACTCAGCTTCTTCTATGCGACGGTATAATCTGTTCTATTATGGCAGTGAATCCTGGACCCTGAAGCCAACTCTGCAGAAGGCACTAGACGGGTGCTACACCAGAATGTTACGCGTAGTGCTCAACATCAGCAAGAGTACACATGTTATATAGAATATTCAGGGTGAGCGACCCTAGCAGCCAGGAGAATAAGACTTGCAGGACACTGCCAAAGACACAAGGAGCTGCCAGCCAGCAAACTGGTGCTGTGGGAACCAACCAGGGGGGCAGTCAGACGGATATTTTGTGAAGCCACTAAGGAAATGAAAGTTCATATAATGGCCTGTTGTGGCGCTCTCATTGGGCTCAAAAAAACCCATAGCCCCATAGAAGTCCATGTATTTGGGCCCAACTTCACCTAGACTGTATTACCTTAATAAACATGGTCATGAATACTTTTTTCTTCCAGTCACTAGTTTAAAGTCTCATTTCTAATGTCATAATATTCTTTTTGGAAAATTATGGTCCCATTTATTAAAAAAATGACCATAAAGTCGCGCATGTTCTGAGGGGCGTGGCTACCGTTACAGTCTATGAACGGGATCCCCCACCCACTCGAGTCAAAATAAAAACCAACGAAGAAGAAGGGGGAAGTCCCGCCTCGTTGTCTGGGCCAGCCAATGGGCCAGCTGGCCTGAACTGGGCCAAAACGGATCTAGAAAGATGGCGACTTCCATTGCAAGGACTGACAGGCTTCATTTTACGTTCACGTTAGACCCGCGGAACGCTTTGTCCATATTTTTTACAGTCTATGGAACCAACGCATGGGCACCGGTCACGAGGACGTCCCATACTAACATATGTGGATGTACTCAAGAAAGACGCAGGAGTGCAAAGCACCAACGAGCTAGCCGGATGTATGGAGAACTGGGATGACTGGAAGCGACGATGGAAGGCTCGTCTGAGGACGACCTAGAGAGAGAGATTCCATACATTCCATAGGGCTAGACCATAATGGGCATGACATCATCACATTGCGACAGGAGCAGTTCCTATAAGTGAAAGATTCTCGCATTATTTGCAAGTACTGTGCCCTGTCATCCACCATGAGTCTGAACAGGATCCTGTGTTCCTTAAGATCAGTGGTTCCCAAACTGTGGTGCGTGCACCCCTTGTGGTGCGCGACATGTAAAGTCTAATGGTGGTGCTATGGTTTTATTTCAAATATATTAACATATTATGCAAATGTTTTGCAAGTAATGCAGAATATAGCCTATGCTGCACATATTATGCCATATTCAGGTGGAACAAAATGAAATATATGTCTCTATATAGCTTATGCAATTTATATTTCCATGTGGGGGGTGCATCAGCTAGGTCGGGAGGTAACAGGGGCTGCATGGCCAAAAAGGGTTGGGAACCGCTCCTTTAGATGAACAGCCCAGCCCTGCTTCCTTCTTGGCAGACATCTCTTGTTCAACTCAAATAAAGCCTCATTTACATTTCACTAATCTGCTCTGGGAGCTTATTCCGCAACAGACCATGTTCCACAGAAAGACAACCCCTGTCTGTGCGACTAATATAAACAATGTGTTTTGCAGAAATCAGCCTCATGGTGGCGCTATAACCGGCAGATGTGTAGATGCAGGGAAAATGTTTTTCCATGGCCTCTAGGGAGTGTGCATACAAAGTTGTACACAGATCAATGCAGTTATAGGTATAAACAGGAATTGCCCTGTTATAGCGCCACCGTGAGCCTGATTTGGAAAAAAAATAGTGCCATTTCGTCCTCGGCCTAGGGGAAATGTGCATGTATAATGTCACGGAAATTGCACACTGTGATTTGTGGCATTTTGTTTGAAACGGACCAATAATGTGAGCTTTGGAAGCCAATCTTAGCCAATCAGGATGGAAGATGGGAAATGGTGCAGATCCGTGTTGATCACATGACTATGGAGATAGTGTATACCGAATTGTGTAATGTATGGATAAAATGTGTACGAGTAATCTACAGAAATGTGTTTTGCCAAAATCGGCCTCATGGTGGCGCTATAACAGGCCGTTGTGGAATATTTGGGGCAGAGGTTCATCGTTGGCATCCAGGGAGTGTGTGTGCAAAGTTTGGCATGGATCGGGCCAACGGTGCTAGAGATTAGCTGGTAACGGACGGACGGAAGGACGGACAGACGGACACACACACAACGGAGTGCAAAACGTACTCTCTCCCAATTAGTGGAGACAAGTACAGCTGGATCTCAAATTAATTTGTCTTTTAAAGTGAAATAAAGTTCTTCAGTTTTTAAATTGATTGTAGACAGTTCCACATGTGAGGTGCATAGTAATGAAAGCTTGTTTTACACAGTTCGGAATTAACGCATGTGATGATGGACAGTTTTGGGATGTAATAGGTTGTTGTAGCGGTTAAGATATTAGGCTTTTTTTTAGTAAGGCTTTGTAGATAAAAACAGTGCAGTGCTGTTCTCGTCTCTTAGCCAATGATTGCTATGGCTTTTTTCCACCAGGAACGGTCCATGGCCACCTCATGGTCTATGCCGTGCTTTCACACACTTTCACACAAACTCTCATTTGCATTTGTATTTGTATTTGTGCGTGCATGCGTGCGTGCATAACATGCACATAATGTGTGTGCAAAAGTTGGAGAGAGAAAGAAAGACAGAAAAAGCATCTGCCAGTGGTTCTTCCACTTGGGGAAAGAATTGCCTCATTATATGACAGAACCCCTAGAATCAAAGCTCACATGATTGGTCCGTTTCGAACAAAATGCCACAAATCACAAACACAGTGTGCAATTTCCGTGTAATTATACACGCACATTTCCACTAGGCCGAGGACGACATGCCACTCTTTTTTTTCTTCAAATCAGCCTCATGGTGGCGCTATAACAGGCCAATTCCTGTTTTTAGCTATAACTGCATCGATCTGTAAACAACTTATGTATGCTCACTCCCTAGAGGCCATGGAAAAACATTGTCCCTGCATCCCTCCACATCTGCCGGTTATAGCGCCACCATGAGGCCGATTTCTGCGAAACACATTTAGTCGCACAGATTTCATCCAAATCTCACGCAAATCAGTACACATGATCTCTGTAGTCATGTGATCAAGACGAGTCTGTTGGATTTCTCAGATCCAACAGACATGTCCTGCTCATCCAGAAGTCTATCCTCAGAGATGCTATGAGTGATCTGGCTCTTCATTTCACACACGATATTTCTGCTCATTTGGAAGCGCCACACTCGCTCACTCAGCTAAGGTAAACACAAAACAATGCCCTGAGTCACATGAGTCCCTGCAATAAGACCATCTGTCAAACAGAATGTAATGCTACTGCCATGCCCAAACAAAATATTGATTTTGGCCACTAGGAATAAAGAAGGTAACAATACTGGGCTCGCTACTCGAGCCCACAATAAATATAATAACTGGATGTTACTGGATGTAAAGTAAAAATGACTGCTGGGCCGTAATCAGCATTAACGTGCTGCGTTAACGCGAGACTCTTATCGCACGATGCAAACGTGAAGCGAGGAACGCAGGCGTTGTTGCCTGGATCAACACAGGTCTCCTCCAGGTCTGTTGAAGAGGGGAACAACAACGCAAGCGTTAAAAAAAAGCCAGGTTTGGTGAGTCGCGGGCGTGTGGACGTAACAAGCACGTGCGCAACAAATTAACGGGATCGCGCTCACGTAAATACGCTTGCGTTGTCGCACGGGGTCTAAAATAAGCAACTATAGTGCTGACTGAGTGACTGTCAAACATCATTTGAAAGTCAGAATCTTCAATAAATCAATTTCTATGTACCAAGATCACTCAATGCAGATAGTGCAGGAATACACACAATGATTAGTCTCTAGGGTGGTTGTGTTACATTTGATATCCTTCACAGCAGCTCACAAATCTTGTACTTCGCCCAGCAGATGGGAGTTTTCATTAGTCCCTAAATGCTTAGTTTTCAAAATCTCCGTGGGTGGTTGTAATCTGTGGGAAGTACAGTATGTGTATCTGATGTCTTGGTACAGTGGACAGATGGTTAGGAAGTGTAGCTTGGTTTCCATTATATTATATTGTAATTTTACTCCACCACATTTATTTGAATAGGCCTACTTTAGTTACTAGTTACTTTATAGAGTTTGATTATTATGACAAACCATACAGTAACTTCAGCTCTATATACATTTCGACCATTTGAAAATAGCCAATCAAGCTCACAATGCATTGCGATGTGACGCATCGTGAGCTTGTAGATCGGCTATTTGCAAAAGAGTTTTATACATTTGAAAACTTGAAATCGGAACTTCTGCAAAATGAGTACTTTTACTTTTGTTACTTTTGATGTCAATACTTGCGCTTTTACTAAAGTACATTTTGAATTCCGAATTTTTACTTGTAACGGAGTATTACCACATTGCAGTACTGATACTTTTACTTAAATAGAGAATGTGAGTACTTTTTTCACGCCACACTGGGTAATTTATCCTGACCCTGACAAGGTGTGGAAGAGAGGAGAGCTCGGCTCTGCTGGACACTGTGCTGTGTAATCCCATTAGCGGTGGGGGAGAGGAAGACATGCTAGGTAGCACTAATACACTCCACTCCGCCGCAGTCAACAGTCTGGAGTGCACCGACTCTACGTGATTCTCTCATTACATTATATTGCACTTGCAGAGTATGACAGAGTACAGGTCCACAAGATTTGCTACACCACCAAGATACCCATGTACCCATCTAAATACTTCCTTAATGTCAACAAAGTCCACACCCACAACACCAGAGGGAGTTCAACAAACCATGTGCAACCCAGATTCGGCACAAACAAGGGACTAAATTATTTTCGCTCCTATGCTACCAAAATGTGGAACGCCCTGCCAACAGTTATTAAGACATGTGAATGTGAAGTGTAATGCTTTATGGTGTCATCCACAGTAACAGCTTTTGGATTGAGTTGTGCTTTCATTGTAAAGTACCCATTGTACAAACTGTTAATAAATACTTCACACGATACAATCAATCAATACAATGATCTCTCGATTGCAATGACGGATGGAAACCTTGTATGGCACAAATTCATTACTATTCAGAAAATGGAAAAAATAAAGCCATTACTATTCAGGAAATGGAAAAAAAAAAGACATTACTTTTCAGGAAATGGAAAAGAGAACATGTGTTTCAATAGATCCAGGTATTATTTAGTCACGCAAGCCCTTGTTTTTACTTTTAATCAGGAATTTGGAAAATGTTCTGCAGTAATATCAAGTATACCGTGAGTCATAGACAATCAATGGTATAAACCTGCCATACATACGACCACAATGGTCCTTTAATTACAGATTACAGAGAGAGTACAGGGAGGTATTTCACCCTGCTTGCATCACCATATGACGTTCAACTGCGCCAGTTAACAGCACTTGAGTACAGTCTGTATATGTCTTCATGTGCTTCGACAAACAAATAGAAAAGACAACAATGCAGATCTGGAAGGACTTCAATTTGCAAAGCTACTGAGGGTATTACTGGTGGCATCCAAAAAAGCCTTAACAAAAAAGTGGCTTACAAATGTTATACCAACCGGTTTAGATGGATTACTCATGTCTCTACCATAAGACCTGATTTTGTTTAAATTCAGTTAAATCTGTTTAACCTGTAGAAGCGGATGCTTGAGGTACTTATGTATTATGATCATCAATAGAGAAGAGAGGCAGATATCTCTCCTTGTGTGTATTGTACGTATATTGTGTTGTTTTGTTTTGTTTCTGTTGTATGTATTGTCAATTGTCATAGTCGTTTTGTTTACATGTATGTTTGATTAAAATTCAATAAAAAGTCATCTAAAAGAAACTAAAATGCAATAATTGCATGCTTGTTGAATACGTTTACGTGCCTCTTTGAGAACGACAGTGATGCAAAGTGATGCCTGCTTTTTATCGAAACCTGAACATTGAGCAGTTTTAAAACCTTGGTGAGCATACAGACCCCCACAATATGTAACTGTTTTTAGATCGTTTTGAAATTTGTCTTATTTGTAAACCTATGTAATTCACATGTATTTTGTTTTTTCTTTTCCTGATATTGTGGTGTTTTTCTACAGTATATGATATTGTATTACTTGAGTCACTGAGTGAATGAGTTTAATTACTCAGTGTAATTTCGAGAATAAATAAAACTTAAATGAATATAGCATCACGTATGTTTATTAGGTGGGGGACACCTGGAAAAAGCCAGACCTGCATTATATCCAACACTAGCATCTATCTACAATCTCTGTCTCAGCTTTCGAAACAACATAGTGCAGTGGACCAGAATTACAAGCAGAGTTGCTCCCAATGCTTCAAATAACTCTCGCCTCCCCTCACTTCAGCTATGATCTCCACTGCCACTGCATCTTTCTCAACTCCCGCTCCCAACCACCACGTTCTCTTTCTCTGTCCCTCTCTTTCTTTCTTTCTCAATCGCTCGTAGTCCCTCTACTGAGCTCTGGCCCTATGAAAACAAAGTGAATAATTTATGACTGTACAGAGCTGTGTGTGTGGAGCCGACATTCTATGTATGTACATAACTAAAGCGTCCGCTCGCCTTTTAAAGGGCCATGGCTATAGACTAATTCAGAAACGGGTCTCATGGTCGCAGAGACGACATATCTGCGGTGTAAACTCGCAGATCTTCTACTACATTGAATTGTAGAGTGACTGATGTTAGTCTGCTCAAACGTTACTCTTTTACCTGCTTTTTACTAACACTAACTTTACAAAGATGCCCAGAAAATCGTGATGAACCTGTGTAGTTTATGGCTGCTCCAACAGTAGTGGCAACATTCAACTTTGGAAAACGGAATGTCCAAAAAAACACTGCGGTGGCTGAGACAAGAGCCATAGAGTAATGGTTGAGACGAAGCAGGGAAAGGTCCTGAAAGATACATAACGTCAGTCTTACCCGATAGCCAAATATTCTGTTGTACTACGAACACAAGGCTGCTGTACTTTATACCTCGTACCAGCCGCGGAGAGTTCTTAAAACTGCAGTGGGTGCCAGGCAGCAGAACAAAAGCCACCTTATTAGCATTTGAATACCTGTTCGCCTACCCCCCAGTGGCCCAAGCACCCCCCCCCTCCCGTAAAGTTGTGTCCCCAAATGACAAAATGACCAGGGGGAGGGGAGCGTCAGTGGGTGCTATTTGGCTACCTAGTGCAGGGGTAGGCAACCTTTATTATCAGAAGAGCCATTTTTGGCCCAAAAACGTATTACAATTCTATCTGGAGCCGCAAAAGTTTGCTTTTATAAAGCAAACTTTAATTATTTGTGATTCTGGTCTTTTAATATTACATTTTATTGTTTGCTAATTTCTCAAAGCATGTCAAGTATACTGTACCAGTAAGCCAGCAGCATTGGTGGTGAAAACAAACATAGATGTATCATGAATACATTATTCTATTCTTTTCATTTTCCTTAATTAAATGTGATTCTTATTTTTATCTGGTGTATAGGCAACATTGTTTTGCAATATCAAAATGAAAGAATAACTTTATGCCTACTGCAAATTCAATAATAAATTATGATTAAATGTAAAAAAAGAAAAGAAAAGAAAACCTCTTATTCCTTTTCATACTTCTTTGCCGTAGCAACTGGGAGCCACGGGAGAGGGCCACATGAGCCACATGTGGTTCTAGAGCCGCAGGTTGCCTACCCCTGACCTAGTGGGTGCTTCAGCCCTCAAGCACTCCCGGACTCAACGCTGCTGCCTCGTACTTTAAATGCTTAGCATGAGGTATAAAGTACAGCAGCCTTGTGTTCATATACGTTTGCTGTGACCATGAGACCCGTTCCTGAATTCGTCTATAACTTTTTTTTTTTTTTTTTTCATATTTTTTCCTAGCGCGAGTTTTTGTTTTTTTGTTTTTCCCCTATTTCTTCCTAGCGCGAGTGTTTGTTTTTTTCTTATTCTTATTCCTATTTTTTCCTAGCGCAAGTTTTTTTTTTCTTTTTCCTATTTTTTCCTAGCTTGAGTTTTACTTTTTTTTCTTTTTTTTTCCTATTTTATACGAAGAGTATATTGAATTTGTTATCACACAATTTTTGTAACCCCCTTTTTCACTGGGTGCCAATTGCCTAAACTGTAATTCTTATCACCTGACAGGTGGGAGTTTCCCCCTGTAGGACGTAGCTCGTGGAAGGAACAATCAGTTCCTTTCCCCGCCATCAGGTGCCCCGGCTGACCAGAGGATGCAGTATATATAGAGAACAGGATTACTGCTGTTTTTTGTAAATATCCCACAATTTTGTAAACAAAAATATCTGTTTAGAAAAATAATATAGGCGTTTCTGTATGCAGCCGGTGCGTCATCAAAATGATTTGCATCAAAACACATGTTTTGCCACTACTCTATTTGTGTCTTAAAACTTGTGTGAGGCCTCTATCTGTCTCAAGTTAAGGTCAGCCAATTGAGTTAACAATCTCCACTGCATGCAAACTGGAAAACATAAGCTCACCAATCCCCGTTTCCTTTTTAGATTTTAATTTTTCTCTTTTGCTATGGCTCTCCCTTTCTGTTTCTCTTTCCCAGACGCACGCACACGCGCACACACACACACACACACACACACACACACACACACACACACACACACACACACACACACACACACACACACACACACACACACAAAGCCAGATCATCAGGATTAGCCTCTCAGTGTAAACAAATACTGCCTGGGCCATGCAGTCCCTGCAGCCACATGACATACGAAAAATTTGCCATGCGCTAAAAGCTTTCCGAATCAATCGACTACAGTAGCTGCTGCAGATCCCAATGCCACCCTGTCTGTCCTGCATCAGTCTGGCTGACACTGCGCGCACACGCACACACGCACTCCCACAGGCATGCACTCGCACACGCACAAACCTGTTTGTATGCAAATAAACACAATACACACATGCGCAACTGGTGCAATGCAAACACACTCACATGCACCACACACAGACAGCTGATGCACTTGCATATTCTAGGGCACATTGCGCAAGGTAATGGTAATGTCACACTTTATGAGTTAGAATATGAATAGAATATTGGTTTTGATGTGGATATACAGCTCCATCTCAATGAATTTGAATATTGTGTAAAAGTTAATTTTCTTCCATAATATAATTCAAAATGTGAAACTTTCATATATTCTCAATTAATTGTGCATAAAGTGAAGTATTTAAAACCTTTTTTCTTTAATCTTGATGATTATGGCGTACAGTTCATGAAAATCAAAAAATCTTATCTCAATGAATTAGAATATTTTACGAGACCACTAACACATTTTTTTTTTAACACACACACACACACACACACACACACACACACACACACACACACACACACACACACACACACACACACACACACACACACACACACACACACACACACACACACACACACACACACACAGAGACAGATTTAAGTTACTGCATCAGACAATATTATAATTGGGGACCATAATTCATTATTAAGACCATCATTTATGCCACCCAATGCTGCTACAGTATCTACTTCTACCGGCATGTAATAATAGTACAGTATTAGGATTTGTTTTCATGAGAAATCACGTTGTCCAAAAGGTTTTTGTTGCCGTTATTTTTTATTAATGCCCTCATCAGGAGTGGCACTTTACAAAGAAAATAAAGGCTTTCTATTCTGTCAGACTCAAACAGTTGCGTTTATTCTCTCTGAACTCTGAGCTCCATTACATCTAATCTAATAACACATTATCAACTCATACGCCTACACCTAGTAATGCTTCTAATGAATGCAATCCTGCCATGACATACCCAGTCATTTTAACCAGATATCACAATATTTACTACTGTACATGCAAGTGCATGTGTCAAACAACATGGTGGGTTGCTTTGTAGCCGTTATTTACATTCATGGCCTAATTTGTGTTCCAAATATGGCCCGGCCTGCCCTGTACAAACATAATTGAGCATAGCATTTTCCCACTGCAATGCTCTGTGCCTTTTCTTACAGGCGTACAGTGCCTTTTCATACGCATGTGTACAACAGCAAAACATTGTCATCACATGCACCACGCACACAAAATAATGGAGGGAGGTAAGCATTTTTTTCATCTGTTCTTTGCATTAAGAAAAGCAATCTAATTAGAAATTGTAATAAATGATTCCATCGAAGACAGAGGATTGTTGAGACAGAGTGAAATTACAAGTTGTATCCAACTAGCTAGATCGTGGGACACAGTAGGATCCACATGCAGTGTGGGTTCCACACCACACCAATACACCATTGGCATATACAGTATACTATCAATATTACGCCCTATTCACTAAAATTACCTGCAGGGGACCTCTGGTAATAATACATTTTTAAATCTCGAAAGATGCTTAGATAGATGACATGCATGGTAGCAAATCAGGAATTTCTTTCAACTGTAGTGATGTTAGGGCCTATAGCTAGCGTCCAGACATTTTCCAATCAATATTTCTCAAAAACAGTGCACAAAAAAGCATTTCAATTCAAGTGAAATATAGACTTTGCTTATCCCATGCGGATGCACCATGAAACACAGACAGCCTCAGACCTCATGTAATTTCTAAATCACATAATGCTTCCACGTTAAATATTAGCATTCAATTGCATGTATCTTTCTCGAGGGAGGAGAAGCATAGCTCTGAAACGATCACTGAATGCTCAAGGAGCACTGCTGGTGGCACTGAAACTGTACGGTCACACAGACAGACACCCACTGTCTAGGAGGTCACGAACAGCAGGAGTTATGTAAGTGTCTGTGAGGAGTCCAGCCTTGACAGATTAGCATGCTAATGCTTAATAAGTCCTCATGCACCAGCGAGCAGGAGACACCTACTGATGTCTTCAGAAATGCATGTAAGAATATTAGAATTTGGGAAGAAAATGGGAAGAAGGCAATAGCGGAAGGGCGATGCATTATGTTTGTTTTTGTTTGACTTGGAAAAGCAAACATGGCAACCCATGATGTTTTCATTTATGCATTTGCTTGGTAAGCGTGATACTCACTCTATATGCTCTAGTCTATAGTCTATAGAGCGTCGCAGTCCCTCCCCCTTTCATGACGACGACAGGCCCCGGAAAATAATTTCCCGTGCATTTTTCCCATAGAGTATTTATTTAAAGATCTGTAAGCCTCGGACCAAACCAACACGGATCGTGACCAATGGACACAATATTTTGGGCCAAACAAATAATTTAAAATAATTTAAAACAACAAAAAAAGTGTAAACTGCCTGCTCTTTTTTGTCTTTGTGCTGTGCTATCAGACGGAACCATCCATGGCAAAGGGCATTCAACTATTAAACTAGATGTTTAGTGAATCAATGGTTAGCAAACTTCATGGCCTAGTTCTTACCGTAATGTTACATACAGTATACATACAATGTTGCTATACAAGTGGTTTTGTGAACATTATTTACAGGTATGGTGGTCATTACAAGTCCAGTAGAGAAACCGACAGTTAAGTAACTAGGGGCAACTCATTTAGAGCTTTCCAGCAGCAACAATAGAAGATTCGCCCAAAACATAAGAAGAATATTGACAGTCTCTGTGTGTGCATGTGTGCATGTGGGTGGTTGAGCCAGACTCGGCTGGCTATGGTAGCATCCTTGATCCCCTCCCTGTATTAAGAGCTATGTTCGGTGAGGAAATGATGCGGTGCATGGTGTGAAACAGGCCTAAATTGGCTGGCTGGCTTTGTATGGAACCCTCCCCGGGGAGCACCATTGATTATTAATGTGCAAGCTGCATCAAAGAGCCAGATGCTGCTACAGTACCCGCTACAGCAACACAAGAAGTCCATAGATACAGTACAATTCATCCAAAGCTCCACTTTTGTGTGATGAAGATGATGTCAGAGCAGACATTAAGTAATTTGTCGTCTGGTGAGAGTGCAGATATTACCTGTGGAAAAGCCAGAGCTTCAAAGTGGCACAAACTTAAGAAAAAATATACACTCCGTCTTCCACCTGATGATGACTCACTGAATCTTCATCTTGAAAAGACAAACTACCTTACATTTTGCCAGCTCCAGTATGACCTGCTAGACTAGAGCATTCCTTACCCCTTGGTTGGGAACCAGTGAATGGGAAGTGCCGACCAGTGCGTCATACCCTTCGCCCCTTTCCCCAGCTGCTCCCACCTTGTGACTCTTCAGATGACAGTAGTAGGCTACTGTTGATGAGTGGAGCCAGTGTGGAGATGTAGTGATGAAGAGTAGCGGTCCATTCGTTTAATAAATAGTATTTTTGACCGGTAAGATGACCTTTGTACTTAATTTCATAGGTTCATATAGGTTCTATGACAATATGGAAAAATTGGCCAAATCATTGAACATTTCATTTCCGTCAGCTGGTGGTAGCCATTTTGGAATTGTGGCTCTCACAAATTTAGCATTTTTGCGAAAGGCATGGGGGCTCAATTAGTTTTTTAACCTTCATAGATGATAAATCCACTGAGAAACGGAACTTCGCACTCCACGGTCACAGCCGCGGTCACGTAAGTATAAAAAATGACCCAACTAAAAAACAGGCCTGTAGGGAGTGTGCATACAAAGTTCTACGCAGATCGGACCGGTACTGTTATATGTAAAGACGTGACTCTGCCTGTTACAGCGCCACCCTGAGGATGATTTAAACATTTTTAAGTGGCATTTCATCCTCAGCCTAGTAGGAATGGGCGTTTATATATATACAGTATATATCGCAAGCTGCTCTCCCATTCAGAGAAAAGCAACTTCTAAAACCTTATCTAAGGATTCAGAAAACCTTCAAATTCTTAATAAGAAACTAACCAAATCACACCTGTGTGAAATGAGGGGAGATCTTATCTCATCATACATCATCTCATGCCGGCCAATCACAATTTGCGTCCTACACAATGTTTGTGTTTACACAAACCCTCAAAGCTGGACCTCATACAAGGGGTTGTCTGTCAACGTTGTAGTGCCGTAACCAGAGACAGACGATTTATTTGACGTGGCCAAAAAAACCTGGCCACGTCAAATAGAAAAACAATTTACTCATTGGGAGATCTAAAGGTTTGATTGATTGAATTGATTGATTGAATAATGTATTAACAGATTGGAGAATTACAGTACATTTCAAGCACAACTCAATACAAAACTGTTAACTGTGGACGACACCATAAAGCATTACACTCGTTTACAATAGGGTCCACCATTTTGAATTCATCATGACATTTAGAGACGTACAAATATACACTTCTATATAGCCAAAAACAGGAAATCATCATAGAGGAGGTAATATGGGAAAAAATCACACCCATGTGAAGTTAGGGGCGCTAATATATTAAAGTCTAACTCATGTTGATTAGGTGATGTAAAACAAACGGTGCCAACACAAACATTAAATTCTCTTTATTGTTAATGGCATTTAATGTTTGTGTTTGGGACAAGATTATGTAAATGTTCCATTCATTGTCAATGGCATTAGTTCAACAAACATTGAACTAAAAACAAACATTAAACCTGTATATAGGAGGATAAAACATATACAGTGATGGGGAAAAGGGGTGGGTGGGGGATTCAGATTTTACGGGGCCGGTTTTGAATTGCGCCGTAGGTGCCCTTTGAGAGGTCAGAGGTCTAAAACATAGATATCAAACTAGACAGGTAAGTTCAGGGTATTTGGAACTTCCAAAACCAAATTCAGAAACACTTGTTTCTGAATAACATAACAAATATGTTATTTATAGAGCCACCCAGCAGTGGAACTCATTATCTGTAAACATAACAAATTAAATATAAATACAGTTTAAAAAAAAATCTCTTAAAATATATTATTGGGAGAGATCACACAATTGGATTGATGTGCTTTTATCTATATATCTTTGGCATTTTAATGTAATTGTAATTTAGACTGATAAGTGTCAGTTGTTGTTTATATATTGTATGTTGTGATGTTTTATGTGGATCCCAGGAAGACTAGCGACTAGCGACTCTATGTGGATCTGTACAGTCATGCTGATGATGTAATACTGATCGCTCACACATGGACAGCCTGCGTTAGTCATCATTTCTAGGCTTGCACTGCAATGGTTTATGTTGTGTGTGTGATGTCAGACCTCAGATCCTGGTCAGCCTACATAAGGTGTGAATTGTCGTTAGAATTTCACTTAATCTCAGTGCTACTTAGACGTTTGTAATATTGGATTACCTAAGAGTGACAAAGATTGAGACAGAGAAGACTCCTCTTCAACACGTGAAGATGAGCCACAACGACCTCTACTGCCAAGCACTGAGGAATGAACAGATCCCTTTAGCAGCCTGTCAGCAAATCAACAGCCCTGTAGCCAGCCAGAAACAGGGAGACGTGGATGAACTAAAATATGGCGGTCGTCAACAGTTTACCAAGAATGCAGCTCAGGGGGAGACGTAAAGACTCATCAGCTGAATTACACAGGAAAGAAAATCCACATCTGCAAACAGTGTGACAGGAGTTTCAGACAATTAGGTGATCTAAAGAAACACCTGCGTCTCCACAGTGGAGAAAGACCATACCACTGTAAACAGTGCAACAAGAGTTTCAATCAGTCTAGTCACCTGGAGTCACACCTGCGTATTCATACTGGAGAAAAGCCTTTCAGCTGTAAAGAATGTGACAAGAGTTTCAGACAATTAGGTGATCTAAAGAAACACCTGCGTATCCATACTGGAGAAAGACCATACCACTGTAAACAGTGCAACAAGAGTTTCACTCAGTCATGTAGTCTTAAGACACACCTGCGTCTCCACAGTGGAGAAAAACCATACCACTGTAAACAGTGTGACAAGAGTTTCAGACAGGTATGTAATCTAAAGAGACACCTGCGTATCCATACTGGAGAAAAACTGGTCGGGTTACCTGCAGTTACACATGTGTCTCCACACTGGTGAAAATCCTTTCCATTGCTGAAAGTGTGACAAGAGTTTCAATAGTTCAAGTAACCTGACGAGATACCAGCGTATCCACACTGGATAAAAACCATACCTCTGTAAACAATTTAACAAGAGTTTCAGTGTGTTAAGTGGCCTGAAGAGACACCAGTGTATCCAGACTAAGAGTTCTCAATGGGACTGAATTATTGACAATTATTGACCATTGAAAATGAAAGGAGAAACTAGAACTGCACTCTGCCGAGTGCATACTTGCTTGTTGCACACTAGTAGGCCATAAATGGCCTACTAGTGCGCAAGCAGAGCGCGCAAGTACTTTCGACCGCTGGAAAGTATCACATCTCAGTATCTCTGTGAAGGAACGTTTGAAATGTATAATCATTACGTGTAACTATTTGCTACCTAACTACTTTTTTACAGAAAAATGAATCATTGATATGTGATTTAAAAAAAAACGTATACGGTATAAACTGAATTAAAATATATTATACAGTATAATTATTTTATTACTTATTGTAAATTGTCAATTGTTTTAAATGTATTTCATTTTGTACTATAGTGATATTAATACTAAATCATGATCAGAGTAATATGTGTCTCTAACTTCAATTTCTGTAATAATACTTTCAAATTTGTTGAAATATACATGATCTAAAATACTTCCGAAATCTGTAGTTCGATTTGTATTTAATTGTTTAAAGCCTAATCTTGACATGAAGGTCTTTATATTTATATCTTTTTCAGTATAATGGTCTTCATTGAAATCTCCTATTATCATAATTGTGGAAGTCGGAGATGATAGATACTTTACCATTTTCTTGAGAAATGTGTTTAATTCCGTAAGGTTTGTTTTAGGTGATCTGTACATAAGAATGATATATAGATCTTTATTTTTTACATGTATACATATGTGTTCTACTTTTTCTAATATCTCGATTTCTTTTTTATTTATTTCAATGGCAATATCTTCTTTTATAGCAAACATAACTCCCCCACCTATATCATATTCTCTGTCATTCCTGATTGTTTTGTAATTGGTGTTCATTGTTTTTAATTTAAAAGTAATGTTATTATTTTTCTTTAAGTGTGTTTCAGTAAAAGCTATTAGATCCAACATTTCGAGTTGGGAATCTGAGTTTATATCTTGTAAATGTGTTAGATAACCTCTGATGTTCAACAATCCAATTTTTAATGAATGTTTTAATGGTAATTGAGTTATCTTCCGTATATTTGGATTTTCTAGAGGTGATTGTCGTAATCGTATCATTTCTCTTTCTACATTCTTATCTACTTTGATCTTTTTAGGACTAAAATCAAGTATATATAGATCTCTTATCCTTTTCACTCGACTGAATGCTACATAGGCTTGTCCTATACAGAGTATGAGTTGTAATTTGATTAGCAGTATACCGTGGTTACTTGGTTCCAAAAAGTGAAGCCAAGTTTTTTTCAACCGTAAGTCTGTGCCTGGTTTGCTGGGACCAGTTACAACATTACGTCATCGTTGAGAACTGGGACCAGAGTACATGGTGTGTATATGTATGACTAGCTCTCAGTGATGACGTAAGAGATATGGTCATCTGTGTAGTCTGTTCCCAGCAGACCAGGCACAGATTTACAAATTACAAATCACATTACAACTACATACAGAGTATGTAGTTGTAATTTGATTAGCAGTATACTGTGGTTACTTGGTTCCAAAAAGTGAAGCCAAGTTTTTTTCAACCGTAAGTCTGTGCCTGGTTTGCTGGGACCAGTTACAACATTACGTCATCCTTGAGAGAGTACATGGTGTGTATATGACGTAATGTTGTAACTTGTAACTTGTAACTTGTAACATTACGTCATATACACACCATGTACTCTCTCAAGGATGACGTAATGTTGTAACTGGTCCCAGCAAACCAGGCACAGACTTACGGTTGAAGAAAACTTGGCTTCACTTCGAAGAGACCAAGCGAAATGATTACTTGCGCGCTCTGCTTGCGCAAGTAATTAGGTCAAATGTCCTGTGGCAACAGGCATTCTGATTGGCTAGTATGAGATGATGCATGATTATGTACGATGATAAGAGCGCCCCTCACTTCACGGGTGTGATTTGATTTACACAATCTGTACAGACAATCTGTAAATCCATTTCACTTTAATTTGTATCATCATGTCATCACAATAATTTCTTGTTAGAAGATTTGTCACATGGCTTAAGTTAGAAGGTATGCAAACTACTGGTCCATGGCATCCATTTCAACCCCCTTTGGGTAATGCAAGAACTTTCATCAACGGAATTTAGCTGACACATTATTCCAAAACATTAAGACATTTTAGTTCTGGTGGTATTGGTTCCAGATGAAGATTGTTTAATACACGTTTTTCAGCCATTTTGCCAGAATTTCTACATGCCACATGTCTTACAAATCCATAAGAAACTGATCCTTGTGACATTACAGAATTAAGTAAACTATCGCATTCATGCAAATATGTTTGTGTAATGCATTTGTCTGCTAATAATCTGATGAGTGACAGAATCCACCAATCTGTGTATTTATTATATTGTAAATGAAATACAGATTCTGTTGCAGCAGCACACAATAAAAACGGACCAAATCTGCCCAAATAAGTAACCCAATAGGATACAGCTGCTGAGCAACAATACAGTGACATAAAGCGAGTATATATGAGCTATTAATAAGTTATGTAAAAAGTAAAAAACACAAATGCTGCAATAAATACTCAATTTTCAATTCCAATAAATCAGCAGAGGGACTCCTTTTGGAATGATTATGAAGGTTAATGAGTATGTATTTTACGGCTTATCCGATCCGTTTCCCACTACGACGTGGAGCTTTGGCCTGGGTGCTCTCACCGCATACAGTCATAAATATTTGACAGTGTTTACTCCACCGCTGCCCTCAAAGGGGGTGTACAATGAAAGATGCTGGAAAGGACGTATAAAAGAGAGAAAATGAAAACATCCGTGTGTGTGTGTGTGTGTGTGTGTGTGTGTGTGTGTGTGTGTGTGTGTGTGTGTGTGTGCGCAGCTGCGCACGCACGCAAGGGAAGAGCCAAGAGTGAAATGGGTGCAGAGAATGGACCCATTTGTCATGTCCAAAAGCAGGGATAAGAGCTTGCCAATGCCAGTCCATCTAGTCTGGAGCCATTATGAGTTTATTGATCTGTGCCACGCAGCCAAAGAAGCAGATCTGGGTCACTAGAACAGTGTCCAACAAGGTATCAGGATGGAGCTCTGATGTCACACTGCATTCCTGGCAGTGTCGCATGACATTAGGGCTAAAACTTTCAAGCAGTATTCTTTTCTCGATTACGTTTTTATCGAATACTTTATTTTATATACACCGGTATGTTTTTGGGTTGTACAAGAAACCTTTTTTGTCATTTTTTAATATTGTTGCCTTAAAATAGGGATGCCACGTTGAAAGTGATTAAATGTTGAAGAACCGCCTCCCTCTAGGTCATCCAACCAAGCCGATCCAACCAATATGCATATTTGGGCATTCCAATATAGGCCTACTGTTTGGGCATATACTGACCAGTAAGACGCGCAAACGCGGGAAGCGAACGCAGCTCGTACATATTTGGGTTTTGGACGTATAGCTGCTTTGGGGACTCCTTATATGGTTATGGCTGAGTCATGGTGGACGTATAGCTGCTTTGGGGACTCCTTATATGGTTATGGCTGAGTCATGGTGACGTAATCACTCAGCTCCATATATGGGCACAAAAGCGGGACAGACAGACACACAGACACACAGACACACAGACAGACATGATCTGCTAGGTCTCATAGTAAGTGCTCACTGCGTTCGCAATCACTGCGTTCGCAATGACATCATGGATGTGCATTAAAAGGGACAAGCACTGACAGATACAGAGATCTCCATACTGGGCATGGAGATCTCTGTGGGCATAAAAGGGTAGACAAACAGAAAGGACATCTCCATATATGGGCACAAAAGGGACACAGACAGACACGTACGACAGGTACTCTGACAAAGCCAACACTATGACAGACTCAGACTGACCCATTCATAACATTGTGTCTATGGGGCATGTACTTTTAAAATAACTAAAATAATTTTCAACCGATTTTTAAACGGTTTAGTTTGTTATAAACGTCAGATATGTCAGAATACTTATATGCTTTTATATGACGTTCATATAAAAAAAGAAGCAGATAAGCATCCTGAATCATAGCCGCATTAATAACATTTGTAATAACCGTTTTGTAAATCCGTCAAAATGTAAGCGAGTTATGAGTATTTTTGTTTGAGCTGATCACCAGCTACCAGAATAACATACTGTACTGTAGGACCGCCTTGAGCCATCTAGCCTTTATATATGTCTATGGGTGTGAGGGCCATGTACCGTTCTGCCGGGTCTTAAGGTGCGTTCGAACCTGATATATTTGTTTCGAGTCGCTTTACTTTGGCAGGTCAGCATTGGTAAAAAATAAAAATTGTAGTGGAAACACAATTAGAAGAAGTCCCTTCGCTTGTGTTGCGCGCCTATTGGCTGTAGACACAGTAATTTAACTTTGGACAGTCACCAAATTGACCAGCTCGTTCACCCAAGACGGCTCGGTTCAATATATTTAACATAATTCCTGTTACTATTTATGAGCAGCAAAACTAGTTCCTGTGTCTTTGCAAAGGCAAGGGTTTGTATAGTTTTTATAGCTCTATGGTTCAGTTGGATGGATGAATAGAACCAAATAGCCAAAAGATTTCCGGGGTTCCGGACAACATCAACGCTGATTGGCTGCCAGGACACGATAAGTTGAGTCGGGGTGGACGCGAAGGTCGCTTCAGTTGGATTTTTCCAGCCGGGTCTAAGATACCAGGCGGCTCTTCGCTTCGTCCCGTTCGCACCGCGCTCGTTTGTGCAACTTCTCGTCTTTGCATTGACTATGTATGTAATCACGCCTCTCTAACTATCCAGGTCTGAACTCAACTTTACAGCACACCTTCTATTAGAACCCGTGGCAAGGGCCTCAGCAGCACACCAGTAGTAATCCACTGGATCTACTCTTGTTACAAATACTGCTCATTAATCTGCCTAAACCTAAGCTGCTTTAAACACCTTTTTGTAGGAAAATGCATTACTGCGTCACATTTTGTGGCCGCTAGGCCCACCCCACTTGTGCTTGTGCGAGTACTACTGCACATGCACGATATACTGTAACCAACAGCTGTGTTACTGCGCATGCATGGAAACGACACGCTGTTTTTGTTCAACAAACAATAAAACACAGGACAGGATCGTGAGGGGAGTCCTTGAGGTAAACTGTGTAGTTCATCAAATCAAATATTATTTGAACTGACGCACATAGTAAAATGCAGCCAAGTGGCCAAAGTTGTTCCCAATAGCCTGATAGGACGTTTGCCTGCACTAAACTACCTCTGAGCTGAATGAGAGGCGGCGAGGGGGACGAGGGCGCCTTGACTTCATTTTCTTGCTATGCTATACATACAGCACAAAATAAAACGTGAAAAAAACGGTAGCTGGATGGCAAGGGTTTCAGACCCAGTCGAGTCTGTATACTGTTAATGAATGAACTGCTGAAATGAAATAGTGATATACGGACAAGGGATGACCATGATGTTAGGTTAGACATTTATTTTATCACATACTCATACTGTAAATAAATTGCAGGCAGTCAAGGCATTACATGCCTGGCCTCTTTCTTGTCCCAGTCAGCCATGCTATTATGGAAAATTATGATTATTATTGCGTGAAAAGAGCGCAAGTACTGTTTTCGGCTGCGTATGTCCGTGACTGCTTCGACCAATCGGGATTTGTGAATTTTCGGTAACACGCTCGGTCAATCAGGGATTGTGTATTGTCTTTGGTGGTGTCGCTCGGCCAATCCAATCAGGCCTTGTGTATTTTTGGTGGCGTCGCTCGGCCAATCAGGGATTGGCTGATGACATAACTATGTATGTTTATGTAAAAAAAAAAGTGGTTCCGGGGGACAACACCTATGTGGATGACGTAACCAATTGTAACCCATTGAACCTATTGTAGTGGTGAGATATAAGTTGTGCGGTCTGCTCGCTCACAAGTAGGCCACTCATGGCCAACTTGTGTGCAAAGCGCAAGTTGGCAGCTCGACAGAGAGCATTTCTAGTTCAGTCTGTACCTGGTGTAATGACAGCATAACACATTCTCGAATAACTTGTGTAAATGACAAATATCACCCTACCCACCCGGCTTCCTTACCCTTAACACCGGCCAATTGTGTTCGCATAAACACCCGACAAAGCCAGATGCACCACAGTGGTGGTGTTGCAATGGTGACTTTACCATTGCGCCACAAAAGCGCCATAATCATTTCTAATTTACAAATGTATATGTGCTACTCGCAGTCAATTAAACCAATTAACTGTTGGGTCTGTGTGTGTTCATGGACATATAAAAAGGTCAAAATAGCCAATTGCACAAAAAACATCCACATTCAGACACCCAAGCACCAAACACACATATACGCATGCACACACATAAGTTCATGTAGTCACAGACACACACAACCATGCAAGCAACACACGTGCACAAGCCTTTACACAGAGGTAAATCCCAGATGATTATTGGCCAGTAGTGAGTGGGAGAGTTATGGACATTTAAGTGCTTCTAGTAATCACTACTTGCAGCAGCCTTCCATTCTCCACTTCTCCCCCTGTCATCTCCACTGATAGAAAAACAGATAGGGCTTATGAGGATACATACAGTCTCAGCTCTGGCTCATGCTTCACTGTCCAGATGCTCCCCTTACCAGGAGAGGAGAGCTACACACAACATCCTGTGTTCATTTATCCATTTGTAACCTTTGAGAGTGTACAAATGTAACCAAATGGAGAGGTAATTATGTACTGGACATGTATGATTGAGGATGTGGCCAAATAACATTTAGTTCTACAAGTCGGTCTCTAAACACTGAGAGACACACAGAGACTAAGGACAATTTCTCAGCTTTCGTTGCTAAAACTGAGTGTTAACAAACAAACAATTATAGTAATAAAAATACAAATATCTAAGTCTTTATTGACCCTTCATACTGGAGCAGTCACAATGCCATGGCTGGTTTCCAAAGTCGTAGCATAGGTTTGTTAGCAGCTGTACCCACCGTCGCCGCCTTGCAATTAGTAATCCCCATGACTGGTAGGCGGAGATCTCCAATAATCTGGTATCACGAGAGTAATTCAAGTTTGTGTGTGAGAATTAAGAAAAAGTATCTAACCGATATCTTTGGGTGTCCCACCAAAGACTGTATAGACTGCATACTGTATGTGGCGAACATTATAGATAGTCAATTAAAACCAAACAAAAATGTATACTAAAATTGAAAATAAAATGAATGAATGAATGAATTAATAAATTAGCATAATTGGAAGTTCTGTCAAATAATCCAATTCCATTGTTGGAGACTATGTGATTGACAGCCTGTTTTTCACCACGCAAAGGTTCCGTTCCCATCTTGGGCTCCAGCGAAATAGCTTTA
The DNA here is from genome assembly GCF_963924005.1 of Protomyctophum bolini. NCBI lineage: Eukaryota > Metazoa > Chordata > Actinopteri > Myctophiformes > Myctophidae > Protomyctophum > Protomyctophum bolini. The sequence goes on from NC_137865.1 coordinate 32,885,490, forward strand.
ATGTTTGAATGACAAAGATAACAAGCCACAGATTCACATGGAAGAAAAGCCTTCTGAGGCGATGAAAACAGGATGGTAATTAGAATATCAGAGGATACTGCAAAGAGAACAAGACAGAACGGGACAACAGAATTCAACTTGCCAATAGAGCAGGAAGAAAGCGCCTCAGGCCGATGGCAGAGGGCACAATTCCTGGAGGTGGCACTGAGGACTGTGCAGTTTGTTGTAAGGTAGAACAGCAGCAGATGCGGGACTGGCTGGACTGATAAGGTTTCTGCCAAAATGCAATGAACAAGTTGCTGACAGGGTTTTTCTTTGAGTGTTGCAGACGATCGGTGCTGAGGTTGTTATAAATTGCATGTTGTTCCACAAATACAACCACAGTTTTTGTCACTGTTAGTTCCACGCTTCTATGTCCACTGTAGTGGAAACACAAATGATAACCATTCACTTCGTCAAGGAAGTGGAAAAGTGCCTATTTTTCAAACTGACCATTCAACAGACCATTCAAACCATACAGGACCCTATAAACTGAAATATTACATTTGTCATTAATTTTATAAAATCAATGATAACTCAATTACATCTTTATAAATAAACTCTGTCCAGGTCATTCTCATTCAAGGGTTTAACTTACTAAAGCAAGACTTTGTCCAAAGATAGAAAGATCTGTCCTACAGACTGACACACACATGCAAGTGCACAAACACATGGATAAATGCTCATACCCTACACACGCACTTGATGTATTGCCTATTACGTTGTGGTGACAGTACTGGCACTAGGCCCAGAGCGGCATATAGTTTATGATGTTGGGAATAATAGAAGCGGTTAAAAATAACATTATGAAACGCACCTTGGAGACAGTAGTGGCGTTAGGCATGGGGGGGGGGGGGGGGGTGGAGGGGAAGGTTCTCTGACAGGAGACAGAAGAGGACACTTCAAGGCGCTTCGGTTAGCGCTGGCTGCTTCCAAAGGGTCGACGACAGGCCGCCATTCGGCTATCCCAGGACTGCCGGGAGTGTAACTCCAACTGTCTGAGGTGACAGCGGGAGCTCGGCAAGGGGATAAAGACATTCACGGGGCTGTCGGGGCGGGCCACTGCGCAGTCAGGCACTGTGTATAGTTGTGGTCGCTTGAGCTTTAACTTTAACTTGTCATGCCTTAAGAGAACACTTTGGAGACATAGACAGGTGGCCTAGTGGGTGTGTTTCAAATAGTTAGTTTGCATGACACAGCCACATAGACAAAGACCTGCTAGCAACTTCAGGGGTTGACTCGGGTCGGTGAGCTGCGTCACATGCAACACATTTCTCTTTGTCTTTCCTGACATTCTTCATTGTCCTGCATTATAGAGTGTAGCCATAGTACCCTAAAACTATGGTTAATGGGGATTTTTGGCTTAATTTTGTGTGTATTACATCGCAGTGGTAAAGCATAACATCAATAACTTCAATTGCACACTTGTCCCGGCCGAGCCACACGCTTTCATGTACATATTGCGGGGCTTGTGTAAACTGTGCGGCCAATGAAAAGGGTTGCGGGAAGAATAATAAATATTATTAAGTATGGCAGAAACCAATCTGTGTGTTGCCATTGAAGGCACACAGAATTATAATCAATTATAATCAATAAAAAGTTCTTCTGAGTTCTTCTATTATCCTATGATTAAACATTTCTAACCTGAAGTGAGTGGTCTGTTCCAGGATGAGAATGGGGTCAATCAATTTTTTGATTAGAATAAAAATAACGCTATGGCCTTCACAGTCTCCAGATCGGTGGTTTTAGACTCCTCCCACTAAAACACCAAATAGACTAGACTAGCAATAGATTGCAGACCGCGGCCATCGTGCCATTAAGTTATGGCAGGGTAGCAACTAGCCGCAATTTGCCATTGACACGCCATACATCCAAATGGAAAAGACCTATCTCATTGTATTAAACTACGTCAAACTCACCAACATTGCAGCTGTAGGAAAAGCTTGAACTATCCTCTTTCTATCTGCAAAGTGTTTGTTTCATAAAAATCCACTGTAGACATGTTATGAGCTACTTTCTGCCAAGAAATTCCTTGAAGATGATAATTACTTTCCAAGTGTTGGAGTGCTCATTGGCTATCACTGAACAGCCCTGTGTACCACCTGCTTTGAATTTGCACATAATGGAGGAGGCAGCAGGACGTTGCTTTACTGAAATCGAGCGCTTCCATACTCCGGACACTATAATCAATAATAACATGTCTACGTTGGATTTGTATAGAAATCAAGCTTTTCGTACAGCTGCAATGTTGGCGAGTTTGACGTTCAGATCAGACTTTTCTGTTTGGATGTATGGGCTGTCAATGACAAATGATGGATTATAGTTGCCACCCTTCCATTAACTTAATGGCAAGATGGCCACGGTCTGCATAAGGTCTATTGGGGGAATATAGTTTGTAAAAATGGTGTTACATCACTTCAGGAGAGTTCCAGAGACTTGTCAAAACTATGCCAAGGGTCATTGAAGCTGTTCTGACAGCTTGTGATTTAACACTTTTTTTCTCTTTAATTTGTCACCCGTCTGTATAAATATATACTGGATATACAAACCACAGTACATCACTGCTTTGTACCTTGTATGTCCAAAACTCGTTCAGACAGATAAAAAGTACAGTGTGCTGCTCATTGTCCCTCCCCATTCTTCATACTGTACTTATCTGCAACCCCACACACACACACACCTCAGTTTAGAGATAAGCTCAGATAATCAATAGTCTGTGGAGAGATGTTGGAGATAAACTGGTAAACCTACCACAATGACCTATTACTTCCACTTCTCATCCTAAAGGAATCTGTACTCCATGAGTATTCCTAGTGCATAACTCATCAGCAGCCACCACCACATGTCATGAACAGGTCTTGCAGTATCAATGTACAGTAGTGTATGCAGTATGCTTTCTGATGTTCTGGAACCTTGCCCTACAAGATAAGTCCATAGGACTTTTAGTCTCTCCTCAGCTTTTGTTCGGACTTTGACTAAATAGGAATGCAGTTTATTTGAGGTAAAGAGAGACACAATCTTTCTAAATACACTGTTTGGGGATTTAGCCCCCCGCCAAGAACACAATTGAGTCACATTGAGTCACAACTCGCTCAAGTTCTATGTAAACTACGAAATTAGGGCTTTCATTTGGTATATAGATTGTGCGTTTAGGCCGTCTCTACGGAACGGTATAAAGCGAAAAGGAAGGTTCGGTAATCTGATTAAACTCCATTTGCTGCGCTGCCAGGGGATTGTCTAAGACAGGGGTCTTCAACGTTATTCAGGCCACTGACCCCGAGGATGAGCTGAAGGGAGATGAAGCATGGCCCCCCACTACATATCCTATATTAAAATTGGCTTAAGGGCTCCATGTTAGAAAAATCATGCCACATCCCTGTCAGGGGCCATGGCCAGTGGCCATGGCCAGTGGCAGTGACATAAAGTGTTATTGTGAACAGTGTTTCTTTCTGCCTTCTACTGTACACCCAGCACTAGACTCAGGTAAAGAAAAAGGTCTATGGAATGTGGAGGGCAGTATAACAAGTGAAAGTGTGCTGCAAGTGAGTCATAGCAGAGCATATAGCTCTTACACCAAACAGGCTGAGGCTGGGTGAAGGCTGAGAATGCTCACTACACGGTTACCAGCCCTGCCTCTCTCTAGCACATGGTTTTACCAAAGAAATGTCTTCACCGTCTTCTGGGATGAAATAATGAGGACAGTGGAGAGTTTGTGCCGTGCACAGAGCAGCTGTTTGTTATTGCAATTGCAAATGCAGTCGTGCACGCATGTATCTTGTGCTTGGTGGCTGCATGCTCTTGTGTAGTAATAAACAAACATTCTTATTTATTTTTACCCAATAGGATGTGTGTGTGTGTGTGTGTGTGTGTGTGTGTGTGTGTGTGTGTGTGTGTGTGTGTGTGTTTGTTTCAAGTGAATGCTGTGATCAGAACTTATGACCTGTCTTGCTGCAGGTCATCTCACCATCCATCCATCTATACTATTACAATTTACAATTTACAATTTAGGCATTAGGCAATCCAGAGCGATTTACATTAAGCAAGAACAAAAAAGCATGGGAATACATCACGTAAAAACATTTATCATGAAACATGCGTAAGCTAAGAAAGTAACGGTGGAATATCTATAATGAAACTATACATATAAGCTATACATCTATACTACTATGCTATACATATGTACTATGACGTGCTATGACAATAGCACATACAATGCACTTATGCTGTCTACATAACATGCTATAAGTCTGTATCAAATGCTATCTAAGTCTACAGAATTGCTATCTAAGGGGGTGGGGTAAGTGCTATGGGCCATGATGGAGTCTGAAAAGGTGGGTTTTCAGACTACGGCGGAAGATTGGGAGTGATGCTGCAGTTCTGACTGCAATGGGAAGTGCATTCCACAGTTTTGGAGCCAGAAGGGAGAAGAGTTTGGGACGTGTGGAGTGTTGCTCCGGCGTTTTTAGTGAGGGTACTTCCAGCTTCCCTGCGTTGGTTTGATCTGAGTGAGCGGGAGGGTTTGTAGGGTTCGATCATACTTGCAAGATATGGGGGAGCCATACCTTTGGTTGCTTTGAATGCCAGCATCAGAGTTTTGTATTCTGTGCGGGCAGCGACCGGGAGCCAGTGGAGGGAACGGAGCAGGGGGGAGACATGTGAGAATTTTGGCTGGTTGAAGACCAAGCGAGCTGCGGCATTTTTGATCAGCTGGAGAGGCTTAAGTGCACATGCTGGTAGGCCAGTAAGGAGGGAGTTACAATAGTCAAGTTTTGACAAGACTGTTGTCTGGATTAGGAGCTGGGCTGATTCCTGGCTACTATCAATGCACCATGTCTCGCACCTAGTCTAATAAAGCAGAAATGTCTTAAAGATGGAGTGCCGTGATTTTTTTCCACCCTTAAACATGATCATCAGGTGTTATTGTTATATAAGGAGGTATAATTTTTTCAAAAAAGTGTACAGTATTTGTTAAATTGATGGTTTTGTGTGGACACACCCACCAGTTCATTAGGTATGTGTGAGTTTAACCTTAGCACCACCCACCTAATCCAGTCCCTCCGCCTTTAAAACCACCCATTTGTCCTAGTCCCTCCCCCTCCTTATAAAACAGCCCATGGCTCTGCCCTTTCGTTTACAAAATGACAAATTTGTGTCTGTAATGTAACAAAAGCTTCCCATATTTCTGAGATATCGGATAAGCACCATTATGCACTTATACTGCCACCATTTATCCATGTATAGGCCTATAATCCATGCATACATACCATATCAGACCTGTTTTTTCAGATTTCTTTTTATAATTTATTTCCTCCAATTATATTGACCCTATTGTCACAATCAGCTCATCTCATCATCCAATTAAATCATAGTTTAACAGCAGAAACAATTAGTTTGATCATTTAGCATGAATAATTTGCCAATATACTGTAGGCTATTGATTTCCTCCAGCTAAGCAACCTGGCATTGAAACTGTCCTTTATTGACACAAAACACTTGCAGCTCTGCTCTAGGCACATGATGCTCTGGACAGAAGACTCTCCACTCTTCTATTACTCTGATAAAACTCAATTTACAACATGAATATGCCGTTCCTTCTGACTGCATTGAGTTTCAGCAAAAGTCCCATTGCAGTCAGAACTGCAGCATCACTCCCTATCTTCCGCCGTAGTCTGAAAACCCACCTTTTCAGACTCCATCATGGCCCATAGCACTTACCCTACCCCCTTAGATAGCATTTCTGTAGACTTAGATAGCATTTGATACAGACTTATAGCATGTTATGTAGACAGCACTAGATAATTGCATTGTATATAGTCATAGCACGCCATAGTACATATTTATAGCATAGTAGTATATATGTATAGTTTATATGTATAGTTTCATTATATAGATATTCCACTGTTACTTTCTTAGCTTACGCATGTTTCATGATAAATGCTTTTATGTGATGTATTCCCATGCTTTTGTTCTTGCTTAATGTAAGTCGCTCTGGATTAAGAGCGTATGCTAAATGCCTAAATTGTAAATTGTAAAAGTCGCGTTGCCAGATTTAAAGAAACAAGCTGTCAGGTCAACGGAAACAAGTCACAGAAATTGCCTTGAATATTTATGAAAACGTTTCAACAACACCAATCATTTTAACAACATATTAATCTGAGGGTCCTTCACATGAACCATTGGTCAAGTCAACCACATCTCCCCTGCAAGTTACTTATATGAAAACAAGCCCAAGTCGCTTGTAATAGCCAGACATGACAACATGACTTCCAGCGTGACACAACAGATACTTCTAATTCTTGACTTTACAGCCTTGTATAAGTATTAGGACCTACATATTGACCACAACAGCCAACAAGAATGCACACTGTGACACTACACTCTGTATCAAAGCCCGACCACTGTGATTATGAAAGAAACAACCTGAACTCCTTGAGAACAGCAAGAGCAACTGAGAGCTTCTTTGATTAATCCTGAGGACCCGACGTGAACATTTACTTGCTTCCAATCTAACGAAAAACAGTCTGCTCAGATGTGAACTGGTAATGTGTGCCTGTGTGGTAATGTGTGAAATGACTATTTGAAGAGCAGCAAACTGCACCGTTCAGTTCACACGTGTGTATGTGGCAGGCAGCTCCGCCCACAGAGGTTGTCGTATATAAAAATATATATAATGAGGGGGAGGGGGAGCGTGTGCGTGTGCAATAGAGGGTATGCGTGTGACATCATCAGCAAACCCTGAAGTTATACAGGAATGCCTACTGAGTGGCATAAAACTACTTTCTGGTCTTGACAGCCCCGTACATCCAAACAGAAAAGTCCTATCTGATTGCATTAAACAACGTTAAACAATGTTAAACTCACTTTGCCTGTTGCTTTGCCACTCACTTTAAGCATGCGCATACCCTCTACAGTAATACATCACACTATCAGTGTTTATAGCATTGGCCCGTTTGACTGTTAAGGGTTCAGCCTCCAGGAAGAAACCCTAAATACAAAGTTATTACACCATTGCACATAAAAACGACTCCAGGGTGTCTAATAAAGTACTGTCACCTCATAGACACATTAAAAACTGGAAAAATACAAAAATTGTGGCACTCCATCTTTAAAATAATGTTTAGAGAATATATTTATCCTCCTCCTTGTGACTGGAACACAAAGCATTGAGTAGTTGTTAGCATGATAAATGAGCCATACCGTAAAATCTAACATTTCTGTCTCATTTCCCTGCCTCCTGATGAGAAAAGCAATGTGTGTGTGTGTGTGTGTGTGCGTGTGTGTGTGTGTGTGTGTGTGTGTGTGTGTGTGCACACATGCCGGAGATGTGGTTCAATTTATGTACAAATCTAATTTCCAAAGCATAAATAATTTAAGAATGCTATTTACAGACAATTCCACTAATTGTCAGTACATTCACTTTACATCTTGCTCGATAAATTGGGCCTACTGCATTTGCACCTGCATGCACGCGTGCAAACACACATACCCATTGGGGTGTAAACATCTCAGAACATCAAACATTATGCCTGCAAATGTGCTGACACCACTACACAGGCCCTTTCACCACACACACACACACACACACACACACACACACTCACACACTCACACACACACACACACACACACACACACACACACACACACAGACACACTTTTCTTTCACTAAAATACCATAGCAAGCCAGGATAATGAGATAGTGCCCACATTACCATTTCCAAACCATTGCACCACCAGAATTTGGGACACAGCCCACAACATATCATTCCCCGTATCCAGCTCCTAGATCTCCATCGCTCCCTCTCTAGCTCTAATAATAATATTATAATAATATATAATGCTTGCCTTTTCTTTATCGGTTTACCTCTGGGTACCTCTCATTCTCCCACTCTCCCTTAACCCTGCATTTGTCTCTTCCACTCTTAACTCACCACTCCCTAAACGTGTATCTCTTGCTCGCTCATGCTCTCTCTCTCACCCTCTCTCGCTCATCATATACACATAGATTGAGGTTCACAAACAATTCCCTCTTGTGCAAGTCTCTTGCTCTCTCTCCCCTCATTTCGTAGTCTTTCATGAAGCAAGATACGTTGTTAGTCGGCCGAGAGCCTCTCTGCCAGATAGAGACAGCTGCAATAGCATTCACTGTGGCGCTTTGAGGTAAAGCACATATACGCACAGTTCCCAAAGGTGTATGGGAGAAAGTAATTAGAGGAAATAATTCAGCAGAGCATCACCTCTCATCTCTCCGTCAGTGCTGTCATTACCCACAGCCAATGGTAATTACCTGTCGCCCTGCTGGTATTAGGGGACATAATGTGTGAGAAGTGTGTGCACTCACCGGTGTTTCTGCCCCTCGGACCAAATGTCACCCTCAGAATCACATCACAGGTTTGCAAGGTTAAAAAAAGCGTGTGAAAAGAAAAGAAGGACACTTCTACATGGAACTGGAAATTGAATCGGGAACCTTTTGTACCAACAGTACCATTATTATTGTTAATATATACAGTATGTTTTTTCTACTACAGAGGAACCACAACAAGAACTCTCATGTATTGCAAGATGGCTTACCTTTTAAGCCACATACGTACGGCTGTAGTCCTTCCCGGGCTTGAATTCGACCAGAGGCTCCTTGCTGAATGTCATCTCCCCTCTCTCTCCTACCTCTGCCGTCTCTCTGTTCACTGGCTCTATCCAAATAAAGCAGAAATAATATAATAATTCAATAAAATGCAGTTACAAAACATGGTTTGAATTGTCAATATTAGCCTGTCCAATCAGAAGTGTTACCGATGATACTAATGAAGGCTCTGTTCCATTCTGTTCAAACAGAGTCAGCTAATGTGCATGTTGGCTCACTGCATGTTGGCTCACTGGAAACACTCGGTCTCAAAGTATCCTTGAGTGAGTTCCAAATGGCCCCATAAGGGTGTGTAACCTTGAGAGTGTACAAATGGAACCAATGGACCAGTACGGGTCCATTTGGTTCCACTCTCAAAGTTATGGGGATCCTTGAAATGAAAACGTTTGAGAACCACTGCACACATAATGGAAGCCTTAAAGGTGTAGTGAAATTTTGAAGTTTCAGCTTGAAATGCTGGCTCTGAAGTTTCTGAACCAATCAGAGCGTCGCATCCCTACAGACTATCTGGCCTCCAAGTCCTGACTTCCTCTCACGTTTGTAAACAAAGTGACAGAAAGAAGTGGGACAAAGCCAGGGGATTATTTCTATATACACAACCTATATACATATTTTAGCGTGATGATTACGTTTAAAACGAGTAATACACTGTCTGGATGTCATCTTGAATGAGATTAAAAACAGTAGTTATACAAATATACACTGTCTGGATGTCATCTTGAATGAGATTAAAAACAGTAGTTATACAAATATACACTGTCTGGATGTCATCTTGAATGAGATTAAAAACAGTAGTTATACACTGTCTGGATGTCATCTTGAATGAGATTAAAAACAGTAGTTATACACTGTCTGGATGTCATCTTGAATGAGATTAAAAACAGTAGTTATACACTGTCTGGATGTCATCTTGAATGAGATTAAAAACAGTAGTTATACACTGTCTGGATGTCATCTTGAATGAGATTAAAAACAGTAGTTATACACTGTCTGGATGTCATCTTGAATGAGATTAAAAACAGTAGTTATACACTGTCTGGATGTCATCTTGAATGAGATTAAAAACAGTAGTTATACACTGTCTGGATGTCATCTTGAATGAGATTAAAAACAGTAGTTATACACTGTCTGGATGTCATCTTGAATGAGATTAAAAACAGTAGTTATACACTGTCTGGATGTCATCTTGAATGAGATTAAAAACAGTAGTTATACACTGTCTGGATGTCATCTTGAATGAGATTAAAAACAGAGTAGTTCTTTAATCAAAACCATCTGTGGAGGAGGACGATGAAGCAATGGCAATCAAACTGGTGAGCTTCATTTTTATTAGCTTTTATTGATGTGGGCCTCGACACGTCATCACGCAGCATGTTTTAGTTTTCAGGAAGTAATAAAATAAATATGTTTATGGACTTTTTATATAAAAACACACAAAAATGAGAATTTGCCCATTTTTAGGCATCCATTGTTAGGTATGCTGTGGGAACCAACACATGGGCACCGGTCACGAGGACGTCCCATACTAACATACTGTATGTGGATGCACTCAAGAAAGACGCAGGAGTGCAAAGTACCAACGAGCTGGCCGGATGTATGTAAGGACTCGTCTGAGGACGACCTAGAGAGATGCCCATATATAATATGGTCTAAAAGTGTGAAAAACGTATCATGTGTACCACTTTTTGAGAGATTTTGACAAAATCTGTAGGAGGAGCAAAAAGTGTGTTTTGAAGAAAATTCTAATTTGATGGAAAATTCTTCCCTGACGGAAATGGCCGTGGCCTATATGGGGAGATGCGCCATGAATCCATGGTTTAAGAGTTATAGGGAAAAACGTAAAGTGGGCTGTTATAGCGCCAACATGAGGATGACTGATGTAATTCCTTTTAAATTAATTTTCATAATTATTATGAACCTCCCCCCCAAGTCTTGTAAATATGGAGCTTACGGTCTCCGAGGGAAAAAATACTTAAATTGGAGCCTTAATTAGTCTTTGATCTTCCCATTATAAGTCTATGGATAACTAATTAATTAATATCAATTAAACTATACAACGGATCTCTTAGCAAAATACAAGCACACGATTCCCGGTGAAGCCAGTCGATTTGACATATGGCTCGAATGTGTGTGCGGCAAAAACTGTGAGAGGATTAGTGCGGCAAAGTATCGCTCATTTACAATAACAATAGTCACACTAATTAGTATCATCGGTAACACCTCTGAAGGAAGTAGGGAAGGGGCCCGGAAGTAGGAAGAGTTATTCTGTGTGCATATAGCCCATTTCAAAACCATCCTTCGGAATATAGCAGGTGATTCTAGCACTTTAAGGTTGCAGCGTACTCCAAGTAAACAAGAACTCTGATATGCTGAGATGATCAGGGGCCTATTTCACAGTTATTCAGAGTTATTCTGTGTGCATATAGCCCATTTCCAAACCATCCTTCGGAATATAGCAGGTGATTCTAGCACTTTAATGTTGCAGCATACTCCAAGTAAACAAGAACTCTGATATGCTGAGATGATCAGGGGCCTATTTCACGAAAATTGGATTAACTAATCCAGGATTTAAACCAAAACCAGGCTTGTTAAATCCTGGTCTGTACAGCCTGTTCCACTAAAGCCAAGGGAGGATTAGAATGGGCAGATTTGGCGAGCCAGGATCATAAAGCCTGGCTGAATAGACAGCCTGGCTTTTTCTCACTAGATCGGTGGAGCACAGATTTACTGATCCTTCTTCTTCGTGGCGTATTATGGCAGTTTGCATCCTTACTGCCCCCTTCTGTATATCTCAGTACAGTATCTTTACTATACTAATAGGTTTACCATACATCCTCTTTTGGGGGGCTGTCCGGGCGGGGGGGGGGGGGGGGGGGGGGGTTATACATTCCTTTGAATGACCAGGGTTTTACACGTATCTGTACGCTCACAGACCATTCATGAATGTGTATTACAATGCACATTCAATACAATTGGTTGGTAGTGGAAAAACACAGAGAGGCGGACTTTCAGCATGTGTATTATTCATAACTCTGCATGCACTTTTGTACAACCTAGCAAAGCATAAGATATGATGGTTTGGAGAATAGGCTGGTCTCTCTTTTTATAAGAGATAAGCCATTGCATACAGGTTCTTAACCTTTTAATTTCAAGTACCCCCCATATATCTCTGAGAGTAAAACCAAATGGACCCATAAGAGTCCCATTTCATTCAATTTGTACAGTATCTTATCAGAGTTAAAAGTTATAAAAGGGTCCATTTGGTTCCATTTGTATTATAGTACACTCTCAGAGTTACAGACCTAGTATAATGGGTCCATTTGGAACCCCCTCAAGGAACCATGAGGGTCCCTGGATCACACCTTTGAGAGCCACTGCTTTAAATAAATACATAACTAATATAGAGCATATAATTGATGAAATTTAGGAGCATAACTTTTTTGTTATAGATTATTTTGACATCTGAATTAAATTCAAACTGAACCGCACACGCACGACACATGCACGTGCACGCATGGCGCGGTCGCGCGCATGTGTCCTCAGAATTCAGAATATGGTACCCCTATATACTAATCTATTCCACACTGATATATTGACATAAGCTTGTAAAAGAAATACTGCTGCTGTAATAAAAGAGAGAAAATACAATAGTGGATAGACTAAATTTAACCACTACTCTTAACTTAAAACTTCATAATGAAATCGTCTTATAATTCTTAATATTGTAGGCATAATGATATTATTGTAGCATCGTGATATTTGGCCATAACTCCCTCCTCTGAGGGAGCTATACCTTTGGTGAAGTGGGTTGTTACCCAGACTGGTGAACCGTGGGTCATGGGTTAAATCCTGGCTTAGGGTGATGCACTTCTTGGCCGTTGGTGCGTGTAATGTTACAATGGTAATATGTTGTATAAGAAAATACAATGAGTAATGGTAATACTTAGTAATGTTTTCACTTTTACAATAATACATAAATTAATTCTTCTTAACAACTTGCAGAACCATAGCAAACCTATTCTGAGGGAACATTCACCAAAAGTAGCTGATCTACAAGCTCACAAGCTGCCATGAGGAGGTTGTGCAGCCTATATATTTTGGTTCTTTGATATATGGCTTAAATTAGTCATTTAATGGCAATGTGTACCAATATGATGTTTTAATGCAGACAGATAAAAATAAGGCAACATATACCCTTAATATTGAATAAGTGTGGAAAACATCATTGGTTTGTGATCAGATTGACTTCTTATTGAACAGTAAAGACATCAGGATTAGGTTAAACCTGGCTATTATCCACAGTATTAGTTTCCATGGTAACTAGTGTGGCATTGCTTTCATGAAACTGAATCAAGCCTCAACATATCCAGGTTAACTGGCTAAATTAATCTGGCAATATTAACCAGCTTTCATGAAACCGGTTAATCGCTGATCCAGGTTATATTAAACCAGGATATCTGTTAAATCCCGGTTTAATCTCTAATCAAAGTTTTGTTGAAACAGGCCCCTGGTCATAACTATTGGATGTTGAAAACATGTAATCCACACGGTCCCTATGTGACAACAGAAGCCCCTCATTCTCGCTCGCTCGCTCGCTCGCGCGCACACACACACACACACACACACACACACACACACTTTGTTAATCTTGTAAACATCCTCATTAATACAACCCAGAGGACGACATGAGACCATGGCACAAAGATGGGTTGGGGGAGGGGGGGTTGAAAGGGAGGAAATAAATGGGGGTATGGAGAGACAGAGAGCAAGTGACAACGATGTAAAGTAAGTGAGAGAAATAGGCAGAGAGAAAGAGTGGGATAGAGCGAGGGAGAAAGAAAGTGGGAGGAGAGGATGCAGATGAAAGTGAGTCAATTAGTGCCCAGTATAATGCAGCTATCTTTCCCACTATGCTAATGCAGAGCATGCTAATCCCTTCTCTCAGAGGCTGATGCTGGAACTATTAGCAATGCAACAGGAACCCCTGTATCTGTGTCTGATATTGTGTAGCATGTCTCCTCTCTCTGCGTGAACAACGTGTGGATGTGTAGACCTATGTAGACATAAGCCATTCTGACCTGAGATCAGAGTCTAAAAATCTCTTCTCCATCCTGACAGTTTTCCATTCTGACCTGAGATCAGATTCTAAAAATGTCTTCTACGTCAGTCGTTCTTCGATTTTTCAAAAATAGCAGACCTACAAGCTCGTAGCTATGAGCTTGTAGATCTGCTATTTTTAAATAGCTAAAGCATAACTTAATGCTAACACCAAAAGGGGTTCCCGCCTAAAATGGGTTAAGCCAGGCTTTGATACTGTACATCACATAGACTAGAGGAAGATCCGAACAATCTCCAACCCATTTACACAAGTAAATGACTTCCCTCCTCTGTGCATGTATAATCAGTGAGTCATACCAAGTTATCTGTCTCTTCATGTACTTCATTACTGCAATGTCCAATTATGCTGCTGGCATTTGATTTGTTTTAATTACAATGTAATCTGAAAAGTAGAAAGGTGCGGTCAGTAGAGCACAAAGCTCTGCAGATGCCCTACCTCTATCCTTTCTGTTAATCTCTCAAGAACAGATTCCGAGCTGCGCTTCTGAATCTGTTGGCAGGGGCATTCAGAACTCTTATACATTGGGGATTAAAGAAATGAAAAGATAAGCGCCCCACCAGAAGAGGAGGGCTGTCCAAAACGGGCCAACATCTATTGCATCTATTCTATTTCTATTGGGCCACACCCCCAGACAAAGGAAGAAACAGCAGTGGTTCAGAGGGCTTTTTTTCCTATTTTGCCCTTCGGGTTTGATTGATTGATTGATTGATGAATGTATTAACAGATTGGAGAATTACAGTACATTTCACGCACAACTCAATACAAAACTGTTAATTAACTGTGGATGACACCATAAAGAATTACACTTATTTACAATAGGGCCCACCATGTTCAATTCATCATAACAATTATTAGAGACGTACAAATATACTCTATACAGCCAAAAACGGGAAATCATCATAGAGGTGGTAAAAAGGGGGGGAAAAACATATACAGCGAGGTGGAAAATGGGTGGGGGGGATTCAGGTTTTACGGGGACCAGTTTGGAATTGCAGCCGTCCGTATGTGCCCTTTGAGAGCGGTTTTGAAGGAGTCAAGGGATTTGCATGTCTTAATGACAGGTAGGTAGGGCGTTCCACATTTTGGTGACATAGGAGCGAAAATTATTTAGTCCCTTGTTTGTGCCGAATCTGGGTTGCACATGGTTTGTTGAGCTCCCTCTGGTGTTATGGGTGTGGACTTCGTTGACAGTATTTAGACAGGTACATGGGTATATTGGTGCTGTATCGAATCTTGTGGACCAGACCCATTGCAAGCCCAACCGTTACCACCACTGCCATATAGTTAAAAAGTACAATTTATTTAATTTTGACGGCTTTAAACACTTTGCAGATGCCTGCCTCATTTATAAGATCTTAAATGGACTTGCACCTCCACCACTGAGACAGTTCATAGATCGAACGGACAGTGGTGACAGAACAACAAGGGCAACTACCAGAGGGGACTGTAAAGTGCCAATCAGACATAGTGTGTTTGGTAAAACAGTCTTCTCCGTTAGAGCCTCCCATCACTGGAACAGTCTCCCCACAGAATTAAGAGAGACCTCCAACTATCTGACCTTCAAATCCAACCTGAAAAGGTGGCTAAAAACAACTCAAATTTGTAATCATGAGTAACTAACTATCAGCACTATTTAGTATTCATCACCGGTGTCATTTCTCACTTCACTTGCCGTTGTTCTGTCCCCTGTACCATGTCGATCTGTTCCTGTACTGTATTGTTTTTTTGTATGGACGTAGTGTTGGGTGCTTGCACATATGCACACATGCATCAACGCATGGTGTTGTGTGCAGGCGCACTACACTTTGTCCTTCTTTTATCTGTATTGTATTGTGTTTTGTATGGACGTGGTGTTGGGTGCTTGCACATATGCACACATGGCATCAACGCATGGTGTTGTGTGCAGGCGCCCTACACTTTGTTCTTTTTTATCATTCATTCATTTTTTAAGAGCCTGCCCAGGGACTACAGATGAAATTTAGCTTCGGCTAACTCTGGCCCATTTACATTGATGTGAAAACTGACATGTTGATTAATGCGCTTTGTTCCTGTCAAATAAATAAATAAATAATAAATAAACAAGATGCTGTACTCTGTCATCAACCCTAAGCCATTCCAGTATGTCAAAATGGGCACGGGTGGCCTGGGCCATGGCTCGGCTGGCTTGGCTGGTAATCCAGTCTGGCAGTGTGCCGCGGGTTCGACTCCCGATCCCGACGGCCTTTACTGCATGTCACCCCCACCCATCTCTCTCCCCATTTCCTGTCAGCCTACTGTCTGTCCCTCCATTAAAAAAAAGGCGAAAGCCACACAAAGAAAATATATTTAAAAAAAAGGGCACGGGTGAGGTGGGTTCGAGGAGTGAGGCCAAGTAGTAACCTGACCTTGTTTTAAGGGCCTTTGAGGTGCTGTGGTACCAAGAGGTGCATGTATGCATAGTCGTATAGAAACCTTGTACTATAGGGCTCCTGTTCGTCTTCAAGGTGAGGCAGCAATGCAAGCAATATGGATGGCACCAGTTTCTTTACAATGTGCTGCTTTCTATAGAGCATAGTACTACATGGAGATGTGTTTTGTGCTTCTGGAGGTGAGACCTACAACATGTCAATCAGTGTTCTTTTGTACCGCCAGTATTTATCGCCTATTCATTCACTCTTGACGTGGTTAAAACAAAGAAGAAAAAATAAACCCAGTGTGTGTGAAGCCCTCAGAAACTGCATACTGTAGCATAAATACACTGGACACCAACTGGACACCCAGCTACCCGGAGACCTGTTAATTCCTCAGGAGCTGAACGTTGGAGAATTCAGTCTATCAACCTATCCGTTTAAATTATTACATGGAATTACAAGCTGTAAAAGCAACAAAGACAATAATGGATTGTTGTTTTGTAGTCCACTAAATCACTCAGAAATTAATTCTCTCTCTCTCTCTCTCTCTCTCTCTCTCTCTCTCACTTGGCCCGCCACCAAACCCCCACAATCTTCAGTCCAACAAGGGAAGTGACTTACTGACTTTGCATAATTATCATGCATGCATCATACATTTACGTTGTAGCCAACCACAGCAAGCCGCCTTTGTTTTAGACTAACTCACCTATGCTTTTTATGGCATATAGGCAGCTCCCGGCAGGATCCGCCGGGAGAAACTAGGTGCAGCTGCTGGACATGAGACTAATTAATTAGAGCGACATAGAGAGAGGAGTGTGTGAGTGTGTGTGTGTGTGTGTGTGTGTGTGTGTGTGTGTGTGTGTGTGTGTTCACATGCAGCCTCCCTTTATTTACCTGGGATGAGGTTTCCCCCTTCGCCTCAGTGGGTTGATGCATATCCTTGGGGGACTAAGTTATGGTGGGCGGCTGCGGCACTGGTAGCGACCAGAGAGCAGGGGGAGATTCAATCACGACCTTTACTGCATAACTACTATACTGTGTGTATGTGTGTCAATTTAACAAAGGTGCAGACGATCAGAAATCAGCAGAGAGTGAGCGACGTTTGCGCTACTGTATGCCGAATTGAAGTGGACCCCCCTCCCGCGATACTAATTGGACAAGTCAAAATGTTCATCCACGGCCACGCTACACGCCTAGTAGTAGTATGTATGCATGTACACATTCCTTATTATCTCATCAAGTGGATTTGAATTCTCCATGCCTGGGCTGATTATGCTCTTAAGCATGCCTGGTGCTTGGCTGATATTCAAGTTTGTCAATGACCCAGGACATCCTTGCATTTATTTTGATACCTCGATTAAATGTTTAAAATGTATAATATTCCGTTTTATTTTCTTCTTAAAATGTTTCCATTTAATGTTCAGTCAGCTTAGATTTAGGACATTGGCCATTATAGGCAGTCAGTCAATTTGGAGAAGGTGCTTTTTGTACCCATATAACAAAATACATACATAAATGGATGCACCTGGGACGTATCCTCAGTGATGTATCCCAAGGTCATCGGGGTTTCGGGTCTCGCAACATCATACCCCTCACTCAGGTGACCCAGCCGGGGTGATCAAGTCCCGACTTACGTCCCAGTAGCTACCCTCGATAAGCCCCATTAGGGAAAAACCCTAATGAAAAACACTGACCACACCTCCAATGTATTCTCTGCTCTCATTGTGTATAAGAGAGAGAAATGTAAAGGGCTCGCGAGGCTTGCATACAGTACGTGCAGTCTCCCTGGGCTTGGTACAGACCAATCCTTGTAATAAAGTATCATTGTTTCAGTCCACTCTCTACCTTGATTATTTCTTAAAGACTCTGATGTGAGTTCTAAATAATCCACTACAACACTGAAGTGACCAATGTTGGCTGTGAATAAGTTCATGTGTTGCCTATATTCTGTACATTTAGGGCTTGTTTGGACTCAAGCACTGAGACAGTAGATACATGGGCCCTCATTTATCAATCGAGTGTAAAATCTGCCACAGATTCGAGTGCAGGTTTCGTAGTACACCCACGTCGCCACGGCATTTATAAAGTGATCGCAAACAGCTGATCCTTCCTTAATTTCGTTCTGACGTTAATAAATGTGACGGCTGAAATCTATCTGGCACGCCCTATGAAATCAAGCCTCGCCCTAGTTTTTGCGACATGAACACATGCAATACGATCCTGGAAACCATGGTTACAGGAAGAAAAAATGTTTCTCCCGTGCCTTGCTGCCCGCCTCACCCCCCGATCTCATACACACACACACACACACACACACACAGACACACGCACGCAACTTGCAATCCCAACTGTGTTGTTAAATAAATAAAGAACGAACACCTGCATGAATAAAATAAAGTTGTAGGCCTACCCTGTCTGTTTCCCTCTCACCTCGCTTGCCTTGCTGTCATGTCCACGCACGCACCTACATGACAAATTGACATCGCATCACCATGAATGGAATACGTTTGGGCTGTCCTATATTAATTTTACTCATTTGCGCGTAGTGCACGGCGAAGGCGTTAGACTGCTGTGATAAGTCCTATGGGTGAGTGATATGCCTGCATGAGAGATAGGCTATCATGTCGTCAAGGCAGTCATAATCAACGTTTATGTAGTGATTTGATCATTGATGAACGAATCATAAACATATGGATGAATTAAGGCTTGCCGCTTGCATGTGTGCTGGTATGTGTTGGCGACGCACGCCACGATCCCGTCCTCCCGACCCCCGAAAATGATCTCGCTTTTATCTGAACTGTCAAAGCACTTATTTAAATGGTGAATGATTAAGCCCCTTACGCCTATAGCCTGCTACAATTGCAAATAGGCAAGCTGTATGCTTGTCATTGTCACTTGGAAATAAAGGCGTGCAGTCCATTTATGCATTTTTTAAAATAATATCACAGTGATGCATCATTCACCGCATGCGCTCCCAAATC
Source organism: Protomyctophum bolini (assembly GCF_963924005.1). Taxonomy (NCBI): domain Eukaryota; kingdom Metazoa; phylum Chordata; class Actinopteri; order Myctophiformes; family Myctophidae; genus Protomyctophum; species Protomyctophum bolini. Next base: position 32,904,660 of record NC_137865.1, read on the forward strand.
ATCTCACAAGTGCGCTCGCATAACAAGGCCAGTAAAGCACTGTTTGATTAAGCACAAACTAATACATTGTAAACATGTTATATTGTTATAATTGTGCGATTTTAATTACTTGTTGGAAATCTCTCTTTTTATTTTTAATTTTTTACATGTATATACACATACCGTTTTATATTAACATTTTAGGAGTGAAAACATATGTTTAGATGCCTGTGACAGCGTGTCAGCAGTTCAGACATGATGCTCCGCTTGTGTACGACAGAAAAACAGCCGAGGACAAAACGTACGACAGCTCCCGACCAGACATGACTTTTTGTCCTACTCAATATAAATAACACCTTAGCTAACAATATTGATACAATCATTCCAGCAATGGCTAATGCTTCAGTGAAAAAAGGTCAATGTTCTCTGACCCCTTACTGGTGAGAGAGAACACAGTTTGCCTTGGAGCTTATCTCAACCGATATGGGAGTCCTGGAAATTATCCAGATACAGTAGCGATATAAAACCAAATTAACCCCAGTGTACCTATTCTGGGCAAATATTCAGCGATGAGATTTGGCAAAGAAGGAAACAAAAGTACCCGTCCTCGGGTAGATGGGACAGATTTGGACCAATATCAAATAAGGCTGAAAAATAATCCATCCATCACAACTTAGTATACATTTGCTATGAGAGGGAGAGAATGCAAGAAGTGAAAAAAGAATAGGTGTGAGAAGATAGCTGATGCGCAATGCTGTCAAATGTCTTTGGTGTCTGCATGTCAAACGCCTATATACTTACAGTATGTAATAATGAGGCAATAAGAAGGGCGCGCATAGAAGGAATACCAAATGAAATATCAATCATGGAAGAGAGCTCAGAAAAACAGAGAGCACAGCGCTGACCCATTTAACCCATTCAGGACAGGAACGCCTGTTTGTGTTTTAAGCATTATGTTATACTTTAGCTATTGAAAAATAGCAGATCGTGAAAATGTGTCGCAAATATTTCAATATATATCCTTTCAGAAAGAAAATCTTTTTAAAATATTTGCTTCTGAGGGGGTCCCTGGAACAACATATTTTCAGATGGGGGTCCATGCACGGCCAAATACAGATAATTCTGGGGGTTCTTGATATGAAAAGGGTTGAGCACCACTGACATAGAAACATAGGTTTTTCAGAAAACTGTTTAGAAGCCACAGGTCTACATGGGTTAATAAGAGATAGATGTACGGTGGAGAGAGAACGTTAGGGTTGTACTATGTGACTTGACTTCCTCTTGAATCCTCTTTACCCCGTTTACCCTGTGAGCATAAGGCATTCAGCAGAGCTCTCCATCTCACCCTCTTCTGGGCCTGGGCTTTTTCTTCCTGCCAACTCACTCCAATGTTCTTCATGTTTTGGAGTGTGGACCGTCTCCAGGTGTTTCTTTGCCTGCCAGGGCCTGCCTTGTGATGTTATTAATGGTGTGACCCATCCTGTTCCACTTTCTCCTTTTGATGGTAGTAGCTAGCTGTCCTGGTTTGTGATTCTCCATAACTCCTCCTGTGTTTTTTAGATTTCTTTTTGGCTTTCGCCTTTTTTCTTTTTATTGATAGATGGATAGATGCCTATTTTCCTATATAATGCCTCATTTGCATATTTTACATTTAAAAAATGTAATGCAATAAATCATTGTCTTCGTGTAAGTAATCAACTGGGGAAGTTTCATGGCGATAACAATCTAATATAGGTATGGTTTTGCACACTCAATTCATAATTAATATTCCATTTTTGTAGATCTGGCTCATGGACTAAGAACGAAAAAGAACTGAACCGCCGGAACCGGTTCCCATTGGGAACCAACCGGTGGAAAAGGGGTCTATGTGTGCGGAAGGGTATGTAGGGTTCGATCAGACGTGCAAGATATGGAGAATGCCATGCCTTTGGTTGCTTTGAATGCCAGCATCAGTTTTGTATTCTGTGCGGGCAGCGACCGAGAGCCAATGGAGGGAGCGGAGAAGCGGGGAGACATGTGAGAATTTTGGCTGGCTGAAGACCATGCAATTATTTGAAGTATAATTATTTTAAATCTTTAGCTATGATACTACTGTAACTTTGCAGGGCCTACATTTTGGTGAAGGTTGCAACGTTATAACATAACAGATTTGTTATGAATTTTCAAAGTAAAAAAATGTTGAAAGTAGCTGTAGTGCCATGATGTCAGTTGCGGCAGCATGGCACTGGACATCAACTTCCATGCATTGGAAGGCAGATTTCCTCATTATAGAAGAAAGAAAAAATAATCACAGTCACACAATGGGCCTTTTAGAATCAATATGTGACCATCTGCACCAGCCATAGATCTATCCACAGCCATTGTTGCAATACTAAAGTACTGAAAAGGGAGCTTTAGCTTTCTGTTACAGCTCCATGAAAACGCATGGTCTTCACCCCAGGCAGTGCAATAAAAACCTGTCACCTTATGTTCACAATTTCAACTTGTTTATCTCCTCATCTGTCCACCTGTTCTCCGAAGAATGACAGTTGTAACAACAGTTGTAAAGACACCTAATGTATAGTTTGTCATACGACAGTATCACATGAAAGATATTGTTGGCAGGTGACACCATCGTATTAAGCGTGCGTGCATGCAAGCATGTGTGTATGTGGTGTGTCTCTCTAGGCAGTGGGCACGTACTGTACACACCTGCATGTTTGAGGGTCTTAGAGCAGCAATAGCAAGCAAGAGAACACATGCTGGGATGAGGTCGTGTTTGCATTTTAAGTAGACACACAAAGTCAGTGAGTGACCTGGAGGAGTGAGTCACTGTATATTTGGCTGAAAAGTTTCCTGGCGTCAAGGAGTTTTTAAAGACATTAAACAAGGAAGAGGACACTGCAGAGCAGATAACACATATCTGGCATCAACACAAGATTTCAGCTTTCCGTGTAAGTACAACACAGTGAAAGCTTTCATCTGAACTTTATCCACTCTGTAGCTCTGATCCATAGCCCTAATGCCGTTGCTGCTGTTGCATTAGAACTATGGGCTATGGGACTTTCAATGAATTGCCCACGCATGACATGCCTCTTGTCTTCTGCTAAAATAAAATTAACTTTTTCGCTATTCACCAATGACGGATTTGGTCAAATTTGAGGTCCGGGGCTGACGCACATGACGTCATGAACGTCCGTCCACCTCCATTAAAGTGCTGCAGTTCCATTTTTCGCCAGTAGGTAGTGGCAGCCTCAACGTTGGATAGCCTTACTGGGGGCTTGGCTAGCATGGATTGTGTTTAATAAATTACATTTGCGGGACCTGTTACATAGCAATTATTCACTTCCTGTTCCCTGTTTCCATGAAAGAAACAGCTTTGCAGTGTTAAAAGAGTTAAATAAAGCATATGATGAAAATTAAACTCCTTAACCCATTAAAACCAGGAAAGTGTCCAGGTGTCTATTTTTTAATCTGGTGTGTGAGAACTACGGATTTAGAAGGCATTTTGTAGAATCTGCCTCAGGTGTTAATGTGTAAAAAATGAAATCATGGCAAATCACACATCGCACTATACCTGCTGCTTTCCCAGAGACTGTACCAAAAGACAGATTGTGCGTGCAGCATAGCAGCATCTCTTAAGTGTGTCTATAGAGGGTACGTTGGTCTAGTGCCCTGCTGCTAAGACACATGGGAGCACTCTGACAAACACAATCCTTTCTCTGTGCTTCCCTGGCAGAAGCAACATACTTGCCAAAGGCTAACAGGTTTTCAGAACCCTCTATTAGTCTCTTGCTGTCTCCTCCTTTCTATCACCCCTGTATGTGTGTGTGTGTGCGTGCATGCGTGCGTGCGTGCGTGCGTCTTTCAGTTTCTTAACATCTTACACTTACAGACTTCAAAAAAGAAGGAAGCCAAAAAGCAAGACACTTGCTGTAGCTACTCAATTGACTTGGAACATCAATTCATCATTGGTACATTATATTTACAAACTTCTGTACCTACAGTAATGAAGACATACTGTAGCTCGCAGACATGGAAAAGTGGATTAGTTTGACATTCTGTACATCTAAGGCAAGATTTACATCATTGCTGTAAGCGATCTAGTGGAGACATGCCAACAAAGCAGGACCTATTGATTATTGATACTGTATGGTAAGGGAGGTTTAGTGACGTGCATATGTTAATCAAGTGATGCCTGGATCAATACAACCAGACACATGCAAATTGCAAATTAACCAGAACTCTTGATGCAACTACACAAGGGTAAAGCAGAATAAGACAGGAGAGAGAGAGAGAGAGAGAGAGAGAGAGAGAGAGAGAGAGAGAGAGAGAGAAAGAGATTGATCACTCTTCTGTGGTGAGTGGGAAAGAGAAGTCAAACACTAAATAAATAATGGAAAGGAGGCAAGGGATAGAAAAAGGAAGAAGATAAAGTATAGGCACACATATTGTATTGTTGTGAGGCTTGATGAATAATATCCAAGCAAATGTAATAGGTCAGGGATATTAGCTTTGGGAAAGAAAAGAGATAGCGACAGAGCAGGGGTGGGGGCAGAGAAAAATAAGAGAAACGTAGAGAGTGACGTTGGGGATGGTGTATAAAGGGGTAGGGAAAGAAGTGTTTGATGGGAAACGTAGCAACATACCCATGAGTCCTGGCTCCCACGGCTACTCCCATTGGCTTAAACTAGCAAATTACTCAGAAAGGACCTTCCTCTGTTAATCTATCACCTATTCCCACATACCTGCAGCCAAGATGGAATGTCTGTGATGCTGTGGTGAATGAATAACATTATGTATGAAGGAGAGCTAAGATGGAATGTCTGTGGTGCTTTGGTGAATGAATAACATTATGTATGAAGGACTAAAGTGAACAAATTGCTCATTTACCACATTATTTCTGACAGGGTGATGGCTAGGGTCAAGGATACCATTGGGATTTCAGTGAATGTTTAATTAAGCATTTGTTTGATGTTTGCCAACACATTTCTCTTTCAGTGTCACTGTAGGTTTAGTGCTGAATGAGTAATTGCACAGATTCTTGTTGTGGAGCCCTAGTTCCAGGCTGCGTGACAGTGTCTATGACAGCTACTATGCCTGATTGGCAGAAACAGCTGGAGGAGTGAACAAATTGGACCACATATTGTTACATTGTGAGTGTGTGTGTGTGAGATATTTAGCGGTGTGCCGTGTGGCGTACCGCAGTGAGATAGATATACTCGTATTTCCGCACGCGGCTCAGTGTGCACTGTGCACCCATGCAAAACATGGTAGAAGAATTTAAATCAGAAGGACTAACACAAACGACCGAGGCCACGGGCCATGAACACCTGCTGCTACCACACAATTTGAGTGGGCTTCACTCTGAAGTTGAGTATCAAGGATTTACTATGGAAATAGCAGTGGGAATGTGGTCATTAGTGAAGACCAGTGGTGGAAAATTTACTCAAAATGTGCACTTAACACATTTAGACCTGAGGCCAATTCTAAGACAATGAATTGCTTCAGATGTTTCTATGTCAGTGGTTCTCGTTTTCATGTCAAGGACCCCAGAATTATCTGTATTATCTGAAAATATGTTGTTCCAGGGACCCCCTAGAAGCAAATATTTGAGTTAAAAACATTCGCTCTGAAAGAATATACTGTATATTCAAAGATTTGCGCCACATTTACACCAAAGCCAAACACCAGGTTTCCGTCCTGAATGGGGTAAGTAAAAGTATCAATACTGCAATGTTGAAAAATACTCTGTTACAAGTAAATGTCCGGAATTAAAGATTTACTTGCGAAAAAGTACAAAAGTATCTGTATCAAAATGTACCAAAAGTAAAAATGCAGAATGTCCCAATGTTTTCAAATCAAAATTGTACAAGAAACTATTCATTAACTACTACAAATAATTGTAGTGGTGAAAAAGTATAAAATTTGCCTCTGAGATGTAGTGAAGTAGAAGTACTGAAAACTGAATACTAAACTAAATTACAGTAAAGTAACGGTGCCTCAAAATTGCATCTTAAGTAGAGTACAGGTAGAGTAGAGTACATAGTTACTTTCTGTCCAATGGTGAAGACGACCAGTTTCAGTGTTTTGTGGGTTTAGCGAATACTGTACCACAAAGCATCGACAAATGAACAGACTTTTACTTACAGTATGAGCTGAAGGACAGACAATGTTTCATCTAAATGTCCTATTCTCTATACGTATGATATGAGAGTCATTATATATACACATCACAGCATTATTCTACATAAAATAAAAAGTTGTTCAAAGCTATTGCCTCATATGTACTCCCAAAACACATTGTAAAGCTTCTAGATCGGCTATTTGTGGCACTGGATACTGTCATTCGACTGAGAATGAATAAGGCTTAAAGCTTGGCCAATGGCACAAGATGCCACAGTGGTGTTGCATTACAGGGAATAGAAACATGGAGCACAGAGAGGATGAGACTTCCTCACGGGAAGATGCAACTTCATCTCTCCTCTAGTGAGGTTTGAAGAAGCAAAGTAATCAGCCTATGTTCGGTCATCAGCACCAATGAGACACACCTGATCCTACAGTACTATAGCGTCTTAGTTCCAACATTTCTAAGTGAGAGCAAGTGTTGTGAGACTTGTCTCACTATCTCAAATGCAAACACAGAGACTTTTGTCTTGGTGTTTGCTGGCTCGCTTTCATTGTTCTGCAGTCAGTATATAGCTGTACTTTAAAAAAGGTAGGGTTAGTGATTTTCTTTGGTTCAAATATGTATTAACAAGCTCTATATTGTGATAGTAGTAGTACTCATTGCTATGCAGTGTTTGTTCAGTAACAGGAGTCTCCATGTCTCCCCAGCTTATTATTATCCTTATCTTAGAGAACGTATGCAGCCAGGATACAGATTAAACAAGTAGAATTGTAAGTGATGACACAAAGAAATTAGCAGACAATAATTGTAACTGGAACACTATCAAAATGAAGCTGATAAATGGCTATACTCTCTCCTGATCAAGGCCGGTTATTGCGCTGGGCATGCTGGGCAATTTCCCAGGGCGGCAAGCCCCGAGCCAGGTAAATACATTTCTACCTCACTACCCATTAACCCATGTGTCAGTCAGTAGGAGGGAAGAAAGTGAGTAAGTGACATACAACAACAACAACAAAACAAAATGCGACAGTCACTAACACGTTCCAAATAAGTGTGAAGTAAATGTGTTATTTCATTTTCAAACCGTAGTCCTTCTCTGTGTTGTTATTTAGCCTTTCAGAGGCTCATTTGGGGGAGGGAGGGCCCGGGGGGTAGCTGTGTTAGACTGACGGCGCTCGCAACTCACCTCTCCGTTCTCCCATATACCATAGTTAAAGTAAAGTAAAAATCACACTCGTGTTAAGTGAGTGGTGAAACTCCGTGTGGGGGTGGGGGGGGGTGTCGGAAGTTCCAGACCCACAGGAGCACACCCAGGGTGCCGGCCCGATTCCGGCGAGCTGCCCCGCGTCCGAAACGGTTGAGAAATGACAGAGTTACCGCGTGGGGGTCCCTCTACTGTACCCTCTACTGTACTGTACTGTACTGTACTGTACTGTACTGTAACTGTACTGAAATCTTGTCACCTACCTGAAAATGTATTTTCTGTATAACAAAATATCACTTAATCTACCTTTAAAGCACTTGTTAGACTCTTCAGATCTTGTGTCTGCTGTGTTTGCCATAACTTGTTGTGACATGGCGTAAACAAGAGGCACAGCTATACTTAATTTGTATTGGGATGATGAGTCGAGCTTCCCTTTGCAAGCCGAGCCCCTTTTAGATGAGCTTACAAATTTGAGTCACTGGCTGCAGACAGTGATGTGAGCAACTGCATACAGTATAGCCTGCCCTGGTGACTGTACAAAGCTTAGCCAAATAAAGTTCATATACTGTACATGTACCGTATGCATGCATGGATGCACGCTCACACACAAACACAGCACAAAAAATGCTTAAACATAGACAGGCATGCAAATAAACAGTAAACACACTTAGGCCTGACTCACACCTTAACAACAGATTGATATAGCAGATTGGTATAGCTGATGCATGAGACTTATTTACTGATGCAAGCTCGCAATTCATTTCCAATGGGAGTCACATGGTTTGACACAACATTTTGTGCGGCGGTGCATCACGACCGGCTCTGAGTCAGCTTGGAAGGGCTCAGGGCAAAGTCGGCTCGCCCAGACCGAGCTTTATACTTGGATGTGCGTTGCAGGTACAAGAAGAATGTGCCAGCTGACTCCGTTATGCACACTGGGTCACCAGTGATTCACTTTATGGCTGTGTTGTTCCATTGTGCCAACTATTTTCCTATTGTTTGAGAGTGTTGTCTTCAATTAGTACCCCTACTATTATGTCAATTACTAAAAATGTCATTCACGCCTGAAGGTTATTAGATATTTTGGTCTGTTGTTTGTGTGTGAAACATTAAGTAAAAATCACACCCGTGAGAACTGAGCAGTGCAGGCTGTGTGTGTGTGTGTCCCAAATGCGACCCCAATTAGCTGACTGCTCGGTGCTCGGTGTGAATGGCCTGGCTGCTCAACAGTATGTGACCCGAATCTGACCCCAATCATCTGCAGCGGTCGTCCTACAGAAAGAGTTGTAAGCTAAACAGACATATGTACAGTATCACAAAAGATTGTTTTGAGATGATTAAGCCCCTCCCACTGCCACACCCCTTTTTTGGAAGACCAGTTACTCAGCTGTTCTTTGGGTCATGACCAACCTTTCCAAAAAAGAAAATGCTATGCAAATTTGTATGTCTACTTGGAAGTTATGCACCTTTTTATGATAGGCCACTCCCATTGTATTTGCCCCACCCCTTTTAGCCAATTGGTATGAAAGCACTTGACCTTCATGCAACATTTCAGCCTCATACAGCAAATATTGTAGCTGCTAGAGGGTCATTTAGGAAGATTTGACCAGCCGCTGGCTGCCATTTAGAAAAATGGCTGCCACGCCCACCAGCATGAGAATTTGGGATGGCCCAATATCCAGATTTGTTCCCAATATATCTATCAACACTTTTATCATAACAATTAACGATAGGTTAGCTATGCCGCCCCGCTAAACTGCTATTTTTGACGGAAGGAGGAGAAGAAGAAAAAACAATAATGAGAGAAAGAGAGAGAAATTGAGAGATAAATGGAGAGAGAAATGGAAAGAAAGTAAGAGATCTAGTGTGAGTGCAGGTTATGTTCTTGGGGGGTATGGAGATAATGGGAGTGGAGGTTCCTCATCACCAGCCATGAAGCAGAGTCTGATTACAGTCATTATTATTTATGATGACTGGGTCTTGATTAATAATTTAAATAATCAAGTTGAAAGGTCTAACTAGGCGGAGTGGAATACTTTCCTCTGGCTATACAATGTTTTACGCTGTAGCAAACGGCTAAACAAAGGCTGCCTCATTTTGTTTCAGACAATCACACAAATCAAAGTTGATGGTTTTAAAGACAAATCACATCAACTTTTGCCAGTGACTGATTCAATTATACATGACATGTTCATGTTTCTCTGCAAATGTAGTGTTGTTGCATAGGAGGGAGCTCGAGGCAATCTGGATATGCATGTGGCATTCTTTTGAATTATTGTGTGCGTGGCGTGCATGCGGCCTTACGTGCGTGTCTGTGTGAGCACTGATCTCTGAAGGATCATCACACTAGCTGATTAATCGGGGCGCCTCCTTGTTAGCCTCATTAGGCTGAATCCTCGTTTTGTTAATTGACACAAAAACAAACACTTGCAGGAGAAAACAATTCTAACAATTATCCACTGTCCCTTAGTCTCTCTCTCTCTCTCTCTCTCTGTGCTGTACTGGATTTCTCTCGCGTTTGGGCCCTTGCCAACGCAGACGCACTTCAAGCTTTTACATTTATTTTTTATTCATCGCAATTACTTATTCATCTGTCAGCTCATGAGAAGCGATGCCTTACAGCTGCCTTTCATGTGCCTGCATGGTGCAGATTTCCCACCATATGCTTAAATCAGCATGAGCCCAGTTGTGCAGGTGAGAAGTTATATAGATCATTTTCAATCATGACTGAGTGAGTTTTGACTGACTATGTTACTTTGACATAGAATGCACTCTGCTGGTGTCTTCAATTCTCAGCGTGACGTGAAAAGAAATATAATGGATGGTGGCATCCTGCCTGGTCCTTCTTAGTGGCAGGAAGGATTAGTGTGGTTAAAGTTACTGTTCTCCAACAAGGCTGTCCCAGATTCAACCGTGGTGTTGCGGTCGGCTACACACTTTCTACCAAAATGCTCTTGATCAAGAAGCCGAGCCCCAGCCCGATCGCGCATGTTAAGTTGTTCTGGTTTAGAGTGTCGGCTAAATACCAAAAATTCAAATGTCACGCAAACACAGACTCCAATCTTTACGCCGTTTTGTCACAGTTGGTAGACCATAAGAGGGCCAATTTGCTTCACAGCACCCGCCTGGGTGACGGCAGACTGCAGGGCGAGCGCTGATGCTTTGGCATGGGGGGTTCAGATCAACATATGGAATGAATTCTGTACTGGCCATATATGGAGTGTGTCTTGAGTGTACAGGGTTTGATGAGGTCAGGTCAACATATGGAATGTCAGAACAGGTGGTGAGGCGTGAACATTTAGAGGACCCCCTCTAAAACGAGATGATGCATCTTATCCTTTAAATAAAATGTTAAAATTATTGAGTGTACAGGGTTTGATGAGGACCCAGGTAGGGCCGGGCCTTCATTTTCAGGCCTGTTGAGAACTCTAGTTTTTGCCAGCTTTAGGGCGCAAATTTGGGGCTGGCCCGTCTAGAGTTTGAATGAATCAGTCAAAAGGGACACATCGAAGAGGAAGGACGGATGGGGAAGGATCAATATATGTAATGTCAGAACAGGTCAGCTCCATATACTGTATGGAGATCTAAGGGTTTGAGGTCAGATATAGATTTGCTGGCCAATATTGATGACATCAGGGATCTCCATATATGGGCTTAACTGCGACAGCAGGTCGCATTTACTATGACATCAGGGATCTCCATCCCTGATGATGTCACATGATGTCACAAGACCTGGGCAACATATATGGGGGCTTACCCATGTATGGGGATTTTGAGTGACTGACTGACGGACAAAAATGTACGTTTTCATAGTACCTGCGGTCGGAACAAGAACCTAGGAGACATAGCTACATGTCTGTCAGCTGTACAGTAGGTCAATAAATGAAGGGCTGGTTGTGTTGATTTACCCTCAGGGTTGAATGTGGGCCCACCAGTATAAGCGTATGCAGGAAGGAGACCCAATAACCATGGAGACCCAGCATCTTTTCTGAGTGAGAACACTCAGAACAGATAAAGCGAAGATCACATTGCACCCAACGATGGCCCACTTATAGCAATCCTAGTGGGCAATTACTGCTGTACTATCACTACTATGATCCTGATATCGCAATATTGAATCACGACCCCTGTGTTGTGATACTTGTGGTATGATGCATCACCAGATTCTTGCCAATACACAGCCCTGTTGCTGTAGTGTGTGCTCTAGGAGTGGGGTTTGCTTTCCCTGTGGGTTCTGTTTTCCCTGGGGGACTGAACTAAAACTACAACTACTATTCAAATGTTGTATAGCGTATTGCTCAACTCTGGTTGTTTTGAAATATGCTTTATATCTTTAGATGCTTTAGATCTCCATATATGGAGATCTAAGGGTTTGAGGTGTGACCATATATGGAGGTGTGATGTCACGAGGCGTGACCATATATGGAGCCCGACCAACTGACTGGAGATGCAGGTTTTCAAAGTAAATGCGACCTACGGCCACAACTACAGTACTTCTACTTGGCCTACTAACTATATTTGTAGACAGCTCAGAGGGACAAATGCACACATTAAACAAACAACATATTGTGCATAACATATGTAGATATTGCACATCACAAGTGGAAGAAATAAAATACTCACAAAGCTCTATCAATTGTAGTAGCCACACATACTACCACAGGCCGTATAGCCATGTTTGAGATGTTGCCATAGTAACCAGTGTGTGTGAAAGGACATTGAATGAGAAATGAAGAGATTATTATTTATTTTGTTCAAGACCTGCGATATCTCTCTCAGTAATGGATAACAGCACATACCAACACACATGCATGATGCACACAGACATGCTCAACTCTAGTGACTGACTTATACACAGAGTACTGGCACACATACATCACCAAATATGGAGGCATACTGTACAGTGGACACACTCAAAAACACATATTCACACAGTCACTCAGATGATGACATCATGCGCAGTTGCGCGCACACACACACACACACACACACACACGACCACACACACAGATACACACAAACACGCACATACTGTACACATACAGATAGCACGTTCTATCAGAAAATGGATATTGAGTGAGTAGATACTGTATGTGAGGGAACATGCAGATAGCTGCTTTTCCCTCCAGCTGCTTTTCCCTCCAGCTGCTTTTCCCTCCACCTGGCCTTAGGTGAGGCAATAGGTTTCCTCATTTAGGCCTCTCGTCTTTAGCGTAAATAAAAATTACGTTTTTGCTACTCACCAAAACCAAAGGCGGGTTGTGTCATTAGAAAGCCTACTTTCCTTAGTGGGAGCACTCTGAGCCCCCCACCACACGTACTGTATAAACGGTACTTTCTTTTCTAAAATATTCTCTATGAGGCAGTTCTCTGGGCAATATTGGTAGAAGGTGCAGTGGAGTAACTAAAAGTATTTTTTCCCGGTGGAAACAAAATCCCCTTTTGGCCAAAAAGTACCGTTTATACGTGTGGTGGGGGGCTCAGAGTGCTCCCACTAAGGAAAGTAGGCTTTCTAATGACACAACCCACCTTTGTTTTGGTGAGTAGCAAAAACTTATTTTTATTTTCACTAAAGACGAGAGGCTGGTCTGCATCATAGACTGTAAAAAAATATGGACAAAGCGTTCTCCGGGTCCGATATGGACGTAAGATGAAGCCTGTCAGTAAATCGCCATCTTTCTAGATCTGTTTGGGCCCAGCTGGCCATTGGCTGGCCCAGACAACAAGGCGGGACTTCCCCCCTTCTTCTTCGTTGGTTTTTATTTTGACTCGAGCGGGGGGGGGGGGGGGGGGGGGGTGGGCAGTCTGGAGTTATGCGCTTTGACCACTAGGCCATTGGTGCCCTATTCAGGTCTTTTGACTGTCAAATATATCACACAATACACTTTTCAAAACCTCTCGTCTTTGATGTGAGGTCTTGAATTTATTCTCTCCCTCCCTCCCCCATCCCTCTCTGCACCCTTTATGTCAGGGTGCCTGCAGCCCTGCTTTGACTTATTTAAATTCACATTATAATAATAATGATGTTTGTGTTTGTTTGCTTATCGAGACACTTGGTGAAGTGTGATATGAAAAAGTACTGTGCAAATAATGGCTTCCATCTTGTTTTTCATTACAGGGAGGGAAATTTAATTGGGGAACGCAGTGAGGCTATTGAAGCTGCATTAGAAATATTCAGAGATATCCCACCCTGTCAGTATGAAATGTTTTGTTTTTAACACGTGTTATAAACCATATAAACATAGGTTATGACACTGACAAAAACACAAAGACTGCCTGATATAAAAAATGACATAGTATGCACACACGTGCACAAATATGCATACAAACACGAATGCGCGCGCACGCACGCACACACACACACACACACACACACACACACACACACACACACACACACACACACACACACACACACACACACACACACACACACACACACACACACACACACACACACACACACACACACACACACACACACACACACACACACACACACACACACACACACACACACACACACACACACACACACACACACACACACACACACACACACACACACACACACACACACACACACACACACACACACACACACACACACACACACACACACACACACACACCTAATGCTAACAGGCTGGTGGTGGTGTTAGCTTGCTTGTTGCTGCTGATTCAACGCACTGATTGAACTTCACTTCATCTCCGCCTGTATTGTGTTAGACAACGTGAACGAACACCAGCGCTGCAAAAACAGACAGATTTACAAGCTCTCAACGTGTTGCAAACGGGGCTGCAGAGACGGTCACGTCTGCGATTCTCAACACGTTTGTTTTTGCAGCGCTGGTGTCGGGGTTCTATCTATCTATCTAAAAAACAAATAGTCTATCAGCAGAAAAAACGAATTGATTATATATATTATATAAAAACTAACATAAAAATGATATCATGATAATATCATTATCTACTATATAATGTGCCACGTTTCTGCCTACGTGTGCGTGTGTACATGTGTGTATGATTGAAATGCACGTAACTCGAGAACCGTTTGACCCACCGACTTCACATTCGACACATGTTTTCAACCCCCCCACAGGGAGTGCAGTGCCAGGTATCGAGTCGGTCGGACCCACGGTTCTCCAAAACCACCACAAAAGGCTCTGGTCAGGCTCTGTTAGTGGGCCTAATGAGGCCAAATCATTTCACCTGGGCCAGGCTCTGCCAATGGGCCTAATGAGGCCAACTCTTTTCAACTGTGCAATTTCTGGCCTCTGCCTCAGCCAATTGAGGCTCAACCAATCAGGCTCTGCCAGTGGGCCGAATTGATTGCCAAGTACACTTTTCAGTTTGCAGACTTCACACACAGGCACATACACAGATCTCCATGTGGGACACCGGCTGACAGTTAAAACGGGTGCCATGACAACGTATATCATTAGGTTCCCAAGTTGCATCGTTCCCAATCCCAAGTAGGCCGGTGGCCGACTGCGACGGGCACGTACAGGTCTAGTTGTGATAATGGCTGAAAAGATTGTGATATAATATTTTGCCATATCGCCCACCCCTACGTCATCACTTTATTAAAGAAAAACATTATTTGATAACTTTTCATCGTGCCCCTAAAATAATTTGTGTGCTACTAGATTTTTCAATTTAGGAGCACACGTGCTACTTGGAAAAATGCTAAGGTATGAAGTAGGATGTGCATTTCTTTCTATGTATTATTATTGGGTTTTTTGTGTGTGCTTGTACCCATGCTGTACATCTTATTTGTGCATGTGTGTCCGCAGTACATTTCTCTGCCTCTCAGACTGCCATCACAGAAGCACTGTGTCGTGCTGGTCGGTCCTTCATGGTGAAATAGCTAGTGTAATTAAAGCTTAAAGCGAGTCCCAGCAGCCCAATGCATCAAAGACAACCAATTAGCTACTGTCCACATGATGGAGGGATGGGGAGAGACGATGAGAAGCCCACTTTCATATCCTTTTAAACAGGAGTTTTGTTGTAGGCCTACTATGGGACCATGAGCTACTCTCATTATTATGGATTAACCTAGTCTCGCGTAGCCAGACAACTATTTCACAATCTCCGAATGCTAGTCTGGAACTACACTCCCGAAATCAGAGTAATCTGTTTGTCATTTCCGTTTACAAAAAAATATTTAAAAATATCTTTAGAGCTTATTTTTTATTTCCATTCTTTAGTAGCAAGCTATATATATATATGCTTAGATGATTTCTATTTATATTAGGATAAATTTTGCGACTGCATGTAAAGACGAAACGGAAGTGGGGAGGAGGCTCCACTACCGCTTTATATTGTACTCAGAGCTTTATCAATGCTTTATCATGTCAATTCTGTCTGTCTTCAGTGCCTGACAAAAGATGCAGTGGTCCTTGGGGAGGGGGGAGAGTTGGTAACCAAATGAACCCTTACTGCATATTGCGGTCGCTGTACAGCAGTGTTGTCACGAAAGGAGAGCTGAGTCCAGAAGGAAAAGCTCTCTAGTGTCTACCAAACAATCTTCGTTCTTACTCTGGCCTTATATGGTCATGAAGTGTGGGTCCTGACTGAAAGAATAAGGTTGCGAATACAAAATCAGCAAACACAAACCTTCCCTAAAAACTACACTCTGCAAGTCCTAGATGTTTCTCCCCACTGGCTCGTTGTCTGCTCGTCAGAGATAAATAAAATCATGTGGAAAAAGGACATATTGAGTGCACTGCTGGCATTTTCTTCGTTCTATAATCTCCCCACTGGCTCCCAAACTGTGGTATAAACTCCACCTTGCATTTGACCCTTTGTCAAGTCCTGCCCGCCGTTGTGCCCCTCTTAACACCCATTGGTTGACGTTTCTTAGTTGGACAAAAATCCTCTCTCTCAATTCACTTCACTACCATTGAAATAATGTTTCATATTGTATTACATTTTAAACTTGCTGCTTCAAGTCGCTATGGTAACTTCGGTTTCTTGCCAAATGCACCAGACCTGATATTCTTCCTTCCTTCTCTCTTCCCTCTTTTTCCATCTGGCTTCGCTCTCCGCACCAGTCACATTATTTCACAAGAGTGCTCCGCTCTGCAAAAATGTACAAAAAGTTATTTTTCTTCTTTTTATTATTACATAGTTCAGTGGAGAGAGGCAGGATGGAAGGGATGACATGAGAGTGAGACACAGGTTCGGAGTTGGATTTGAACCCCTGGCGGTAGTATTAGATCCAAGTAATCACATGTCCAGCCTTCTTCGGCCTGGGCGCGAGAGGGTTGACAAGCTTGTGCTGATTGACCAGCGGTTGTATATAACCCCTAGAGCTGATACAGAAACTGACAACCAACACAAGCTCCAGCTGTAGCTTCCCTAGGGGTTATACACTGAGGTCTAGAGCTTCAGCCACAAAGCTCAGCAAGATTAGAGTAAGGAATCCATCAGTGAAACGTGGACGAAACTCTGCCGCAGCACACAGCTCTTTCAGATAGTGTGATAGATAGAGGAAAACCAATTACAGCCATCAGCACAGAACAGTACTTTGTCCTTGTAAAGGTAGTAACAGGTGTGTGTGTGTGTGTGTGTGTGTGTGTGTGTGTGTGTTGTGCATGCTCTGCAACATTTAATTACCTGTGCTAATGGGTGTAATTGTGTCAGATGTTCGGGGACATGAGCACCAGTCAAAGTGTGATTATTGAGACGTTCCTCTCCACTGGGGGGGGTTTTTCAGGACATGAGGGGATCCTCTAGGGTCACTTCAACAACGGGGAAATCAAATTCGGAAAACCCACCCCTCCCTCTGAACCAACTGAAGGTAATGTTACCGACTGTCTAGGGACGCCATGCAGTCATTTTCACTTTATTTCCACAAGAAAACCGGACGGAGACGGTGTGTGTGCGTGCGCGTGCGTGCGTGCGTGCGTGCGTGCGTGCGTGCGTCTTTCAAAGGGCTTCAATGACATGTTGACAGAATTGACATGGTTGAAAGAATTGACTGCAATCTTTACACTCAGAGTTAATTAACACAGATTATTAACATGTCAAATCATTTGTAAACATTGTGTGCGTGTGTGTGTGTGTTGTTGAAGCAGCAGGCCTACTGTGAATACTAAAGCCCACATTAACCAGTCTCAGGCGTTAGACCACTGCAGTCTGCGTCCTGCTCTGACCTGTCTGCCACTAAGATAACACAATAACACACTGACTCACAGAGTGCGAGCGCACACACACGCACGCACGCTCTCTCTCTCTCTCTCTCTCTCTCTCTCTCTCTCTCTTTCTCAACATCTTGTCTCTTTCTGTCTCTCTGCAACCCACTGATGGGACCATGCAGTCAGACCAAAGTGTTACACAGTGGTCATTCCATGTAGCAGAGCTCTGACTGTTTGTTTACATATAGAAGACCTTGCCTTAGATCAGACAGACAGACAGACACTAGTACTACCAAAATAAGATAGAGACAGTCAATGAGGGCAGAGCCCTGGTGCAGATCTGATAAAAAGAAAGACATAGCTAAATGGAGAACAGGATGGAAAGGCACAATTACATGCAATCATTAGACCCTGAGATGGGGGCTACATTTGCACACGTTCATACACCCACAAGCACATGCATATCTCGCACACGTTCATACACACCCAGAAGGACATGAATACCACACACACAAACATTCGTACCCACGACGCATACACACACAACACACACACACACACACCCACCCATACCCATGGACTCTGTATTTATTTCTGTATCTACTATCCCCGCCTCCCCTGCAGAACAGAAGTGAGCGGGAGGCCAGCAGAGCAGTAATGAGTTGCTCTGTTTTCTGGCCAGCAGCCAAATCATTGCTTAGCAGAGCGAGTAGCTCAAGTCGAATACACAGCCACAGAGCAGAGCAAAAGGAACTGCGTGTTTGCTGTTGTTGTTGGTATTTTGCCCTTTTCTTTTGTCAAACTGCATGCAGAGGGCAAGACTTCAAAGAACCCTCACAGCCCATCAACATGGGCACTAGGATAATTAGGTTTGGATAATTAGGTTGAAAAACAAAACAATATGATTAAATTAAACTAGGTCGCTTCTTACTGGTATAATTTCATTCATTGCACAGATATTCTACTGTTAGATGGATATAGCCAAGTTCTTAGCTTACTTTATGATCCTTGGAGACTTTACTGTAATAATAATAATTGTAATAACCTAATAATAATAATAATAATACCTACTTCTCCAGTCTCCACCAGGATTGATATTTGGATCAAATCTGAAGGACTAATATAAAAAAGTGTTGCACATAAATGGGCCTCCTGGTGGCGCTTGAAAAGGCAGAATTGAAAAATTACGTTTTTCCTTGGGCTGTAGGGAGTGTGCATACAAAGTTTATAGGGCCACCTGTTATAGCGCCACCAACAGGCTGATTTAAAAAATGTCAAGTGGCATTTCTTCCTCAGCCTAGTGTGAATATGCATGCACAGTTTCACCGTAATCGGACACGGCGTTGATGATTTGCGGTATTTTGTACAAAACGGGACGCTCCTGAAAACTTTGGTAGGCAATTTTAGCCAATCGGGGAGGAATATGAGAAATAAAACAAACCCGTCGTGATCACATAACTATAGAGATCATGTGTACCGATTTGCGTTAAATTACATCAGGGGTTCCTAAACCTTTTGACTTAGGTACCCCTTGGGGGGAAGAATTTCTTTATTTGTAGGGTTCATAAAAATAAAAGAAATCTTTAAAAAAAAAGAATCACCCCCCCCCCCCCCCCCCCCCCCGATTAATCGTTAATATTTAATTATACAAGATTTTCATTTTGGACACATTTACACATCCCTACTATAAAGTGCAGATGTGCAAATTTTTCAGACAAGGGTTTCCTTGGCCTCTAGGGAGTGTGCATACAAGGTTTTACACAGATCGGTGCAGTTATAGGTAAAAACACGAATGCCGCCACCATGAGGCTGCGGTAATCACACAATGTGTTCATGATTTGCGGCATAACGGCATTTTGTTGGAAATGGAGCAGTCCTGTGAACTTTGGAAGCCAATCTTGATGAATCAGGATGGAGTCTGACAAATCTGAAAGACCCGTTTCGTGTAATGGTATTGAGAGACTGTGTACCAATTTGCGTGAAGTTTGGACAAAATCTGTAGGTGCACTGTCAAAAAAGCGGCCTCCTGGTGGCAAGGCAATAGGCCAATGTGAAAACTTTGTGGCAGAGGTTCAGCTCTGGCATCCAGGGAGTGTGTGTGCAGACTCAGAGTGTGGCTGCGATCAAGCCAACGGTGCCAGAGATTAGCTGTCCACAGACGGACACACACATGGACATGGTGGAGACAATAAAGGGATTTAATTAACTTTCAGAAAAAGGTTGGAATTGGAATCATCAACTTCACATTATCTCAGTAATTATGTTCCATGTGGCCCAGCATAATTGATATCTCTGATAGTGAAAGACAGTGAGTGCAACAGCTGTATTGTTTATGACACACACACACACACACACACACACACACACACACACACACACACACACACACACACACACACACACACACACACACACACACACACACACACACACACACACACACACACACACACACACACACACACACACGCGCACACACACACGCGCACACACACACTGACTGCTTAAGCCCAAACATATTCGTTTTAAGATGAATAGCAAAAAGGAAAAAAAGCTGATCTACAAGCTCACAATGCATCACAATGCCCTTGTAGTCGTAGCTCTGCTATTTTGGCTATTTGTGAACAATAGCCTGTACTGTAGCCGGTGCCACACTGTGGTCGTGCAAGTCTTTTCTGCATATAGACACCAGGTTAACCCTGCGACTGGTCCACCATCAGAGCCTCATTAAAGTCCAGGACTTTAATGAGGCTGCTTACTGTAATTATGTTAATGTTAACCCATGCTGAGAGCTGAAGGACTCCTCTGAGAGAGTGCTTGGAGAATGAAGAAACGGAATGTACAAGTGTTCAAGGAATGAAAAGGAATGAAATGGAGAAGGAAAAAGGCAAAGTAGGGGAGTAGGTGAGGGGGTACGTGGTGTGACTAATACTGTAGCCGTCACAATCTGGGTTCCAGTGTGCCTGCAGTGCAGTGCCATGTTTCATGTCCAACGCCCTTTACAACTGCTCCACTTTCACAACAATTGTAAGCCAAGTATATTATAGGCTAATATAATGACATGTTCTTTATTTTTAAATATTAAGAGGAAAACCCAATCTGAACTTACTTTGGAGGCTCAAACTAATGCAGCACCAGCATAGTTGGCATTCTGCTGGTGGCAGCTGTAAGGTGGCGTGTTGGCAGTTCATTAAGTCAGGGGCCTCACAGTGCGTGAAGAAGACAGAACGCACACCTCACTGGCGCTGTGAGATCTGATGATATGAACATTAAATTAATAATTATTTCTATGTGTGGAGTTTGATGATGCTGATTGCACAACTGCTTCAAAGCAAACAGAATGTAAACTAGATTAGGGATTAGGGTATACCATTAGATTGCAACTGGACAGTCCACTATACTCTCTCTCTCTCTCTCTCTCTCTCTCAACCCCGTTCTTGCTCTCCCACTCACATGCACACAGACAGGCACGGAAACATTAGCCTCTAGTGCTGCTTAAAACCCATTCAGGCCTGACCTCAAAATTAAAAAAATAAATCTTCTAAATCCTCCAGTTTTCTGAAATAAATATTTTCAGGATTTCACTCCGTGCCGCGCTATGAGCTTGTAGATCTGCTATTTTTCAATAGCTAAATTATAACATAATGTTTAAAACACCAAAAGGCGTTCCCGACCAAAATAGGTTAACAACCTGACCGTGCAGGGCTTCGCTGATTGAGAACATTGCATTCAATTACAACTGGACTGTTTACCATGACAACAACCTTGTCCCTCCAGACCATTTCCAAAGTCTTACCCAATTACCGAGCCCCTGAGTGCACATCTTAACCCACATTCCCTGTGATGGATTGAGTGAAATTAAGCAGATGACTGGGACCTGGGTGGGTGGAGGTGGACGGGTGGGGCTGGCATTAGCATTAGGTTATTAAATTACCCACTGAATGTATTAAAAACCACTGTTCCGTACCTGAATGCAATTAGTACACACTAGTCCATACCCGTTCGGGGATGACATACCCAATCCCTACCTCTCTCACGGCTCGGCTCCTCACTCTCTCTCTCTCCCTTCCCCTTCTCTCTCTTTCCCTCTCTCTGCTCCTTCTGTTTTTTAGGACACAATAATACAATGATTAGTTAGATAGATTATTAGTTAGATTAAAGGTGGCTCCAGACCGAGCAGACTTGTCCAGAGACTCCAGACTAGTCAAAACTAGTTAAAACTGTCAAAAGACTGCAAACAGACTGCAGCAGACTGCACTATCTGCACTATCAACCGACCACTGATGAGCAAATCCTGGTGGCAGTAGTCTGTTGTGCAGTGCCCAGCCGGAAACAACTGCACCGTCTTGACCAAACAAAAGATAACAACAACAACAACAACACTGTCGCGTCACTGTCATCAGAGTCATGCCACGCTACCTCGATATTTATTTATATAGCCTACCATCTACACCATGCAATTAATAAAATGTATGCCATCCAGATTGAGATAAACATTTTTTGTGTACAAAACGCACACATGCATGGGTAGTTCTGTCCACCCTCTGCGAGTCTGCATGTAAACAGCAGTGTTGGGCTTTTTGTAAGCAGTAATTTAGTAGCCTATGCATACCGGTATGTCTATTATCATAATAACCCGTCACTTCTCGAAGGCAACAGTAGCCTACTACAGACAATAACAAACCTGCCTCTATAGCTACACTTCCGACTCTTTGATTGACAAGCTAAACAACCAATGACACCCCCACCTCTCTTCTCTATCGACTGGAGAAATCCGTCTGTGAACGACCAAACATGTCGGGTTTCTCACGATCCTCGTCGATAACATCAAGATTATCTATCTACATCCTGCCGACAGGCAAGAGACAGCAGAAATCTGTCCCGACGTAAAATCACGAACGAATCTCCGCAGTGTGGAGTTGGCTCTCCACTGCCAGCCATGTAAGTCTTCACTGCGATGGTGAAATACCAAGTGCACAGTACAATCAATAATGTGACAATATGAGAGATAATGGCTAGCTGCAATTAGGCTATGCAAGGCTTTTATTATTATGTGCTACAGCAGGGTGTGTGTGTGTGTGTGTGTGTGTGTCGTCAATTAATGGCTTTCCAAGTACAGTACATCCACTTGAGAAAGGCAAGGGACTCGGTTTACAAATATTAGTGCAGTAGCCATTTATCAGAGTTAAACTTGGGGACAATTATCTATGATGTCAGCAAAGGCACAAACGTCACATGTAGCTCTGCGAAGTCATTTGAGAGACAGACACACAGGCAGATACACACTACACAGATATTCCTGGAATTTAGAATTTGGAATTTATAAAGATATATTTTGCTAATATGTCAGTCTGTCTGATCAACACCCAGACCGGATCAGCAACGTGCAAAGCAAATTGATCCCAGTCTGGGTCTTGCAGCCCTCCCAACCAGAGTTTCAGCACCAAATGCTGCCGTTTTTATTTTAAGTGGGGAGGACATGTCACCCACAGTTTTATTTTATTATTTTCTTACTTTACTTTTTTCTTTGAAACTTCATCTCTATTGACATGCCCAAAATTATTGATTACAGATTATCGGTTTTACTAAATTATATACAGTATACACATTGTTTTAATATTTGATTAAATCAAATAGTTTCATTAATGGTTGCACCCCTAATAAGGCTAACATGTAGATATGTAGGGGGGACACCATAGTCAGACCAACAGACAAACAAGAAACAAAGATTTCACACATATACTGTAGGGAAAAAAAGATGTATGTACCGTATTTAGGTCCTTCGATTATCATGTCACTTTTGTTGTGCAACGTATCAAGCAAAGGCTTTAGCTTAGGCATCAATTTAGGCATAATATTTCCTATATTTCTGTACTGGATTGTGTCTAGTCCCTACACTACAATATTCTGTCAGCAAAGCTCTCATTTAGCCGAGTGGCCTTTCTGCCCTCTGTCCTCGTGTGCCAGTTGTTCTGTTGTGTGTCAGTTTTGTAATTTGCTACTCCTGTTGTTATTGTGGACCTGTACCATTGCCCCCAAATCTAGTTTCTGACTGTGGATGTGTACCATTGTCCACGACCACGAGCCTATTTTCTATTATAAACAGAATTAGAAGGGGGAAAATAATGTGTCGTCTTGTAATCAGGTCACCGGTTCACCTCCTGGCTCTGGTCTACGTGTCCCTGAGCAAGACACACAACGCCTATTCGCCCAACCTCCCCCTTTCTTAACAGATAATGTATTGCTTTATGCCAAAATAATACTGACTGTTTAGTATTAATTGAGGTGAGACAAGGAGACAGAAGGAAGAAAGCGAGAGAAAGAGCCAGAGGCAATGTCATTACTATCACAGCCACTGATCAGCAGCAGGAGTGAACCAGCCGTGAGAGATGTTATACGACAGGGTCATGGGCAAAGAACACCTCTAATATAGAATTACTGCATGTAATAAAACATAACCCAGTAAGTCGTCTTTGCTAAAAAATATACTCCCCAACCATTTCCCGGTGAAAAGATTAGGCCTATCTGTAGGAGCCGTAATATGTTGCTTTCTAATGTGCTATTATTATTGACGTAAGGTATGTCACTTTAATGGGCACTGCCTAGGTAGTGGGCGTGTCACGGGGGCTGGGGCGCTGCCACTCTAGTTTTCATGGCGTTACCTGTCACTTGGGTGAGGGAAGTTTGATAGAGAGAGGAGGTGAGCGTGGGAGAAGACAATTCTGTTGACCATATAAAACGCACCAGCCATCACCAGTAACAACCACGTTCAGTTATAGCTAAAGCCTGGGAACTGTTGTAACTTCGTGTGGTGACAAGAATAAACGGTAAAACGTACAGCTGGAATGGACCTGAATTCATAGCGTGCGCGTCATACAAGCGTCTCTTTACTCTCATGTTTAGCTCCTCGCGGCGGCCTGTAAACCGCCGCTATACTATCATTTATTCCTTCACGATTGGACCACAGGCCAAACAGATGATGGTCAGACAGACAAGGGACTCTCATCACAGTCTAACAAACAGCTAAAAATCACACCTGTGTGAATTGAGCGATGCAACTATATATTTATTGTTATAGTTACTGTACTGTACTGTGATCTGTACTGTATTGTAGTGTACTGTGCTCTGTACTGTACCTTGATCATTTTTGGAAAAAATCTTCGAAAAATGACAGTTACCGTGTGGGGGTCCCTGGTGCATCCAGACCCCCAGGAACGCACCCAGGGAGCCGGCTCAGTTCCGGCGAGCCTTCCCGTGTCCGAAATGGTCGAGAAATGACAGAGCTACCGTGTTGCAGCTTTCCATGCTCAAACAAAGAGACACACGTACGTACGTGGACATAGGGACACATATATTGTAGCTGCGTAATGGAGTAGAGGCCCCGCTCAAAAGGTCTGAAACTCTGAGTTATATACCAACCATGGGTGGCTTAAGCATCTATTCTACAGTATCACATAATATCACACTTGCATATAACCAAATGAGGGTGCTAAAACAATAACAATAAGCATATTTCTCTATTGTCACCTCTTACTGTATATGGCTACTAGTACTAGGTATGGCTTTAAGAACAAAAGCTTTCAAGGAAGAGGCTCCTTTGTCCCGATTGACTGTAACGTCACGTGAATACTAGCCATAGTGGATCATTTAGGAAAACATTTAATTTAATTTGATATGCAGGTCAAGGATAAAGATGCATGAATATAAATCTTGTCATCCTTAAAAGATAATGGCTGAACACACCAGTGTACTCAGGAGTTTGACAGTGCCCAGAAGTTATCTAAAGTGAGATTTATAGTAATTTCAAGGAGGCTGAGCGGTTTGGAAAATAGGTTACTGCTGCTCAGTGACAGTCTGTGTTTCTTATTGGAAATGGAGCATACACTGCCATGTGGTGTCAGCACAGCCTCATCTGCACTCATGATGCTTCCTATACACTGTTTGAAAATACAGATATCACCATGACCCGTTTCCATCCTTTGTTCCACCCACCTCAAAGGTTATAGAGAGACTAATTCACGAACAAATCAGCAGCTACCTAGAGTAGACGTAAACTGCTGTTTGAATTCCAATCTGGCTTCAGAACATCCAACTCCACTGACACATGCCTACTGTATTTGAACGATTACATTAAACTCGGGCAAATACTGTGGCATGGTAAAGCTGGACCTCCAAAAGGATTTCGAGACTGTAAATCACTCAATTCTCCTGGACAAGCTGAAGGCAATCGGTTTTGATAGTGCATCATTAAACTGGATGAAAGCCTACCTGGAGGGAAGAGAACAATTGGTTGACATCAAAGGAACCATGTCCTCTCCCAGTGAAGCATTCTAGAGCTGTTACTGTATCTACTTTACATTAACGACATGAATGCTGCCTGTAACTGCAAATTGTTCCTCTTTGCTGACGACTTAGCTCTGCTGATCTCGGGGGAGGACAAAATGCAGGTTGAGGAGGCTCTCAGTTCGGAACTCACCAAAATCTTGGCTTACCGATTGCAAACTACATTTCCGAAAACCAGAATCCATTATTTTTGGGTCCAAACATGCTCTCAGTGAAGTAAATGGAAATGATTTCAAGGTCAGAGTTGACAACATAACTCTACACATCTTGGCTGTATGCTTGACAACAAACTGACAGGTGAAAGCATGGCAAACATGGCATGACAGAAATGCCGGGATAATCGATAAACACAGTTCTTATATGAAGCGACCTAAAATAACCCTATGGGGATTGCAATGCAAATAAAAAAAGACATGAACCTGGCGACCTCTACTGAAAGTGACGTCAGACTTCGGTGCTATAGGGTAGGCAAATTAAGCCTCGGCTTCAGCCTATACACCTTTTCTTCTCTATATGTAAACTAAACTGAAGTATTTATCCATGTATAAAGCACCAAAATAAACTATTCATTCAATTTTGAGAATACCTCAGTCGGTACTGTCCTGCGTTGAAAACCTGAATGAAATGAGTAGTACATCCAGTTCCAGTGCACACTGATTCCATAATCCATACCATTGTCACAGAGAAGATTGTGTGCACATCTCAATGCCTATATTCAGGCCAGGTGCTGGATGTCAGGCATCAAGGCAAACATCAAAGAAGAGGAAGAACATCCGCACACCAGTTTGTAGAGCTCCGAGACTTACTGTATTTTAAGACAACAATTTTGCAACGTTTCGACCGACTAGGTCTTCATCAGGCAAATATTACAATGACAGAAAAAAATAGCAAATATATACAAAAATCATTGATTAATGATCATGCATAACACCTGGGAGTGGGAAGCACAGCAACCTAAACCAATCCCAGGGCTAGAACCTGTCAGTCCACCCATCGGAGGAGAATTTACCTGAGCAGATACACTTTACACACTAAAAACAAACAATCAACAGAAAAAAACATTTTCATGAGAGTAAAAACATCAAAAGTCATGACTGATGATAATGATCTTTTCTGTCATTGTAATATTTGCCTGATGAAGACCTATAGTCGGTCGAAACGTTGCAAAATTGTTGTCTTAAAATAAAGTAAGTCTCGGAGCTCTACAAAATGTTCTTCCTCTTCTTTGATCCATACTATTATCAGCCAGCCCAGCTGGTGTTACTCCAGTCCAGGTAAACTTCCCTGGAGTGCCCTGGCAGGGAGTTTGTTGACCTCCTGATGAAACAGTCTCATGTGAAGAGGCTTGGCTATGTTGTGAAATTCTAAACAGCATGTGAGTGACACCGTGTGAGAGAGGGAGAGGACCTGTAAAGTGACAGAGGAGTCTGTCTCTCCCTCCAAACTGCCTCTTCACAATATATTAGAAGCAAGCAGTCAATCATTATCCCTCCTGGCTGGCCCCATGGGCAGCTCTCACCCAGCAAGGGATGAAGGAGAGATAGGCGTGTAGAATTCACGCTGTTCCTTGCGTCCTCACGAGGGAAAGGAACACCATCAAACAGAAACGGTTCTCAGCCAGCTCGACCATTCCAATACTGAGATAAAAGACCATAAAAAAGATTGAATTCTGAGTTCCTAACAATACCTCAGCCCGGCTTCTTGTTCAACCAAGGTTTGGGTAGTTTCATCAATGTGAAGATGTCTTTTTGCGACGTGATTTATGGCTGTTTTTAATCATGTATGTCAGGCAAAGTCAAAATGGTGTGAACAGTGGCATACTAATATAAGTCAGATGGATCTCCAACAACAGGAGGAAATTGTCAGAAGATTGACAATAATGGCTGATTGACAATAATGGCTGTTCTCATGGGAACTGGACTGTTGCAGTTGAAGACATCATGCCTTTTTATTGAATGTGTATTTGATTATGTACAGTAAACTCTAGGCTCTCTCTGTGTGCGTGTGTGTATCAGATTCAGATATAATATATCTGATTTTTGAAGAAGGAAATTATCATGGCTCAGTAATATTATTACTGAGCAATGATAATTTCCTTCTTCATAGATAATCCTTCTTCATTGAGGGAATGTTGGAGGGAGAGACAATACAGCCAATTATTCAGCCCATCACTATTAACCAATAACCATGGCAGATATTACTTTAGTTTGGAATGCAGCAGCCAGGGAGGACTCCCTCCCACAATATCACAGCCATAGGGGGACCACAGCACATAAGTTTGGTTATACTGAGAACATCTCACAGCTATAATAATATATGCATATTATTCACTTATGCTCTGTTATATAATTCATTGTACAATGGTGGCTTGTAAAAATAATATTACAAAAAGAGGCTAGTTGCATAGTTCACAACTATGATTGCAAATAGGCCTATCCTCTCATACATGTACAACAACAAAGGCTATATTATTATATTATTTACACATTTCAAACAGAGGCATTCTGCAGAGGTATTCTTTAGTTACATACAACATAAACTATAGGGCAAGACAATGAAGACAGTGGGGAAAAAAGGCTACAAGAACAGGAATTATGTTGCGATTGTAAGCTTGCAGAGGTATTGCAAGAACTCGGCGCGCGCGCACGCATACACACACACACACACACACACACACACACACACACACACGTGACGTGTATAAACGTCTAAACTCAGCCTATATATCCAATAAACGAATTATAGTTGACTCACCCCATGTGTGGATGGTTTGGTGTAGCCTGGAGATAGATTCTGTGAGCAGGTTCCTTTCCACAGTCTCCTCTGCTCTGAGTCCTCTCGGGGGAAGTTTTCTGCCATGAAGTTGACAGTTGAGCATTCCAGCAGCTGGTCAAGGTTTCAAACAATGCCTAAAATCTGTGCTAGCAGCACTGCACGTACCATTGTGCACAAATAAAATGTAGCAATTTTTTGGTCCATTCGACAATTCCTTAGCCTAACCTTTAACCTACTTTATGAACAAATACGAGTGATACTGAAGAACTGGAGACAAATAACAAATACCGCTCAATCATTTTAAAACCGGATAAAACTCACCCAGCGTGCGACACACATGATGTGACGATGCACACATTTACGCCTTCAAAATAAGAGACAACCATATATATATAACTGCAGCAATTATTCCTAATTTGTTTTGTATTTAAGTTATTTACTGCCCATGTTTGCTTATTCAATTGCATGTCTAAGTCAGACCGGAAGTGCCATTGTTTGGCTAATGCGGAACCCTTTATATGGCCGTCTGGTGTCAGGTAGACGGAAGCCCTCCAGACATGGTTGCACACCTGTCATTTGACAGTGTGATGCAGAAGTTCAAGTTTATGTGTCGCTGTGTTCATGGCCATGGCATGGGCACTAGTGATCTTCTCATTCCCTTATGCTTGTAGAGCAGCCAGTATAAGGTAGGCCTATGTTGAATACTGTTTGCATGTTATTTTGGACTGTATTTTCTTTATTTCATTCATGATTATGTGCTTTATTATGTTTATCGTTTATGCAATGTTATTCTAAGCATCTGTGTATTTTTATGTTGTTTACCAGTTCGACATTGGTTTGTGTGCTTTAATATATATACACACACACAGGTTGTAGCATGGTGTATTTAAAAAAAACGTCGCAAACGAGTTGGGATCGCCCCCTAGTGGTCCGTTTGCAATGAATCCAATATTGGCTCTATGGACCAGAGCTAATAGATCAGTATGGTTGGTACATTTGAAACCCCAAATAATTGATAGAAGATATTTTTCAATGGATTGAGTAGCCTATGCTAAATAAAATAACTAAAATTAGTAACTGAAAAGGCATCATTTTCAAGATGGTGTCCACGATACCTGCCAGGAGCTTAAATTGAATATGTAGGCTAAAAATAAATCACAAGAATTGTGCACTTAACTAGTTTTAGATTCTTGGCATGGTGAAATATTTCATATTAGGTAGGCTAGGTGATGTAATGGTGGTGCAAACACAAACATTAAACGCCATTAACAATAAAGAGACAATATGACGTAAGAGGCTTCATTGTCTATGGGAAAAAATAACTTCTGGAAAGGCATCATGGAGTCCACGATGGCTGCTAGGAACTTAAAATGCCTAAATAAGCTTAATGTCTAATGGTTTTTGAAAACCTTACGCCCATACCTAATGGGTCAGGTGCACACTGTCATATATCAGTGGGACATCTTGTTCTTAATATAGGCTAGTTCAGAATTCAGAGCATTGACATGACAGCCTCTCTCACACTGATATTAGTATTGAACACAGCTTATAAGTACCTGAGTTAGACTTTAATATATTAGCGCCCCTCACTTCACACGGGTGTGATTTTATTTGTGTTTATTTATTTTATTTAGCATACCTAATAATAACAGTATCCATTGAAATGAATTTTCTATCAATTATTTGGGGTTTCAACCATGTGACTGACCTCTCTAATATTGGATTCATTGCAACCCAAGTCGTTGTGCCAAAAATCAAAAACTTGTCACCTAGTGCACGCCATTGAGCTGGACACAACACTTCAAGAAGAAGTGACATAAGTCAGAAAGTTGATGTACCTTAAAATACTTCCCAAGGGTGACCTATGCTCTGCCTCTATCATATTCTCTCTCATTCATAACCTTGAGGCAAGTGATGTGATTGTACTTGGCTGACCGGACTTTCATCCTTTCTCATTGGGCTAATCACAGAGGTGGAGGACCTCTGTTTTATATCAGTGGCTGAGCATGGATCTCAGAGCGAGCCTGACGGAGGCAGGGAGCTGTACTGCCTGCTATAATATGTAGACTCAGATAAAGACATGTTAAATCTTTTGATGGCGAAATAGCCAGCAACCGTTTTGCCGAGAGCAAAGGGTCCACTCCCTTAGGAATGCAGTGCACGCCCGCTGTCAGAGTTACATTAACACTCTCAACTTTGAACAACAGACACCTGCAAGATGTTGTACTGCAAAGTACCATACACCAACAAGCAACTTGTTGCTCTGGCATGGATTATGACTAGACTCAGGACTGACTGCTTTCTTCTCTACAGTATCTACTGTACATTACATATATTTTCCCCAAAGTGGAACAGAGTGAGCAATAAACAGCAGATACATTAGAGTCTGGGTTGTGTCACACACACACACAAAGGGGCTGTTATCATAATGTCTCACCGGAGGAAGCCGGTCTATAACAGAGGAGCAAAAGTAGCCTCATTTATCCCCCATCACAAGCAGACACAGACCAATGGAACATGTTTTACTGGAATTCAGCGAGTTAAACACTCTCAGACCCACAAACCACTCAAAGCCAAGTTAAGCCTATACAAATAACCCCCCCCCCCCACACACACACACACACAACATTGCTCCTATTCTCCATAAACAGACAAAACAGTAAAAGGACGACCAACATAACATTTTAACATTTTAGATGTCCCTTCGGTGAATCTGCACTGCACAAGTGTTTTCTGAAGATAAGTCCTATAAGTCCAGTTACCACGAGAAACAAATCCCCCAAAAGGTATGGTGCGCTGTATATATTGCATGAGACACAAGCACAGATGCACGGCATGTAAGTAAGAGAGGGCAGACTCACCACCACTCACTCAGCCAAGAATGTGCCAAATGGGTGTTGTGGAGGAGTAGAGAATATTCCACAGGCATTGTGTTGAAGTGCAGAATCACACCCTCACCACTTTATCCAAGGATGGGTGTGTGTGTGTGTGTGTGTGCGTGCGTGCGTGTGCGCGTGCCTGCCTACCATCCATCCATTCATCCATCCTCCTGTCTCCTAATTGTCTTGTTGTCTAACAAATTCTGCTGCTGTCTACAGATCCGATGCTATCATCTGTACAGCAAGACAATGAGCACCAAGCGGCTCCGGTTTGTCAGCTGAGCTTTGTGCATAATCTGTGGGTGTCGGATGGTCTAGCACCCACAGCCTGCATACGTTTCACACGTATTAGTGAACAATGGCCTAATAAGCACAGAGTGACTCTTCCTATACTGTTCTATTAGATGTGGCATGCTGCTGGAGGTGTCCTTTGAGTGAGAGAGGGCTCCCACCTGCAGCTCTGTACGCGCACATGCGAGTGGCCTCTGCGCTCACGCCCTGCACTCTGGCTAATTGAAACAGATGGAGGGGCAGCGGAGGTTGAGGAGGAGCCCTCGGGCCGGGCTGATAAAAGGAGAGGTGGCACTGGGAGAAGCTCAGGGCACGCAGAGGAGAGGAGGAAGGGGAGAGGGCACGCAGAGGAGAGGAGGAGGGGGAGAGGGCACACAGGGCATGCAGAGGAGTGGGACATTTCTCTCCCCTTCCGTTTTGTCCGCTCCCTACAGATCTTCTGTAATCTATTGACTGAGTCGAATGAAAACCTGTCAATCCCTTCTATAGTCAAACATTCATTGAATAGGTAAG
The DNA here is from genome assembly GCF_963924005.1 of Protomyctophum bolini. Lineage (NCBI taxonomy): Eukaryota > Metazoa > Chordata > Actinopteri > Myctophiformes > Myctophidae > Protomyctophum > Protomyctophum bolini. The sequence continues at coordinate 32,936,895 of NC_137865.1, forward strand.
AATCAGACCACATCCAAAAAGGGTACAGGTCGGCCGACAGAGACAATATGTGGTACAAAGAACACTTTGCGACCTACTGTTGTAGCAGAGTGTTTCCAGTGAGCAACATAGCCTTCGTTAGTATCATCGGTAACACGTTCTTCTTTTTTTTTAATATATATATATTTTTTATCCCACGATTTTGTAACCCATTTTTCACCCCTGTGTCAATCATCTACTGTGATCCTGGGCTCTACACACCCTCCGCCAACCTGGGACGGACTTAACTCGGACTTAACTCATGCTTCCTTCATGCTTGAGTGTCCAAGTTGCTCCTTTACACCTGACAGGGGGGAGTTTCCCTGGTTGGACGTAGCGCGTGAAAGGAACACGTTATTCCAACCAGTTCATTTCCCCTCCATCAGGCGCCCCGGCTGGCCAGGGGGAGGCAGTTTAGAGACCAGGATTACTGCATGTTTTTGTGAGAGTACCTACCCTAGGGGACACGGGGAGAACATGCAAACTCCACACAGAAAGGCCCTTTCGCCAACCCCGCCTTCGGGTATGGGCACTGATGACACAGAGGAGGAAACACGCCGCCAGCACCCACAGTGCCCAGAGCGGGAATCGAACCCAAGACCTTCTAGCTGTGAGGCAACAGCACTACCAACTGTGCCACCGTGCCCCCTTCGGTAACACGTTCTTCTAACAACTTCTTTCCAAAATGGTGTATGTGCAATTGTGCATAGAGCCCATTTATTTTCATTGAATTCAACCCAAATACATTGAGCGATTACAGGTGTGCTCTTTACTAGTATTGGTCCAATATTCATTGGACCAGTATGATATCATCTCATCTACATATTTCAGCCTTTCATGATATGATGTCATATCACATCCTCCTGAAAAATACATGACCTTGGTTTTTGACCTTTTTACCAAAAACGTCAATCAGGGCAACCTATACTGATCATTCCCACCAAGGTTCAGAGTTGAACCTGGCCATCCATTCTGAAGTTATTTATTTGTTATAAGACAAACAAACAAATTGAATGGGGATAAAACATAGACACCTCCATCCAACTCTATTGATGACAAATGTTATGCAACAGGCTAAAAGCATATTTCTATGGAAATGATAATTCACTGAGACCATTAAGGTAATCTTTATGCAAATTGGCTGACTTTCCTGCGTATTCAAGCTCCTGAAACATTAAAGCTCACTTGGGGGCAGCAGAAGCCTGAAGCCCTGCCTTAGTTAAACATGAATGAGCTTGCGACTGCAAGGTTGAAGGTCCTCATCTTTAAACCAGCTGGGGAAATCTGAGCAGCAGGAGCAGCACTCTCGTTCTGCCCTTAATTTTCTCATATTTGCATACCGGTGGTCATCTTTTTGGAGAAACATACAGTGTGAATGTTTTGTTCATTACCCAAGCCGGCACTATTTTATCATTAGGCTATACTGGCTTTAGTTACAATGTTGTGAATATAGGAAGATTTTACTTGACTGTCATTCTTTGGCCCTGGCACTCTTCCAATATGCAGCCAGCAATTAATTCCTATAGTGGGCTGGTGCCCCAAAATACTTCCACAGATTTGCGTGGACAAAGAACAACTTGGGGTAGACAAGTAGGCCTATTGTATGATTTAAGTAACACTGTACAGTCCTACGTATATGGCCAATAAAATTTGAAAGTCCCTGAGCAAAAGCAGGAGAGTTCTACTGTAGATTGCAATTAAGCAAGTAAAGTTGCTATTGTGATTGTGAATTGAAAGAAAATGAGAAAGTAAATGTGTCCTTGGGCAAGATTCCCTTATCAGAGTTCTGTAGCCAGCAGTTCTGTATAGTTACAGTGCTTAGCTCCCATGTGTCGGGTGGGGATGGTGGGGGGTTGCAGAGATATGGTAGATGTGTGTGTGTGTGTGTGTGTGTGTGTGTGTGTGTGTGTGTGTGTGTGTGTGTGTGCGTGTGTGCGTGCGTGCGTGCATCAAGCATCACCATTGGTGCATACATTTCTTAAAGGGTGCAACTCTTATTGAACAGCTTAAAACGATATGGGAAATGTGGAGTCTCACGAAGACACTACCGGTAAGTTTTCATACAATAATATTATGGTATGTTGTACTTTGTTACAGTAGTAGAAGTACCGTAACAGTATAATAGTAGTAGCTGCCTAGCAATAAACTTCCAGCAATAGCAGCAGTAATACTGCATTCATTCAAATGACATGTAATGATGTCTTACCTGGGTAATGTTGACCAACACTTCTTCAACAGGCAGAGGGAATATCTGCCTGCCTGTCTGTCTGTCTGTCTGTCTCACCATGACACACTAGTTGGGATGGAGGCAAACCATCTGGCAAATGGTACGTTCCACACACCATTCAGAAAATAAGCCATGCTCTTCAAAACACATGTAGAAAATGTAGTTATGTTCTAGTTCCAATCTGAATCATCTCAATAGATTGCTAAGAAGACACTGAAACACTGGTGTGCTATGGAGGTGCTGCATGCAGACTGCTTGCCGAATAAGCACACAGACACACACACGCACGCACGCACAGAGAGAGTATGGCATTGCAGCCTTTCTTTGTTTTCTGCAGTAAGAGGATCCTGGCCAGGGTAACAATACCTGTTCATTCAAGCGGACCTAGCCTGGGTGAACTGAGCTAAGATGAGCTGATGTGAGCCAGGCTTGGAGAGGCCAGACGGACATAGGGGGGATAGAATACCCCCACTGTGTGCAACCAGGACGGAGGCACTCTGTCAGCAACGGGAGGGCCATTAGTTCTCAATCCTTGGCTCTGTGTGCATTTGTGGGTGCGAGAGAGAGATAGAGAGAGAGAGAAAGAGAGAGAGAGAGCTGAGAGTGACTGAGACAGAGCAAAATAGTGTGTGTTTGTGTGTGCATGAGACAGAGTGACAGAGAGAGAGAGAGAATTTCAGGAATGTGTTTCCAAATGTTTCTTCTCTCCTTATCTCATAATGAGGCAATATCACATAAATCATGTTTATGTTTGATGTTTGACACTGTGTGTGTGTGTGTGTGTGTGTGTGTGTGTGTGTGTGTGTGTGTGTGTGTGTGTGTGTGTGTGTGTGTGTGTGTGTGCTTCAGTGAGTGTGTGCAGACTGCAGAGGTTGTGCTGTTGTCCTGATAGGTTAGAGGAGGCCTGATGAAGATGACAGTGAGAGCAGTTGTTGAAAGTTGGAGGGAGATAGAAATAAGCAGATCAGCCTACACCTGTGTGTTAACTCTCCCTCTCTCTCTCCAGAAGTAATCTACACCGGCATTAATAATTGAGGAATGCCAGAGCAGTCTGTGAGTGTGTGTGTATGAATCTTGCCAGTCTTGTGTCTCCTCCTTGTGTGTGTTTCTGGGACTATACGGTATGTGCTACGAAATCTATTTCATGCTGTTCTGTTTGTTCTATCATCCCCTGTTCACCTGCTCAACTATTCAGAGGTCTCCCATCATAGTCAGAGTCCAATCGTTTGCTAGCCCAGTCATTCTCGTCCCGACCTATTTCCCGGTGCAAGTCAATCCACTGCAGGTTCTGTCTGTGCTATCATTCCCTGTGCTTTTGTTATTGCACTGTGTGTGAGCTCAGGCACATCTTCACGCACAGCCGCGTCAGAAGAACCTGATGCCTGACGTCAACCCCGGCTTTTTAGACAGCTGGTTGGATGGATGGAAAAGAAGCTCCACCTCCGCGGCTGACTGACGCGGAGGAGAGCGTTTCCGGGAATCTGTCCGTCGCGTCAGTCAGCCGTGGAGGTGGAGCTTCTTTTCCATCTACCAGCTAGCCGGGGTTGACGTCGGGTGTCAGGTTCTTCTGACACGGCTGTGTGCGAAGGTGTGCCTGCGGGGTGTGTGTGTGTGTGTGTGTGTGTGTGTGTGTGTGCGTGCATGTGTGTATGGGGACAGACGTACATGATATTAATCAACCATGCCTGCCTATTTTTAGTTTTAGTTTTATAAGTCAAAGACAATCCATTGTCTTTGACACAAGGTGTTCCTGAATGGAGTGGATAAGCATTTACCCTGTATCAGTTTCTATTCTGAAACTTTAAGATGCACAGTGGCAAAACAACTTAATTGGTTTAGTCATACTCTTTAGTGGTCTTTTCTGGCATTTTTTGGGCATTGTTCTGTGAATACCAAAATCTCAGGAGATCAATAGTATTTATTTTCCACCATACTCTCTCTCTCTCACGCACGCACGCGGCACGCACGCATGCACGCACGCACGCACGCACGCACGCACGCACGCACGCACGCACGCACGCACACACACACACACACACACACACACACACACACACACACACACACACACACACACACACACACACACACACACACACACACACACACACAGACAGATGTCCTTGCACTCCCAAATGAGAAGGGCAGCTGCTGTCACTCATGTCAATGAGAAGTCTAAAAGTATTTAACAGTCAGCACTGAGCAGGTCCATCCTTTCAGAACACATCTCATCTCTCCAGTTGAGCCAATGAAACACAATTTGCATATTCATGGCTGTACCAAAGTGTGACAAAGATCACCTTGAGGGCTGATTTGAGTGGATTTGTGGTGAGCACTGAGGAGTGGGGGAGATGGGATATGGTGCCATATGCACTGTAAATGTTTGACTTTTTTTAGCCCCACTTGTGGATCTTGTTGGCTGGTTAATTGCACATATAAGCCAGTGGTTCCCAAATTGATATTTCCCCAAAGACGTCTGTGTTTCTTGATGAAATATTTGACTGTACACAAACGTCTTTTGTTAATGTTCTCCGCTTCTCCAACTTTTAATGTGGCCTGTCCTGGAATTAGCAACACTTGCTAATGTCAGTCAGTCAATTTCAATTCAATTTAAATTCAAAGGAGCTTTATTGGCATGTTCATATTGCCAAAGCAAGTGTCAAGACTCAAAATACAGTTGAAAATGGGGAAAGCTGTATACAGTTTGAGGGGGCATTTTTGGTTATTCAAAATAAGGGTTGAGCGGGGAAAATGCTGGCATGAATTATATCGAAGTTATCCTGGCAGGGTTAACTATCTGAAGGTGACAGTCTATTTTTGAAGAAGTTAGCAAAAGTGGTAAAAAATTATTTAGTCCCGCTGTGTAGGTCTACTGAGCATCCGTGTTACTCCTGTTGGCGACACCTGAGCAATGTGCAATAAACCATTAACCATAAACCACTGCATTGTGTATACAGAAGTGTGCTGGTCTAACTATGTTTTCAAATGTGTGTGCGTTCGTACATGTGTGCATGCATATGTCTGTGTGCATGCGTGATAGAGAGGCAGAGGCAGCAAAGTTCCTTTTCTACCAATATAAAAGGGGAATCCATTATGACTGGTGGTTAGACTTGGAGACTTAAAAAAAATATATATATATATATCCCACAATTTAAAGGTGGGGCAGTGGGGCTACCCCCTGACCTCATAAATTGGTCTTGTTTGGTAGGTTATAGTGATGTGTTACAGGGCTAGATGAACCGATAAAGTTGGTTCAACCACAGCTGATGTCCATTTACGGGGCCACTGTTGGGAGAAGGCAGGTGAATTTGGAGCCGAGTTCAATTGGAGCTATGGCACTCACACTAGTTGTGGGAGTTGGTTGCCTTAATTTGGCCAGAGCTCTGATGCAATTCACAGCAGTTGAGAGAGCCAATCCATTGAAAGATCTATATGTGCTCGATGAGAATTGGCGACAGCACTGAGAGACGGGCGGTGTAGACCTGAAAGGAGGGGGAATAGCTTTTATTGAGCGTGACACCGAGAAATGGGATCTAGGTTTGCAGGTAGTGGAGTGGTAATTGATTCCAGGATCTTTGTCCGTTGGGATGGCCAGCTCAGGAATATTGTAGCGTGGTAGCTGATACATGAAGAGATAGCTTAATAAATACCCATCTGACAGAGAGCAGTATCTGGCCCTTTCCAGACTCAAGCCTCTAAATGAGATGGTGGCTAATAGGTTGCCTGGCTAATTCACTGCCAGAAATTTAATGAGACACTTGGCATTGCTATACTTTACTTATTATTCATTAATAGTCTCCGCACACTTCTTCGCTGAAGGTGTTCCGCGTGACAAAGTCAATGCAGATCTAAGATGACTATGACGCCTGATGAGAGGTAACCCTCAACATTTGAAACAAACAGAGAGACATTAGGGTGATACGGTCACCTCAAGCAATGCGCTAAACTGTGTTGTTAAGAAATCACTTGTATAGATATAAAGTTGTCTTGATAATTACATTTAGATTTTCCCCGATCCAATATTTATATTTTTTATAGAACCTTGGATAGCCAGCCATACATAGAGAAGACTGGATCATCACTGGATCATCACCTAGATCTGCATATATGGAGCTGACCTGTTCTGACATTCCATAAATTGATCCTTCCCCACCCAACCTTCCTCTTCAATGTCTCCCTTTTGACTACCTGTCCATTCAAACTCTAGACTGGCCCGCCCCAAAGTTATTAGTGCAGCCGCAGCCAGCGAAAACAGGCCCAAATATTAAGGCCCAGCCCTACCTCAGCCCTCATCAAACCCTGTACACTCAAGACACTGCCCCCGCTGCCACCCTTAGATCTCCATATATGGAGCTGACAATCCATATTATGTTGATCCGACCTCATGAAACCCTGTACACTCAAGACACGCTCCATATATGGCCAGTACAGAATTCATTCCATATGTTGATTTCATTTGACCCCCATGCCAAAGCGCCAGCACTCGCCCAGCAGTCTGCCGTCACCCAGGCAGATGCGTGCACGCGACCTCGCTCTCGCTTCTCGCCCTCAGGGAGTCTTACTGGTATTGATACTGCATGTCCCGATCACGTTTTGTTTTTGCTCCCTATCCTGATGGGACACTTTTTATTAGGGACAACCCTAATAAAAAGTAATTACCATAACCATTTTGCTTGCGTGTTGAAAGACTAAGCCTTTCTGCAGCCTGACGCACAGAACAACTCGCTCTTATCAGATCAGTCGAATAACTGTGGTATGCTGGAGAGGAGGTCACCTGCACCATCAGCTGATCAGGATAGTCTCAGAAGGGAAAATAATCATTAAGTCAGCTCTCCTGCACCAGCACTATGCATTCATTAACGTTTGCAAGTCGCTAGTCATTAGCAGTGATCTGGACACACAACCGAGCCCACTAATGAAGGACCTAACCATTCTGTTTACACTGTCTGCAACACCAATGAATGCGTTTGTATTTTATTAGCATTTCATGACACTTTGTCGCACACAGCGAAAGCCCAAAATGGAATATGGTATTTGTGAAGGCGTTAATTTTCAAGCCAAATGATGTGGATGTTAAAACGTGTGCGTGGTTTGCTGTGGCTCATTTGGTGTAGCATCAGAACGACACAACTCCAAAGTCTCCAGAAGTCTCCAGGGAAATGATAAATCACAATGGAGATAAGTGAAGAAAAACACTTTACCGTTGAGCCATCATACACTGAGCCATCATACACATTTAACATCAACAGGGAGGGTAGATACGGATAGTATAGGGATGTATATGAGGGGCAGATATAAGGCGCACGCAGGCACACAGGCACACAGGCACGCACGCATGCAGGCACACAGGCACGCACGCGCACACACACACACACACACACACACACACACACACACACACACACACACACACACACACACACACACACACACACACACACACACACACACACACACGCACACACACACACACACACACACACACACACACACACACACACACACACACACACACACACTTCCAACGTCTGTTCCAATTACAGACGTTGGAAGGCACGGATGACAAGGCATAATTCAAATTTTAAAATGAAAGAAATAGCTTCATTATTTTGCAGTATTTGCATGAATATGGAAACGCTGAGGCGAGGAACTGTTATTTGTGCACACACACTTAATAAATTCTGACTGAGTTGTTTACAGTCAAACCACTGGAGACTGACTGTCCCCTGAAGATAAGCCCAAGCCTTCTGGATCTGGAGGTGAAAGGAACTGGCAGACGGGTAGGACACTACAGCAGGGCATTCATTAAACTTTTACTTTTACTTCTAGCGTTTGATACGTGTGTATGAGGGCTCATACACACATATCAAATGCATGTTTGGTGTTCTGTCTGTGTTTGATGGCCACCTCAATGCTTTTCCAATGGGAGTCACATGGTTTGATCAAACATTTGTGTTTGATGGGGGGAGGGGGGCAGCAATCAGCAATCAAACACAAATGTTTGGTCAAACCATGTGACTCCCATTTAGGCCTCATACACACGTAAAGAACAAATGTTCTGTGTATGAGGCTTCAGAATGGGTCTTGGTCATCATCAATTCAAGTGATAGAGGATCTGAATCCCAAAACACGTCCAAGAAAATCTCAAGGCCTACTCCTGACCGGGCTGTAACGGCAGGAGGTCTTTAGTCAATTGTAGTCTGTCCTTTACAACTTAACGGGATTCCCTCTTTCATTGGTGTACGTGGTTATATGCCTAGACTCTCACCTTTAACTTCTCAAAAACTATGCCTAAACCTAAACTTAACCCTAACCTTACAAACACTATGCCTAAACCTAAACTTAACACTAATCCAAACACTAGGGCTGACCCCATGGGGCAGGCGCATAGGGCAGCAACAAAGTTCCTCCACTTGTATCTGTCTTTGGCGATCTTCTCTATGGTCCCCCAGCTCTGATGTTGTTGCTGGAGCTCCTTCTCGGTCGTCCTACGCCATGTCATTTTGGGCCTGCCTTTCTTTCTCTTTCCTTCTGGGGTCCAGTGTAATGTGACTCTTGGGATTGTGTTGATGTCCATTCTGAGAACATGGCCAATCCAGGTCCACCTGCATGCGTTTATTGATTATACTGTGCATGTTGTCTTGTTGGGTGATGTTGAGGAGGTTTGTTTTTGTGCTGTATTGTTTTGATTTCCAGATTGTGTATTCTTTGTTGATCCGGTTTTGAATGTCTTTACTAGCTCCCCCATCGTGGTGAATGATGCTTCCAAGGTATGTGAAGTGATTTGTATTCTCCAATACCTGCTCCTCTATTGTTATGTGTTGGTGTACTGGTGATAATGAGGATGATTTTGGTTTTATTGTTGTTAACAATCAGTCCGACTTGTTGGCGTGTTGGAGTCTGTCTGTTTTTTCCTGAAGATGTGTGTGTGTATGTGACATAAGGGTGAGGTCATCCGCAAAGTCAAGGTCTTCAATGGTGGAATGCAGGGTCCATCGTATCCCTCTAGCCTTGTCTTCCGTGGCTCTCCTCATGACCCAGTCTATTGCAAGATTGAAAAGTAATGCTGACATCACACATCCTTGGCGCAGCTGTCGTTGCCATTCACTGCACTGCTCAATGATGTTCCTGAGAGTGAATATCTGGTCGACGCATCCCTTTCCTCTCCTAAAACCGGCTTGTTCATCGAGAAGTACTTTATCAACTGCTGGTGTAATACGGTGTATGATGATTTTACAGAATATTTTGCTGGGAACAGAAAGAAGTGTGATGCCCCTCCAGTTGTTACAGTCGGATAATGTTCCTTTCTTTGGAACCTTAACAATCACTCCTTTTGTCCAGTCCGATGGTATCTTCCCTTCCACCCAGATGTTGGTGGGAGCACACCTGGGCGAAACACCGGGAAATAGAGAGTTTGCTAATTTAACACTCACGGAGTATACAAATGTACAAATATGTACATCTCAAAATTATATATTACAGGCCTGTCTTCACTGGATGTCTCTGCGTGTGTCTCTCAGGCCACAAAGTGAGGAGAGTCAGGAGTCAGACTCTACAAGAATAAATGACTGGTGGGAAGCTGCTCTGTTTCCTGGCAGCAGATGACAGCTCCAGTGTGTTGTGAGGTCGGCCACGGGGCCCGAGAGCCAATCACACTGTCTTTCTTTGTAAGATTACTGGGCAGTTGTGGTCAGAGAGGTGGTGGTGATGGTGGTGGTAGCGAACCAGGGAAAGTCTCACACTGGCAGGCGCATCACAGAGACTGGAGGGGGAAAGGCCTCAGTGAAAACCCTAGGTGTGTGTGTGTGTGTGTGTGTGTGTGTGTGTGTGTGTGTGTGTGTGTGTGTGTGTGTGTGTGTGTGTGTGTGTGTGTGTGTGTGTGTGTGTGTGTGTATGTGTGTGTGTGTGTGTGTGTGTGTGTGTGTGTGTGTGTGTGCGTGCGTGTGTGTGTGTGTGTGTGTGTGTGTGTGTGTGTGTGTGTGTGTTAGGGACATGACATGAAAACACCAACTTCATCTCAGGAGATGCTGCTATTTCTTTGTGGTTACTGTGCAGTACATGCATGTGTGCATACTGTATGTGTGAGCGTGTAAGTATACAATACCTACACACATCCCACTGAGCAACGTTGTTTCAACGTCTAATCTAAGCCTATAGACTGCTAAAAAACCTTAATTTTTATACTATTTTTACCCCCGTTTTAGACAAATATTTATTTTATTTTATTAGACTACAAAAATGCTCAGTGGGATGTCTATGCTTGTAGTAATGCGTAACCCCATTTCTTTAGATTTTCAAAATGCTCAGACAGAAAGAAGGAATATGACAACGTATCTATGTTCGGTAGTGAGAGCTAACAGTGTGTGTTACTCCGGCAGGTCTTAAAACATTTATGAGTTCTTCCGCTTGTGTTGCGTTGCTCCAGAGAGGCCTGTTAGATTTCATTGCATAATTCTGAGCTGTGTTTCAGCTTCTACCACAGCACTCAAACACTGTTTATTTGTTAGCATATCTGCCATTAAGACTCTTGCTAGTAGGCTACACAAGCAAGGATACATGCAGTGACTGTTGAAAACATTGAAAAGACTTGACACTCACCATACGACAATGGCACTCATGTAAATCAGTTATTCTTTAGTAAAGCCATACAGTCGCACTGCAAATTCTCATACTAAGACAATACTACTACATTTTCTACTAGTACTAATATACTATTCAACTACTTCTATTGGTAATACAATTATAATTTTGTATTGCACTTTCCACACATTGATTTTAGTTCACGGTGCTCTACAATATGAGAACTTAGTTACACATGTGTTCTGTGCTCATGCAGACTTGGGCTCCTTTACTGCCAAATAAACATCTTATAATCTAGCTATTATTTAACACACATTCGCTGTCTGAATACTGTGATTTGATTTGTCGAATGGAATCCCAATATAACAGTCGGCACAGGGAACCATGCTACATTTAGATTGTTCAAAAACAATCTACAAGCACGGTTGACTGGATATTAACAGGCATGTTCACTGAGAGAGACAGTGGACAGAAGGAGTAGGCCAGGGAGTGTTAGGAGCTGTCCATGGTTCTTTCTTCAGAGCGGTGCTGAACAGACAGCTCCTCTTCCTCCAGGGCTGGTTCTCAACTATAGCCCTGAATTGCTAGCCACGCCCATTAAAAAATATATGTTCTGGGTGTGAAAAGAAATGAAAGGGGCTAGTTCTCAATCTTTTCTAAAAATAAAATATCATATTTGAACTGGGGACCCCCACAATGTTGGTGCAGCATGTCCTGCGACTGCAACAACAGCGCCATAGAATACAAAAGATAATACTGGGTTTCAAGAAACAAAAGAAAAAACAAAACAATACAATTGTATAGGCTAAAACTACAGGAAAGACCTCCTCACACAAAGTATAACTCTAGCAGAAAATAACAAAAAAATATATATCTATACATTGTCAGCATTAGTTCAGCTTCAGATCCATAGAATGTGGAGTTAGGTATAATAGGCTACAATGTATATGCATGTGTTGTTCTTGCTTACTTTAAATTGCTCTGGATTAAGAGCGTCTGCTAAATGCCTAAATTGTAAATTGTATGCATTATACAAATGATATATCAATATAGAATGCATTTACATATTCCATTCGCTCCACAGTCACTCTGTCTATACTTACGCTTCCTCTATCGATTAGCACAATGTACTGTATTTAACACACATTACTACACCTAATTTAAACTTGATGAGTATGATGCTGTTTCTTGCTTGCTAAAAAGTACAAGCCAACAACGTGTTGAATGGTGACGCTTTTATAGTTTGTAGATCTGTTTTAACACAGTGACCTTCCCATTCCCAATCAGCTACAGTACAGCAGCCCAGTCCTCAGCAAATTAAAATCCTAAGAAGCAAGTAAGAGCAGTGGCCTCTGTAGATTTCTCCGATCCCATTCTTTTGCATATTTCACCTCTCCAGACGCTGCCTGGATCTGTAGAAGGCATTTGATACGTCCCTAACCGCCCCCCTCAGGTCCTCCAATGCTGGCCTACTTGAAGTGCCTAAAAGAATGTGCACAAAAAAATATGGTGAGGCAGCTTTTTGCTTCTACGGCCCAACAGCCTGGAATAAACTTCCATTCGAGCTCAGACACGCACCCTCTGTAGACATTTTTAAATCTCAACTCAAGACTCACCTCTTCACTCTCGCTTTTAGCTGAGTTTTAATATGCACGTTCCTACCCTGTCCTGACTGATTTGCTGCATGTGGGATTTAAAAAAAACTCAATTTTGTTCTTTGCCATTGTTCTATCATTTTAACTACTTGTGTTTTATTGTATTCTATTTTTGTGTCCTGCCCTGTGAAGCACTTTCAGCTGCATTTATGTATGAAAGGTGCTATGCAAATAAAGTTTATTATTATTATTATTATTAATGATTGCTGTGGTGAACACAGACAACATTCCTGCAGCAAAGAGCTGTGTGTTTGCTGCTGTAATGTATTTCCAAGGCCAAATCCATGCAAAGAAAGACAAAGGACTACTTACTCCAATCATTGGGGCTGCCATACCTTTATTTAGGACTACTCCTCCTCCCAGCCAACACTCCCCCCTGACAGGTATACTTACCACCCCCCATGTGAGCTCAAACCCACAATTCAACATTTTGGTTTTAAGATGTTGATATTCATTTTGTATTCATCCTTAGGACCCCAAATCAGAGTGTCTATTGCAAACAAAGTTTTTTGTTTTTTGACTGGGGGTCATATTTTGACAGCAGGAATTGCCTGCCATAATTTGACCCCCCAGTATTAGGATGTAGTCCGGCAGCCAGGGTTATGGGGTAGGAAATTTGGTATGTCTTTTAAAAAAAAAACCCTAGTTTGACATGTCACATGCTACTTAAAGCAAAAGGAAAGTTTGACATTTTTGCCTGCCATAGAATTTTAATGGTAGGGTCACAACAACCCCCTATTAAAAAAATGGCCCAATAGTGACAGCCGGTCAGCAAGTGGATTCATGAATGTATACATGTATATAGAAAATATTTTAGGCCAATAAAAAATACTATATACCAAACTTCCCACTTTAAACAAAAGAAGCCTGTCGGCTGCCGGACTATGGTGACACACAAGGTTTAATTCTTTTTTGCAGATGAACACACTCCTCTACATCTGATTCCCTATATAGAGAGTCAGATGTGGAGGACTATTATAGTGAATGAGTTACCCACATCTTTTGGCTTGCCTGCCCAAGGCCATTTGTCTCTCATGCATGAAGTCTCACATGATGTTACGGATCTCACAGGTTGCAGTCATCCTAGTAATTGTGGTATAAATGTATTTACTAGCACATAGAATCTTGCAGATCTAGAATCTAGAATATATGCCTACTATTCTAGCTAATGTGAATCAGATGGCTCTCATAAGAGAGCAGCTGATGGTGCCCTCTAGTGTTCAGACTAACGTCTGCTGCATTCACACACGCACAAACGCACGCACACACGCCATTGTGTGTGCACGTATATGTACACACACCGGCACCCATGTAAATCTACACAGAGGAAGTTTCCATTGCTTCAAATATTTCTGTAAAACACTGTCCCCTAGAAAGAGACAAAAAAAGGCAAAGAGCCATGATCACCATATCAATTAGAATCATACCACTGCCAGTGCCAGGCGAGCAGGCGAGAGGGAGGGTGGGAGAAAGAGATCACACGAGAGAGAAGGTGTGATGGTGTCAACATGTCCTTCAGGCATGAGCATGGAGCCTGGTGATTGTTTCCTTCTATCCATCCACATCCTCCGTGCCCTGAGGGAGTGGGAGTGGATGACAGGAATCATTTTCACTGTGGTTTTCTCTCTGCAGCCTTGTTTCTGTCACCTCTGTCTGCTGAGGACACACACACACACGCACGCACGCACGCACGCACGCACACGCACACACACACACACACACACACACACACACACACACACACACACACACACACACACACACACACACACACACACACACACACACACACACACACACACACACACACACACACACACAATCTCCAATGAATGGTTTGTGGGCCAACCATGTGGTTGCAAAGTCTTTGGTTCGATGCCAGCCAAACAGAGCCATGTTCACGTCTTTCCCTTCCTCCATCTGGGGCCTCTGGGCGGCAGTGGCTAAGGGGTAGAGTGACCGGATGGGAACCACAAGGTTCCCAGTTCGAACCCGGGCTCCCCCAGAGTTAGTGTAGAAGTGTCCTTGAGCAAGACTCTGAACCCCTAATTGCTCCCGCTGTGCAGGTTAGTGCCTTGCATGGTTTCCTCCTTTTTGCATGGTGTGTGAATGGATGAATGTAATGCACATTCTCTGTAAAGCGGCTTGGATAAATGCACCATTTACCCTCTCTATTGTCAATGTCTCTCTAGTAGTCTAGTCTGTACTCTCCTCTAAGTAAAACAAAAACTGGTAGAAAACTCAGCCACACAGGTCGCTCCGTTCCACTGCCGCCATACAGTCATTACTCCAATTTCTCTCTCTCTCTCTCTCTCTCTCTCTCTCTCTCTCTCTCTCTCTCTCTCTCTCTCTCTCTCTCTCTCTCTCTCTCTCTCTCTCATGCTGCACATATAGGCATACACAAAGACGCACACTCAGGTCAGAACCTTGTGTGTATTTTGCTTCAAGCTCCATGTTCTGCCCTGCGTATTGTCACTGACAGCCGCTTTCATTTACTAGCAGCAAAAAAAGGTCAGAGCTGCCATCTTCCCCTGGACTACAGCTCAGACAGGAAGTGCACTACACAGGGCCTGTCATTTATCAGCACAACTCCACCACACTCCTCTCTATGAGGCATGTTGGCCAATTAGGCGAGCTGTCTTGCAAAATCCCTCGCGCTCGCAGTTCTTACACACTGGCATCCTAGCCTCTGGGTATAGTTAGGCTCTTACAGAGACCATATTGTGTAGAAGAAGATTAAGCACCTTTTCCTCAATTTCCCTTTTGTAAATGTCTGTTTTTCCCTCAATCGTACGTTTGTATCCGTTTCCTCGAATGTCTTTATTCATGTTTTCCGCTCTGCTCTTGAATGGAATTTGACATAGAAAACATTAGACATGAGAAATTCATGACTGATAAACAAAGAGAGATACAAAATAGAAGGAACGGAACAAGACACTTTCATATTATGCCCATGGTGCACATTGATTGCACACACATTGTACTATGGACGGTAGAATTTGATATATTTATATTGCTTTTGCATAACAACAACATCCGGTTTCCCTTCATGCATTAATTGTAAATGCATTAAAGTTGTATTTACAGTACGTAGGCCCGTCGCTCCCAGTGGAGCATAGGCCATCTACGACTCCTCTCCATCCAACACAGGTTTGGGCCATCCTTTCTGCACCCGCCAGCTGATTCCCTGTCTCTTCAGCTCCGCCTCGGTGTCCCGCCTCCGGCTATGGAGCTCAGCAAATCCAGATAAAGGAATTTACCAGGTCAAACATGGACCGAACTTGGTTGCTTGATAATGTGGCTACCATTCCTGCCAATGATGTGTCAAAATGATGGCTAATGGCACCTCCAAAACTGCAGTGCAGTGCTGGAGAATGCACTGTTCAGCTGCTCCTCCTAGTTCTTCAGTTTTATTATTCTATACCGACAGTTTAGAGAGCTATTGTGCAGCTTCAGCTGTGTGTCCATACTGTATGATGTGCCTATGTATGTGTGTGCCTAGGCTTGCTCATACAGTATTCCTCTTCAGCTTTGTAAAAAAGGGACAATTTGATGCAACATGCACGCACTCACTCACTCACACACACACACACACACACACACACACACACACACACACACACACACACACACACACACACACACACACACACACACACACACACACACACACACACACACACACACACACACACAGACAGACAGACAGACAGACAGACAGACAGACAGACAGACAGACAGACAGACAGACAGACAGACAGACAGACAGACAGACAGACAGACAGACAGACAGACACACACACACACACGGTTTCTAGAATATAGGTCACTGCTGCAGAGATATATGAAAGTGAATGGTGATTCGTGAATCAAAACAATGTATCAGCTAATAGAGCACACACACATGGTTCACAGGTATTGGATCTCTTGACAAAGACAAAATAATGCAGTGGGTATTGTTTGTATTCCACTATGGGATACCTCTCCAGTTTCTCCACTGTACAACTGCTTCAGGTTTCATGTGGATCCAACCCAGAGCTGTGCGATGTGTAGAAAACAACAGCACAGGTGTTCAATGTGAGGCTGAAGTTTTAATCCCCGCTAAAGCAACTATTTTTCTCTCTCTCTTTGTCAGTGTTTCATTGTTACTCATTCTTTCTCATCGTATCATCTCTATCTCCTTTGCGTTGCCTCTTGCGAGCGGCAGTCTGGCAACGCGAGACTAGTGAGTGAGTGATGCTCTACTTTCCTCTGCTCCATACACGAAGCCAGGCCTGGATAATATAGAAATATTAACTAACCAGGAGATACTTTACTCTGCAAAATAAGCTGTGACGGCCCATTCCTCTCCTGACCAGTGTATTTTACAGCTCTGCCCTTCCCATTTGAATCATTGACTGCATGTGTGTCAGGTCAAATCAACAGCAACAGACCATGCAAAGGACGTCACAAAGGACAGGGCCACACAGACTAACAACATAAGTTATGGCAAGCATGTCCCTCTATAACAAGATAGGCAAGGTCTTCTCAGGACACGTTGTACAGTAACTGTTTTGTTTTGATACATGGTGTTCTTCATCCACTGACTCTGATATTTATCATTGATTGCATTGCGCAAACATTGGCTGGACAGCGGGCCACATTTGCAAAACTCATGCCAATTGTTACGCAATTTATTATCTCTGTGGTCACGTAATCAGGATGTATCTGTCAGCTATCTCAGATTCCATTCTGACTGGCCTAGATTGGCTTCCAATGTTTGCAGGATTGATTGTCTTGTTTTTCACAAAATTGCCACAAATTATTAATGGCTATGACTGCCTTGCCTACCAAAGTTTGCAAGCTCTTGTTTGGCTTATGTTAAGTTCAATATAGTTGCCTCGTAGATTAATAAATAACTCATCATTGTAATGAAAATAATAATTTTGTGTATTGTCATGTGATGTGAGTTCAACTTCTAATACAAGTTTAATATAATAAGCAAATCTCTTAGAAGCAGGCAGCTACATTGTAATGTATAATTTCATTTAAAAGTTAGTAAGTAGAATGACATTAGAGCCTGTCTTAAAAGTATCCTGCTAGGAATAGACAAATAGACCAAATCATGACATCACCAGAACCAAAAATGTATTTCAGGATAGATAATGCCGGCAACATCTCATTGGAGATCTCAAGATGTAGAACACTTTCCTGAGGTCTTTATGTGTGTAATATGTGGTTTTAGATATTTTAGACTTTAGCAGTGAGCCCAGTGTCTCTGACGTCATCGACACTGGGCTCACTTCCAGGGTCCATGACATCAGAGACACTGAAACACCGTCAGAGACACCGGCGACCTTGAGTGCCCTGAAAGGCGCCTTATAATAAAATGTATTATTGTTATTATTATTACTGGGCTCACTGTTAAAATCTAAAATATCTAAAACCACATATTACACACATAAAGACCTCAGGAAAGTGCAAAAAGGGTGAAGTTTCCCTTTAATAGTATTTCTAGAGGAACAGGACACTAATATTGTTATTGACTATCATTTTATATCATTATTATATATGCTTTCACAAACTAGAATCATCAACATCAGCCAACATCAGAATCAGAATCTTGATTGACATAGCTAATGTTCGGAAACTTAATTTTATATTGTGTAAATATTCATAGACATTCTATCTGGAAATAACGCTCCACACTGACCACACATGTGGTCTATAGTAGGATGAGTATCCACTGTCCATAAGTATAAGGCTGCATGTTTCCTGTAATAATAACTACTGTAGGCCTTACAGTATACAGACCTTCCACACATGAACCAAAACAAGAAAATATAACATATGAACTGTACTGTATATGTTTCATAACACTGCATTGACACTTGCATTGACACTTTATGACCTCTGTCATCACAGAGGTTTACATTTATCCATCACTGTGTTTGTGTAATTGTGTGTGTGTGTGTGTGTGTGTGTGTGTGTGTGTGTGTGTGTGTGTGTGTGTGTGTGTGTGTGCGTGTGACCTGGATGCAACAGATACTTTCTGTTTGAACTACTACTGCGACTACACTTCATAATACACAAACACCAGTCTCACTGAAAGACAACAGTTCAAGTGTTCATTTGTGATATCCTCCAGTTCTTGAACATACTGTAGCTGTCTATGTATGTTTATATGTTTACAGCAATCTTGCGTAATATTTCCTCATACATACTGTAGTGGCAAAAAAGACACCATTTAAAATAAAGATGGCCTCCCACTGATTAACATAACACATTGACATTGACATTGTTTGTTATACTGCTTGATCTAGTTCAAAACAGTTAACAGTTAAGACAGCAATCGTAAAATAATGATTTGTTTGACTTTTGTAACAGCAAAAGTGATTATAATATAATGTATAGATGCTTCCAAAATCCAAATGGAGGTTAAAACATTACTAAACACTGTGCGCTCTTTAGAAGCCTCCTCAGTCTCCTCAGTCTCCGATGCATCTTAGAATCTTCATAGACATCTGCAGCAGCAGAGCATCATGGGACATCTGACGCTTAATTCATACTCCATCGCATGAAGCTGTCGTTTAACAGAAAAAAAATATCTACAAACTAACAACATTGTTAGTATGTAGAGCCGTTATTTTGGCAAGCGGCACCATGGTATTACAGAGTATAAATTAGACTCAGCTTAATCAATATAAAACATTCCCTTGGCAGGTAACGTGTTAAGAGCTGTCGAGTCCGCTGAGAGAGGAGTGGTTAGGCAGTGCGGGTGAGTGGTCTTGCCCTACAGGGAGAGGACAGATGGAGTGCTCGTGTCCGGTGTGGGGAGGCTGCTTTTGAAGGAGCCCTGCAGGTCCATGTTGATGGAGAAGACTTCGGGCAGCAGCTGTCTCTGATACTGGTCCAGGAGCATGAGCACGTGTAGGACGGAGAAACCAGCTCCTTCGTTCACCCAGGTGAGCAGGCCGGAAGAACCAACATGAGCTGGGAGAGACTGGTAGTGATGCAGCTCTAGTTGACAGGAAAACCTACAGGAAAACATTACAGGTATAATTATATTGTATTGAGCTTTAAGAATAATTCACAGTGTGAAGTGAGTGGTGCCAATGATGACGTAGGGTGATGATGTCAGGAATAATGAGGAATAGACACACATACATACGAAGACACTTGTGAATCGTGTCTTTTCTGACATCTCCTTCGATTTTGTTTTATTGTATTTTTGAGGGGCGCATACAGGTTTAATGTTTGTTTTTAGTTCAATGTTTATCATATTGTCCCTCATTACGTCATATTGTCTCTTTATTGTTAATGGCATTAATGTTTGTGTTGGCACCGTTTGTTTTACATCACCATTACATCACCTAATAACATGAGTTAGACTTTAATATATTAGTGCCCCTCACTACAGTAAATATAGTAGAGTAGTGTGTGTGTGTGTGTGTGTGTGTGTGTGTGTGTGTGTGTGTGTGTGTGTGTGTGTGTGTGTGTGTGTGTGTGTGTGTGTGTGTGTGTGTGTGTGTGTGTGTGTGTGTGTGTGTGTGCGTGCGTGAGTGTGTGAAGAAGACAGTCTCCCACCTGGCAGATACATGCTGAGAGATGCTTTTGGAGGCCTGACGTAGAACACCCTGCAGCATTTTGGCAATCTGCTCTCGAATCCAAACCACATCTTCCTTCACGTATGGCATCCACTCTAAAAGTCTAAAGACAAGACACGCCATTATGTGTTTCAACTGTTGCTGGTCTAATTGTTAGTCAACCTGTGGCTGAGAACACCTAAACTTCAATAACTTAGTAAAGATGAGTGTAAATTGTGATTCCTGTGCATAACTATGGGTGGCAGTAACAAACAAACAAACAAACAAACAAACAAATAAACAGGAAATATTGAATCTAGATTTCAAATTAATTATTTTTCCAGTATGGCCAGCGCATATTTCTTGCTCTTTTAAACTACCCCTAATCTAGCCTATATAATCAATCAGGACACTGAAATGTTCTCATATTTGGCCAAAATTCGAGACAGCAGTATCGAACTAGAAAAAGTGCCCCTCGGAGCAAATGTCAGGTTGTGGCCTCCTGGTGGCGCTATAATAGGCCAATGTGAAAAGGGTGCCATTTGTTTTTACAACTTTGATGGCAATTGGATGATCTGAGGCATTTTGTTCCAAAATTGTGTTTCGCAAAAATCCACCTATTGGTGGCACTATAACAGGCCAATGTGAAAAGGGTGGGATATATAATATTCCTCAGCCTAATAGGAAATTGCGTGAAAGATTTCACGTAAATTGCACGCTGCGTTCATGATTTGAGGCTTTTTGTTTAAAAGGGGGCAATCCTGCAAACTTTGAAAGCCAATGTTAGCCAATTATGATGGAATATGAAATATCAGACAGATCCGTCTTGAACACATGACTATAGAGATACTGTGTAACAATTTGCGGGATTTTTGGACAAAATCTGGAGGAGTAATATCCAAAAATGTGTTTTACAAAAGTCGGCCTCCTCATGGTGCTATAACAGGCCGTTCTGGAAAATGTGGGGCAGAGGTTCATCGTTGGCATCTAGGGAGTGTGTGTGCAAAGTTTGGCATCGACCATGGTTAACAGTGCCGGAGATTAGCTGTACACAGACGGACAGACGGACACACACACGGACGGAGTGCCTGATGGAGACAATAAAATGGGTGTCTCTGTCCCAGCACACGTGCCTCATGGAAACGGGAAGCTATCAAATATTAAACCCTTTTTTATAGTGTCTGGAATAGTGAGAGTAGAGTTGTGATGTCTTACCTGACAGTCAAGGACATGGCAGACTCCAGAGGCAGAGTATAGGGAAGCATCAAAGTAGAGGCCAACCTTACTGGAAGCAGGTTACTTAGAGAGCGGGTCAGGCTCCTCCTCTCCTTACACGCTTCCACCAGAGCTATGGAGGAAGTCAGAGTCAATACATCTGTGCACGAGACTAACTAAAAATAGTAATCTATTGTCTATGCAACAGTATTATATCTCTGCTGTCGGGCATAAACCAGCTAAATATTAACTTTTCAGTTAGGAATGAAGAACAATAATAATCCTGAAAGTTGGTTACTATACATTGTCAGATAATTGAATGTGTCCTTCCTTATATTATCATCACTTTACCCAAATACACCTCAAGTGGAGTTAGAAGGTTTTTGACCATTAAAGGGGAGATTCAATTTGTAAAAATCCACACACAGACATAAAGGGTGTTCAATAGCACTGATATATAGAATCAGGGTTGCTGCCCGACAGCAACGCGATGCGACGCGTTGTGGGCTTGCAGATCGGCTATTTTCACGTATTTTCATGTGTTTTCTAATTTATAGAATTTCTTTTCATTGCATTTAGTCATTCATTCAGGAAAATCATAGCTTTTTTTGGTAATGTTTTTGATGTTTTGAAATGATAATAATTAAAAACAAAATGTAGGAAACAACAAAATAAAGGGTCCCATAAAAATGGGTCCCGACCGACCCTGCTGTTAGTTTGGGAACCGGTGCTGTAGAGAAAGTACTGATTGTATTTGTGCATGCATGTGGGCACAACCTTTGTATAGCTGGGGTGGGAGGCGCCCCATGATGTGCTCCTCTGAGGACGCAGCAGACTGATGAGCCTCCACCTCTGCACCTGGCTGCTCCTCTTCCTCGCCTTCATTATCATCATCATCATCGTCCTCGTTTTCTTCCCCATTGGCCAGCAAGTGTCTGCTTCTGAGAGGCCCGTTGCAATTGAGCAATCCTGCAAACAAATAAAAATAAATAAACAATATTCAAATGTTCGTAAGTCAAGGATATGCTCATCTTTGATCAGTAGTCGACTGAATCTGTTCAAAGATTTATAATTAAGGTCTGTCTACAAAATGTAAGTTACCACACAGGGGCAGCACAACAATATTCCACAAAGTAAACACATAATTGTAACATGAAACAAAGTTCTAGTGAGTGCAGTCTATCTATGCAAACAGCATTAGTCATATTATGGATGCATTGTATCAAAATATATGTGAAATACATTTGTGAAAATCAATTTCCAGGTTCCTATCGTACATATTATTTATTTCTATTATTTAATAGTTATTTTTGTATATTTTTTGAAACAGGATTACAGTATGGTGGAATGAGAAAAAGGATATATTTATTTCTTGCAGTACAGTACAGAATTAAGCCTATATGAATGATATGGTTTCCACTAGAGATTAAAAGGCGTGCCAGCTTGATGCAGAATAATATCAAACGATATCTGGTACTTACCGTTCCTCTTTAAAAAGTGAAGAGCATCTTTATATCCCTGTTTACACATGGTTTTCAAAATCTGCACCCAAAACAAACAAACACAAATATACACCTGTCATTAGACAGACAGATCCATAGAGGTAACTCCAGTTCATCTAAGCCAGTTACAAGGCACCAATCAATTCATTCTGTGTGTTTCAACTCGCATGTGTGTGTGAATAGAGGTGAATAGGGTGTAAGTGACCAAATTACCATTGGATCTGGGGGGAAAAGCGCCCTGGAGACTCTGTAGAGGTTTGTGAGGGTGAACTGGATGCTGGTGTTGGTGAAGCGCAGTTCGTGTATGTTGGTCGAGGTGTCCCGGGGACAGATGTCGCTCTCTCCCGAAAATGGCGACACGGTGATGGTGTTTTTCAACTCGTACAGAGGCAGGTTATCTGAGATCCCTCCGTCTACGTATCGCTAAGTCAAAGACAAACAGTCATCATGAGCCAGTGTGTGAATCTCATTCGAAGCCTGTTGTGTTTCGTCTCATAGTTCTCTGCATTTTCTTTTCCATTTCTCTCTCTGCTGTGCTCCATAGAAAACTAGGATTAATTCCACTTAAATTAGTGGTTCATGTTTTAACTTTGGAATAATCTGGAGTGTTTGTAAGAAGCTTGCAATTCCTGTGATGTGTGCCAACTGATAAAATAGCAGTGACATGATGTCACTGACATCAGGTTGTTTGAAGAGAACAGAACAACCCTCAAGCCTGAGCCAACAGAGTCACATGTGGTACTAGCACTCTTGCTCTGAACACATCCTAGTGACAGGCCCCACGTAACAAACACACACCCACGCACGCATGCACGCACGCACGCACCACAACACAACACAACACATATTACAAAGACACTAGGGGGTACGGAGCGTCCGGTTGCAAAAGCTTGTATTGCTCAATGATAGTTCCTAGAAAAGTCCTAATGTCCTGTGAAATATCTAGGAATGATCTTTATGCTACAAAGAATTTGCAAAGCACTTTTGCCAAACACGTCATTCAGAACAAACACATTTTGTCAAAAGGGCGTCAGGATGTTTGTGGAAAAATAAAAAACAGCAAGAACACATCCCAATTCAAGTATAAGATCAAAGGTCAATCATTTTGTCCGATCAAATTCAAGAAAGAAAAGAAAGAAAGGGTGTGTTTGCCAGTTACACATTTGTTTATTTTTGTTACACCACTCAGTTCACACGGGTGTGATTTTAATGATTAACTAATTTCATATAAATGAAATAATGGCTGATAAAGGCTTTAAGGCGATGCCTTCACATGTGTAACAACACAATACTTGATCCACTTACCACACCTTGTAGCATAGGGGGAATGAAGCCACAGTACACAGGAATGTAGGCACTGCATATACATGCCTGTTAAAGACAAAATAAAAATATATGGTTAGAGGAGAATGTGTAGCTTGCTAGCCACATGAACCGTAGCGTCCCTATTCTGGGCATGTATTAATCACTGAATACAAGCTTACAACATGTAGCAATGAAGCTTTGTGAGCTAGACCTTTCAGAAAGGAGATTTGTTGTAGAGGGGGAAAAGGATAAAGTATAGATCCCTGGAGGACATCAGTCAACCATGTAGATTGGGTTTAAGTGATTACAAATAAAAAATAAATACATTTTGAACAAAATAACTGCTGTGTCTGTCATAAGTGTATTCACAGTTTGAGTTTTAATATTGATCATAGATCCAAGAACATTTTATAGCTGTTTTATAAATAATATTTGAAGGGGTCCCTCTAGTGAACTCCAACCCAGGGGACTAAAATGAGTTAATTTCTGGTAAATATGGAAGAATATGAAACATTTAACCGCATGATGTACCAGTTTTTTTATTTTATTTTATGATATTGCACTGATTTGCACATGGTGTCAATGACTGGAAAACTGCAGCAAGCATATTATACGGTAATGCAATAAAATAAACAATACATGGGCTGATCAAAAAGTTATCAACTTTGTCTATCACACGTGGCGCTGTGAAAGCTGTGCACGTCAGACCTGGTCATTAACCACTTTAACCCTGGTATCAATTTTCAATATTTTTCTGATGTTTTTAGATCTGGTTTTTGGGAATTTTGGGTGGAAAATAAAACAATTAGGAATGCACCGAATGGGAAATTCCTGGTCGAAACCGAATACTGAATATAGGAAACAGTTGCCCGAAAACCGAATACTCAATTATGATTAATATTGTATATTTGTTTTAGCAGTTTTTGTACCATTGCTCTCATACCTTTACCTATGTTGTAGACTAGAGCTATATGATAATGGCAAAAGACATGATTGCATTTTGATCGAATCATCTCAACAAAACAGTAGGTTACAAAAGGTAACTGCTCTAAAATCAACCGAACCGAATACCGAATATGAATTTTTTGACACTGTTTGGCCGAATAGTTTCAGTGGCCGTATATTCGATATTACAAAAATTTAAATTAAGCTGAAAGGAAAGAGATTATGACATACCAACCATCCATAATGTGAGTTGATTTAGATGCATACAACGAGTGTAGACAAGTAAGCATTTACCTGAGAATTTACTATATAGGTTTTACAGAATCCATAGGATCTGTGATGTGACACTGACATGTGTATTGTGTAGGCCAACTATAGTTCACACTCTGCAGACACTATCTTGGCAGATCTTCAGTGAGTCCTACCCTGCATAAACACTTAGGTTACATCTTGACATGGAAACATTACAGAGCTTCACAAAAGATCTTGAAGCTATGAATGAGCTTGGTCTGGCTTTAAGACTACTGCGGTACTGACGATCTCCACTCTATACTAAGTTCTTACACTCTTGGATTTATTAAATGGAAAGTTTGTGTGCCTTTACTCATGTAATGTTCAAACATTTTTGATTGACACTGTCACTATTCATACAGTACTACTCTCACCTGTACTACCTCCTCCTTGCTGTTGAACTGGGACACGAGGACATTCTCTCCATCTGTCACACGGGTGAGAGAGATTCCTAGCCGGCCTGTGGCCCGAAGGTGGGCATCATCCGGTAGCGTACGATGCAGCATAACACGCATTATCTTGACCAGGTTGAATGCTGGATGCAGAGGCCCAAGAAACCGTTTCCTGGCCTCTTTAGCAACATCGATGATGTTTGCCCCAGCCTCTCCTGTAAATGACATATGAAATGGAATAGAACAGAATACAGGGCCAACAATGTAAAATGTATTGGTAAAGATAAAGGATCAGAAAACATGCATAAGATATAACATCGGATAATACTTTGTGGCTCTAAAAAATGCATATGGGATAGACTATTTATTTTGTATTTTGTTTTACAATTTGCTTTTCTTGAGCCACATGCAGTCTATCTCAGATTTGTGGAGTTTTCAGTAGGCTACAGCGGCAGCCTATAGTCATTAAGACATGTGAATCCCTTGACTCCTTCAAAACTGCTCTCAAAGGGCACCTACGGAAATTGGCCCCGTAAAATCTGAATCCCCCCCCTTTTCCCCTCACTGTATAGACTATGTTTCTTTTCCATTTTTGCTTCCTTTATGATGAATTCCTGTTATGTTCTTTGACTATATAGAAGTGTCTATTTGTACGTCTCTAAATGTTTTGATGAATTGAACATGGTGGGCCCTCTTGTAAACAAGTGTAATGCTTAATTGGGTCGTCCACTCACAGTTAACAGTCTTTGTATTGAGTTTGTGCTTGAAATGTACTGTAATTCTGCAAACTGTTAATAAATATTTAAATCAATCAATCAATCGATATTTACAATAGGCTATTCGACAATGGCCCAGCAAAACATAAGAGCTCCATCAGCAGTGCTCATGCAGCTCGTTCACTTTCACAGTAGGCCTAATACAGAAAGACAATAGATTGTACCTACCAAGACATGTTCCAGTGACCAGAGCAGTGGCTGTAAGAGCCCCGGCAGATGCCCCATATATGTGGCGAGCATTTTCTACCAAGAAAGGAGCCTCCTCCAGCAGACAGCTCGCTACTCCTATGTGGTAGATACCCAAGAAGCCGCAGCCTGCGAAAGAAATGTTCCATGGCGTATCTAGAGGAAACATCTCACCGGTGTGAGATTACGAAGTTCGCGCATATATATATAATATTAATTGAATCAATACAAAAAATTACACTATTCTGTTATTTGTCTGCGCCCATGCTGTTTCTCCTTGTCATTCATCCGATGTCCCACTTGTCTTTAGCTAGCTATTATGTCACTTTGGATGACTGGCTCCAAGAGATCAATTTCTCTAACTTTCACAACATTAGCAACCCATGCAGTAAACAAGTTAAAACAACTAGTAGGCTAACACACGTCAGACGCGACTGGCGAGTCTGCTTTAGTCTGTTGACATTTCTCCCACGCTCGGTATGTTTACCAATTTGGGGAGGATTCAGAACGACGTGACCAATCACTATCAATGTAATCCACGTCGCTCAAGCAGCCTCCCTGCATGTCCAGACTCGAGTCATTTTAATCTCATTGGCTGTGCCTGCCCGTAGCATCCCCATGTGTTCAATTCCCACTGGCACTGCACTGACAGCTTGTTTGTTTGGGCCCCGTCTTTATTTATCTAGTAGCCAAGACTACAACATTATTTTACAGTCCCCATCAGAATGAAAGTAAGTTGACGTTTACAATACAAACTAGAAAAAGTGCCCTTCGGGGCACAGGTCTCCACCAGGAGGATAGGAGTGTGTGTGATGTTTGGCAAAATGTTTTATATAAACATGTTTTTTTGTTTGTTTGTTTCTTGCAACAATTTTCTTCATTTTGTTGAGGAAATGCAGAGTCAGATCAGTGATCATTCATAGCATCTCTGAGGATAGAATTCTGGATGAGCAGGACATGTGCAGCATTGTGTACAAAACTACTCCTGAAAACTTTGGAAGGCAATCTTAGCTAATCAGTGTAGAATCTGAATCCAACAGGCTCGTCTTGATCACATGACTACAGAGATCATGTGTACCGATCTTATAGAGTGATTTGCGTGAGATTTGGATGAAATCTGTGACTAACATAAACAATGTGTTTTGCAGAAATCGGCCTCATGGTGGCGCTATAACCGGCAGATGTGGAGGGATGCAGGGAAAATGTTTTTCCATGGCCTCTAGGGAGTGCATACAAATTGTCAATGCAGTTATAGGTAAAAACAGGAATTGGCCTGTTATAGCGCCACCGTGAGGCTGATTTGGGAAAACATTGTGGCATGTCGGCCTATTGAAAATGTGCGTGCATAATTTCATGGAATTGGACACTGTGTTTGTGATTTGTGGCATTTTGTTCGAAACGGACCAATCATGTGAGCTTTGGAAGCCAATCTTAGCCAATCAGGATGGAAGATGGGAAATTGTGCAGATCTGTGTTGATCACATGACTATGGAGATGGAGATAGTGTATACCGAATTGTGTGATGTATGGATAAAATGTGTACGAGTTATCTACAGAAATGTGTTTTGCCTAAATCGGCCTCATGGTGGCGCTATAACAGGCCGTTGAGGAATATTTGGGGCAGAGGTTTGTCGTTGGCATCCAGGGAGTGTGTGTGCACAGTTTGGCATGGATCGGGCCAACGCTGCCGGAGATTAGCTGATAACGGACGGACGGAAGGACACACACACGGACGGAGTGCAAAACATACTCTCTCCCCATGCCTTCGGGCCTGGTGGAGACAACAATATAGCTTTTGTTTTCTGGTCTGGATTTCTATCTGATATAGGCTACATGTACGTATGATGTATTATGTATCACGATTCACATCAATATTTTCAAAACAGAGAGAGAGAGAGATAGAGAGAGATTTAGGTGATGTTGTCTTCTCTCACCGTCTGCACCAATACATCAAAGAAAACACATATCGGTGTATAGGCCTTAATAGGCTACCGGTACTTTAATTATTATCTTTGGAACTTTGTTCAGTGAACAAAAGAAAGTTGGGTCATATGAGTATAGTCAATAAAGTATGAACATGTTTACAACAGTGGTTACAAAATAGGCCTACTGCTATGCCAACTGTATTTCGCAAGAAATAAAATTACAAATCCCTTAGAATAAAAAAATAAAATAATTTCCACAACAGTTCAGCAAGTAGCTAGGCTACACTACATTATGATGCAGAGTGTTTACAAGTCTCTTGTGAATTCTTCTGGGACATTATCTGTAAAAGTTGTTCGTGGAATTGACAGTCTATATCCTGCCCTATTGTGAACCCTGTTAAGCGACCACATTGCCCTAGGTTGCTAGGTTTGACGCACAAAGCAAATAGGTTATAATTTACAGTTTAGATAAACAACATCTAGATAAACAACAACTTCAAAGTTGTATTGACTGAAATGAGGACACAGCTAAATCTAATGTTTTCCTGTGCACAAGGAATCAATTTAGTGAACATTTTCTTATCTAACATAGTTTTGTCCTGCTGCCCCAAAGTCTGTGTGGAGAGGATGAGTCAGAGGGGGGGAAAAGAGATGTGCATGGTTTAGTGATGAGATCATGGGGTATTTTCTGGGGAGAGTTGTTTGTGTTCCCACATAACTGCCAAGTTTAATAAAAGCATAATATGAAATCTTCACCACTAAAAAATGTGTGTTGATACATTAAAAATAACGTAATTGTGTTATAGCCACAACAGGTTAAAATATTAAAGAATCGATTCATAATAATACTTTATTAGACCAAAAAAAGCACGGCTACAGTCATACATTTGATAACAAAAAGTCCTGAGGACTTGTTTCTATCTATTCAATTCATATAACAATACAATATGATCAAGGGGGGATGCCTAGGCAGTGAAAGCCATCACCTTTCTTTGGGAGAAGTGAGATTTACCTCCCCCTTTGGCCTTTTTTGAAGGAAGCCAGAGATATTTAAGGGATGGTGTCACCATGTCAGGGGACTCCAAACTTTGGTGGCAGTGTAGTGTTGTAGAAAGACAATTTACCCATGTTTGTTCTAAAGATGGGAGTTACCAAATTGTTGTTGTCGCTCCCTCTAGTATTGTGGGTGTCACTCATTTTTGTGAGGTATTTAGTCATAATGAGGGTATTGAGGTCATTGAAGGCATTGAGGGCAAAGCCCCATTGACTATTTTGAAAGCCAATTCCCATTTGTATTACTTAACCCTGGCTACTCTGAGCCATGCTAGGCTAGCAAAATGTTGATAGGTTGGTTTTAGTACACAATTACCAGGATATTGTGTGAATTGGCTCATCTCTCGCTCCCTTCCTCTCCATGTCCATGGGTTATTGCATGATAATAACCCAGAGAGAGAGATGTTGCGCTCGCAGATCAAGTCCTCGTCTGACATGACACAAAACAACACTGCCTAACAACATTTATTGGCTAATTCAGTTTTTTACTAATCTGTGTCCACTAATCATATCATAACTCTGCTTATTCAGTTTTGTATGTGTTTAGTAAAGTGCCTTGTAACCTTGTTAAAATAAGTGCTATAGGGCCATAGGCTACAGATAAAGTGAATTATTATGTTATTGTTATTATAATATACATATCTTGGACACCGTTTAATGTGGTTATTTAACTACAAAACTAGAGGTAGCCAGGGTTTTGATTGATTGATTGAAAATTCTAATTCCCAGTATTGCTGTGGTGCTGAAGATAGCGGTGATGCTCCACATGCTGTACGTAGTGATGCTCCACATCACCACAGGAGGGATTTCTCAACTGGGCTCCAGCCCAGTTGAGACATTGTTGGGTGGGGACTGGTGGGAGAACCAATCACCAGCATCTATCTGTCAACCGTTGTGAGTCAAAGAGGTCGCCCTGGCGTATGTGCTGCAGAGTAGACAAACCACAATCAATTGTCTTCCCTCTCTCTGCTCTTTATTGAGTGTTGGCCCTGAAACTGGGAGGTCGAGGTTGGATCCCCGGCCGGGTCATACCAAAGCTGGTATGTGTGATCCATGCCTTTCACAAAGTATGAGAACTAAAACTTCATTCGTTCTGGTGAGTGATTTGATTCAATTTTCAATGGTTCTCAAACATTACAATGTCATGATTGTTATTTTTATTTCTGATCATAAGATACTTCTGTGATTTATTGACTTGTATGAATAATGTGAGTAAGCAGTTATTCTGATAGTTAATGTGAATACATGGAGAGTAATCCTCATTTTGGCCTGTTTTAGGCTGTCTCTTTTAAGAGTGGATTTCAACTGTTGCAAGTCTGATCTACAATGGTGGTGAAAGAGTTCAGCAGTTGTGGCGATCTGAGTCGATCTGAAAGAACTGTTGCTTTGATCTGGATAACTGGTAGGACTGATTATTGAAAGACAACTGAAGGGATAGGTAGTTTCATGGACATTTCATTCTTTCTACTGGACTGAGACAACTAACTAAAGGAAAGAAAAGATGTCACACTGTTTATTGTTTTGAAAATCTCATGTTGTTGACTGAACTGATATTTGAGCATTAAGCTATCATTTCATTTAAAAGGTCAAAGGGTATTTTTGATACAAGTGAATACTATTTTTGTTTTGTTGTAAAGACATTTTGATACAAATGTTAAATCATATTTTTGGAGAAAAAAAAGGTTAAAAGGAAGGGTAACATATTTTGCACATCTGTGTACTTTTGAGACTTAATTAAAGGGTTAATTTACTAAAAGGTTCAAACCTTTTCATTTCATGTGTTGGGATTACAATTCATTCAATTAATACTCCTCACTCACTTTTGATTTAAATCAAAAGGGCATGTGAGCTCAAACCCACAATTCAACATTTTGGTTTTAAGATGTTGATATTCATTTTGTATTCATCCTTAGGACCCCAAATCAAATAATTTGAGCCCCCAGTATTCTGTTTATTAGGATGTTAATATTAGGACGTATAGGGCCTCAGTCCTACTCTTCCTCCCAGCCAACACTCCCCACTGACAGGTAGTTACCCTCCCTTTTGATTTAAATCAAAAGGGCATGTGAGCTGAAACCCACAATTCAACATTTTGGTTTTAAGATGTTGATATTCATTTTGTATTCATCCTTAGGACCCCAAATCACACCTTGGAAAGCATGAGTGTCTATTTCAAACAAAGTGTAACGTATAGGGCCTTAGTCCTACTCCTCCTCCCAGCCAACACTCCCCACTCAAGTTTTAAAAACTAAATATTTCATAGGAATTAAGGATTAAAAAGTGTTTCATGAATAGCTTCAGGTTTTAAAGCATTGCTGTAAAAAACAAGGACAAACCTAGACTTTCTCAAGATAAATTAAAACCAACAGTTCAATAACCTAATCTTAGGATAAATAGTAGTACCAATATAAAATAGATAGAAACAAGTTCAAGACTGACCACTAGTCTATTAGGTGGTGTTTTGTTTGCATTACTGTACACGCTGGAAACAGCAGCTTGTTCACTGTCAAACTCAAATTCATCTTTTATTTCATTTTTGTCCAACTTTTAATATATTTCAACTCTCTTTAAACATATCCGTTGGTCTTTGAGTCTTATTTACTTGTGTTGCTCACTCTGTAATATTCCAGTACTCATCCCTCTTTAAACAGAACCTATAATCTCTGATGTACTGGCCCAAATGAGTGCTGATTTAATAGCAGTAATACATATCTGTACCGGCCAGTGTTTACCAATATAGTTAGGCCTGAGCCCGGGTTACAGAACTTGTAACGGGTTACAGAACCAAAAGAACTGTTGTTTTTCTTCTTTGTAATTATTTGTTTGGTCCAAAATATTGTGTTTGTTGTCATGATTTGTCACGACTCAAGTAATAGAGAGAAATGTGTTTTGCAAGAATGGGCCTCATTCAGGCAGAAAAATGCAGGGCAAAGTTTTTTCCTTGGTCTCTAGGGAGTGTGCATGCAAAGTTGTACACAGATCGGTGCAGTTATAGTAAAAACAGGAATTGGCCTGTTATAGCGCTACCATGAGGCTGATTTGAAAATGTTTAAGTGCCATTTTTTCCTCTGCCTAGTGGGAATGTGCATGTGAAATTGCATGGAAACTGCACGCTGTGTTTATGATTTGAGGCATTTGGTTCAAAATGGACAAATCCTGCAAACTGGATGGCAATCTTAGCCAATGAGGATGGAATAAGGGCAAGCGGACATGTCCGTATTGATCACATGACTATGGATATGATCTATACGGAATTGCATGATGGATATGGATAAAATGTGTACAAGTAATATAAAGTTTGCTGAAATCAGTGGTGCAAAATGGTGGTGCTATAACAGGCCGTTGTGGCATCCAGGGAGTGTGTGTGCACAGTTTGGCATAGACCGGGCCAACTGTGGTGGAGATTAGCTGTACGCAGACGGACGGATGGACGGACACTCACGCGGACACACACACACACACACACACACACACACACACACACACACAAAACATGCTCTCACCATGCCTTCGGCTGGTGGAGACAAGAAAAACAAGAATGCAATATTGTGAATAAAATGTTGAGTTGTAGTTATCAAATGAATACTTATTTTGAACATTTCGTGACTTGCATTGTTTGAATACGTAATCGGTAACCAGTAACTATCTTTATGGTGAGACACAACTTACTCTATGTAAGCTTTCATGTGGTTTTAATTCAAAGATATTTTCGGATTGTAGATTTGTAGTAGAGAAAGGGTTGGACATTGATCCCAACACCTGTATTTCATCTCCATGCACAGAGACCATCTCCCACCTGCATCGTCAAGACACCTGGACCATGCCAATGATGCAGGTTGACTGCCAAGCACCTTGATGTACAATGTGCATCAAGTACTCAAGTAGCCTACATTCTTACATTTCAAATATATTATGAATTAACAGCTTATGCCCTTTTTTCAATCTTAGTGAAAATATCTGCAAACTCACAACACGTTGGACGCTTTTGATTGGCTATTTTAACTATTTCTGAAGTGTATTTCTTTTTTTTTGTTCTGTTTCTTTACGTGTGTTTGGGGGGATTTATTTATATAAATGCAGCCGAGCCATGCATTGGTATTGAAAATAGATTAATTTGTACTTTTGAATCTGAGTATTTACTTCAGATATTTCAGTTAATGTTTTATCAGACACCATACGAGATGGGTCTAAGACAACCGGTCATCCTTTTCTTTGAGTGGTATTATTTTACAGTAATGCTTTGATATTTTGTTTTAAATAAACAGTATATTCATGTTATTTTGTACAGAAAGTATGCTTTCGTGATATTTTCACATATTATCACATTCAGCGTTATTATATAAACAGCTCTGTAAATAAGTGTTATGTTGTACATTTACTATGGTTTAATAGTTAAGTGTGTTATAGCATGTAATAAATAATGCATATATATGATAGTCATGTAGCGTGAAATGCAAAACTCTTCATAACTGAAGATTGGAAATATCAGGTGTAGAAAAATGTTTGTCTGAGATTTAGAAAAGTTTCACTTGAGCCTTGATGTTTGACTGCTGACTAAACAACTTAACCGTACTGTCTCTATGCAGGCCTGGGTATGGGAGTGATATAAGACTATACATGTTACACATGAACAAGTTAATGTGGGGTTTAATTTGAAGATGTGAATGTCAGGATGATGTCTGTCGGCTGACTGACAAGTGACAACCATACTCCCCGACACCCGAAGAACTGAAGTATGTTAAATTATTGAAGGAAACACGATGGCACAACACATTTCACTTATTTGTCATTTTGATAGATGAAATCAAATGAAGACATAGATTTTGATTTTGTATTGACTGTCAAGCAAAGACAGCTTGTGGAAGAAAATGCATGGTTTAACCAATATTGCCGCCTGGTGGTCAAAATGAGAATCTAAACTTGTGCTTCATAGGTTTCCAAAGATGATAAGATACAATTGCAATACATGATCTGTCATACATTATTACATAAATACATGAATTACATAAATATAAATCACACATAGGCCTACTGCTATTGTATATAGCACTGATGCCCCATTGCATACCTATGTGAAAATATACAATACAAACATACAATACTAGCCTATGTGAAAAACACTATTGAAATGAGTGAAAACATTGTATTCCAACTGCTCCTAGTGATGATAGATAGGATACAGTATTTGTTTTAAGAGTAGAACTCATGTTAAGTAATGTCTGTTTATTTGTGTCTTGTAACAACAATAAACAATAAAAATATAATAATAATTCAATCACCTATATGTTATAAGAGTTGAATCCATACTTAATTGGAGACACCGTGACATCACCACCAACCCCTTCATTCACTTCTAACTGAAATTTGCCCTGGAGCTATGCTATGTTAATATGAAACAGAAATACTGTAAATGGGCTGGACGTGAAGGGGTTCCAGGTGGTCCCCAGCTAAATGATGGGGAGTTGCTAACAACCAGTAACCACCAGGCCTATATAGATCTTTAACTCTTGAGAGCGACCCTTATGGTTTTCACACCCTAAAGCAGTGGTTCCCAAAGTGGGGTCCGGGGACCCCCAGGGGTACCTGAGGGAGTTCCAGGGGGGACCCATCTATTTTGTTCATGTTCATAAAGTGCTAAAGTGTTTAAAGCAGTGATTCCCAAACTTTTTCATGTCAAGGACCCCCAAATTGACACTACTTAGCCCGTGGACCCCCATTTGAAAAGATATGCCAGGGACCCCCAAAGCTAAAGTGTTTAAAGCAGTGGTTCCCAAACTTACATTTAGACGTCTACATTTAGACGTCTACATTTAGACAGTGTCCCCCTGAGTGCCTTCCCAGTGCCTCCCCAGTGCCTCCCCAGTGTCTCCCCAGTGCCTCCCCAGTGCCTCCCCAGTGTGCCCCCCCGAGTGCCTTCCCAGTGCCTCCCCAGTGTGCCCCTGAGTGCCTCCCCAGTGTCTCCCCAGTGCCTCCTCAGTGCCTGCCCAGTGTCCCCCAGTGTCCCCCCAGTGTCTCCAATAGCAATACAAGAGCAATAATACAAATTAATCTTAATGTATTCATCTTATTAATTAATTAATCAAATTAATTAATTAATCAAAATTGCGGCCTGTGCCCAGCACCATGCCAAAGCTTTTTCCTGCAGGAAACACTGCTTGTGGTTGGAAATATATTGTTATCCGTGTTGCGAGGATGAGAGGGTACCTGGAAAAATATCTACCCCAAAAGGGGTACCTGGTCCAAAAAAGTTTGGGAACCCCTGCCCTAAAGACTTCAATTGTTAAACACCTGCTGCCTGCATTACTTAATTTACAAGAAGTCTACACAATTAGAGAATGTAGAAGAATTGTTTCAACGTTTGCCTGCCTGTTATCTCTCATAATGGTACCAACATAATCAATACACATGGACTGGACTTGTGGACAAAATATCTTATCCAACGATAACAAAATATGTTTTAGTTGTGGGTCTGAGAGGCTAAATCTCATTAACGGTGGTCCGTGGCTCAAATGCTGAATAAATATGAAATGGACGGTATATGGACATTTTATATGAAAAGGGGTTGAAAACAAAACCACAGCTCTATGGTAACAGTCATTAAATTGGTAAATAGTGCCACCGTGTGGATGAACTGTCTCAAATCTGGTCCCCGCCTTGCATTGAAACTTTGGCGGGGTCAGTACGCAGGCGCGCGTTTTAACAGCCAGAACCAACCAGATGAGAGGTGCTTCTGGATTATAGACAAAGAAAGAGCTCAACTCCGCATACCGGCGGCGCAAGTGAACCTAATCAAACACACAATATATGACGCAAAGCTTTTCGGGGGAAAAAAAGAAAGAAAATCGGAAATCCTTGTAAGAAACAAGGAAGTAAACAAACGCACAGGCAAGTTGTCTTTTCTGCCCTTCTCGAACATGACAAAAGAGTCATTGTAGATTTGTAGTTATATTGGTGTTCAGTTTACAACATTATCGCCATTAGCCTATTAATGACACGTCACGTAGCCAACAATTGTACGTTACAACAACACTGGTTAGCTTCGGGTATGAGTATGACAGCAGCGTTTGATGGCCATGAATGAACACAAACAAACGCATCATGCAGAAAGAAAAAGACGGATTTGTTTTTTGACCCGCGGGTAACATTAGGTAATGTAATTAATTTAATATTGTTCCGAACTAAGCGCACCTTATAGAGAATGAGCAGCAGAGGTGATGAAGAGAATGGGAATCGAGCATCCAAATGGACTGGGTCGGAGCCGGAGGATGAAGTGTTGGAAGTTACACCTGCAAAAACAACATCCAACAGAGAAGACACTTCTGTGGACCTGACGGCCCTCAGACTCTGCGAAGAAAGCCAACAGCACCAGCAGGATCCAGGGAAATCAGAAGGGGACGCTCAAGCTGTGTTACCATGGACAAACAAAGGGAACAGTGACACGAGAGTGTCAGTGTTGAGTGCAATACGTGGAGAGGTGTCTGAAGGCTGGACAGAAACTGTAATAAAGGAACCCCAGAAAGATGAGGACCCAACCACCTTGTCCTTTCGCCCCCCTGCATCTCCCTCACTTAGCTTCACTGACACCTGGGCTCCCTCCTTATCAAACCGCTCCTCGCCCTCTTCCCCCATCATGCATCACACCTCATGCATCACACCTTCATCTTCCTCCTGTGTCTCTCCCTCCTCCTCCTCCTCACCCGCCTTGTTATCGCTCACTCCTCCCTTGCCCCCCTCCGTGGAGCTCTCTTCCGTGCTGGCGGACACCAGGTTGACCCTGGATGTGTACCAGGGTGGGGCGGCTGTGCTCCCGCTCTTGTGGCGGTCCATCCCAGGGCAGCTGAGGGCCCTTCAATACCTGAGACTGGGCTCTGAGGATGGAGCGGGGATGGAAGATGCCCTCGAGGTCCTGCCTCACCTCAAACAGCTACGCTCACTGGCAATCCGAGGTACTTTACACATCCTGCACCGTCCTACAGTGTGCCGTTGTGACAATAACAAACAAGGCTGTTACTGTAAATGTGTTTTTAGGTCTTAACCCCTTGTGTTTTTGAGTATTTGGCACCCAGGATTACATTAGACAATTGTCTCTGAGTTACAAAATCCTGGGATTCAAAAAATATTATAAAAGAAGAAAATAACCATTCTGAGCTTATGTAGACTGGCAAATTTCAGTATTTGATTATGATGAAGTATATACAGCTTATTGGCAGTGCATTTTAAACTCACTCTCTGTCATATTCTCTGTTTCCCTGAACTCTGTCTGTCCCTTATTCAAACTCTTGCTTCCCCTTTCTGTTCCACCTCTGTCTCACCTGTGTCTTTATTTTTTCAAGGACACTGTTTTTATGATGCCCAAGGTCTCCCCCTGCCTGGCCTCCTCACCACCCTGCCCAGTTCCCTCGCCTCCCTTTCTCTCCTGGTGCACCTGGATCTGTCTTTTAACCAACTCTCCTGCCTGCCGCCCTGCCTGCTCCACCTGCCTGCCCTGTCCTCATTGCTCCTCTGTCACAACCGTCTCTCAATTCTTCCCCCTGACATTGCCCAACTGTCCTCTCTCGGTTACCTCTCCCTGCTGGGGAACCGGCTGGTCTCTCTCCCCCAGAGCCTGGGTCAGCTGAAGGGGCTGCAGATGCTGGACGTCTCGCACAACCTTCTCCAAAGCCTGCCCGAAGAGATCGGCACCCTGGGGGAGCTTGTTAAGCTGGAGCTGTCCCACAATGAGCTGAGGCAGCTGCCAGAGACCATGGGTAAGAGCGCCTACAATCCACCAATTAACCTATTATTTCCCCCCAAACATTAGATTTTACATGATTGTATTCATTTTACTTTGTACTTACATATTCCATAGCAGAAAAGAAAAGGAGCAGGAAGAAGATAAATCATATTTATACCTGCCCCTATCATAAAAAAAAACATCTAATTGATGCTGCTACCAACCATACATTTTATATCACCATGATTACATCAAATAAAAAAGAAAGAAAAACACAAGACAAAAGAACATAGAGCTCAACAAGAGAACAAACAAAAACAACGCTGAGGTAACAAAATAACACTTATATCTAACCTTCTAATTAATATTTTATAATTTTTTTCCTTTCTTAAACTGAAACACTGTTGTACAGCTCTTCAACTCCTGGTTTTGTGAATTCCATAACTTTATACCTGTAACAGAAGTGCACATTTGTTTTAGTGTAGTCCGAGCGAACAGATGTTTAAAATCATGTCTTCTTCTATGGTCCTCATCCTCTGAGCTAAACACAAATGACTTCTGTAACTGTGTTGGTAATGATCTGGTTTTTCGCTCTGAACACCACTAATAATGTTCGTAATTAGTTCGTAAACGTAGCCTAGCTATAGCTTAAAGCTGCTATAAGAAATAATATGTCAACATTTTAATTACATTCTTTTTTGTATTCAGACAGCCAGCAATGGGTAGAAGAACGCTCTCCAAAAAATTTAGTCTCTGTGACACATCTAGGGGCCACATCTGCATTCAAAGATGTTCCTAGAAGCTTTGTAATTGGTCGGAAAAAAAACATGGTCGCAATGACTAACCAATCAGGAAGCAGACAGGCAAATCGACCAATAACAAAGCTTCTAGGAAAACCTTTGCAGCTGGATTGATTGACTTATTGCCATTTGAGGTGGTGCAACTGGCTCCAGGGGACTGCGGTGTCCATTAGTTATGTATGTGGTTGAGCTTATTAAAATGCTCAAGCACTCTTGACCTGTCTGTTGTCACCCAATATAAAGCTTCACTTTGGGACAATTGGGACATTCAAGACTGAATAATATTTGGTGGGGCAAACAGAAGATTTCTAATTTTCAAGTTGAGTTAACTGTAGCTCAGTAACACTAACACCGTCATGCGACAGGCTTAAGGAAAGAAAGTAAAGTGGCCACATAGACCACTTTGCATCTCGTGAATCGCTAAATATAAATAGTCATATGGTTAATGAGCAAATAGAAGTGAGAATGAAAACAAGCAATTCATGGTGGTTCAGGGTGAACACAGAGTGCACTGTTCAGTGGTATCAGTGGTGTCCTCTCTGTATCTCCCAGGGTCTCTCCTCTCTCTCAGGGAGTTAGTCGTCCACAGCAATCACCTCCGCCTCATCCCACAGTGTCTGAACCAACTGCCTCTGCTGAAGATGGATGCACGGAACAACCCTCTGGGACGACCCCCGACCCCTCCACCCCTTCCCCCAACACCAGGTGAGCATAACCTAAGAATGAAATTGCCCTTCTGTTCATAGCTCTCTTTAATATTTAACTCTCCGTGTGTGTGTGACTGTGTGTGTGTGTGTGTGTGTGTGTGTGTGTGTGTGTGTGTGTGTGTGTGCGCGCACGCGAGCGCTCGGCACGGAATGTGATTATAAGAGCGCCCCTCACTTCACACAAGTGTGATTTTTATTTGTCTAATTAGTCTGTATTTCGCACTGTTTTTTTAAAGTATTATACAGATAGTTTATTTGTTATTAGGCTATCATTGATTATTGCTGACTGTTACTGTGTTATACTGTATGCATTCTCAGCCAGGTTACTGTCTCTTCTCAGATCGAGCGGTGACGAAAATCCCAGAGTTGCACCTTGCATTCAGCCAACATAGGTACAACAAACTCCTTTCATATTCACAAAAGCACTGGGAGCAGATTGGATGGGTTCGCGTTAACCCATTAAAACCTGGAAAGCATCTGTGTAATTTTAGATTTGAACCATTATTTGAAACTTTGACTATTCAAAAATACAGTACAAGCTTGTAGATTTGCTATTCTTGAAAAACCTTGAAAGTTTGTGACAAATCTTTGAATATATACAGTATATATATTTTTATAAAGTGAACATTTTTAACTCAAATCTTTGTTATGGGGGTCCGTCAAACAAACATATTTTGAGATGGGGGTTAGAGGCCAAATACATCCTTGACATGAAGAAGCTACAGCACCACTGATAATATAGGCAGGTTGCTATATTATAGCAACCTGCCTTTTTCAGAAAACTGTTGGAAGGCCTTTGTGGAATCTTCATGGGTTAAAGATGTTTTGCTCCCTGTGTTCCTCAGTTTCTGTGTGTCGTCTGCTGGCTGTCACGTCTTTCTCCCAGGGGGGACTGAGCTCCTGTTCCCCCCAGGGTGCCTGGTGACCACCACGAGACTGAAGTGGGCTGAAAAGAAACCAGACAAGAAGTGGGTATGGCTAGAGGAGCACGACATCCTGTCGAGCCGCCCGCTGGAACTTCGTCCACACGGAGTTACCTTTTTGAAGGTACAGTTAGAGTGGTTGTGAACTGTTTGTGTTTGCCATGGCCACTTCCACAACATGCATTTCTTTCTTTGACACAAACACAGTGGAATCAAGTCGCTGGCTGTGTCCAAAATCACTCGATTTACAATTTAGTCATCAGGGTGCATACTTAGTTTAGACTAGTCATTGGTTAGACTGTGACATAAGGTTGGTGAGGGGTGCGTTAAAACGACCGGATTAAGGTTGGTGAGGGGTGCGTTAAAATGACCGAATTAAGGTTGGTGAAGGTTGCGTTAAGGGTTGGGAGAGGGTTAAGGTTACGTGTGCTGCCCCGTGGGAGGTTATGGTTAGGGTGAGGGTTTGAGATAGGTTGAAGGACTAATGACTGGTCTAACCACTGCACCCATACCAATGCATACCATAGTCATCAGGGATCATACATAAGCTACGAACCTAAGCTACTCACTGTATAGTGATTGTGTCATTTTGTAGTGGTGAATTTATAGTGATAATTATCCCACAATGCGTTGTGAACAGCACAGACGACCTCAGTCAGTAGTGTCCAAAATATGTTTACAATTTTGCAGATGAGTTCACTATTCCCTAGATCAGGGGCTCTCAACGTTTTTGGCCGGGGACCCCCGGAGATGCTTTGACAGTGTCTCGGAACCCCCTCCCGGCCCCCAATATAAATTGACTGCTACAATAACCTTAATAATAGAGACAATACACTATACATAAATGCTGAAACCAGATAATCATTAGGGAAGGTGTACATTTCCATTTATCCTTTTATTTTTTTAAATAATCTGGCGACCCCCAGAGGGGTCACGACCCACGGGTTGAGAACCCCTGCCCTAGATGTCTAGAGTAATGAGTGAGTGCGTGATTTCAGACATAGCCTCTTAGCTCTACTTTGTGCTTTCATCTCTAGAGCCTGCCTGATTATTATGTCCATTATCTCCATTATCTGATTCGTTTGAGTACATCGGTGTCTGCAATTATGCAGCTTCAATTATGAATCTGGTCCCCATTTTAACCAATTTCAAGTCAACCTGGGCATGTCAGCAAACCTCCCACGATGCGTTTCGATATGTAGCACCTAGGCATGTAACGATATATTTTCAATTTCTTTCTTTTTTTTAGGGGGGCTAGTGAATTTATGGTGTGTGATGTGAAATGTGAGCTTTAGTCATATTCCATCATATTCAAGTGCTTTTTGAGAGAAATGAGAGTCACTTTCAGTAGTAGAGCACTGTAGAGGGGAGCTGTCTGTGTCTGTGCCCAGGTGATGATGGTCGTTGATGCTCATCAAGGAAGGCAATTATGTTTCTGCACTCTCAAAAGTAATGCTACTTCTTTTGCAATGTAGTTAAATAAAAAATGTGAAAAAAGCTCGGGGGGAGATAAATTATATAACATTTATAAAACGGTAATTTTTCTGGAATTATTTTTTTGTTTAAAATATAGTGAAAAATCTTATCGTGAACATCATATCGTGATACGAATCGTATCGTGAGTTGAGTGAATCGTTACATGCCTAGTAGCACCTGACAAAGCCAACGCGGCCAAAACAGCTGAAAATTAAACAATAAAATTAAGCTTTAAGTCTTATCCATCGCCCGAGAGAAGCAGTGGGGGTGTGTGTGTGTAGGGGGGCATTTTGGGACCGATACCGATCACCGATTGTTTTTCTCATGATCGGCTGATACCAATAGGTCCGATACCGATACTGATCTTGTGAAATGTTGCAAATTTCCAGAATTATTATGTCAAAACCAACATCAAAACTGTTCCTGTGTGTGTGGGGAGGAAGGGGAGAATGTTTAGGTCCGTCACAAAAATGCAAAATGATGTTATACTCTATATCTGATTGATATTTATACCACTTAAATAGTGTAAAAGATCAGTTTCTCCAGATAGGGTAAATTGCAGATCAGAGTGAATATCGGTCGATGTGGCCGATCACCAATCACTGGCCGATTATCGGAGCATCTCTAGTTGCTGTCTTTAATGT
This sequence comes from Protomyctophum bolini, assembly GCF_963924005.1. Classification (NCBI taxonomy): domain Eukaryota; kingdom Metazoa; phylum Chordata; class Actinopteri; order Myctophiformes; family Myctophidae; genus Protomyctophum; species Protomyctophum bolini. Next base: position 32,979,793 of record NC_137865.1, read on the forward strand.
ACAATATCTTGTCTACCAGCACCTCCACCCGGATGTGCACAAAGTTCTCATGGAGACTTTCTTCAAATTTAAGTTCTTCAAATTAATTTCAAGACTTTACAAATGTACAAAAAAAGTAATTTGTCTAGTTTATCCCTTCTGTTCGTATCTGCCTTGCCTACTTTACATGGTACATTGGCAGTAGCCTAGTGCAGGGGTTCTCAACCTGGGGGTCGTGAAGTTTTATCTTGTGGGGGGGGGGGGGTCCCAGATTATTTAAAACATGCATAAACCTTCCTTAATGATTATATCTGGTTTCAGTATTTATTTATGATGTATTTTCTCTATTATTAAGGTTATTGTAGCAGTCAATTTGTATTGGGGAACAGCCAAAAACGTTGACAACCCCTGGCCTAGTAGTTAATCCTTTTCAACGCTCACAGCCAGTGGAGGTGTGTGTGCCGTACCATCGTTCCAGCCGCAGGGAGGTGGTCGTGCGGAGGTTTGATGGGCAGTCATGGAGCACGCTGCCCACTGCTCTGAGGAGAGGAAGCCAGAGCAACTCATGTCACCCCGGAGGACGTTCTGCCAGGGTAACCCCAACACCCTCTCACTATGAAACAATATTTAGTCTCTACTAGCTGGGCACTTAACTGAAAATGTATGGAAACCACTGTATAGATGGAACCAGTCAATGGATCTTGGTTTTAATTTGAATCTTGCTCATGTCCTAACTTTAACAATTAAGCATATTTACTGTACAGACTTTTCAGAGAACTATCAAAATGATAGTTAATTAATCGTGATCGAGGTAAAAGTTTGAAATTATTGTGACGTTGATCTCCCACTCCCAGGCCTAATCTCTACTAGTATAATTATCAGCACTTACTAAGAATTATACAATTCACGCGCCCGCTGGCCAAGTGGTCCAGGCGCATGCCACATATACTGTAGGCTTTGGCCTATAATTATACATTTCACCAAGTAGCCTACAATTCACCCCCGCAGGTTCGTGAGACATGGCCAAAGCATTTCCGGGGGTCCCCAGCCAAAAACATTTGAACCCCTGCCATATAATGTATATTTCACATGTGTCCTTCAGAATCCCCGTCTTTGTAGCCCAAATTGCAATAATTGGTGTAGTACAGTATCTTCACTGAGAGTTCACCTCCTTCTCCCTGTAGCTGGCCTGCTGCTCAGTGAAGCAGTTCTCCTGGTTCGTAGCTGTGTCCCGTCCAGTGAGGGACAGCTGTTCCCTCACACCGGAGGGGACACTGTTAGTGTCCAGTCTTGACCCCGGAATCAAGTTGCTATTCCCCCCAGACGCCACTCTGCAGACCCGAACCATTACCTTACAGGTAATGTAAACACAGTTTAGTCGTGCACGTGCAGTGTAATACACTAGTTTTTGGTTTGTTTTAGTTTTGTAGGTTAATAGCCTGGTTTATTTGAAGTTGTGTTTAGGGGAGGATCATGGATGGAATGCTACCACTCATGCTGCCATTTGTGTAAATAAACACCACTGTCTGGAGTTTATGACACGTCTTCCCTCCCTGTAGGTGCTGCAGGTGTCTGTGTCAGAGGTGCAGGCATTTTGTGGTGACCCCCAGGCCAGGGTCAGCCCTCTACTCTGCCTCTCGCAGACTCCCAGCATGGATTTCCTGCATCCTATTAAGGTGCAGGTCCCCCTTCCAAATGGAGTACCAGGTACAACGGTCACCGTTCTTGACTGCACCACAACACAATGTAATTGCGCCAATCTCTCTCACTGGACGTGTAGTGTGCATACGCAGAGTTTGTTAACAAAAGTCATTACTTTAAAAATCAATCTCGTGTTGCAATCCATACTCCAAACTTGAGGTCCGCTTCGAAAATTCGATACAGGAGGCAGGGTGATACATAATAAGGCATTCAAGACAAGTGCATTGGAAAGTTGCAACTTGTCACTGAAGGTTTTGCAGTTATGCAGTGCAGACACGCAGAGGAACATGACATTAATGCATGTATTGTCAACATGCCCCGGGGCTCCGCAGGACACATGGTGGATATGTCCTGCCTACATCTACTGCACGGTGACCCCAACGCCCACACCTGGACTGACATCACATCACAAGTGTCTCTCTATGTCACCCATCTCTATGCCATATTCTACATCACACATTTCTCCTGGTGAGTTCCTATTAACTTTGGCTTTATTGATTCTTTATTTGATCCTGTTTTGTATGAACTTCCAGTGGTGGAAAAAGTTAAATGTACAAAAGTATTGGCATCAAAATGTACTTAAAAGTACTAAAAGTAAAAGTACTCATTATGCATTTCAAGTTTCAATGTATATAAAAAGTCTAAATGTTAAATGTTAAAGGGCTGAAGTGTATAATGTATGTTTTGTAATAATAACCAAAATCTACAAAGTTATCGTAACTAAAGTTTTCAAATGAATGTAGTTGAGTAAAAGTACCGGTACAATACTTGGATCCGAGATGTAGTGGAGTGTGAGTGGGTGCAGTACTTAGTTTAGACTAGTCATTATTGGAAATTTGAAATACTTAAGTATAGTAAAAAAAATCAGCAGTAGACTAGTAAGTACAGTACTTACTAGTGCAGTACTTTAGTTATTTTCCTCCACTGTTAACTTTATAGTTCTACACAATTCATTCAAAATTGATTCTTTGCACCATTCTAGGTACTGGTTGTGGTACACGACCCAGCGCTGTGTCAGTGGGGTGGTCAGGCGGGTCTACCAAAGGCTCAAACAGTTCAAAGTGCAGTTCCTGGTCCTGCAGAGAAAGACGGACCCTACGCAGGTTCTCTTGCAATGCTTGCCTACAAACAAGGTAGGCTAATTATTATTCTTTCCTGTCAACAAATTCAGACCAGACTACGTTTGGTTTACCAAGAACTGGCTGTATTTTATGCTTCTCAACTCTGTGTCTGGGTGATCATTGACAAAGAATTTGCACTGTTGCCTTAAATGTCCAAGAATTTGACTTTGTGACAGTGGTCGATGTGTATATAGACTGGCATAGCAGAAAACACTCTTACACTTAAAGCTAAATAAATTGGGGGAGGAGGCATCCAACTGATGTGCCAGAGGAACAAATACCCATAGGCTACTGCTTCCCAAACAGTGGGTCGGGCCCCATTTGTTGGTCATGGACCAATTTTTATGGTTCACGACTCCAGTAAAAATCCCATTTTATTTTCCTACGTCTAAAAAATATATAGATATTTCAAAAGATTTTAGTTTAAAAATTATAATAATTGTATACATTCTAAAACAAAAATGAAAGAAATTCCATGAATAAAAATATGAATTAAGAAGTTGTGTGTTTGTAGATCTGCTATTTTCACTAGTTTGGGTCCTGGGCAAACATCTACCACTGAATATGGAACATTATTAATAATACTAGCTAATACTAGCTAGTATGATGTGTTAATAGTATCTATTATTATATCACATATCAGTATGATCATATGCCAGTTTTGTTATTTTGTTTATTTTTTATTTTGTTCCTGCTTGGGAGTTTTTCCTTACTGGATTGAGCATTGAATGGGGTGTGTTGAATTTAGTACCCCCTCGATCCTAAAGAGTTTTCTTCTAATTAAGGCTGGTGAGTGGCCTGACACCAGCCAGTATCACACAACCTATCTTCATATAATTGGTCCTCATTAATGCTCATTACAGTATATTGTATCTTTCTACTTGGTCTGTGGACAGTAAAGAAACCCGCCTACTAGTGACATCATCGATGTGGAACCCAAGCGAATTGAAACTGCAGGCTTTCTATTCCTGGAAAGTTGGCATACTACAATGGAAGCCATTGTTCTTGCGTTAATAAAAATCTAAGAATAAAATCTGCCTAACGATGATGTCACTCATTGGTTCACATTATGTGTCCAGAGGAACAGAGTATGATACAGTACACAAGAAAACCATGTTCTTCAGTGTCTTGTCCTTCAACAGTTTGATCTCGTTTCCTTGAGCATGCAGTATCTGATAAAGCTGTGGCGTCAAGTATCTATATATACGGTACTTACGTAGATGAGAGTGAATCATTACAAACAGATTAAAGGTTAAGCATGTTTTGTTTCCTTTGTATGAGGCCATGTAAGGATCCTTTGAGACTAACCATGATTAAGCCTTATATGTCTCTCCCACATGTCTCTCCACTGGTGGTATCTCATTAAACAAGCACGTAATCTGTGATAAGCCATGTCCAGCTGTTGAAAATCAATGCGATTGAAAATGTTGGACTGACTGACTGACTTAACAACCAACAGACAGGCTTATACAGTACTAGCGCACAGTCACAGATAACGCCAGACATTTACTACAGGAATTTAGTCTTTAAAGTGTAGCCTGAGAGTGGGACAATAAACCCCTGACCACATTAATGTTTGATTCATGCCCTCAGCACCAGTGCTGCATATCATTGCTCTTCTCTGCTTCACTGTCATGTCTCAATAAAGCAAGACATTTTCTTTTTAAAGGGGAGAAAGTTAATTGAAAAAATGGTCAAAGGATAAGTGCTGAAAAAGGTCGTTTATGTTTGCCCCTCAGGTGGACAGCAGAGTTCAGTCTCTGTCGGAGCAATATGAGGGACCCCAGCCGTCTGACCTCTGTGACATACTGGAAGGGGAGCAGTTCTTTGCTGGCTTTGAGAAGGGCCTGGACATCAATTCAGGTCTTAAGTCCTTTTGACGACTTTTATCTCAAAGAGGTTTATCATTTGACCTCTGCTTCCTTCCCCCCAAGATCTCGCAATACCTCCCTTGGAACAGCAAGTTGTATGACCTTGTATTTTTTTCCTCTAGACAGACCAGACTGTGAGGGAGGAAGGCTGTCTTTTGTGTTCTACTCCAGCCTGAAGAACCTGAAGGAGGTGTATGTCTCTCCAGCTGAGGGACAGGCAAGACCAGTGAGGGGACAAGTAAGATGAAGCATGAATACATTGTACACATAACACATACAATACTAACTCAACTATGAACAAAACCCGCCAATACCAGTGACGCCATTGATGGGGAATCCAAGCTAATAGAAACTGCAGGCTCTCTATTCCCACAATACAATGTTGCTGACATGTATGACCCAAAGCTCTGGCCTGCTGGGAAATAATGTTCGCTGGTATTATTATTACTCTATGAACATCTCGCTTGTGTTTTACAATGCACGAGGGCTGCGTGTTGGCCACAGTGAAAGTGGACAAGCTACTTGAGAGATGTGACATTCTGTGTGCACAGGAGACATTCCTGGCCAAACAAGACCCAGAGTGTTTTCCGCTCATGGGGACTTCCATGGCGTGGGTGAATCTACCACTGACCTATGCACAGAAGTTGTCAGGGGGAGGATCCCAGGAGGTGTAGCCATAATGTGGAATAAAACCGTGGTTTCTGAACTGCCCACAGCCCTCCTATGAGTCACTCATAGGAGGGCTGTGGGCAGTTCAGAAACCACCGGTCCACCAGTGACATCATCGTTAGACAGATTTTTGAAACAAGATTTTTTTTTTGAGTCACAGACTGAGTAGAAAAAAATGGTGCCATTTTATCATGATTATTAGAGAGGACCTATTATATGAAGATAGGTTGAAAAGTGGTGAAGTGGTCCTTTAATTAATGTGATTAGACTGTGAGCTGACTGGGGTATTGGGATTGAGCTGATTGGTAATGACAAGCTAATTATATTGAATGTTTATATGCCATATGAGAACACACAATGAGGACGAGTATCTTTGTAGGTTGGCTTTTATTCAGGATAACTCCTCCTGCATTTATATTGTTGGTGATATGGATGCCGATGTAACGAGTGCCAATTCTATATTTGGTAAACACCTAATTCAGTTTTGTCTAGATAGTGGGCTGATTACAACAAACATTAACATTCCGAAAGATGCCTTATTGTGTCGTGATATGAACTGTGGGAATAGACAACACAGTAAGGATCTTTGCTCCCTGTATGAAACAATAGTGAAATATCTCTGTAGTGCAAGTAGATCTTACCGCACACTGCGCACAGGAAAAGACATAAAGTACATAATGTTAAGCTGGGTTGGAATGAACATGTGTAAAAGCTCCATGTAGAGGCCCGAATGGCGTTCAAGAAGTGGGCTGAGTCTGGCAAACCGAGGCAAGGCCCTTTGTTTGAAAATAAAAAAAGTTTTTTTAAGTGTGCACTCCGTTATATTAAAAGAAAAGAAAATGAGGGCAGACTCGCTGGCAAATAAGCTACAGAATAACAATGTCAACAATTTCTGGAAAGTGGTTAAGACAAAACAGGAAAGGGCGAACACCAGTGTTGGTGAGGTGCTGGCCTAAGGCAGTAAATAAGTAAAAAAGAGAAAAAAGGCAGAACACTCGTAGCCACGATGCTGTATATTTATTAGTGTCCAACATTTCGGCCTTTCGGCCTTCAGGGAATCTGGAAAGAGGTTATGAACATTGGAAATTCCAAAACATCACTCCCATCAAAATATAGATGGAGTTTGTGGCCCAGATGAAATCGCACAGCTATGGAAAAATAAATATTAAATAAATACAAGAGGCTATACTAAAGCTTAAAGAAGGTAAAGCATGTGGACTAGTAGATCATCACAGCTGAGCATATTAAATATGCTAGTGGTAAACTGTGCCCTCTGGTGGCCATGTGCTACACAGGCCTCTTTGTGCATGGTTTATTTCCAGATCCTATGCTTGCTATTGTACTAATTCCAGTCTTAAAAGATAAAGCGGGGAAGCTGAACAGATCTGATAATTACAGGCCAGTGTCATGGCCAAAGTGACGGAGATAATTATCTTGAGTAGTTTGTCTGCTGACAAACAATTTGGCTTCAAGACAAAACGTGGCAATTTGGCTCCAAGAAAAAACTTGGCATATTTGCACTTAAAGAAATACTGGATAACTATAACAAGCACAGTTCCACTATGTTCATGTGTTTTATTGGTGCCTCCAGAGCTTTTGACTGTATTAACCATGACAAGTTATTCATAAAATTGTCCAAAAGTGGGGTTCCCAGTTATCTGGTTAGAATATTGGTGCACACATCAGAAAATTAGGGTGAAGTGGGGGAAATGTAACATCTACTCCCTTCCATGTATCCAACTCTGTCCGTCAGGGGGGAATACTATCCCCAATTTATATATGAACGATGTATCTGTGTGTTTAAATGCTTCTGGTACGGGATGTAAGGTGGGTGATTGGACCGTCAATCACCCATATACCTGTAGTGCTGGTCTCCAACAGCTCCTGAGAATATGTACGCAGTATTGTGCTGATTTTGATATTATATATAATGCTAAAAAGACTCAAAAGAGTAAGATTATGATTGTGAGAACCAGAGCGAATCAACCTTCCAAAACTTCTATCTTGCTGGTAAGATTCTCAGTAATGATGAGTACCTGAGACATGTTATTTCAGATGACCTCTCTGATGACAGGGACATTTTCAGACAACGTAGAAAGCTGTATGCTCAAGCAAATACATGTTGCAATAATAATAAACATTGTGAATGTGTCTTTTTATATCTGATACATATTGTTGCTGTTGGATAATAAACATTGTGAATGTGTCTCCTAGGTGTCTTTCTATCGAGGAGAGGTTCCCAGTGATCTGCCGCAGGAAGTGGCCAGGAAGAGGAAAGGACATGACACCCAGTGGTTGGCAACCTTACCACTCAGACTTCCTGTTAGTAAAACCTTTAACAAACAAAAGTCCAAGTGCTTGTCAGAGTGAGGGGTCCCCAGTTAAATTCTGATTATTTTGGGTGGTCGCTGCCTAAAAAGGTTAACTTGAGAAGAACCACTGGCTTAGGAGACATCCACTATGTGCATGTGTTCGTCCATCTGTGCATGTATATGTTAATGTTTTACTTTTAGATGAGCAATTATTTGAACTAAAGTAATTTGGTGTAATGATGGTGGTTCTTGATAAAGATTCTCTTATGAAATGGAGTGGCCATATCGGTGTAAATAGGCACCATCCACATGCTATTAAAGACTTGTATGTGTATTTTAGGTATATATGTTGATAGCTTCTTATCGCCTATACAGTAGCAATAGAATCCCCTCTGATGACAAAATAATGTGGATGTCTCCCATATACCATTACAAATAACCTCAAACTGAGATGCAGAGATACACGTGTTACAACTACATGTATACTATTCCAACCCTAAACACTATGATTGGCAGAGACATGCAGAGGTACTAGCGGGTGCATACTAGCGGGCGCGGTACATGTACATGTGTTACTTAAAACCCAACTATTCTGTCTTTGTCCTTTACTATCAGGCTCTAAGTTCGGATAGGAGCTATGTCATGGAGGAACATCAATACCCTCCTCTGAACTTGGGGGACCCTGAGAGTGGTTACCTGACAGAGGTCAACCTGCTGTCCATCTCTCTGCAGATAGGACAGGACTGGCGCAACATTGGTATCAACCTGGGCTTGAGCTATCAGGAGCTGGACCGGATCCAGTACAAGTACAGGTGGGTACATGGAGCAAAAGAGGAAAATATTAATATTTGGTCTAACATTGCAGATATAATCAATTTATTTATTTATTTATTTCTATTGCACAGTGGTGGGAAACCATTAATTTTAGCGAGCCCGTTTTATACCGATAAAAAAGACCTCACCCCGCGGTTTTATTTGAGAGGACGTCTTTAGCATCATAAGTGTTTAGAGAGTCCGCCAACTATCACATCTTAATAAAAGTCTAAAATGGTCTGGGGGGGGGGGGAAATCACACCCGTGTGAAGTGAGTGGTGCAACTCCGTGTGGGGGTCCCTCTACTGTACTGTACTGGCACACCCGAAATCATATATACAGTTAAATGTGCGTTTGTGTGTGTGTGTGTGTGTGTGTGTGTGTGTGTGTGTGTGTGTGTGTGTGTGTGTGTGTGTGTTAGGTTGCGCACAGGTGGTGAAAAACAACCATGCTGTTTTCGTGCTCAGACCCAGCCAGCCACACACATAGCTTCGTAAGGGAGTGGTTGCACCACTCAAAAAAGATCACTGTGCAAATAGCACTCTCCTCTAGCATCAGGGTCTTGAGCTCTACAGTGTTGTTGGCTAAGCTGTCGCGCAGCAGTGGCTCTCACAGTGTCAGTTTGCTTGCCACCAGTTCCGGGTGCCTGACGCAGCCAGCCCTCATCCATCTCTCTCTCTCTGACTTTGTCCGTGACCCGTGGTAGGTCCCCGTAGAGGACCAGATTTCTGATGTGGTCCGTGCATGTGACACCTATAGTGCCATTCGTACCATTCTTTTATAGATAGACACCCAGCTTCATGAGTCCTCATTCTGGACGGCTATGTGCGCAAAAGCTACGAGAAAGATTGAGATGTGTCATTGTGTGTGGTATTTCCATTGCCTGAAAGAAGTCTGCAGAGAATGAACATGATGGAGAATTTGATTGTTAATCTCTCTGTCAGCCGTCACAGTGCCATCTGGGACGCTGCAGGAGATTACATACATACAGTAGACTGATGATCAGCTGGCACCCTCCCCCCTCTTACTCAGAAAACCACTCACGCATGCTCCTCACACGAGGACCTCTGCAGAGGTGGAGGGAAGGAGGGGAAAATGGATTATGTGATATTATAAAAAATGAATGGGCGGTTAAGTGTTACAGTATTGTGACGTACACACGCATCTGCAAATAAGAATATATGCCCAGTGAATTTCCTCACCAAAAAAAAAGGAATATATATAATGATGGATGTGCCAGATAAATTTTCAGATTTCTCGATTTATGATTCACTGTTGTCTCATCCATTAAATCAGGGAAAAAAGAATCTTAACCTTTTCATAATGTCTTCTTGCCCCTCCAGGGATAACCTGGGTGCCTTGGTGCTGGACATGCTGTTCCACTGGGCACGAGGGCAGACAGGAGTGGGGCAGGGGGCTGTGCCCAGGCTGGTGGAAGCCATGGTGGAGAGCGGCAGGAGGGACCTGGCCGATGAGATTGAGGACATAGTCAGCTTGGGAAAGACGAAGTACAGAGAGTCATTGAGGAGAGTGGGTCTGGAAGCAGAGACCTCCCTTCACAATGAACCACCGTAGCAGGCCGGAGCCAACATTTGGTGCAGATGGCTGCATTGCACGAGTAACTACTAGCCTAGGACACCCTGCCAGAACATTCGGTACCATTTTCCTTATGTCTGTCTTGCACTATGAAACATTTCTTTGTTGTACTTTGTTCAGGTTTGTGTTACTGTACTCTAGTCTAGTGACAAGTTAGCAATACCACTACTTAAATGACATGGAGGGCTAAAGGAGCTGACCAGATGCATACAAATAATGGTCACAGGTCACCGTGTCACCATTTGTATAATCTCTGCGACAAGGGATCAACTTCCACTCGTCTCAGTTTGATTAGAGCTGGAGCTCAGCTAACGACTTTCTGAATCAGTGACTTTTCACTTGTGTGCCTTCATTCTCTTTACAACCAGTTTGGTTGCAGTACTGTATCATCTCAATAATAAATTAACATTGATCTAACGAACAGCTTAAAAATGTTTAGCCTATGTAATTTTTATTTTATTTATTCGATGGAATGTTCATATTTAAGTAAAATATGCGGATACAATTAAAGAAACGTGTTGGTCAACACAAATGCACACTGTAATGTATCCCCCATGGCCCATATAAAACAAACCCACATGGCCCATGCAGATTTATGCAGTCTGGTTTTGTTATTTTTATTTGAAGGTCACTGGGTTTGAGAAAAATCGTCACGACCGTCACTATGACGCAGAATTCCATCCCCTCCCCTCAAAGCACCTTTTTATCTGCACACTAAAATGGAAATTGTAACTGTGCTTTCCACTATAAGCCACCAGAGGACCTGACTATTTATCCCTTTGATGTTTTGTTGAGTCTAGACCCCATAGGCCGGACGGACGATCGCACTGTGATTGGTTACTATGGTAAATGTATTGACCAATGTCATATAATATTCATAATTTCATATCCATCATTTGTAGCACACATGTACATTTGCTAACATGCATCAACCTCCCAAACACAGCAGATTACGGTAGTTTACTTTGGACTATATTTTGCGCGTGTGTGTGTGTGAATTGTGTCATTGCATGGTTGCTTGGCAGCCGACCAACTACCCAATCACAGAGAGTCCCGCTGCGCTATGGGATATAGCTCCATCATTCACTACAAACAAGGCTACGGGGCTACTCCCCCTCCCACCCCCTCCCACCCTGCCTCTCTTCTACAAATGCTAGTAGTAACACCGGTAGGTAGGGTTAGCAACTGGCTCTATAAGTGAACAGCATAGGGTGAGAAAACCGTATTCTAATTATTCATATACGTAGATTATTCCACGTAGGGATAAAGGACACGGCGCTCTACGGTATGTACACACCACGGTTTAAAAGATGACAACGTACAAGCTTCATAATTCCTGATTCCGGCTCGTGCATGTTTATTAGAATAACGGCTTCTGCTCCTGAGGTGTATGTATCCATCCTCTCTCACTGCCTCCTTTATATCTCCCTGAAATAATGTGGAATTATTATGTTTTGAGTCTTGACAGTAAACGTTAAAATGCACTGAAAGGGGTTATTTGAAATTGCATTATGTTCTTATTTGTGGACTCCGACCGGTGCGAGGATCAAATCATTTCCGTTATGTGCAAGACTCGATTTACTACCGATAGGATAGATAGCATCTTGGTAATAGTGTCCGTTATCTTATGAGATGCGGCGAGGATCATATGAATGGGCTATGGCACGTTTTATGACGGTGTTATAAATTATCTCACTATCTCCGCAATGATTAGTGAAGGTCGGTTAATTATTCATTGTGGCTTTTTACCTTGTTCTGTGACTTACTGACTTCAGTAAGCTACAATAACGATGGCTGCTGACTCAGGTGTGACCGCAACGGCCGGCATGATGCCATCCCATGGATCATGTCAGTTTACATGGAATTTGGAAATGTTAACTTGTTTAACTGTTGTTTGTGTTATTTCGGATTAACTGCGGGACCCGTTTCACCTAGAAAGGTTGCGTTTACAAGGGCGTCCATGGTCCATCCGCCACGTATACTGTCTGTCTCCCATCAATCAGTTATTTTTGGCAAGCGACACCGTCGAACGGAATAAAATGAGGCACCCACCCCGGCCCCCGGGGCGTATAATTGCTACTACGAGGAACTGTTGAGCGTTATGTCAGTCAAAGGGACCCACACACACAGTAGGAACTGTAACACACAGTCGTATAGCATCGCATCATTGTAGGCTGTTCAAGTAGGCTACACGTTTATGCTTACCAGGCCATAGCCAAGCACAGCCAATACGCAATACATAATTAATGAGGCCGGAACAGTGGCATCCTTTGCTTCCAATTGAATCAATGGATTGGATGTTGGGTTTGGTGCATTTGAAGAGTTATTATCCGTTTAATACAAAGTTGTATGCATATATGTAGGACACTATAATTATAGGCCAGCCTATAATTATCCCATGTGATGTTGGAGAGCAAACAACTAGCCTATAACAAGCTGTTTGTGCCTAGGCTATGTAGGCCAGATTTACAAGCTATAGGCAAGCGACACCACTGTACAGCGAATTATAGTTTGGGTTTCAGAAGGCTGGTGGTCGATCATCTGGTTGAAATTTGGAATCACCCGGACATTCTGGCCCTCAGAGTGACTTGCTCACTATGGAATGCTTTGGGGGAGTGTGTTCTCTTTGAACATTTTTGGGCATGCCATTATAGGTTAATAAATATATATAATATATATAATTCACTTATATATATAAGTGAATTGGCTTATATTTCTACATTTTTAAAATGTGTATAGCACATTGGCATAGACACTGTGGCACATTAGGAGTTTATTATTTATTTGTGGTAATAAAATAAAATATATATTGATCACTTATTTTGTATAGTATCTGTGTCAAAAATGAAATATTGATGATTGAAAATGTCCATCAACAAGCGGGCATGGTGATGACCCCTGTGTGTAACTCTCAGGTATAGGGTTCAGTGTCAGCTGATCTAGTTTTACTAATACTGTAGTAAAAGTATTATTAGTAGTATTAGTAGTAATAGTAGTAGTAGTATCAGTAGTTTCTGTTATGTATTGCAATTGTTGTATTCTGCCTATAGCGTCACCATCTGTACTTCTATGTTTAGTGTTTTTATCTTGTAACCTTTTTCTAGTTCCCCTTATGTTGTCCATCTAGTATTGTTCCAAGTGTTTCTTGTTTTCTTTCACTATTATGCTTTGAGCATTTGATTGTGTCGTTGAACATTCGTTGACAACACACCGAAGGCCACACAAAGAGCCATAGAACCAGTCATGCTTGTCTGGCCTGCATATTTTGTGATCAAATATCTCCTGCATCTGACCTAAGACAGGTAATGACAATGAACCTGAACAACAGACTATATGAATGTGCAATGTAAATAATGGCAAACTATTGGCTGAACTGAGTGGTGGCAATTCCATAGCACAGAAATACCATCGTGCATGTTTTTGTGTCTCTACAACAGAGAGAGATCCTACCTAAACAAAAGCCCTTGAGACGAGAACCAGACATGTTTCCCCTGGTTCTCTCAGAACTGGTTAACTACATTGTGGAATCTAGTCTCCAGTTCTGATGATCCAGCCATCTTCCGTCTCACAGATATGTGCTAAATGTCATCCTTGTATCACAACCAGAAAGATTATATCACTACTATGGTACAACGTTTAGCATACAGTTGGCCATGATCAGGTCATGCCTGTGTCATGGGCCATAACAGAAATTCCAATTTATTGTGTATAGCCTATAATCCCTATAGTTGTGGATAGAGGACAGGGGAATGAGATTTATCTGTGACACCACAAATCCACCCCTGGTTTAGATTTGTTGGCTTCAAACCAACCAAATGTGCGTCATAGCTGCTTTTAGTGTTGTTTTGCAAGAGAAACAGAGAGATTGGGAACCTGAAACCAAACTAAACTAAACTAAACCAAACGTTTATGTAATATACAGTAGGGCACAACGGAACATCTGGGACATTCTCATAACTGATATTATTTTACAGTTGCATGTTGGAAGTAGTCTGCTTTAATAATTCAATAGATATTTTAATACTGTACACAGTTTAATGGCAAACTGCTGTTTGCCAACTTCAAGTAAAAAGATTGTATTGTGTTGTAAACATTAAATAATATTGTAAACAGTGTTGCTTTTCAGCGTGATGGAGTATAAATTAAGCTTGGCTGCACGTGCAGTCTATGGACCTATAAAAGACAGTCCTCTGAGTCCTCTCCCAGTCTCCCTCCTACTCCTAGTTCCATGATATGTAGTGTAAATTGTAACTGAACTGAAGCAGTGTGTGTGTAGCCTGGACACTCTCCTTTCACCTCATGAGGAAGGAACCATGTGATTCTTATTTTAATTTACATGCATTTGCATTGTCAAGCCACATCACAGTCACGTGAGTTGCTGACTACCATAGTATCCTGTCGCAAACCACTCCATCTCTGCCAGCACAATTTGCCAGCACAGTTTGTCAAATCAGATGGAGTTTTGTAGCAGAAAATAGATAGTTCCACATTAGACATTTTTGGTAGTGTATAGTTTACTTTAAAACACAGAACACAAAAACGACATGGTACAAATGTTTGTGACTAGAATGTGGACTTTAATGAACAATGACATTGGAAATGTTTGCCTCATTGTATTTGCACGAGAAGAATATAATTTGAATGCCCGTTTTTTGCATAACAAATGCCCCAGATTTCCAAATAGGACGAATCAAGGCTTTTAAAACCTTTGTTAATTTGCTCTGCGGCTGTCACACAGACATGGGTCAGACCGGGTCATGGATGAGCAAACTAACCATGTCTGGCCTCACATCAGTATGACAGCATCAGTGGATAACAACTATGCTTTCCAGCCTCTAATATGTGATTATTAGTGTTTTTGGAGAGATTAAAATATACAGTAGTTGTCTCTATTAGACAGAAGCCTGAGTGATGGGAGAGGTCTCGCTACACTTTATACTACAACCATCAGTAAAATAAATCAATTGAAGCAGGAGCAATCACAGTGAAAACACAATGCAACAAGGTCTGTATTTATGCTTACTGAACTGGTTACACCAGTGGTAAACTAGAAAAAGTGCCCCTCGGGGCACAGGTTTCCACCAGGCCAGGTCAGGTTGTGGCCTCCTGGTGGCGCTATAATCGGCCAATGTGAAAAGGTATCTTACACCTTTGATAGCAATTGGATTATAATATATGAAAAAATAAAACAATATATAAGTGGTAATGGTAGCTAAATTATCCAAAAGGATAATCCTGAACATCTCAGGGAACCAGCTACTAGATTAGTCTTTCGCCCCTATACCCCGACGACCGATTTGCACGTCAGGACCGCTGATAATAGACAATTTTAAGTTTTTGACACATTAGAAGTGATGTAAAACCACAATTTACGCTGTTCCTATGTCAGCTAGCTTTACCAGAATAGGCTATAATATTTGTAAAATACAAATTGCCCATTAAGCCTTGGACATTGTCCATAATCCAAACGTGAAAAGGTGGGAAGACTTGTTATCTCGAACCTTCTCAGTTCAAAGAGTACAGTGAGGATATCTGAGGGTGTGGCAATGAATAATAATAATGAATTGCATTTTTATAGCGCTTTTCCAAGTGCTCAAAGCGCTTTACAATGGTTCATTCATTCCTATATTAATCTACAGTCCCATTTACCGAGTGATGAACCAATTATAATTCCATATAGAACGGGTCGGGGGAGATAATTGTCACCAGGCCTGTGTTCATTACTTCATACTGTTCTGGGTGTAATGATGCACTAGGGTCGAGCTCAAGCACATACCGCTATCTGTCCCTGTTGTTTTGTAGACCCTCTGGCAACAATTAAACTGGTTATCAGCCACCTTTAAGGTTGAACGTGCATGAGTGTGCAGCTAGCTGTTGGAGTGATAGACTGGGTTATGTTGTATCTTGAGTTCAAGGTTCTGCTCTGGAGACAAGTTGTTCATTCACTTTGGCTATTGTTTACTCATCAGTGCTTATCTGCATTAGAGGCACAGACAAAAGTGTGTGTGTGTGTGTGTGTGTGTGTGTGTGTGTGTGTGTGTGTGTGTGTGTGTGTGTGTGTGTGTTAGTGCGTGCGTGCATGTGAGAGAGAGAGTTAGTTTTGAAGTCATTTTGGTATTCCACAAAGAGGCTATGCATTTTTAAGTCACTTTTGGTGTGTTTATATATTTGGGAGCTTCCTTTGGAAATATGCTAGGAGTAGGAATTATTTTGCTTTGAAAATAAATAATACAGTGTACTGTTCTGCACTAGTGATCCAATTATGGGATAGGTGGAATGCAACTTCGAGTCTAGATTCCTTGCATGTTGTAATTTGAAACAAAAAAGGAAGGAATTTCAGGCAGATCCGGAAGATGAGTAATGTTTCTGTTGCTGTACTCGCTCCTCACTGTAGGCAGTTGTTTCCAGATAGACTCAGATTGTCCTCCTGACCAGACAACACGGGCAGAGACACACGCAAGGTTGCTACAGCTGCAGTAGATGTACTCAAACATACCACAGACGGCCCAGTTAAGCCTCGGGGCACGAGTAAGAAGGGCCGACATGACACTATAAACGCTTTGCTTTCACACTTGATGGCTGATTCATCACTGGTTCAATCACAAGCCATACATTGATTCTCCTTCTCCTCTGCTGTACTGTAGTGTTGCAAGTAGTTGCTTAGAGAAAATAATCAGTGAAAAGAAAATGCTGAGTCTGACCATGGGGAAATGACCTAGGAGCTTTGCATGTTTTTGGAGGAAGTGAGACTGAGGCAGGAAAACAGCAAACAAAGCAAAAAGAGAGGGCCATTTGTCAAGGTCATATACACTGTTTGTGTGTGTGTGTGTGTGTGTGTGTGTGTGTGTGTGTGTGTGTGTGTGTGTGTGTGTGTGTGTGTGTGTGTGTGTGTGTGTGTGTGTGTGTGTGTGTGTGTGCGTGCGTGCGTGCGTGCGTGCGTGCGTGCGTGCGTGCGTGCGTGTGAATTAATAATTGAGATATACTGGGTAAGAGGGATGGACAGCAGGATAAGAGCTCCGAGGAGGGCTATATGGAATCTGGAGGGCGGCTGTGTTTGAAGAGGATACTCACTCAATGACCTCCTCTGACCCCCTCTCCTCTCCTCTGGCACCCACCAACCCACCCCGTATCCATCCATGCAGACCAAATACGCTGGCGCACAGCTGCACTCACTATGATACTGTAGTTATCTAATCAGTACACATCCATGCTGTGCGCATTCCCTGGAGAACCAGAATTGGGGGTTATTTAGGAAGTGGGTCATAGTTCTTCTCCGAGATGTGTTCGTCTGCATGTGTTAGTGTACGTGCGCTTGCCGCAGAGAGAGAGAGTCAGAAAAGAACAGGAATGGAACGCTGTGCTTTGAGAGTCGTGACTGAGGAGGAAGAGAGAGAAGGGGGAGGAGGTGGAGGAGGCGGGCTCCCGTGCAGAGGGCGATTGTGATTGGTGGATTAAGGGGTGGGAGAGTGATGGAGTTAATGAGAAGCTAAAGGCCCTTTTAAATCCAAGGCATTGTGTACCAAATAAGGAATATTATGTCTCAGCTAAATTAAGCACAGACATATGGCTGGTGATCAAATGTTAAATCGTAATTGCGCTACTGTGATCTTGGACACATTACTGAGTGACGGGATAGCTGTCAGCCTAGCACTCAGTAATGTGTCCACCTAATGCGTCCACAGTGGCTCTCTATTGGAACAAACCCTGGGAAAGTTCCCCTTCACCTCACCTCTGTCTCCATTTCAAACCTGGCACTCTCCCAGTAGAGCACAAAGAATGAATAAAGTGAGTGAGGGACAAAGAGGCAGTGAAATGTGAGTTACCTGTACAGTAGTTGTCTCTTAACATGTATTCATACTCTTATGATAAATGATACATAATATTTGTGGTACTGTAAGACATGATCTCATGAAGCGTAATTCAGTATGCTGGTGCAATGTCCTGATTTTGAAAGCTGAAGTCCACGTGAGAGGCAGAGATATTTCTGTGAATGGCTTCTTTGTAAGGGCTTCTAATCGTCTCTCTCTCTCTCTCTCTCTCTTTGGTATCACTTTACAGAAACCCATTCTTACCTGGCTATTGGGTTCAAGGGGGAGTACAAGACCATCAGACCTTGTTATTCCATCATACGCAGAGAGCCACATGCAACAGTGTAACTGACACCTCAAAGAGTGGGCCAGCAACTGATTGATCAACCCAACAACCGACGGACTGATTGACACATTGTCCATTGGCAGAGGCCTAAGATAAATGGCTGACAAGCAGATCAGGTGAGTTAGACAGTGGTTCCACTGGTGTGCTGTGAGGAAAGTTGAAGTGTGCCCAGTAGGCAAAATCTACCCTAATTCATTTATTTTTGGAGCTATGTGTGTGCCTGGGTGCCTGGCTGGGTGCCTGGCTGCCTGGGTATGAGCACGAAAATAGCATGGTTGTTTTTCACCACCTGTGCGCAACCTAACACACACACAAACACACACGCACATATTAACTGTATATATGATGATTTCGGGTGTGCCACTACAGTACAGTGACAGTACAGTACAGTAGAGGGACCCCCACACGGTAACTGTAATTTCTCAACCGTTTTGGACGTGGGGCGTGCCTGGGCCTGTGCCTGGGCGTGTTCCTGGGGGTCTGGATATTCCGGGGACCCCCCCAGGGACTCCCCAGGGACCCCCCAGACCCCCACATGGTAACTCTCTCATTTCTCTACCGTTTCGGACGTGGGGCGGCTCGCCGGAACCGGGACGGCACCCTGGCTGTGGTCCTGTGGGTCTGGAGACCCCACACAGAGTTGCACCACTCACTTCACACGGGTGTGATTTTTACCGCTTTAACCTGTCATCCCTATTTTGATCTGCAAGCTCATAACAGGTTGCGACGCAACACATTGCGAGCTTGTAAATATTTTTGAATACAGTTGTGCCTTGATATTTTGACTTGCCCATTGGTGTGCAGTGGCCACAAAAAACGTAGTTAGAATTGAAACTATACAGTAAGTAAATATGGGATCCGATGCACTACTAGACTAGTGGCAAGATCCACTTGCATCTGCAAGTCTAAATTACTGGAGTCGATTGTGAAGAAATACCTAGATCATAAAAGTAGGAAAATAGCAATATTGTGTTGGAGCAAAAATAATGACAATGTCTTTCTTTCTCTCCATTCATGCCCTCTTCACAGTCTTCCTGCCAAATTGATCAATGGGGGGATCGCTGGGATCGTTGGAGTGACCTGTGTGTTTCCCATTGACCTGGCCAAAACCCGCTTGCAAAACCAACAAAATGGATCTCGCCTTTACACTAGCATGTACGTACAGTGCACTTTTACACTTTGGGCCTCATTCACAAAGCGTAAGAAGTATGCACATATATACACATGTATAAGTTTCCACAAGCATGGTCATCATTATTCTTGTGATTTTTCTGTAAAATACACACAAAGTCACGTCTGCTGTGAGGCACTTATAACATTGCTGTTATTAGAATGCCTTATTCTTCATGCAAAATGATAGTGTTTATGTGCCCAACATTTGTCAAAACAATAAAATTAAAAGATGTACTGCTTGTTTTTGATGTAAGAATGTATAGGTTACACTGGGCTTGTAGACATGAGGCAAATTCAAACTGATTTTAATATTTTGTTCAGTTGACACATTTATTAAGGTCCTTGCAGACTGGGCGCGTTTTTCGGAAAATCCGAAAAATGCATCAGTGTGCAGGGAGTCAGGGACCTTTAAAGCTGAACATAGTTATCTAACCATCTGAGACCAATACTTGATTCACATTGCGCGAGGGATACTTGCCAAATAAACCAGATCTACAAGCTGTCAAGGCGTTGTAATGTGAACCGTTGATTTGTTCTTTTCTTGAAACTGCTTTTTACTGTGTTAAATGGGGCACGAAACAGTGCAAATGATGCATACAGTACATGAACGTGCATTTGATTTATTTGAACAGGTGGAATTCATAATCTGTGATCCGCACAATTAAATCAAGGCTTTGCACACACTTTCATGAATCCTATGTAGGTCTTTTGGTAAAAAAATATAGTAGAAAAAAAGAGCTTTGTGAATGAGGCCCAGTATGAATTTTATGAGCAGGGTGTAAACTTTTAATTGTCTCCCTACTGGACTACTAGCTTGGGGTACCCACTACCCATGTGTTGTTTTCTTTCTACTGGACTATAGACATGACTGTAACTACAGACCACTTTAAGTAACAGACTTGTGTTGTCTGCATCACAGGTCCGACTGCCTTATCAAGACCATCCGTTCCGAGGGATACTTCGGGATGTACCGAGGTAGGGTTTCACCACGACAGCGCTGACATTGTGAATGTGTGCACAATCTCAGGCATATGCGTTTGTTTTTCTGTTTCCACATCGGATGAAATCACACTGACTATCCTAAATCATCAAGTACGTACCTTCTAAAGGAAAAGGTGAACTCACTGAGAGAGCTGCTGACCACAGCTAAACATTGAGTAAAGCAAAGCTGTTTAGTAATAGCAATGTTCAACACACATTTGAAATGTTTATTTATGTCCACATAATGAGAAGTACAGGAATACCTTGTACAAAGGACATAAACACTGCCAGTGCAGCTTGACAGTGGGAGAGCAGCCAGTTACAACGTGCATGGACGGCAAAGCATCGTTACATACAGTACAGCTGACATGTCGGACACAGGGCAGCAGACATAAATCATGGATAAAGGAAACAACGCCTCCTCCACACACACACACACACACACACACACACATACTGTATGCATGCATGCATGCACGCACGCACACACACACAGATATCTAGGACAGAGCCCTCTGACTGGTGTATGCGAGTGTCTAGACTGCTATGTCCTCATACTCTCTCTCTGCCTGTCTCTCCCCATCTATTACATTGTAACTATCTATATGTCTCTTTCTCTTCGTCCATGTGGTTACTGTATTGTCTCTCTTGCTTCCTTTCTGTCTCACTCTACATCTCGCTGTCCCTCTCTTTGTAACTTGTCTGTCCCCCGCTCCCACCTTCCCCCCAGGAGCGGCGGTGAACCTCACGCTGGTCACTCCAGAGAAAGCCATCAAGCTTGCTGCAAATGACTTCTTCAGGCAATACCTCACGAAGGATGGGTAAGACACGGAAAGATTCACATGTTGGCACACACACACACACACACACACACACACACACACACACACACACACACACACACACACACACACACACACACAGGCATGCACACACCCACACACAGTGTCAAATCCTGTTAATTCAGTGGTGATGGTGTATAAATATAGCACTTCATGTAGACTTAGATAGTATTTTAAACAGTCTTATAGCATGTTACGTAGACCGCACTAGAATTGCATTTTATGTAGTCATAGCACTTTATAGTACACATTAGCACACATCAGTATCACATGTCAATCAAATGTCAATAAACATTATGCCGTTGCTGAAGGCCGAGCAGTCCTGTTCTGCACCCTCCCCTGTGCGCATAACCGCATATGGCATGTTTGTAATTTCCACCGGGTTGAGCTCAAAACCCCCTCGGGAGTGTTTGTTTTGGTCCACACAACATCTTGTATATGTCCAATGTTTTACAACAAATGCCTTTTTATATCACTTGACAACAAGGAAGAGACTTGCCTGAGGCTCGTGAGACACGTCCGAGCAAGCCTCCCCGTGGAGGCAGTGCCAGCGCAGAGTAGCCAAAGGCCTTGCGCGTTGACATGCGCGGTGCGCCCGAGTTAGCAAGCCGCGGTGGACTGAATAGGTTATCGTGTGATCCAAAACGAGCGCTCCCTCCTCTGTCCAGTACACAGGGTTTTTTTCACAGGATTTTGAGCTCAGTCCAGTGGAAATGACATGACACGCTTATTATGGATGTTTCCGTCGCTGTCTCTATGGTGACAAACAATGATGGGGTTCAATGAATGAGTGACTTGTTTCGCATCAGCATACAGCACCTCACTTGTGAATTATTAATCCACCACTCTGCCTGACGAGTGCTGAAACAGGAGACTAAAGTGTAATAGTCGTATCGCCTGCAGGAGGATCAGTGTCTTTTCCCTTCTTTGTCTTTCACAGGAAGCTCACGCTGGTCAAGGAGATGCTGGCCGGGTGCGGGGCGGGGACATGCCAGGTGAATGTCTGAGCTGAGTCATCCTTCTTTTCTCCACCTGGCTTTTTGCTGCCTGTAGCACTGTGAAGACTCACAGCAATGTGCATGTTTACACATGCACGCAATGTATATCATTGCTGCCCATGCAGGCAGGATCC
Source organism: Protomyctophum bolini (assembly GCF_963924005.1). Lineage (NCBI taxonomy): Eukaryota > Metazoa > Chordata > Actinopteri > Myctophiformes > Myctophidae > Protomyctophum > Protomyctophum bolini. The sequence continues at coordinate 33,002,137 of NC_137865.1, forward strand.
TTGTATCTCCATTTATTTTAGCCCCTCCTATATCCAGCTTTTAGTGTATGTTCACAAACTTCGTCCTATACAAACAATAAAGCTGCTATAAGCAATTTATTTTATTTTCTTTCAGATAGCCAGCAATGAGTAAATGCTCCCAACATTCTTTTTGAACCCTGCACTCACTGTCAAACGCGTGGTACTGTATGTGCCTTAACCAATTGTCTGTTGGGTTGCCCATATCTTTCATAATTCAATACCCTATTTTATTCTTCATTGTATGACAGTGACACACAAAAGCAGTGAAAGTAGCAGATCCACAAGCTCACAACTTGTCACTATGTGACATGGTGTGAGCTTGTAGATCTGCTATTTTCACCACTTTTGAAAGATTATGGAAAGTTTTATAATTTCTTTGAAACTGTTGACCTCTAATGACAGTGGTTTAGGCTGTCTGTGGGTTTTATAAATATTTCACCAAAGTATTAACACAAGCTTGTAATAACTACATTGGATCCATTGGGACATTCTTTTTTCCATTTTTTGAAGTACCGGTAAATGTTTTGGACATATAGACGATATATCTTCAGGAAATACTATTATATTAAAGTGCTCACAGTTTACAGTTTCAATGTGACTCACTTTATTATGCACTCCTGAAGAAATTACACACTGATTTTCAACTGTTAATACTATTAGCAGGCGTGTAGATTGACAGACTTGATTGGTCAGATAAGACTCGATAGCGCATGGCCATGTGGTGTGAATGACTCATTGTGGAAAGCTTGTTGCCAATATCCAAAGGCTTCATCCTCAGAGAATGTGATTAGATTAAATGTAGCAGGCCTCAGATTAAGATTATCACTAAGAATGTAGGCATCTCACTGTTAATCCAGTTAACTAGTTACCAGTGCGTGGATTAGGCCTACAGAGGAAAACAAGCCTTTACATTTAAGACAATCTGCGTCAGTGGATTCACACTGGACACTGCTTCAGCCTTAAGCACAAACTTTCAGAGCTATTATTAACTAATCTTCAACTCTCTTATGCTTTTGACGTTTCCTGTGTTCATGACGTGTGTTGGTCAAATTACATTTCTATGTTAAAATAGTTCCTAATGAACAAGTTAATTGTTTCCTCTCACAGGTTATTGTCACAACTCCTATGGAGATGTTGAAAATTCAGCTCCAAGATGCTGGACGAATTGGTAAGAGACCAACAGTTAGTGGAACTCAAAACAATGAAGTGGAACTATGTTACAATGGAGAAATGGTGACCTCATGTGGTCACGTCAGTGATTACAATAGCTCTGTACCCAGTCTGAATTCAGTATCCACTACTTGTACTTTTTGTGTGTTTTCTTTGCTTGTTTGTTTGTTTTAGTTTTTTTCTAGAAGATTTCCATTATGCTCCAGAAGCCTCTCACTTTGTCTCCTTTTCTACCGGGGTTGAAGCGGTTCTGTTATTTTCTCCCATCTAATATTGAACCAGTTCAGAGTGTTTCCACTGAAAATGAATTGTTTCAGAACATTAAAAGTTGGTTCGGAACTGGAACCAAAGTTATTTTGGTGAAAAAGGGGCCTTTGTGTAGAATAGATTAATTATCTGTTTTTTTCCACTGGAATTGCACCGTTAGTAATATTGTTCTCGTATAGGAAGGAGAGGTCACACAGCTCGTAGTCACGATGCAAAAAACTTTTATTTTAAGACCAAAGTTTCGGTCAGAAGGCATTTTGTGCCAACCTCTCCTTCCTTTACAAGTTTTGTCTCCCCACTATTGGTGTGCGCTCCTACCTCTTTGTTTGTTAGTAATATTGTTCTCCCCATGTTTCCTCAGCGGCTCAGAGGAAGCTGATGCCCGAGACAGTGGTGGCGGGCACCGTGGAGGCCAAATCCCCCACAGCCATGCAGATAGCCCGAATGCTGTTTAAGGAAAAGGGCATTGCTGGCTTATATAAAGGCTTGGGGGCCACGATACTCAGGTACATGATCATAACACTCAATATTCAGTGCAACAAGTCAGTGTGCAACTTTCTCTTTATATTCTGTGTAGATGCTGTGAACATGCCATTCAACAATAGGTAGAAAGGCCCGGGCCACTGGCGTTGCAGTCTGGGCACCTAGGCTGCACGCAAGACAGCGTGTCGCGGGTTCTAATCCCGATCTCAACGACCTTTGCTGCGTGTCACTCCCCATCTGTCTGTCTCAAGAAACAGTGCGTGCCTACCCAGCACAAATTGTGCACACGCACACACACGCACACACACACACACACACACACACACACACACACACACCCCCCCCCCACACACACACACACACACACACACACACACACACACACACACACACACACACACACACACACACACACACACAGACAGTACATAAGATAGGTTAAACGAAAATATTAAATGACAGCAGGATAACAATGAATAAAAGAAAGCATGAGAGAAAAAAACAAACAAGAATCATTGAGAAATTATTTAAATATATTTAAAGAAAAACTTCACTCATTAAGCCAGTTAGCAGTGTCAGTAGTTGTTCATGACGCAGAGAACCAAGGAACAGACGATGAGAGATGAGATGAGAGATTCAATTTATTGTCAATGTACAGTACAAGTACAGCACAGCAAAAAGTATTTTCGCATCTCACTAATGGTGCAAACATGTCAGTAAGGAGGATACATTAATTACAGTAGTACAGTAGTAACAGTACTACTGCAATTTGCAGCATGTCTAATTTGTGATAATAATAATTATTGACTGACTGTGTATGTCTATGTACACTTTGTGTGTGTGTGTGTGTGTGTGTGTGTGTGTGTGTGTGTGTGTGTGTGTGTGTGTGTGTGTGTGTGTGTGTGTGTGTGTGTGTGTGTGTGTGTGTGTGTGCGTGCGTGCGTGCATGCGTGTGTGCGTGCGTGCGTGCCTGTGTCTGGGTATGTATATTCTGTATGTTTGTGTGTGCAGTCTTAATGTGTATAGGCGTGAAGGTCATGCAAATTTGCATAGGCGACAACAAGGTACCTTTTCTATTCTGAATCTTCCTCTGTGCCTAGCCTGGTCACCATGACGATCTGTGGTTATACATTTCATCTTTGCTTTCTCTGCTTCCTTCCGCAGGGACGTTCCTTTTTCCATGATCTACTTTCCCCTCTTTGCCAATCTGAATCACCTGGGTAAACGAGGCGCGGACGGACCCGCGCCTTTTTACGTGTCATTTTTCTCTGGATGTATTGCCGGGAGCACGGCTGCCGTCGCTGTGAACCCTGTAGACGGTGAGTGAGACATCAGACAGGGTACTCCCACACAGTAGAGTCACAAAGATGCAAGATTCAGCTTACAGCAGGCGTCTCTTCTGGGTTTTTAAACCACTGGTGGATGGAAAATGAAGCTTGCGCGTGGCTGCAACTTGTAGTCGTTGCAGCCGTGTGCAAGCTTCATTTTCCATCCACCAGCTGTTTAAAAACCCGGAAGAGACGCCTGCTGTAAGCTGCATCTTGCATTTTGTTGAAGTGACTGTCTGGAAGTGGCTACACTGGACCAATGTAAACAGATTTGGCAAGAGAAATAAGCAACCAGGACTCTGAGAACAAGACCAAAAGCAGCGACTAAAGCACTTTAAGCCTACATACTGTACACACATCGGCTATTTGAAAATTGCCGGTCTAAATGCTCACAACGCATCTTGATGCAATGTATTGTGAGCTTGTAGATCTGCTATTTTAAAGAAAGAAATCTTGGGAAAAAGGTGAAAAAAGTGTGATAATACTTTTTGAAACATTTTGACAACACAAACACAAAGTACTATGGGGGTCCCTGGCACAAAATGTTTGAGAAGCACTGGTTTAAACAGGATTAAGAAGCAAGCCCAAAATAAGCAACTACACTTTAGACACATGCCCAAAAAAACGCAACCCAAAAACCTGCCAATGTTTACAAGCCCAATGTCGCTTTATAATACGTGGACATGTCAACAGTGCATTGGACCTGATTTCCAAGGCATCACACAGACTGTGATAGCTGACGCCTACTGTATGTGTTAACCGGACACTCTTTATGTTCCAGTGATAAAGACTAGACTGCAGTCCCTGAACCGAGGGAGCACAGAAGACACCTATAATGGAGTGGCAGACTGCATCAGGTAACCTCATTATGTCCTCCTTACTGATGATACAATCATAATGATCCTTTCTAATTATCTCCGCCAGGAGATCGTGCATTAGGCCGTGTGTGTGTGTGTGTGTGTGTGTGTGTGTGTGCATGCATGTGTGCATGCATGCGTGCATGTGTGTGTCAGATAATCTTGCATACTACTAGGACAATCACTGTCATAATTCTTGTGCATTCTGACAGCAGGCCAATTAACTCTTGAAAAATGTTCAACTATCGTATAATCACAGAGCAATCGTCCCATAGGATCCCCCCCAGGCTAGCCATTTCCAATGTGCTTCTGATTTATGGGATTTCAACGCCAAAATATACATTTATAAACGTGACAACATAGCCCAAATCCCTTAATGTCCACGCACATGCAACGGTCTGAATTGATCTAGTTCCCCCCAGTTTCGGGACGCTTAAGGGAAGAAAAAAAAATTATCACGCAGCCACCACTCTGTAGCCTGGGTTCCAGCCTGAATCGTTGCGTTCCGTGAATCTGTTTTGCCACTCGCTACTCAGTCGGGAAAGGCTCCTATCTCCAAGGTAGAAATCCCTAAATTCTCTTGCAAGATTTAAGAATTACTTTAAATCAGGGGTGTCGTTCTATGTCACAAAGTGGACCACAATGGAAACAAGCTTTGGCTTTTTCGTCCATGTTGGCGTTTTCCTAATTGATGACACTGTTGTCCTACACAAACATTAAATTCCCATTGACAATGAATGGAGAATTTTACGTCAGTGTCTGAGCAAATTGGCATAGTGTCTATTTTCAGTCTTTAGCCCCTTTTGCAGAGTTTACAGTGCCAATTCTCTGCAAATATTGCACCAAAAAACCTAATAATATTTGTTTTTTAGCTTATATTATAAGCTAATACAGCTGTTAAACTACCGAAATGAAAATATCAGGTTTTGGGAGATGTTATCAGGGCATCCTGGCAGGAACAGATTAGAGACAACTTTATGTAGGTAGACATTTAACTGCATATATTGCATTTTTGTTATTATTATTAGGGCATGCAGGGTTTATTATCTTCTTTGGAATGGCCAGGGTTATGTTTTCGCCCGCGTTCATGTGACGCAATTTCACATGTAAGCCATGGCTAATTCAGCTTGACAAGATTTTACACCATTCTTCAAAACCTTTTGCTATTGTGCTTACATATTCTGTCCAAAACTCAGTTGGGACCTGTTTTGCAAAATTACCCCAAATCATGAATGCAGTGTCCGATCAGCCCCAGATTTTACTCACACATTGATGGCCCCTAAACAGCCAAAAGCGATTTCACTTCTACCCATACGGGGCACCACAAATGAATTGTCTCTGTTGTTGCCTGATTTTTCATCACCAAATTAGGCCCAAACGCTCTCATCTCTCATGTGGCAATGACCTTCAAACAGGGTTTTCATACTCCATACCCTTTGCCTGTAATTAGATTAATACAATTGTGGCCCGGGGCCTGTTTCTTACAAAACAATGCCATATCATGAATGCAACATCCAGACACCCCTACTCTAGCTTTAAATAGATTTATTCTTAAGCCTTCAGAGCTGCTAGCAAGGGACCTGCCCAAGGATCTGTGGCTGCAATAAGACCTAAGCCATACCTCTGTGTGTACATCCCACCCCAAAGTGTTTAACATAACTGACACATCACAAATACTTGACTGTTAATCCGTTTCTTCATTGAACTCTTGTCCTCCTGTAGAAAGATTATGCGCAACGAGGGTCCGTCAGCCTTTCTGAAGGGGGCGTACTGCAGAGCCCTGGTCATAGCACCTCTCTTCGGCATCGCCCAGGTGGTGTATTTCCTGGGTGTGGGGGAATACATCCTCAGCTTCTTGCCCAAAAAGGACCACTAAGAAGCCCTCCCCCCACTCCACCCTCTCCCCTCACCATCCCAACTCTTAGCCTTTCCCTCCCATCACACAATTCACCGAGTGCGTTAGGACTCATCTCATTGTGAAACAAGGTTTTCATTGCAATTGGATCTAAGCATTATCATTATACAATTGTTTTAAGTTATGTTGAATGTTGAATGGTTTTAGCACAGTTTTAGAGGGAGTTTTCATTTTGCCAAGCTGCCTATGGTGGTGCACAAAGATTCCAGTGGGCAAGCACAGGTAGTCTTCTGGAATTGAAGCCACAATTATCTTGTTTTCAAAGGATATTGCTTTATTACTTCAATATTTTCTTGCATTGTAATTTGTCGGGCATGATTGTTGAAGTGCAACATAGATCTAACTGCCCTGAGTTGCTGCAATTCAGCAAGCTCTAGTGTAGCTATTTTGCAAGCTCTATTGTAGCTATTTTCTTTTTATTAAGTTGACAATTAATTATGATCTGTGTAACATTTATAACGATGATTAGCTTAAATTGCTGCACATATCTTAGATCAGCTAGGCTATTCACCAAGCATGCTTTTTAATGAATCGCCCCAGACCTTATTTTTTAACCACTTGAGCATGAATTAGAGAAGAAGAAGAAAAAACATGTATGCCTTTCCTGACTAAGAAAAAGAGCCAGGGAATGTGTGAGTGTGATGCCAGCACATTTCTTGTGTTCTTTCCTGAGAAGCCTGGGATCCCTGCCTGTAAGCAGCTCTAATGAACCATAATTATGTTGTTCATCAGCACAGCTCCAAGCTGACTTTGACAGCTTTGGCCCTATACTGTAGTAGACTGTAGTAGTGGTTTTCTGTGATATCTCAATGGTACCACCATGGTACTTTAGCCCTATTTTATATTTTTATGCCATATGACAATGTTGCACAAAAACAGACGATCTACAAGTTCACACTGTGTCGCACTCGCAATGTAACATATTTGTAGGTCAGCTATTTCCATTTGGGGAAATTATAGAATATTTTCACCTACATGTCCAAAATGGGGACACCAGGTTGAAAGTGGTTAACTCTAGGATAGCCCTGTCCCACAACTAATACATTGAATTATATAGTCTGCTCAATACAGGGCCATAGCAGTAACAGTTTGCCTTTTAGATGCGTGATAGACCCATCAGACCAGCTGCTTAAATATTTTGGAAGGGATAGGCACATTTTGGATATCTAAAAACCGTGAACTCTAAATTCCATGGAAAGAAGATATACTGTTGCTATTTGGTTATTATTCTGAGAAATTTGAGTATAGACTTTATTTTGTGGACAGAGTAATGATACCGTTGAAACGATTGGAACAATTAAGTTCATGACCAGATTTGTTCAACCCTCCTTGGTCCTGATTATTCATGGTTTACTTTAAACTCGGTTTAATTTTTAAAATTTACATTTCGCCCAGCAGCAGTACCCCAAGAGCAAATGTGCTCAAATAACATTTTCAACATTGTGTTGGGGATGGACTTTGATTTTTACCAAACATTTCAGTTTGTTTGCTTCAGATGTTCTTTGTTTGCTTTAAGCTCCGGGGAGAAAAAAGCTTTTATGGAGTATCCCGTGCATGCGTTGTTACATCACCGGAGCCCTACCAATGGTTTATCTCACCCGGAGATCAAGGTGACTTTGATGTGTGTTATCCAATCACATTCCTTCTTAGCTCTCCCCACAGTCTTAGCAGCTCTTCTATTGTACTGTTGCACTGTAGATATGCAATGCAACTCGTCAGTGTGTTATCACATTTGTGGGAATGAGCTCTATTTATCAATATTCCTTTCAATAGGCAGTATAGCGATATATATATATATTTGTATGTGATGTTTTTTCTGTGTCAAAAGTGTCCACCTTACTATATTGTACATATGCAGATGATATGAAGTTTATGTTGTAGGTTTTAATATTTGTTTTGTAAGTGATGGCTTATTTGCACACCTACCTCCATCTGCCCTTTTAATCAATTTGATGTGATTTGTATAATGTCGTGGATTTATCAAATGAAGGAGCTTGTGTTATCGCAATGCAACAAAGATATCATTTTAACTTGATTGCAGTCAAGCAGTGAGGTTTGGAGGTTCTTGTACTGTATACTGTATGTGAAAGTAAAACAATAATGTGGATGCTCTGCTCTTGGGTGATGGTTTGGTGGTTGCCGTGGCTCACAGGTTCTGATGGAACTGCCTCTTGTCCTGTCACCCTCTGCCTTCTCAGCCAAGGACCAAAAGGGCATTAAGCCTATTTATATTTCATCGCACAACCTGTTTTTCTCTTGAAAATGTTCGTTGAGCGAGACGGTTTAGCAACAAAGTATAAATTAGCCTTTATGTCGTTATGATTAGTCATCCTATCATCATGGCAGAGTGAACAATCTTCCTTTTGTCCATTTCTTTCCTTATTTTTGGACATGGATACAATTGTATCCATTCCATTTGTGGCCATAGAAACATGGGCTTAACCCTGGATAATGATATGGACCTGTTGACAGTAGATTGGAGTTGGAGCATCAGTAAATAGTAGATGTTATACATTTACAGTAATTCCGAAAAGCTAAATGTATACTTTGTTGTATTGGTGTCGCTTGCCAGAAGATCTATGATCTACACATCTGCGTCGCACCACAAACGCGCTGTGAGCTTGTAGATCTGCTATTTTTGGCATGCGACTTATGACGGATAATAAATTAAGCATAAGCCATAGATCTGACAAATCAGAAAGGGGTAAACGGACATGTCCTGGCACCTCCAACCTTCAGGGCAGCAGACCCACAGAAACACATTTCAAATACCTGCCTTCTCTTGTGATCTTAGCTTTATGATTTTACTATTGTTTGATGTTGTCGTTGTTTTAAAATCCTGAACATTCCAATTTGCTAGCTAGCTTATCTCATTATGTTGTTGTTGTGATCACATTGCCTATTATACTGTTGAAATTGTTTCTATGATTTTTCTTTTCCATTTTCGGTTCAGTAATGATGTTGTACAAGTTCATTTTGTTTTGCTAGCTGTGAATTTGCACTGCCCATGTGCATTTGGTCATGTATGTGAGTGTGCGTGTTTCCGACTGTTTAGTGATGTAGTTGATTCTGTATGTATTTAGCTAGTGTGACACAAAGGTGTTTTTCTCGTTTCTCTCTCTCTCTCTTTCTCTGTCTCTCTCTCTCTCTCTCTCACCTCTGCTTCTCACTCTTTCTCTCTGTCACCTCTGTCACACTCTTCTGCCATCTGCCTCTCTCTAAAGCTGTATTCATACTTAGTTGTGCACCAAACATAGCAGATGCGACATCTGCACGCAACTAACTAAGTAACTCAGGCTTGAGTATAACAGGGAGTGTTAGTGGAGGCAAGAAGAAGTCTGTAAACACCAAATAATGTTGTAGACTATGACGTAGAGTGTATATTGTACAATCATAGTGCAAGCACAAATAATTATTAGGCACAAGAAGACACCACACAAAGCAGCTAATGGGTCGGTCTAATGCTATGTATGTATTTACTATTTAGTATTAGACCCATGTGTCTTTGGTGGTTCTCTCCATTGAAAGTGACTGAAAGTTTTTGTTTGGTTTTGGTATTGTATTTTTATTCGTGCCTATGAAAAATGGCCCTGCAGAACATGCGGACAGCGGGGTTCCCGCCGACATGTGTTCACTTTCTCACACCCTTGCAGTGAAATAGTCACTGTTAAGGTGGTTGCACACTGGGCGCGTTTTTCGGAAAACCGATGGAGAGACACCGCAAACAATCCGAAAATCGCGCCCGGTGTGTGTGAACCTTTACTGTAACTATCGCCTACATACTGTATTCTAAAGAACTCAAGTCTGAGAATGTAACTTACAGTAGATATATAATGATATATATATATAAATATATTATAATTATAGTGAAGATGAATATATTACATGCTTTAGGCAAAACAAGCAACATCCACAAAAATACACAAACCAGCTTAATGTATATGCAATAAGTAAAATAGAAAATAAATGAAAATGTAATTAGCACTGAACACATGAACACATCTTGTCAACTGTATGACACAATGAGGTATGCAGCTCTCTTTGGGACCTTGGGGGCCTCCACAGATCTTCTCTCCCGGGGGCCTCTGTTCTCTTCCTCCAAGAGGAAAATGTGCATATAGCACTTTAAAAACTAAAGGGCGCCTCACTGGTATACAAAGTATGTCACTCTGACATAGAGGGTGTTACAAATTATGTGGAGAGCGACACGATTATAATTATCCTGGTGGTCATTGTTTACAATGTGATGAGAAAAAAAAAGAAAAAACACGCATAATGTATTTCCTGTCACAGTTTGCTGTTCAATAAAAATGACTGTCCTTATTTAGCTTGGAGTCCTTTTTTGAGGGGCGCTAGCCCCTCCTATATACAGCTCTTTGTCCTTACTCGTGTCACATTTGCCGTCATATGTGTCTGAGCAAATCAACATGTTACGTCATGATGATGTACAATGATCGCCCCTCACTTCACACGGGTGTGGTTTTTTGAGGGGCGCTAGCCCCTCCTATATATAGCTTTTGTCCCCACACGTCTCATATTTACCAATGATAATGAAAGGAGAAATTGGGTCAAATGTCCGTCAAATATGACGTACATTTGTGGCAACACAAACATTAAATGCCATTGACTATGAAGGGAAAAATTACGTCATATGTAGACGAGCAAATCTGCGAAACAATCACATAGATTCAGTCGTTCATGAGATGATGTATGATGATGTAAAATCAATAAGAATGCCCCTCACTTCACACGGGTGTGATTTTATATATATATATATATATATATATATCAAGGTGTTGTTTTCTGTGTTACTGTATCTGCCAGACATCAGATGTCATCTTGTATCTGCCACTAGTAGTGCCACAGAAAGCAGACAATGGGTGAATGCTTTGATGTTGACAGCATCATGCCTGCTTTAGGACCACACAGCTGATGTAGCCAGGTTGAGGTGCTAGTTCAGTCCCTTTGATGACCACCAGATGTCACTGTTGTGTCACAAGACAACCACACCCCCTCACTGTGATTATGGGAGTAGGGTAGGGAGAGGTAGGGTAGCATATCACAGATGTTAACTTCGGTGGCTTGATGCTGGGGACAAAATATCATGTTCACCCACACCTTTTTTTCTGTCTTCCCATCTCGTCCTCAGTCTTTTTGTAGAACGCCTTATCGCTCCAAATAAAAACACAGTGCTCTGCTGGCATTCAATTTTTTAGTAGGTCTTTGTGGTTTCAATATTTTGTATCGCAGAAATCACAGAAATGCCTAGTGCCTGCAATGCATGGCTGTTGACAAGCCACACTGTTCCTGGCTGATACTGTCAATAGGACGACTGCATTCCTGAGAACACATTCATTATTCAGCTCATGTTTGCTGTCAGCTATGTATTCAGCATCAATGTTTACACCATTTGTTCCTAGGGTGCTACTTTGCCAAGAGCTTGAATTCTTAAAGGGAAAATTACATCATACCAGCGGCAGCCTCCTCCACGCCCCTGCATGTACACACACACACACACACACACACACACACACACACACACACACACACACACACACACACACACACACACACACACATGATCTAAAATAATCCTTTCTGTGTCTGCCACTTTTGTAGGAGCAACCAGCCAGATCATATTTCAGAGTCAGATTTCATATTGGATTTTCTGCCATGAGGGACTCCTTTCATCAGACCATCCCTACTCCACTGTTTATTCTACACACCAGAGATTAGTTTACCATCATGACAGGACTTTGAAATATAGAAATTAGCTCTAGTCTGTAGAAATGAGCTCTAGTCTGTATTCTTATTCCTTTTTAACGTGTCGTGTCTTAAGCCTCCACCCTGAACTATTATTAGCCCTCCCATGCTTTCTAGCCAGAGAGAGAGAGAGGAGAGCGGGGGGACTGGGGAGAAGAGAGGATGGAGGCATGGTGATCTGACTAAGTGGAGCCAGGATGGAAATGGAGAGGTTGAGGGACCATTGACGGAAGGGGTTGGGGGAGGTGGGACGGAGGGAAGAGAGAGAGAGAGAGAGAGAGAGAGAGAGAGAGAGAGAGAGAGAGAGAGAGAGAGAGAGAGAGGAGAGGCTGGTTATGTGTAGTATATAGGTCACTAAATCAATGGGAGTCAGGTAGCCTATGTGAAGTGGGAGAAAATGAGGATATTTATAGATACCAGCTGAGACAGATGCATCTGTGACAGGCACCATGATGCAGGGAGTATGGGGTCTGGAGAAAAGGACTCCACCCACACACACACACACACACACACACACACACACACACACACACACACACACACATGCAGCCAGTGAGATAGATTGGTGTACAGATAATTCTCATAATAAATGACGAAGGAGTCTCAAATGTGAACAAAAAGGTGCACGAGGTGTTGAATGATGCCGGTTGTATGGGTAATATGTTGGACCACTGGTTTTCAACCAGTGGTCCTTGAGGGGGTTACAGGTGGTCCCCTGCTAAATGATGGAGAGTTGGTGACCAAATGGACCCTTATAGATCTTTAACTCTTGAGAGCGTAAAATGAAACCTTATTGGACCCGTACGCACTCAACAGTTAAATTATTGCTAAACATTGGCATTACATAATTTACAAGACGTCTACACAATTAAATATTCAATGTTTTGGGTCTGAGAGGCTAAATGCCATCAAACGTTGGTCTGTGGCTCAAATGCAGAATTGATATGAAAAGGGTTGAAAACCACTGGCCTATAGGCTATACTAGTATAGCTAAATGCAAATGCTACTGCGACTACGGATAAGCGGTTGAAGATGGATGGATTGATGAAGTATATTTTTTATGCCAATACTTGGTATTGCTACTTTTGCTACTTAAGTAAAATATCTGAGTACTTCTTCCACCACTGTCTCGGAGACCCACAATGATTTATTTGTGAAGGTTAAAGTCTGAGCCACTCTTCTGGTTCAGTCACTCTGGTTCAGTGAAACAGAGGCCTAATGGCAGAACACATGCAGCAGGAATTCTAGAACTATCAAAGTCATTATAGTTGCAGCTGCTATATTCCATTTGTTTGATGTTCCCATTCCTCTGTGTAGAAGCTTCTTGTAATAAGAAGTTAATTTTGAAATTATGGATTTATCCCCAGCACAAGATAGAAACTAATTGTAAAATGTTTTATTAAATTGGCATTGGACGGCCTTTCTCACAGGACTACTCAAGGTCATACACATAAAGAAGACTCTCTACTTCTAAGATTGCCAGACCAACCGAATACTATAGTCCTTCCTTATCTGCTTGGAACTCAGTCATCTCATTTAAGAGCAGGCAGAGAGCATAATGCATGGGGTCCACAGCCTGGGGTCAATAGTAGTTACTAAACAGTAGACAGAGCACAGGTCTGCACAACCATTCACCCATGGGTCTCTGTGGATTACGTCATGGCTTTGCAAATAGATTAAGAGCTACCTCTGAACTCCAATATTAACCCCTCTCACAGTTTTCATTTGGCCCTACAGCGGCATATATGCATTACACCCCCCCCCCCCCCCTCCCCAACACACACACACACACACACACACACACACACACACACACAACTGTCCAGTGAATTGTCTCTGATGCAGAGGCTAATTTTAAAAGCAGTCTCGTATGTCCCGGGATTCTGCGAGCTGTTCCATCAAATGAATGAATCATTCAGCTCAAAATGATTGCACATTAATATTTTAAGACAGAGACAGTTCAATGTAGGCTAGGCATATTCAAAAAATATTAAACGATTCTGTGGAATAGCGCGATCGACACGATCTGGGCTGTCGAGGCTTGTCCGCCGTTGTTTCAGAAAGTCACTTTCCTATCTGTTGGTTTGTCCTCTGAGCTTCACTGTGCGTTTTGGAGACCGAGAGAGAGAAAGAGAAAGAAAGAGAGAGAGAGAGAGAGAGAGAGAGAGAGAGAGAGAGAGAGAGAGAAAGAGAGAGAGAGAGAGAGAGAGTCTCAAACTGGTTAGCCATCCTGTGCTCGGACTCGGAGGAGGAGAGGATAGGCTGAGCAACAAGACAATACAACAGCTCCTACTACAAACCTATCAGCGGAGTTGACACTTGAAGTGGAGTAATATAGCAAACCTTTGACACAACGCCATCATTTTGCCTCGGAGTGAATTAATAGCCATGTATTTGAATAGGGAAGAGGACAATAGCAAAGGTAAGATCCCTCTCAACAAATTGCTACTCTTTGCAAAGCGCATCCTTAACAGTTTTTAAAGGCGTTTATAATTGCCTTATCTATTCCACCCATTGTTTCTGTTCGAGGTAATCAACTTGCCTAATATGGGTCATTAATCAGACAGTCCCCGCGTACGTGTGTGCATTTTAATAACCACATTGCAATGTCAACGGTGTGTTGGTGAAAGTATAGGTTGTCATCTGTCATGTCAAGTGTTCTGTCTCTCATGTCACGAGCCATAGGTTACAATGCACATTTCAATGCATTTATTTGGCATTTCCTCGTGCGATGATTTTGTGGAACCATGCACTTTGTCTCACGTGGCTTTTGCTTCCTACATGCTTTGACATTTGGAAATATTCACTTTGGGGCAACAAAACACAAGGTCACAGCCTCCACAATGATAACATATGCAAGTGGGCAATGATGCATGCTATTTATGTATTTCCCGGCCAAATATGATCGAATAGCATATCCGCTACATGGCAGCAGGCAGCACACCAATGTGTGAGACGAGAAAGAAAGGAAAAGAGGCATATTTGGGGTATAATCTCTCCCACGTGTTTTTGAAGCGATCGATTCTTCCCCCCTCGTCTTTTCTTGTCTTGTCTTTATCAAGTGTATAACCGACCAGTGCGCCTCAATGTCGCCATATAATGTGATGAGTCTGTGAGTACAGTTATTAACTAAACCTATGGTTCTATCTAGAAGATGAATAACACCTGCTGCTGCTACAGAGGACTAGAAAAAGAGCAAAAGGCAGAGTGGGAGGGGCCATTTTTGTTCATTTCCATTTGATATGCGAGTTAATGTGATCTCGCAACACTGATAATAATCATACTGTATGGCATACAGTGTATGCTATATTGCGTGAAAGCAGACATGGGCTGACAGGCTGTTATGAAAGGGATCGAGGGTGGGGGAATATGTTTTCATATGACACTAATTGGTATATGACAGACTACTGGCTAAAGCTATAATAGCCTATGCTTGGAAAATCCTGATTCCTGACACATGGAGACCTGACCTAATCGCCCACTTGTACGCATTCTCATGCAGTAGAGTAGACAGAGTCAGACCTATTATGCTACATTATAATCCAGAATTGGCTATTGAGACAGAGCTACAGTTTTCACCTAGATAGCACTTGATTGACAGCTATTTGGCTGATTGATTAAGTTAGTTACTTGTAGCCAATTTAGTGTTACTATATGTTTCCTCGCAGCACTGCATCCTCCAGCCTTGGAATTCACAGTGGGTCTCAAGGTGGAGTGTGAGTGAAAGTTGGGGCGTATGGTGTTCGCAGGGCATATCGATTATTACCCTCACAGGATTAAAGGATTGAGCATTCTACAGACAGGTGTATGAGGCTGACAATCTATCTCCCTTCAACCAGTAACAATATTACTCCCAGCTCAGCTGGCTGGGGGAATGCTCAAACAATGCTGTCACACTGGTTCGAGACTATACTGAAGTAACTGAACTATCCTCCCATATATTTTATGAACAAAATGTTTAAGCTATTGTTTTTTATTTAACTTAATTTTAACATTTTAAGGCGTTCAAAGGAATAAGCAATCAAGTTACAGAATTCCTGTGGAGGAACACACCCCGTTCAGTTGAGTGAACATCAACAACTTCCTCCCAGACTCCCAAAGCAAGACATGAGAGAACCAAGTAAAGTGTTTGGGTGGGGCAAGCACTTAGCCTGGTTAATAAACCAGACCGAATCAGCCGTTGGCAAAAAAAATTGCCTGCCGCGATCTGTGCGATATTAGTCTGGTTTATTAACCAGGCTAGCAAGCACTTCCCTCATTCTCTGTTCTTGGTAGGCTGTCCCAGCAGCAGGCCATGTACATTGTGAGTAGATAATTTCAAAGCTCAACAGAGGTATTCTCCCTAGGAATCACTAGGGGTTGGGTTGGTGCTGGTGGGTCAGCCACAGGACCGCACACAAATTGGGCTATTTAAATCTGGTTCACCTTCTCTTCCCCATGTCTTTATATTGTCAAATTAAGTTGAAATGCCTTATGAAATATGGTATACTTAGAGCTGTGATAGAGGCACAAATAGCCATTAAACTTCACCTCATCCGTTACTTTCAACCGATCTTCATATAATTGGTCGTCACTATAATGATCATTATAAGGTGGCACCATTTCTGTCTTCCAGTGCTGTGTCTCATAGAGCACCGACGTCTGATGTCAATATCGGTAGAGAGGGCTCTAAGTCTACGGGTTCATGTACTTTTTATTTGTATTGTAATCCCCATAGGGGGATTTTAGATTACCTCATATACAGTAAGAACTGTGATTGAAAAACAAGCGAGTGACGTCAGGACTTCAGCGCTCTATTGGTGGGCTATGGACAGTTCAAAAACCTGCCTACTACTGACATCATATATGGGGATTAGAAGTTAATAGAGAATACAACAACGCTTCCTGGAACGTTAGCAATAGATCTTCAGAACTCTTAATCGGTTATTCATCATGCTGTACCTGAATTATGTATCCTCATTTGTTAAATGAGAATAGGACAAAATAATCAAATTGTTTAATCCCACATTCCCACTAGACTTAATTGTCAGGTTTACGTTACATGATAGGATCTTAGAATGTTCTGTCTTTGATCATCGCCAACAATTGTGAAAGACTATGAGGAATTTATGCCAAGTGTGCTTTCTTGTAATTACTGAATTGGTGATTTGCCAAGAACAAACAATGGAAAATATTGGAATGGTCGCAACTCCAGGTCCAATCAACACATAAACACTCCAAGGCACCAAAGAGAGAGAGAGAGAGGCTACTACAATTACAAAAGTGTGTTTGTTTGTTCCACGTCTCCCAGAACACTAGTTGTCCAATTGGCTTCAAACAACTTGGTACAAATATTGGTCTTGCGGTAATATGCGGTATGCTCTTTAACAAAAAACATGCCACACCTCGCCCACTCCTGCCTGTCAACACCATGGCTTGTTGGCTGCATTGTACAGATCCATTGAGAATTTGAGATAGAAAGAGTTGTGCCATCTCTGTTCACTCTATTGGGCCATAAACGTAGACCCCTCACTCATTCATGTAAGTCTTCTATCTCAATGACTTGCGTGTGTGTATGACTTCTGCTGAGGGGTCGCAAGCACGTGCATAGTGCAATGTGCATACGTGTGTGTGTGTGTGTGTGTGTGTGTGTGTGTGTGTGTGTGTGCGTGTGCATGTGTGTGTGTGTGTGTGTGTGTGTGTGTATGTGTGTCGCGCAGACAGGACACCTATTAAATCGCATTACCCACATGACGTACATCATTTGGTGTTCATGGGTAAGGACTAGTAGCCTACATATAATTAATTAGAGGTGACATGAAAGGGTTTGAGTTGACCTGACTGCCAGATTGAAGAAGCTTGCTTCACACTACTTTTTTGCCCTGGCAGTGTTGGGGGGGGTAATACCCCCGATGGGTGCTTTTTTGCTCTTGCCTTGTTTTATTGGAATGCCATCAATAGCCACATGTTATTTTAAATGGAATGCCTCCACATAAACTTTGAAAACATGTCTTGGTCACATCAGTGGCTTACACTGGGATGGAACACTATATAACCCTTCCGGTGAAACGTCTGTGGGATTTAGCATGCATGGGAAAAGAATGCATTTACTCCCATGGGCAAATCCCTGCAAAATCACATTGGCAGACTTTTTATAATTTTGTTTAAACCTGCATCAAACTCCAGCCAAGACAATATTTTGTTCAGCTGGCACACACAGTATACCGTGCCATTCTCAACTTGGAAGAGGGAACGGCCTAAACTAAGAGCTTTCCCCTTCATCTATTGATGGCTGTTTTGATGAACTCACTGAGATGGATTTCTTAGGGGGGGCTGTTCTGTTGCCAGCCAGTATCGATTGATTATGGTGAGGGAGAATTGGACAGGTAGAGGACAGTGTTGTGTCGTGTAGGGGAGAAGTTCATCTGAGTGGAACTGTGATTGACTGTTCATGTATTATGCATGTAATCACCTTTAACTGTGGTTATGTGAAGTCCTGGTGGCAATGACACAGAGAGGTGGGGCGGTATATCCCTGTTTTATGGGCCCTCTTAGGGGCGGCAATATGCAATATCAGGTGTGAACATAGGCTTTTGACTTGTCATTTACCATACAATCCATTATGACCCAGTCCATTTGAGGACAGTGTACATTGCCTATCCTTTCACAAATGTTGTGTTAAGCTAACAAGGCAACACTACGCTCCACAAGATAAGTAAAAGGTAGTCTCGTGTGGCCAGACTGTTGCCTCCCACAACTTTCAAATGCTTCCGGTCATATACAGTATAGTCTGGGATACGGAAGCTCTTTTGATGATTAAGGGAGAAAGGATGGGTACATTAATCCGACATAACAATAGTCCAACATACATAGCCGGTTAACTGGGTTAAGACTCACCCATGGCTTCGATATGTGTTGCCGCCACCGGTTAAGACACATGGCTGGTTAAGACTCACCTGTGGCTTCCATGTGCAGTCACAGCACGTTTTAACAGCGGGCGACAGCCAGACAAATTTACCGGAAGTACATGATTATTCTATGGGACCCGGCGATAGCAGGCGAACGGCAGATAGTCGAAAAGTGGAGGAGGAACGTCGCCTGAAAAGATAAAAATTATTAATATTTTTGGGCGATACCGGGCGATTAGGCGATGTGACGGCCGATGCTCGCCCACTGTTAAAACGCAATGTTAGGGTTAGGTTAGGGTTTGGGGTTATGTCGGACTTCACTATTGTGTGTCGGACTGTCGGACCAAAGATATGCACCTGGGAGAAAGTGGATGTGAAGCCTCACCCCCACTTCGTTTCCTCTTTACCGTTTCATTTATCCTAAAATTTAATAAAATGATCGAAGCATATATAGCTTGCCGCTTAGCAGCAATTGAAATTACAAAATAAAATGTAAAGATATTTTTAAATAAATATATTTTTGTGAATGGAAATGACAGCTTCCGTTAATCGGATTAAGGTGTAGTTCCAGACTCTATAGCATTCGGAGATTGTGCAACAGTCATCTGGCTACGCGAGAGCGAGCGAGGCTAGGAAAAAGGTCTGTGTGTCTCTGTCCCCTCTTCCTTTCTTGGCAACTCCAGATGAAGAGTTTCTGAATCAGGCATCAATTGCGCTGAATACAGTTTCTGTCTGTGATCTGTATACGGTTTGGCACCCACTACCAACTACCACTTGAGTATGATATGTGATAAGTTCAGCATTGATTTAAACGGAGCCCAATTGGGCTGGAGTCCAAGCCTTGGGGCCTGGCCTACCAATCTAAATGACTTTTTGTTTTTTTGGCATATGGAACCGGCGGCGAGTGTGCGGACCTTGGGCAGTAGTTTATTATATCTTGGCTGGTACACAGATTTCCAAGTGTAGTGTTTACTCAAGCGGCTGATTGATGTTGTTGATGAAGAGAGTTGGGGATAGTGAGGTTAAAAGCCAGATCAACTTTAGCATATACTTATTGATTTAAGGATACATGTCACACACACACACACACACACACCTACGCACGCACGCACGCACGCACGCACGCACACACACACACACACACACACACACACACACACACACACACACACACACACACACACACACACACACACACACACACACACTCAGTCATACATCTTCAAAATTATGATTTCCCAAAGGGTGGTCACCGCTGGGTCATTTGCTGTCCTTCCCATTAAGGAATGGATCTTTGTGCATTTAAAGCAGTCATTTAGTATCTCCCTGTACTCTGCAGCAAGGCATTTGGGGTAGATTTACAGCATGATGATCCTTGGTGTACAAGCAGTGTGTCAAAGGATTCTTTTATTTTTTTCTTCCACTTGCTAAAGCTACAAAATGGAGGGTGAAAAAAAGGAAAACTGAGGATGATGTCTCTTCCCTGGTTTTACTAATGTGACATGGGAAATTATTTGGGCTGGGGATGATGAGGACCGTTGCTGCTGCTGTGGTTTCTAATGTCCATGCCCATTTGAGCTACTGTAGATGAATTGAAAAAGGATTGGATGGGGTCAAGAGATGGCAATGCTATTAATGTGGGCTCAGTAATCATTTTCTGTAGGACTCATTGAAACTTGCACAGTATAGGGCATTGGTTTGGAAGGGTTGGGAAGGGTTTGGGTTATTTCTAATTATAGGCACACACAGTATCCCCCATTCTCCACATGCTCTCTGATCAGTGAGTCCTCCATTCTATTCAGAAAATGGACAGATACGTTGCTGAATTACAATCTCATCACTGTTAATAAAGCCCCCTAAAATGCCCCCAAAATAGTTCCATTTCTATTTACTGAGGAGGGCTCGCAACTCTTCTTGTATGCTCCAAATGTTTATTGACCTTTCATTCCACAAACATTGAATGCCATTGACGATGAATGGCCAGCTTTGAGTGAAACAAACATTGTGTACTGTAAACACAAACATTGAAGACGAAGGTGAGGACGCAAGTTGTGATTGGCCGGAATGAGATTATGTATGATGATGATAAGAGCGCCCCTCACTTCACACGGGTTTGTCTGACAGTTTGCAAAAAGGATATATACATAGGAAAAATATGTTAAATCTTACAGCTCGGCAGCTAGGTTAGCTGAAAGAGGCTCTCTCCCCCCCCGGTCTGATGTCACACACAACCTCCTCCCTCTCTCTCCCCAGTTCTATTCTCTGTTTCTCGCTCGCTCGTGCTGATCCAGCTCTGGTCTGACATCACACACACACGACAGCAATGTCAACCCAACAACGCTGATTTTTGCCAAAATAATTGAATCATTGACTTGAGCCGACGTCGACTCGGGTATCTCATATATGGGCATATGACATCTGACACAAATATAAAGTGCGCGACTGCGCGCGTGTGCGCGTGTATCTTCTTTTGTCTGACAGTTTTTCGAAAAAAGCATGAGCAACAGAAGTAGATGAGAAATATGCCGAAATATTACAGCAAGGCCTGACAGAATTTTACATCATCACATTTGCAGTCCACTGTCACAGCAGAGACCAATTATGTCATGTCATCCTTTATGTCGGGATTCGGAAACAGCTAAATTGTCTACTGTACTTAACTAGGCATTTTTACAGATCACTTCATCTCTCTTGAGTGGGAGTTTATTTAGCTTTTTCAGCGCATAATCAAACGGTTAAATGCTCCAATTTCTATGTGAGCTAAGCCATGGTGACAATCTCAGGGATCACTGGAGTCAGAGGATTAGGATTAAATAATGTGGTGCAGGCAATTAGACTCTTTTGTAGGAGCACCTGCGATGAAACAAGGATTTGAACCTGCTGTTTAATTCTCCCACGAGGCCTATAGAGTATAGACATAGTCCCATTTGGACCTGCCATTTCACTTTCCCCACTGAGGTGCAGATACAGTCCTATTTGGACCTAGCTGCCATTTCACTTTCCCCACTGAGGTGCAGATACAGTCCTATTTGGACCTAGCTGCCATTTCACTTTCCCCACTGAGGTGCAGATACAGTCCTATTTGGACCTAGCTGCCATTTCACTTTCCCCACTGAGGCCTCGACATAGTCCCCTATGGAGGAGAAAGTCATCAGCAGATTTGAGAGCAGTCTAATCCCATATCAAATTGTAAGTAGTGGGAAAAATATAGAACTAGTGCGTGCGTGCGTGCGTATATATTCTAGCGTGTTGAATGAAGAACAGATCTATGTGAGCCATGGTTTGGCATTGATGTGATAAGATATCTCTTTACTGCAAGCTACCCCATCTGTATCATCAGGTCAGGTGTTGTTCCACTCTAGAGCTTAACTGTGATTATAGCAATTGTAATTATGAATGCAATTGTAATTATGAATTAATTGTAAAAAAGTAGTAAGTCATCCATCCTTCCATTCATCTGTGTGTGTGTGTGTGTGTGTGTGTGTGTCAGTGTTCTTCTGTGGTCAGCCAGTGCAGTGTTTATTATTGATTGCCTGTTAAGAGCCATGTGTGTGAAGAGAAAAGACAGTTGTAAATGTGTCCACCCGCTGTACTGATTTGAACTCATCTCCAGCCAATCAGGACAGCCCGACCTGTTGCGCGGAATTCAATCTTCCCATTACTATGAACAAATGGCAAGATTCCATTCAGTAATGGGAAAACAGATTCCCTTCCATTACGTCCCATTTACGAAAAAGAACAAGAAAATGGGATTCAATTCCATATCGTATAAATCACACAGCAGCCTTCCTTACGGCATGGCAGCGTTGATCCAGCTCCACCGTGGGGGCCAGAGTTATTTTTATGGTGGACTGCTTTCTCTGTGCCGACTGGCTGGCAGAGTGAGAGGAGGAGGGGGGGTGGGGGTGGGTGTTGCTGCTCTGTGCCAATCGACTGCATGGAGGGGGTGGGGTGGTCTTTCACTTTAACTCTCTCTGCCGTCTCCTGACTTCTGTCCCTTTCTCCTCTCTGTCTGCGTGGAGCAAAAAGATTCCTCTGGTGAAACACAGCTGCAGGACAGAGTGATGGAGACGAAGAGACAGACGATAGAGTGGAGGTGAAAAGATGGAGAGCGTGGGGGGGGGGGGGGGGGAAGGCTAGAGTCGCGGGAGGAAAGAACAAGCCCTGGAGTGCTAGTAGCCTGTCAAGGTCAAACAGAGGAGAGGAGGCCCTGTGTGTGCACTTGTGCACATGCGTGCACATGCGTGCACATGCATGCATGTGTGTGTGTGTGTGTGTGTGTGTGTGTGTGTGTGTGTTTGGGGGGTGCGATGTGTGTGTGGATGCGCACGTGTGCATACTACATACCACATATACTGTACTGTACATGTGTGGGGAAAGGATAAACAGAGGGAGGGAGAGGCCTACACAGTAAAGGATGAAGACTGTGCGTGCGAGCTGGAGAGAGAGTGTTTCCACAGGGAGGAAGGAGGAAGGAATGGAGAGAGCGACTCATGGAGGAAAGGAAGCCTGTATTAATACATACTGTGTCCTTCATTCTTGTGTTTGTGACAAGCGATCTAACATCACTGTCACGTCAGACATGCTGGCTTTGATTTGATCAACAGAGGCAGTGGCATTTTTGAGGATGGTCACGCGCCGTTTGTGTGTGTGTGTGTGTGTGTGTGTGTGTGTGTGTGTGCGTGCGTGCGTGCGTGTACATGCAGCGAATGGGTAAGTATGCTGTTACATAACCACGTCTTCTGCCGGTCCAGGTTCTCTGATCCGTCTTGTCCTTTTCTCCCTGTTGCTTTTCTTCACAACCCCAGTGCCTGAGGAGTCACATGGGACCACCGACAAGATGGCGGCACACTGGCGCAGCTGCACTAATAACTTTGGGGCAGGCCCGTCTAGAGTTTAAATGGACAGGTATCAGTCAAAAGGGAAACATCGAAGAGGAAGGATGGATGGGGAAGGATCAACATATGGAATGTCAGAACGGGTATATTAAAGCTCCATATATGGAGATCTAAGGGTTTGAGGTTTGAGCTAGGTCAGATGTAGAGTTGCTGGCCAATGTTGATGACATCAGGGATCTCTATGGGCTTCATATTGATGACATCAGGGATCTCCATTCCTGATGATGTCACGTTATGTCACGTGCTATCTCACCCCGACCAACACACTGACGGGAAATGCACGATTCCATAGTTAACTGCGACCTGCGACGAGGATTGTGAAAAGTGTGGAGGGTTGTGTCTGTGTGGAACTCTGTGGATACGAGTAGAGGATTTAGAAAATAGAAGCAGGAGAAACAACGTCTATTAAAAGAAGGTATAAATGATACAGTATGTGGGGGCGGAATCATCTCAAATGGACTCGGTTTGTCCGGAAGCAACTAAAAGGTTTAACAAGGTTGAACGTTATGGTTGGCACTCGAATCTTAATTAATGGGCTCTGAGCTTTTTATTTATGTATTTGTTTCTCGAACATACAGTATATCAGAATGCGATATATATCATAATAACTAGTACTATGTTCATGTGTGTGTGTGTGTGTGTGTGTGTGTGTGTGTGTGTGTGTGTGTGTCGTCACCTGGGAAGTGGGAAGGGTGGTAGGCTACGCATTTTTATAAACTGTACACACACACCTCCTCTGAGACACAATAGACAGAATATGGTGCCATCTTATAATGAGCATTAGGGACGGCCGGGCGGGAAGGCCTTTTGGGGTTTTTCCCTTCAAGATGGGAACCCCTTTTTGGATAAATATTTGAAGTTTTTCAGAAAACATTTTATAAAGTGTTTTTAGAATCTGCCTCAGTCCTAAATGCGTTAAGTTCCCATAGTTTCATCAGCCTAGAACTCTGCTCTGCTGTGAACATGAAGACAGGTGAGTCTCACATCATGACACAGCATGCTTTCCATGTCTGGATCAAGAGTTTTGGTAGTGCATGCTCCATGCACTACCAAAACTCTTAGGTACTGTATAGGTTCATAGAAAGTGTCCTCTCTAATCAGTTAGCAAGGGAGGATATGGGGGAGTATCTTGGAGATGTGATTACTTCCAAAGTGGAGCATTTCACACAAACACACTGACATTTTAAGTATCGTGCAACGTCACGTGCAATAAGCATTCTCCATACTGGGCCAGCAGCCGGGAGCTGATGGGGAGATTCAGGGTCTGGCTGGTGTGTGTGTGTGTGTGTGTGTGTGTGTGTGTGTGGGGGGGGATACTCCAGCACTGTGAGACATTATCTCTGTGGAGCAGTGGTGTGTGTGCATAGTGATAAAATAGGGTGACTGTGTTTACTGTGGGTTAAGAGTTCACGTAGAGGGTGGTCAGTGCAGGTCCCAGCTGTGTCTCAGACAGACTGCAGATTTATTTTGCCATATACTGCCGTTGGTATGTTACATTTTTATAGACGCTATATAAATGTGCTCCTTCAGACTCGCCACCCTAGACCTTTGCTCAGTGTATTTACTGGGCTTGTAAATAAATAAGTGTGGGCAGGGGCGCCCACACTTTTTTTTACTTGGAGAGCTACCTTCAAAATGCCCAGCTAAATGAGATCTACCCACCCAAAAAATCTTGCTGAAAATAGTTTAAAAAATGTTTACCTTTGTAATAGTGGCGTGGTGTTGATGTTACTAATAATAGAAGGGTGAAAATGTTTTTTTTCTTTTTTTTAGGCCTATATAACTTTTGTAATGCTACTGAGGTAATGCTACAGGCCCTTTTTTATGTCAAAAGTCAAGTCACCTTAATTCAAGTGGCAGATGCCTATTATAAATTTAAAATATATATTTTTAGGGGCATCTATGTGATCTACCTGCACAGCCTTTGTGATCTACTGGTAGATCACGGTGATCTACCTTTTGGGCACCCCTGATGTAGGGCATCATTAAGGTTAATACTTTCAAATAACACGTACATTATCAATCAGTGTTAACAGTCATGCCATAGCCATATACTGTAGGTGTCACTTGCATGCACAATGTTACAGTAGTTTCCCTCAGTTGCTAATACATCAACTGACATACATTTAGTCCAAAGAGTTCAAAGCATGCTGCAGTTAAGACATAATTCTCTCTAAAATATGATGAAACTGTGGTGCACTTTATTTCAGACATTTTGAAGGTGACCTATAGGCTGTGACATCAGCAACAAATTGGCTTTCAATTAAAAGAAGCTTTGCTCCAAATCCTGACAAGCGAACCGTTGTGAAAGGGTCAATTCATATTGTATTTGTCAGTGGGATCTTGGCCCAAAAGCAAAACAACAATGTTTAGATTGCATCATGGTGCTTTCTTCTCTACAGTGTGTTCCAGGACTGTGTGTGCTTGTGTATACAGTACATGCATTTGCGCGTGCATGCGTGTGTGCGTGTGTGCGTGTGTGTGTGTGTGTGTGCGTGTGTGCGTGTGTGTGTGTGTGTGTGTGTGTGTGTGTGTATGCGCTTGCGCACTCTTTTGTGCCGTACATGTTTTGTTTTTATGCATGACCAAACCGTCACAGCATTCCTATGGGAGTTGGCTTTTGCTCTGTTTTCATCTCTGTCTTTTCATCTCTGTCTTTCTCTCTCTCTCTCTCTCTCTGTCTGTCTGTAATGTATGTACAGTAACAGTATGTATGCAATGCATGTGCACAGGTGCGCTTTCATTTGAATGCATGGTCGTGCCTGTGGCTGCAATGGTGTCTTGGTATTTAGAGAAGAGAAAACAAGGGTGTGCTTCTGTGTGAGCCACCGTGTGTCTGGCTGGTTTAGGTGGTGAGACGGACAGATTGGCTTGTATGAATGCCATCTCCCCTGGCTTGGCTGGCTGTGCGCTTCTCCCTCCTCCTTTCTCCCTCCTCCTGTCTCATCTCCCCATTACCGTGCTCCACTGGTGACCAGCAGGTCGGAGGGAGGGAGGGAACGTTTTCCATTCTTATTGGTTATCTGGCTAGCAGTGGGCACTAAGCCTCCTCCTAGGGATTAGCTACACTCACTGTTCCGTAGCTGTGGTCGCATGGCGCCTTGTGGATCAACTGTCCAGTGCTGACAGTATGAGGTTACTGGCAAAGTGGCACCTCGGCATGTTCATGCTATTAACCACAAGCTGTCTTGTGAGCGCGTGTAATATCGGCTATTGTTACACTTTCTCCAGTAATGCCATGCCCCAAATTAGGACACCAGGGTTGTACCGTCAGCATGACACAAGTCCACCCCATTCACCCGTATAGAATATGCGAAGTCAACCGTCATCAGGACCATGCAATGGGCCCAGTATGGACATTTTCCACATACTCACTGTTTCAGTATGTCATTATCACCTATTGTGGCGGGTGATGATGGTATATTTGTGTCACTGATGTCAATGACGGAGGCGCACCGTGTCTGGTGGCCTTGAGCCACGTGAGGCACCGCCGAGCGAGGTGCCGTGCCGAGCGTTGTGACGGCCAGCAGACCTGACTCAGCGCCGTCCGAGTTACGTCCCGATAGGCAGAGAACAGTATATATTAGTAGCCCCTAGTTTCTATGTGCCGACAATAGAGTTGACACGTTCAGCCAAGGCCATATTGGCCGTATTCCAACGTCCTGATAACGGTTGATTTCGTCTATTTAATACAGTGATAACGGGTGAATCCGCTGACAAGTCTGATGTAATGGACGGAGGGAAGGAAGTAAACACAAAAGAAAAAAAGAAAAATTATAGTTGTGCTGATTTACAGAACTGTCTGAGAGGGAGGTCAGTTCCTGCAGCGAGTGAGGCTGGACTGAGCATCTGTACAGTGTGCAGTGAGGGTTCATGTACTCTATTATCATTCACTTTGATCTGAGCCGAGACGACATGAGAGAGGATAGAGTACCGGATAGATTCAATTTGGCTATTTTTATTTCAGGAACCTGAGAAAAGTTCATGTTGACTTCCAAAACTGTCAGAGTATTACCATGACTTGCCATTTCGCTCCTTCTATTTCTCATCACTTTTTCCTCACCACATTTCTTTTTCATTCTGTCTATCTTCATCTCATTTTCCCTCTCTGCCAGTGTGTATCACATTGCATGAGCCAATCATTTCGGGAAAATTAGGAGTTTTAGCCTGCTGACAATCTTTCACAGCTCGCAGGGCCCCGTTAGACTTTCACACGGATAAGCGGCTGGAGGGAGGAAGGGATGGGGAGGTGTGGGTGTGGGTGTGGGTGGGGGCGGAGTAGAAGGAGTAGGAGGAGGAGCAGGGAGTAATGAGCCTTGGCTAGGAGGGACAGACAGATGATTCAGGAGGAAAGTCTGACACGGGGAAATGCACAGACATGCACAGTCACTCGGCTCCAAACAAATGGACCCACACGAGCGATCACAGGTGGTGGAGTGTACAAATATGGGTAGATCTGGGGGGTTGGGGCGGCTTCATCGGCACAGCACCTGGCACAGAAAAGTAGTCCTTTACTCCTTTTCAAATGCATAGATCTTCCTGTATAGAGTAGGCCAGGAGTGGCTTGTTGTTGGTAACACGTAGGAATCTGTCCCTGTTACAATGCCCTCAGCTACCCAGTACTTACCGCACCCATTCTGTGCTACTCATACGCAGTGATGGCCGTGCCCAGGATCGAACCCATGACCTTTTGGTCCAAAGGCAAGAGCTCTACCGACTGAGCTAAACAGACAGTAGATATTCTTTCTTTTACAGGTAAACAATGTAAAGAAAGGCACAGGCGTGTTGGACATGAGCCAACAAGTAACAGCGTGTGTGAACCGAACATTGAAATGTCATCCGGTTGATTATCTCACACTGGACATAATGGCATCTGTTGAAGTAACCATTGCAGCGTGGCTGTTTTCATGAACAAAATCAAAGAAAAGAAAAAATCGATGTGTGAGACGATCTCCAAGATAACGTACAACGGTACTGCTCTGGCCAAAGGATGAGGTGCAACCACCGTCAGATACCGCTAGGCAGAGATAAGATAGCTTAAAATATGTCCTGGTTCTATCTCTCTATTTACACCCCCACAACTCGCTCTCCATCTTGCATACTGATCTGGATTGATCATGTTTTTGTTGCTCCTCTTGACCCCCCCCCCCCCACCACCACGGCGGTCTCACTTGTGGGCTACCGCGCTCATCATCATCTTGGCAGCAGTGTGACTCTGTGTGACTCTGTGTGACTCTGTGCAGCTGGAAGAGAGCACTACGGATCTGGACGCCGCCGAGCAATTGTGAATGCATGAGAGTGAGTCGAGGGAGCTTAACCCAGACTCAGTGGAGCCGCTGCGCAGCACCAGATTGGGTTGGCTCGTCCAAGCAGCATACATTTCTGATTGGTCTGGGCTTCAAAGTAGAAACGTGTTCCTTTTGTGCCACCGAACCGCACATCTGGTGTGAACAAAATGAGACATTGCCATAGTCATACACAACACTCTACTTCACCATCCCTCTCTCTCTCTCCCGAACGTAATGTACAGCACTGATGGCTCAGTGCTGTACATTACGTACCAACAGTGGACATACATGGCCGGTTAAGACTCACCCGTAGCTCCGACATGCGTGGCTGGTTAAGACACATGCGTGGGCGGTTAAGACTGACCTGTGGCTTCCGTGTGCGGTTAGGGTTGGGTTAGGGTTTGGGGTAGGACGTCGGACCAAAGTTGTGTCGGAGGGTTCTGCATTTCGGCAATCAAATTTAATCTAAGCTTATTTGTATTAATTGATACACTGAGACCCTGCTCCGTGATTATATGTGACCAGATTTGACTGAGAGACTGCCATGTAAATAAATGCTTAAACATGTAGCTAGGTGTAATGTTAGAGGCCACAGTTCTAAGTGAACCTTTCAAGCCTGTTTTCTCAACTTGCTGTTTTCTGCAAGACATTACTCTATAAGCCATATCTCCAAAACTGGTGGGTCAAACTGAACAAACAATATGTCAATTTGAAGCTATGATTCCCTGCTTTCATAAAACATGAAAAAACGAAAATTCAAAAAGATCCAATGGCAGTCCCTCAGTCAGATTTAGTCACATATGGTTGTTGTGCTCAGGGAACACAGCCACTGATACAGCTACATGAGCAATAAAAGGGGGTGACATTTTATTTGGCCGCTCACATTGCATGACGTATATTTGCCCAGAGGGTCCGCAAGGATGCCCAGAGCACAAACCTGCAGGAGCAAACAGAAAAATCTTGACTGTCGCGGTCCCACTGTGTGATGTTTGGCAATGGGTCGCGATCCCGCTGCGCTGGCTAGAAAGGCAAACATGTACATCAAACACAGAGCTCCCAGAATGCAGTGTGAGATCAGCCCCAGCGCCCCACTTCTCCACCAAAATAATTGCTATGATTGCTTGTTTCAGAATCAGAAAGGCCTCTCCACGATGATGGTGATGACCTATCATTTGGCCCCCGAGCTGACTCCAACAATGTAGCTCATCTCTGTCGTGTGCATCTAGCCCTCTTGGCCGGCCTCATATGTACCGTACACACTACCAACTAGAAAGGGGCGCTTTGCGGAGCCATGCCATGATGCCAGGGAACCTATACCTATAGGGGCTGTGTGAGGTGTGGGTGTTGCAGCTGTCAGGACCCAAGGAAGATGCAGTGGGAAATAGCGTTTCTATGACATACGGTTAAACTTCTTTCGCAACTGTGCTACAATCAGAAGTGAGCACTTTTGGAAAAAGTGAGTGTTTGGATGTGAGCATAGAGGCCCCTCGACATGCCATTCAAATTTGGGGTTTGGTTTAATGTTGCGTCCATGATATGGCTTATTTATTATATAAATTAATGATCATAATAATCATAATAATTTCGATCATGTCAAATGAGTTTAATACATGCTTCTTATTGTAATTTTCCAAAGGCATAAGATCGAAATAAACCATTCATTCATTCAAAATCAAAACCACACTACATAAAATCTAATTTGGTGAAGATTGCTAAAGCAGCATTGGTGAAATAGCTTTCTGCTCTGTTGTGTGTGTTTGCAATGTGTGCTCGTGTGTTGCATGTGTTTGGTCCGACGTACTAACAGTCCGACAGGCATTAGTCCGACAACTATATATAATAAAATTATTATTAAAATGTTTTAGAAGAGATACTTTAACATTCTGGTAGAATCTAAAGCAACAACAGCATCAAATAGTTACAAGAAAAACACAAAATATGTCAAAATGGTCTGAAAATGGCTTTCATTTAGTTGAATGGTTGACATGACGGCCTCAGAGTCAGCTCAGCCCTAAGGCCCGCCTGGCCTCAGACCGTGAGGTCACTGCATTTTGACTAATCACCGGCTTCACCGCACCTGCCCGTGTGCTAAATGTGGAAATGTGTGTGTGAGAGAGAGAGAGTGTGTGTGTGTGTGTGTGTGTGTGTGTGTGTGTGTGTGTGTGTGTGTGTGTGTGTGTGTGTGTGTGTCTGTCTCGTGCATGTGTCTCTCGTGCGTGTGTCTCTTGTGTGTGTGTGTGTGTGTGTGTTTTGATTTGCTTTGGTGCCGCGTGCATGTGTGCCTTGCTTGCATCTGTTTGATTCGCCTCTGTGCATGGGTGAGCGTGTGTGCTTGGATGACGTGTTTCGTGTGTGTGTGTGTGTGTGTGTGTGTGTGTGTGTGTGTGTGTGTGTGTGTGTGTGTGTGTGTGTGTGTGTGTGTGTGTGTGTGTGTGTGTGTGTGTGTGTGTGTGTGACACATGTGTGAAGCATTGAAGAGGTCTACTGTAGGAGGAGGGGATGAGTTTCAGTCAAGGGGCCGTGGATTCTTGACGAGCAACCAAGCGCTCAATGTTAAAGCCCAGCTGCACTTCCGCATTTGGGCACCAAGATTTGGTGCCCAAATGCTGAATCTGCGAAAAAATGCGGAAATAGACGGAAAATAGACAACTTCCACTGACATGAATAGCGGAGGGGGCGGA
The DNA here is from genome assembly GCF_963924005.1 of Protomyctophum bolini. Classification (NCBI taxonomy): domain Eukaryota; kingdom Metazoa; phylum Chordata; class Actinopteri; order Myctophiformes; family Myctophidae; genus Protomyctophum; species Protomyctophum bolini. Next base: position 33,033,695 of record NC_137865.1, read on the forward strand.
GCTTCGTGCCAGTTCAGTCTCTATCCTTTTAATACTCTATGGTTTCAGTATAGGCTATGCTAGGCTGCATTACACCTCAAGCTGACCTCAACCTTTTAATTAGTTGTCTGGTTCTGGTCTTATATTTTGTTTAAAAAGTCCATGCTGTTGTTTTAACCCCTGGCTCAAATTATTAATCTAACTATGAATGCACCAAGTCTCTGTGTGTGTGTGTACGTACATATCTGGATGGGGCATTCTAACGTGTGCATAGACTTCATATTTGGGCATGCCTGACAAAGAACTCCATTGCACATACAGTACAAACATTGTTCACTGGAGCAGTGGAATGTTTGTTGTGGTCACTTCTGTTGTTGTGGAGCACTTGCTATCACAAAGTATTGGCCTATAGTGTCATCGCTGTGCACTGGTATCTGGAATATGATGCTGTTGCTGAAGGTTGAATTACCGTAGTACTGTACTGTACATAAATAAAAAATATTAGGGTTTTTTTACGAGACCACTAAAAAATGATTTTTTTAAATGAGAAATGTCGGTCATCTGAAAAATATATTATATTATATTATACTACCGCAAGAACCCTGCTCTCCAGTGAACCTGTGTGGAGGAACACATCAGACGAGGCTATAAGGATGGCTGCCATAGCGTCTTCAGACAACCTTCCTCCCACGTACTGTACAGCGCCTGACAAACCTCATTAAAGATTGCTCACGCGGGGTTTGCGCATGAGCCACTATTGACGTGCGTCGTGATAGAGTGCGGCGCGGGGCCATGTATAAAACATGAATAAGCCAAGGTTTGACTGGCACGCCATGGATCTATATATAAGTGCAGTAGAGGCCTTTCGCCTGTGTACTGTAAACATGGTTGCATATGGAATGCTTGCAGGTAATTTGTGACACATCGCATGTCAAAGTAATGTAGAGAGAGAGAAAGAATGGAGGCCTTTCCTTAATGAGAGCGGGAGAGTTATGGCCACACACGCAAGCATGTACGTACGCACGCACACACAGTAAAACACACACACACACACACACACACACACACACACACACAGCCTTCTATTTCAGTCAAAGTCCCAGGGACACATTCACGTTCACTCTCTTTTTGCTGCCTTGCAATATTAATTTAATGTAATAGGCTATTTGCATTAAATATTTAATTCTGAGCAATTTTGCATTTCATAAACCAGTATCAGTATTAGTCTCTATTACCTTTTGAAAATTTTAAACCAGAGGTAGCCTATAAGTGGCAGAAAAGGAAAAAGGGAGGGTGCTGCTTGGAGCAAAAAGGTGGACTTTGGCGGGTGGGTGGGGCTGGAATTGATGGGGAGGTGGGGAATGGATGGTCTGCTGGTGTCCCATAGACCATTTGCAGACCACGGCCATGTTTCCATCAGAGTTTGGAAGCACTCATTTTCAGTAAAGCAATGTCCTGCTGCCTCTTGCATTATGTGCTAATTCAAAACAGGTGGTACACAGGGCAGTTGAGTGATATCTAACGAGCACTTCCAAACTCCAGCACTTCGAAAAATAATCACCTGCACACAAAGTAGCTCATAACATGTATACAGTGGATTTTTATAAATCAAACACATTGAGGATAGAAAGAGAATAATTCAAGCTTTCCGTACAGCTGCAATGTTGGTGAGTTTGACGTTGTTTAATACAATCAGATAGGACTTTTCTGTTTGGATGAATGGGCTGCCATTGGAAGTTGCACCTAGGTGTAGCAAGGTGTAGCAAGGTGTAGCAGGGTGCTACACCTTGGCATTAACTTATATGGTAAGATGGCTGCAGTCTGCATATGGAGAATTGGGCTGCATGCTCTGCTTTCCTCTATCTTAAAGTGAGCTGCTGCTCGACTGCCCCACTCCCCTGCCTCTTGTCTGTCTCAATTACCCACACTGTTTTCAGTAGGCAGCACTGCGTGCATAGTCTTGTATGCTGGAGACAGCTTTGGCAGTCAAGACTTGGACCATAACAAAACATCCCTCAGTTTGAGAGAGAGCTCATCTCATCTGCCAGGATATCATGAGCTACCTGGGGGCTGGGAGGCTGAGGATGGCCACTAAGTAGTCAGGACTCAGGACTAAGCAAAGAACCAGATTGTGTTTGCTAGAAGAACAGTGGTTCCCTGTAGGTGTGCTGAGGCACACTGGTGTGTCGTGAGACAAGTCCAGGACAGGTGTGCCTTGGGACTTTTGTGACAACCAATATAAGCAGCTAAGTGTGTGACTGTGTGTGTGACTGTGTGTGTGTGCGTGCGTGCATTCTGATACTGATTTTCAAGTAGGTGACAAAATTTCAGCCAATCAGGAGAAAGTAGTTTATATTGTTCCAGTTCCAATTTTGCCTGATCATTTATTTGTGTCATCAATTCTACTTGTTGTATCCTGACTGCGTATTCTATCCTGATTGGATAAAATTGGTATCCCAACCTGAAAATGCATTCTCTGTGCATTTTGGTGTTTGGCTACAAGCGAGTGGCTTGTAGGTCTGCTATTTAAAAAAAAATCGAAGAGCGACTGACATAGAAGACATTTTTAGAATCTGATCTCAGGTCAGAATGAAAACTGTCAGGATGTAGAAGACATTTTTTTAATCTGATCTTAGGTCAGAATGGGTTAATAAAAACCTAGATTTTATACTTAAGTACTCAAATATTTGATTATTCGCCACAATCATTTTTTTCATCCAATTAAACGCTGTGTTGCAATCCTTAAACAACCAGCCAGTAAAGGCTTGTTGTACTGTAGGCAGATCGTTGATTGGCTGTGAAAGGCAGCTGTGTGTTCTGATTGGGCTAAACTCACAGCAGCTGTTCCGTTCCGCCATGGATCATATGGTAGCAGACGTACAAATGCACAATGCCTCGCGGATGGACACGTTGATCTGCTATTTTCAATACGCAACTCCTTACGCAATAACATGAATGAAACAGTAGTGATGTTATTCATTCTGTTCATTTAACTTGGAATAACTCAGACAAGGATTGTTCAAGCCTATCCTATCTACTGTATGTTCAATAAGAACCGCAGTTATGGCCACGCTTCGGTCAAGGCTGAGATGCGTTATGATTACATGCTCTAACAGGAAATACAAGATCAACTTCACTCCATCACAACCTGTTTGTTATTAATAATGCTGCACGTGTGCGTCTTGTCCTTTGTTGGATAATCCATCCATCCATCTTCAACAGCTCCAACAGCTCTCCAGAGCAAGTAACTTTTAGTAACTTTCTCCTGGGGGATCCCGAGGCGTTCCAAGGCCAGTGAGTCGATGTGATTCCTCCAACTGCGCCTTGGTCTGCCCCGGGGTCTCCTCCCAATGGGACGTGCCACGAGGACCCCCCTAAGGAGACGCCCGAGAGGCGTCCGATTCCTAAACAGATGCCCGAACGACCTAAGCTGGCTCCTTTCCAGGCGAAGAAGCAGCGACTCTACTCCGAGTCTCTCTCGTGTGACTGAACTTCTCACCCTATCTCTAAGGAAGATGCCAGCCACAGCCACCCGACGAAGGAAACTAATTGTGGCGGCTTGTATTCGCGACCTTATTCTTTCGGTCATGACCCACACTTCATGACCATAGGTGAGAGTAGGAACAAAGATTGCTCAGTAGACAGAGAGCTTTGCCTTCTGGCTTAGTTGGAAAGAAACATGCTGGAAGCTCTACTGTAGTGTCCTACCAAACTGTGGAAATACTGCTATACTGTACCCTTGACGCCGTCTCCAATCTAACTTGTTAAACAAACTACATAAGTAAAGTATTTCTATTTACACACTGTAGTTGTCACCATTGAGTGTAGAGCCATGTTTCTTCTGTTTTGAATTTTTTTAAATCTTTCTGGCATGAATGCTGTTGTTTCAGCACCGCACCTACAGTACAGTACATTGAGTGACGGCGTCACAGCACAACGTCACATACTGTACATGACATCATCGCTGTCGGGAGGAAACCACCTGACTCATTTTTTTATTTTTTTCATAAATCAATGCTATTGAACACCCACATTGAACACCTATTGGTTAAAAAAATATTCAACCAATGAAAAGTATTAAAAAGACAAAAACTCCATTAGACCCTCAAACTGTCTGCTAAAGCAGCTAACTGCACCCCCCCCTCTCATGCAAGTACTTCACAGTATTATAAAGTCACTTGACGAGGCAGTATTGCATTGTTTTACAAATATAAGGTTTTCCTGAAAATGTTATATTTTTTCATTTCCTGAAAAATGAAAACAATGAGAACAATCAACCATGAAGGGATTAGGAGAACTACCAACACCAGAGCTCACAGCTGCATGTCCGCAAATAACATCATTGACTTTGATGTACAGTGCTGAATAGTGTGTGTGCGTGTGTGCGTGTGCATGTCCATAATGCTGTAGTATGTCAAATACTATGCAGTTTCAATTTTGATTACACGGAATCTGAATCACTGTTTGTTATATAACACCATACCAGATAGCCCACCACGTGGCAAATCATCACAGTTGCCCACACGCACAAGACCCTGACATGAATAATGAGCAAGCCCCAGCTAACCCTGTTTTGGCCTCACAGTGGAGAGCAGGCTATAATCAGAGCCTTGGGTATGTCCAGGCCTACATGCCACCATATACACTGCAGTCTTCTTCAATGGTCATTTACCTCAGAGAGTGTCAAAACTAGTCAGAGTTAAATGAACACGGAACACAGGATTTTACAGTGCATTGCTCACTGCCTATCCCTCCAGTCAGAGCTGGGCAGTGTGTGGCCACAGCAGCCAAGCACATGTTCTCCCTTTTCTCTTGCCTTACCAGCCTCCAACGCGCCTGCCCCCAACCAGCACAGCCTGGAGGTAGGGCACACTGGTCCCCTATTATTATTATAATTATTTTTTAAACCTATTTTTGGGTGCTGCCTTTTTGAGCTTGGCTTTGACACAATTGCTCCAGCCCAGATGCGGCGAGGATGGTAAATGGTGCATTTGTATATAGCCTTTATCCAAGGCGCTTTACATAGATTGTGCATTACATTCACCCATTCACACACCGATGACGGAGGAAACTATGCAAGGCACATCGGGAGCAATAGGGGTTCCGTGTTAACCCTTTATTGACCCCATTTGGGTTTCTGTACAGTATCCTGCTATAGGCCTATATATAAATATATAATATAAATAAAATATAGTTTTTCAGAAAACTTAGGTAAGGATTTAGAAGCCATTTTTAGAATCGGCCTCAGTACAAAATGGGTTAAGGACACTTTGACACCAACTCTGGGGGAGCCCGGGTTCGAACCTTGCGGTTCCCATCCGGCCACTCTACCCCATGATCCACTGCCGCCCCAGAGGAAATAACTATACATTCTTCATTGGAGTGCTGTGCTGGCCCCTGTAGCAACACACCCCACCCCCTCAATCCTCTGCATGCTGTTACATGACACATGTACCACTCCAACCGCTCAATCATCCATGCCACATCCAAGCTATGGAAGTGTGGCATTTGTCGTGGCGCGCCACTCGTTTGTAGACAGGCCATTTTCAGAAAGGGTGAAGGAATGACGGAAATCTGAGCGGAACACCATGTACCGTTCTCTCTTCTGTCCCTTTTCCCTGTTCTTTTCATGTCCAGTTTCCACACTAACATGTGCCCACGCAGGAATCGTACAGAACAGCCAGGCATATCACTCAGAATACACTGGCAGAAAATGCCAACAATTACACACGCCCGGGGCACACTGAGTTGCTGCTTACAGATACTGTAGGCAAGGCACACAGATATATTTGCTCTCTTCTCTCTCTCTCTCTCTCTCTCTCTCTCTCTCTCTCTCCCTCTCTCGACTCTCTCTCATCACACACACACACACACACACACACACACACACACACACACACACACACACACACACACACAGAAATACAGTAACAGTTCCATATCTATTGCTTTAAATGTTTCAGTGAGTGTTTGTAATAGCATTGAGCACTTCCAACATCTCAATTAGAGACTCACAGAGGATTTGTCCAAAATCATTCCATTAGCCTGTGAATCACAGCCGATTATCTGCAGAAGCGCTGTGTTTATAGTCACAATATAGTGATTTGTTTCCATTAAACACTGCTGTGTTCGACCTACATGTGTATTATTCTCCTGAATTGACTCTCTTTGAATTCCCTCCAGTGTCTAACTGCACCTGATGTGGTTCTCTGTGTGCCGTAAAGAGCAGGGGGCTTCAAAGTATTTGTTTCTCTCTCTCTCTCTCTCTCTCTCTCTCTCTCTCTCTCTCTCTCTCTCTCTCTCTCTCTCTCTCTCTCTCTCTCAATTTCTTGCTTTATTTCTGATAGGGACAGTTTATTTGTTAGAATGTAGCTGTAGCTGTGGCCTAAAGCTGCAGCTAGTCTTCCTGCATGGGGTCCACACTGAGAGAGAGAGAGAAGGGAAGGGCGAAAGAGAGGTGGTGATGACATGCAGCAAAGAGCCCACGTCTCAGAATTGTATGGAACCCCGGAGGGGCCATTAAGAAAAAGATTTATTTTTTAATTTCCCAAATTACAATAGACTAATCATTCTATTATCTTCACTATTTTGAATACAAATCTAAACCCAATCTACTGTAATCCAACTCAACCAGTGATATACTGAATGTGTAGCGGAGAGCTGCTGGATCAGATGGAGGCACCCCCAGGGTCTAATGGCAACCTGTTCACGCAGGTTGCCCTTGATGTTCTAATGGACCCCTTCAATTGGCTTAAAGGTCATGGAGCATAAACATCACCTGTGTATTTGACAGATGTTGATGATCCAGAGGTGCTGGGCCACACAGACCCCGATAGAGCCTGTTAGCTTCTGCCCATTCCATTTGGCACGTAACATGTAGTGTGAGTTATAACTCTCGGGGGAGGGAGACAGTTAGTAAATCATCCATGCATCAGGTTAGCTCTTTGATTTACCTGCCACAATCTCTATAAATAATGCTAGTAATATAAGCGAGATTGGAACAAGTCTATTTGTACACACGCACGCCCGCGCACACACACAAACTGTGAGTCAGGAGAAAAACACAAGACATTTTATACTGCTATTTTATACTATGAAGAAAAATCTATTTTTTCGGAAATACTATGTGCGTGAAATTATACAGTGAAGGGGACATGGTGAGTTATTATACTTAATACTCCAATCTCTACACCGATCATCTTCACTCCCAGCTCCTCTCCTGAACAGATCAAACGCCCCATGCCCTCCCCACTCACCTCTTCAGTCGTGGAATGGCACCACCACACACGTCTGTGTCCTCTGCTGTTATCCAAATAACATGTCCTATCCAGCTGAGTAAAGGGGAGTTTCGCACAAGCTGTTTTCTTACCGTATATGAAGACACGTATTCATTCGTCATTGAAAAAAAAACAAAAAAAATGCAGAGCGTTCCATAACGAATTAGCGGATTTACCGTCCATGTGGGTCAAACGCTAGAACTCCTATTCAACCGCTCAATTGGTTTTAGTTTTCTGTTTTAGATTATATCACAGTAACTCTGTGCCATGCATTGATGACACTGCACTCTTCCTGGTCTACGTGTGCTGACGTTAGACCCCTCCTACGCTTTTCTTAAAGGACCAACGCCCTATATCTTTATTTATTTTTTAATATTTTTTTCGGGTCAAAAAAGGGTTAGGAAGAAATTCCCCTTTAACCCTGCAAGGCGCTGTGGCTGAGTAGCTTTGTATCTCCCTTCTGTTGGGAGATATAAGGGTGGCTTGTCCCTATCTGAGACAGAAACCACCACAGTATATATATTAATTATAAGACCAAGATGCATGCAACTTTGTTTCCACATACAGTACTTAGTTTACCAAATATAATGTCTCTAGAAACACCGTTAAAAGCCTTTAGACAGCAAATCAAAGTAATAGCTTATTCCCTGGCTTATGACACAAGGCAGCGCAGTAATTCAGCACCATGGACAGCGACATGCAGTATAATGGTCTTCTAGTAAATGCCAATTATCTGAACATAAAACTCAGCAACATGTATATTAGCAGTAGATTAGAACAAAGGTTATATTATTAATATAGTCCTTATTAAAACACTATGGACTACAGTCAGCAATCATTTACAATTTAAAACCTGCATCAGTAGAGTAAACTACTAGAAAGCAATAGACTCCAGTGTTTTCGTACCTTTTGTGTCTTCTTTGTGGAAAAAGTCCTTGATTCAGTCAAGACTCAATATTTTGAATATGATTGAACACTTTGCTTTTATGTGCACCACTCCCAATTAACAGTTTGATGTGCTGATGTCTATGCCGCTGCAACCAAATTTGCCCTTCGGTGACACTAAAGTAACTTGAACCTTGAATGTTTGTCTATATCATATAGACCAACGTTCAAGGTTCAAGGTTCAAGATTGTGCATATAGACTATATGCACAATCTCCATATTAAATGTGATGCATAGAACCCAGATATTGTCGATGTAGATAACTTACAGGTGAATAAGGGACCGGGTAAATGACAAAACATTGTGGATTTAAAAATATATATATAAATATATTGGCTCATGATAGTCCCCTGAGACACAGAGCTGCCTGTGTCTCACTGCCTAATGACAATGGCCAAGACAGGTGCATCGCTTGTTTTCCACTGCCCCACTGCCCCACCAGCCAGATGTTCTCCACCTCCACTGCCCCACCAGCCAGATGTTCGCCAGTGGAGATGACAATGATGGCACAATATCGCCATCATTAATGTCACCCTTGCACTGTACAACAGCTGCTTTGTGCTGACTATCAAGCTTGTATCTCTGCGACGAGTCCTGTTAATATGCTTGTGAGCAGGAATTAAGAGAAGCTATTACAGTATGGCGCCAGTCTAAAATGTCCTCAGGTGCTGTATAATTGAGTTAATGTGGAAGGAAAATTGCATTGCGCTCCCTGTAGAAGCAGGGGGGGGGGGGGGCACGGTAGTTGTTCAAAACTATATTTCCCATGAGTCCCTGGCTGTTTCCTGCTGTGAGCTAGCGGCTGCGCAGCACCAGCAAATACGTTTCGGGCTGCCGGGTCCTACCCAGCTGTAAACTGTTGACAGTTATACAAGCAAACTCATCAATAAGCAGTCAAGCACAAGCCAGAACCACTGAGGGCTTCATACCAGATGAAGCTGGCCTTTCTGCAAAACGCATCACTTCACTTCACTTGGGGTGAAGTCTTTACATTGTAAATTCAACTTGCAACTGTGTTACATTGTGTTTTGGAAAGCAGCTATGATTCACAGGGATTTGAATGGTGGGGATTGATCATATCTCACAATTCCTTATTCACTTAAGTAAGTCTGTCCTTTGTGATGACATGTTCCGCTGGAGCCTGAGCATGGAGTCAGACTCAGGAGGACTGCCTGTGGAATGCCTGTGGAATGCCTGGGGCCCTGGGGCCCAGGGTCTGTGCTTGTTGCTGAAGAAGAGCTTATACCGCTAATGCACATCCGGGAAGGTCACCCGGAGAGAGAGACCTTCAACGGAAAGATGGGAACACTAAACACTCTGTTCCATCATGATGAAAATAATGTCTGCCGGTGAAGAAAAATAACGTGTGCCTTAGCAAAATGTACTATTCCACTCACGACACTCCTCCTGCAGGGAAAATTACAGTTTTTGTCGCCTTTTGCACACACAAAGAAGATGAACGACCATAACCAATAATTTCGTCCCGTGAAGCTCTCGTCCTCCATCATACGACTGTCACACTTTCACGCCAGCATGCCATGCCTTCCTCCGAGCTCTTCTGACACCCGAACTGTGGGAGGGTTGTGATTATAGTCAGAAGACAGAATGATTTGGTCGCTACGACAGTATCAGGGAAAAGTAACATGTTAGTCACTATACGAGACCCGAGGGATGCTACGTGGAGACACTCACACACACACAGACACACAAACAAATGCATGCATGCATGCTGCTGGCACGCGCGCACGCACACACGCACGCACGCACGCACGCACGCACGCACGCACACACACACACACACACACACACACACACACACACACACACACACACACACACACACACACACACACACACACACACACACACATACACACAAGCATTCAGTGTATAGCAGAACACCAGATGGGTGGTCTGTCACTTACTGGCCCCTTAACAGATGAGACAAGTTTCACTGGACTGTGACCCGTGCAGTCAATAGTGTGTAACCCATAGCCAAAGGTCAGGGTTAACTGCATGCTGGTGCTTTACTGCCTGGCCTGTCCAGACAGGTAATAAAGTACACTTTACAAGGACTCTTTAATTGAATGAGGATTGCTGAGGTTCAGGCCTCCAGGTAATCATGAATCAAAAGTAATTTATTTATGACAACTGGAGACTGTCTGGCTTCCAAGTGAACTCTATGTGATAGACAGACATGTGTTTTACGTGTGTGTGTGTGTGTGTGTGTGTGTGTGTGTGTGTGTGTGTGTGTGTGTGTGTGTGTGTGTGTGTGTGTGTGTGTGTGTGTGTGTGTGTGTGTGTGTGTGTGTGTGTGTGTGTGTGTGTGTGTGTGTGTGTGTGTGTGTGTGTGTGATAATATATATACAGACTCGGTTCCTCTCAATGTTATGATGATGTAGGAGGCACTCGGTTCAACCGAGACGATTTTGTCTTGGTTGATGTCACCAGCTCTGAGCCCATAATGTGGGCAGATGGGGACTGTAGGCCTGTATGCATATGCACAAGCTGCACAAATTGCTCCTCAATAGCATTATGGTTGACTCCCTCTTCCTTCACTCCCACTCAGCTTTTTCTCCTTTGCCGTTTCTTGGCTCCTTCCGATATCTGTAGTGCAGAGGCATCATTTAGGACAGGTTATGACAGAGTACGGCAATTACCATAGGCCTATCTTTGGCCCATGGAGAAAATGTGATTTGGCTAAAACTATTACATTTTTATTCATGGCTTGGCTGAAATACATGCAAACATGTCAATGTCCAGACATCAAAGTAAACTCTATTATGAATTATGGAAAGTAATTGTCTTATTAAAGTTAATAAGATGCCACCTTGACGTCATCATTCCCCATGCCATCGTCTGTATGCATGCGTGTGTGTGCGCTCGCGTGCGTGCGTGCGTGTGTGTGTGTGTGTGTGACAGGAAGCAATTAAAGCAAAGAAAATCCCACCCAGACGACTGGAGAGAGAATGTGTACAAGCTAAATGGGTTGTTTTTGTTTGTATTTGTGCTCTGGGTAGATAATTGGCATATTGATAATGATATGCTTGATGGGTGAGGACAACACATTGGCATTCTGGTGGTGGGAGTGTCACTGTGGGTGTTCTCCAGCAGCTCATTAGTGTTGGTCTTCACCTGCTCACCTCACGGCTGGTTTCACTGTGTGGGAGAAGGGTGAGCTGGGAGTGATCATTTCTATTGACCGCAATTTCGGGGAAATTGTTTTCTTTAGTTCATCTGAAACATTGTCTTGTGATTTTGAAAGTAAAGCATTTAAAATGTTACTTTTGTTTGGAAGTGAGTCCTTTTATTCTCTAGGAGTGGAGAAGAGCCAAGATTATGTGGCACAACAACAGACTGTTGTCATTTCAGAACTACTTTATGACACTGACTCTTGGCCGAGAATAGACAGTGGCAGAAACGTTCTGCCTCCACTAATTGGAGTGCTAACAAGCATGCTTATTACCAAGGAAAGGTGAAGAAATTGTATTTCAGTCAGACAACTCAAGGAGGATGTAATATATATATTTATTGAATATAGGATAATCAATGCAATATATTTATTATGGTTTGGCGATGTATTGGATCTGCTTTTTAGGTACTCAGGTCAAGCGCATCAGTCCCGACCATAGGGACTCTGAATCCCCCGTTCCTAAACAGTAGATCCAAAACGACAGGTGGTAGCTGGGGTGGAGGTGGGTGAGCACTTTGTATACAGCAGCGCACAGTATACAATAAAGCAGCAGCAAGCAAGCAAGCAGGAGGATGAATGCAAAACCTTCGGTTAAAGGCGCAGTGAAATGAAAAAGACGTTTTTCACACTTTTAGACCATATCCGTGGTCATCATATGGGCATACCTAACAATGGATGCCAAAAAAATGGGACAATTCCCATTTCTGTGTGTTTTTATATCAAAGGTCCATAAAAACGATTGTATTATTTATTTATTAAAACGAAAACGTGCTGCGTGATGACGTGTAGAGATACACATCGATAAAAGCCAATAAAAATGAAGCTCACCCGTTTAATTCCCCATATCTGCGCATCCGTCCAACACAGCTGCTTCTGATTACAGAAATCCTCTGTTTTTATTCCCATTCAAGATAACATCCAGTGTATTACTCGGTTTCAACTTAATCATCACAGTAAAATATGTATCTGAAACGTTATAGGGTAGAAATAAGCCACATAACAGTAAACTGGTGTAGCTGGCCGACAATCTGATTTGTAAACAAACACACACCATGCGTGTTGCGGATAGCATAGCTACCGTCCCTAGCTACCGTCCCATCGCCTGAAGGGATGCGACACTCTGATTGGTTCAGAAACTTCAGACCGGTGTTTCATGTGGAAACACCATTTTCATGTTGTTCACCATTTCCGTTTCACTGCGCCTTTAAAGTAGCCGGTATGAGATTGGATGAGCGTGTGATTGGCTGAGTGAATCATGTGGATGAGAGCCTGATGCTGCGGTGGCCCAATTAACGGCCGGCGCGCTGACTGAGGTTCCCTGACTGAAGTCACTGAACTTGCTCCGCGCATGTCTACGACGCGCAAATGCTAATTTATTTTTATAAAATAATATAATAAAATACACCATAAAGTGATGATTCATTGGCTTGTGACGACTAGACTGGAACAGTCTAATTCCATATAGAAATGGGTATTATACCAGCTCAGTGGCTTCATGGTTAGACTGTCCGCCATGAACCTAGGAGGTCTGGGTTCGATCCCCGGCCGGGTCATACCAACCAAAGTCTTTTGGATTTGACCCACTGCCTCCCTACAGTACTTGGCACTCAGCATCAAGGGTTGGATTGGGGGAGTTAGATCAACTACAACCGATTCTCGAGCACGGCACGGCTGCGGCTCACCGCTCCAAGAGATGGGTCAAATGCAGAGAACAAATCTTGTATACAACAATGTATGTGACAAATAGTAGGACTTTAACCTTTAATCTCTGAGCCTGGCTTGGGGCTGCATGGTATTATCCCAGGTTCAGCTTATTTAACACTTATGCTCATTACCCAGGTGGAGCTAGCCCACGTCCAGCTGTGTAAACTGTGGACACCATGCAGACTTGAGTCAATAAAGTCAAGGACATCAGTGGTGAGTAATGGGTTGTTTGTTAGGGTGTGAGGCAGCCCTAACATCCCGACACTCAAGGGCCACTAAGCCCAAGAAGCTCATCGAGCTCGATGCGGTTTCTGGCATAACACACTAGTCATTTGTCCTGCCGGCTGCCTTGTCACTGAGACGGGGGTTAATAGAATTCGCAGCAACAAGTGACCAAGCACCAGTACGTCCAATGGTACAACCCTGAACCTATTATAATACTCACTGTACCAAGAGGTCTCTGTAATTTTTCAGACATCATGATAATATTCCAGAAAGCTGTGACACTTAATTTTACACTCTGGTCTGATCACAGATACCTTGACATCTAATTAGTGAGTGTACTGCCCTGGTAATAGCCTGCACCTTCAAGCCAGCTGATGAATTAGCCTTTTCTAGAGTAGTGTTTTGGGAATAACACAGTGATATATGAACATTGTCCATTTTTAAAGGGCTTTAGCATGTCTGTTATTAGGCACGAAAGGGTGCCCTTGGTAAATTAGTTGAGTCAATCCCATGGCTTTTATATGGCTAATGGCTCACAATCCTAAACTGTTACTTTTCAAGAAATGGAAAACCCACACTTTCAACCTGGTGTTTCTATTTCGGGCATTTGAAAGAGTATAAGAATTTGTAAAACCCACCCACTGCCGTTATAAGAACTTTCCGCACCTGATGTATTGTACTTTACTTGAGTATTTCCAATTTCCAATACTTTTACTTCTACTCTACTACATCTCAGAGGCAAACATTGTACTTAACTTTAGTTACTATAGTTAATAGTAGTTAGTTATCAATATTACAAAACATACATTAAACACTTCAGCCCAATATACATTTCGGCCATTTGAAAATAGCTGATTGTGAGCTTGTAGATCTGCTATTTTCAAAAGATTTTGAAATGGGACATTCTGCATAGTGAGTATACTTTCTACTTTCGGTACTTTAAGCACATTTTTATGCCAATACTTTTGTACTTTTGCTCAAGCACATTTTGAATTCCGGACTTTTACTATTACGGAGTAGTTCTACATTGCAGTATTGTCTGATACTTTTACTTACCGGTAAGTAAAACAATTGAGTACTTTTTCCACCACTGTAAACTAGGGCATTCATTTATGAAGAAAAAAGAAGAAGAAAAAAACATAAAGATGAACTATGGAGATACAAGGTTTCTTTGTGCCTGACAGCGATAATATGAAAGTAATCTATTTCAATTTGACCTGTTAATTCAGAGCGTCCAAGGGAATTGGACGGAGGAATTACGTCTTGGACATTGACAGATAGCATAATGGATGGTGACCATACATACTGCATGAAGTCCTCATCAAAACTATCAAAGAAAATGGATGTAACCTAAATGTAATTTTTTATTGCTCATTCATCATCATGGTAGTATACAAAATGGAGAGCACTTACATTTCCGGTATATAACAATCTATTCTAAATTTAAGAAAAGCTGTCTGTCTGTACACTTCCTTATAGCACAGAGCAAGACTGCTGCTCGCTTAGGCGGCCATCTCAAAACGCCACGACACATGGACAGCCTCAAGGAACCTAGCACCGCACAGCCCTGTCCTCCAGCCTCAATGTGGCCTACTTTACAAACAACATTTTAACAATCATCTTAATTTAATTCGTTTTCGTCAAAAACGACTCATCTTCCCGCAGTCCGCAGATTATGTGTCACCAGTTAAATGCATGTTGGGAGGGACACAGATTAATGTATGGGCCATAGTTTCCCGTGCAACATTCCCCTTGCCTTCCCCACCGCACCGGCACCTTCCCTTTTGGTTAGAGCGTTCTCGCTGACTGTTCCTCCTGCCAGGCAGGCAGCACAGCCACACGGGCCTATCATCTAGGCCTACACATGCACTGTCATGCGATGTTTCGAGACCACAAAATGAGCGGGTCCATTTGGCTACACTCCCAAAGTTACATTATTGTGACAGCGCAATGACTGCCATCCCGTGCTGTCGAGAAAAAGTTTAACTTATCGATTTGCAATGTTGACTAATTCAATTTCACGAAAGCCGCATGGAGGATTTTAATTCAGTTAAGCAAGGTAGACTAGAGAGAAGACAATTTCAAGAAAACATTCAGTTAATAGATGTATATGACTTAATATTTTTGCAGTCCAACTGATTAGAATTCAGAACTCACAGTCTATTACCAAGTATAGCAAAACACAAACCACTGCAGCTGGTAGGAAGAGCTGCAGGAAGCGATCAATGACTAGTACTAGAGAAGAGAACCCCACAGAGAAAGCTCTAAAAGCTCAGCAAAGGGTTTTGTTACACCGTAAAAGATAATTGATTTGTTAAAGAGTTGGGTTTTATATTATTTACAATGGAATAAAGACTCAAAGAATCATAGTGTTGTGAAGAGTTTGTCAAGGTCAGGCCAAGTATGCAGAACACATATACACACATTTGACGGGTTTGACATAGCACAAAGAACAAAACAATATTACATACATAAAGACATGAAGACAAGAGCAATGTCCACCACCTAGATTACCCCATGGCTACTACAACTCATGATTAAGCCTCAAAGTCTACTGGTGGACAAAGGACTGAGTAGGTCACACAATACTCTCTACAAAATAAATGGATGAACAGAAGCTTCCGGCTCGTGAACGATAAATCTGAGATGCTGCTATAATCGGCCCAGCTAACCACACTCATCTGTTTAATAACCCAACTTTAAACCTTGATGGCTGCTTAATAACCTCAAAACCAACAGTCAGGAATCTAGGAGTAGTTTTTGACCCATCCCTGTCCTTTGCATGCCATATGTAAAACATCACCAAATCTTCCATTCAACCTATAGCTAGAATTCGCCCAATACTATCACTTCCCGACGTGGAAACGCTGGTCCATGCCTTCATCACCACAATAATAGACTATTCTTCTCCGGTTTACCATCAATATCAATACATGGCATTAGACTAGTCCAAAATGCTGCACAGAGCACTAACTATAAAGGAAATTCGACCACCTCATGCACACCAACACTGCAAATAACTACACTGGCTGCCAATAGAGGCCAGAGCTGACTTCAAGGTGCTGCTCCTGACCTATGAAGCCTTATGTGGACTCGCTGCATCCTACATGTCCAGTCTAATAAAATCTTACACTCCAGGACAAACACTACACTCCCAAGATGCTGTTTACCTCACAGTCACAAGGTATAATAATAAGAATAAAACAGTTGGAGGCAGTGCATTCACACATCGTGCCCCCTGTCTCTGGAATGCTCTCCCTCCAGTTGATAGAGAATTAAAATATTTGTCTTTGAAGTTTATTTGGAGTGAAATCTTGAGTATACTAAATACTCAAGTAAAGTACTATAGGGCTCATATAAATGTACCTCGTTAATAGTTCCGTTATAGTGACCGTCTACCGGCCATGATGAAGAGAAGAGAGTCCGCACACAGGTTTGCTCCAAACCTGTTTGCTCCAAACGTTTTGGCCGTGAACTGCCTTCATCAGTCAGCTGCCCAGTCAACATCGGTCACGTGATGTGACGACTTGTATAAAAGGGAGGTATCACATACTGGCTATTATCACCTTTGGAGCAAACCTGTGTGCGGACTCTCTTCTCTTCACTGTACTTACCTTAGTCCAGCACCAGACAGGAACTGGATGTGCGCAAGCCACCTGCCTTTCATATGACATGATGCCACTTCAGCTCCACTCAGACTGTCAGCAGGCTGTTATGAATCTCTCATCAAGGCCCTCTGACCCCTGCAGTGTCTGTCTGAGAGCAGACAGCATGTGGGTGGGCAGAATCCTCACTCTCCTGGTGAGCCCGCCTTTGCGACAGAGTAGCAGACAGTGTTGCGGTTTGCGCTGCCGAGTGGGTGAAGAAGAGCTACGTTTGCCAGAGCACGGGCCCTGGTAGGGGCCCTAGGGGGCCTTAAACGCACAATGGCATATAAGATGTTATTGTCAAATAAACATTGGACGTCTGCTGTGACCTGTCAGGAAGTGGCTTGTTCACAGCTGAGCTTCCAATCCAAGCACGCACGCACACGCACAGCTGGCCCACAGCTCCCTATGGGCCACAGAGGATGCAAGGGCCACCTGTCTACATTTCACGTGTGGCTGTGTGTGTGCCCCTGTGCTTTCAGCACATGGGTCTCTGCGGTCAAGGATATACTGCTAGTTAGTTATACTGCGAGAGTGAGGTCTAGCTAACACCAACTCGGGATTCATGGATCACTGCCCTCCACAATTTCCTATATCTAACATCAGGTTCTTGAGCTCTGTAGTGTTGTTAGCTAAGCTGTCGCGCTGCAGTACGTCTACATACTGTAGGTGTTGCCATTCGTAGTGGTCCTACAGTATATATATGTGTGTGTGTGTGTGTGTGTGCGTGCGTGGGCTGCAGGTGTAACGCATGTATCTTATCAATCAAACTTTATTTATACAGCGCATTTACATCGACCAAGGTCGAACCAAAGCGCTTCACATTTGCAAAGCATAATTATAAAATACAAACACAAGCAAACAGAAAAAGGGATAAAATAAAGCAATAAATTCAAAGAGAGAGCAAAAAGTAAAATTGAATTGGCAGTCCATAGGAACATAGCTCGTGGGCAGACTTAAATTAAATTGAATTAAAAGCGATAGAGTAAAAATGAGTCTTTAATAAGGATTTAAAAACCGTCAAAGACCGAGCAGCGCGAACATGGAGCGGCAGGGCGTTCCAGAGGTTGGGACCGGCCACGGCGAACGCGCGATCTCCTCTGGTCCTAAATGTTGTGTCAGGCACAATCAGGAGAGACAGATTGGCCGATCTCAGGGCTCTTGCTGGTACATATGGAGTGATCAATTCAGCTAAATATGGAGGGGACAGGTCATTTTGGGCTTTAAAAACAAACACTAAAATCTTAAAATCAATTCTAAAGCGGACAGGGAGCCAGTGGAGGGAGGCGAGGACTGGGGTGATATGGTGCCGCCTATTTGTATTAGTGAGGAGGCGAGTGGCGGCATTCTGGACGAGCTGAAGACGCCTAATAGCCGACTGATCGATGCCTGCGTATAGAGCATTGCAGTAATCCAGTCGAGAGGAAATAAAGGCATGGATGACTCTCTCGAGATCAGAACGGGGCAGATAGGCCTTTGCCCTAGCAAGAAGCCTGAGTTGGAAAAAGCAAGCCTTTACGACGGAACTAATATGTTTATCAAATTTTAGATTATTGTCAAAGGTGACACCAAGGCTCTTAATTGAAGAATGGATATTATCACTGAGGGGACCGAGGGGGGTGATGGATGAGCTGGGGTTGTGGTTGAAAATGATAACTTCAGTCTTGCTTTCATTCAGAGTAAGAAAGTTTGTGTTCATCCAAGATTTGATATCCGAGAGGCACTCCGACAACGGCTGAGCGGGGTCGGTGCTGGTCATATTTAGAGGCAAGTAGAGCTGAATGTCATCTGCATAAAGATGAAATGATAAATTGTGTTTTTTGATGAGTGAGCCTAGTGGGAGTATATAGAGCAGAAAGAGGATGGGACCAAGGATGGAGCCCTGAGGGACGCCACAGGTTAGAGGGGCCACACTGGAGTTAAAATCACCTAGTCTAACTTTAAAACAACGATCGGTGAGGTAGGACTTGAACCATAAAAGAGCGGTGCCAGAGATGCCCACATGGTGCTCCAATCTGGACAGCAGGATCCGATGATCGACTGTATCAAATGCGGCTGTCAGGTCAAGGAGCACCAGCGCTACAGGGGAGCCTGTATCAGTGGTTAGACGTATGTCATTTAGGACTCTTAAGAGTGCGGTTTCAGTACTATGACCGGATCTGAAGCCGGATTGAAATATGTCATGAATGCCATGAGTGGTTAAAAAAGCTTGCAGCTGGAGGTAGACTACCTTTTCCAGGGCCTTTGAGAGAAACGGCAGTTGTGAGATTGGCCTAAAATTGGAAAGGGAGGAGGGGTCTAAGTTTGCCTTTTTGAGGAGAGGCTGCACCACGGCTTGTTTGAAAGCAGCCGGGACTGAGCCAGTGCTGAGGCAGGTATTAAAAAGCAGCAAAATACTCGGACCAGCAGTGTCAAAAACATCCTTGAGGAGACTGGAAGGAATGCAATCAGAGGGACTATTAGTAGGGCGCAGGTGCGAGATGACATCAGAGAGTTGGACTAGAGATACAGGGTCAAATTGACTGAGGGTGGCAATGGGAGGGGATAGAGGGGGGGGAGTAAAGGCTGTAGGGGTGTGAGCTGACCTGAGGGTGGAGATTTTAGTAGTGAAGAAGGTGAGGAAATCTTCACAAAGGGCGAGTGAAGGCACAACAGGAGAGGGCTCACGGGGGTTGATGATAGAGTTGAGAACATTGAAGAGAACCTGGGGTTTATGGCTATTTTTGGAGACTAAGGCAGAGATATAGTTGGTCTTAGCCAATTTGACTCCGATCTGGTAGTCAAGGAGACAACCACGTAGGATTTCAACCGAGATCTGAAGTCTATCCTTCTTCCATTTTCTCTCAGCACGCCGGCAGGCGCATCTGAGAGAGCGAGTGGAGCTATTGAGCCAGGGCTCTGAAAGTGCTTTGGTGCTTTTCATCTTTAATTTAAAAGGAGCAACAGAATCCAAAATTGAGGAGCATTTGGCATCAAAGAGGCGAAATAGTTCCTCAGCGCTATGAGTGCTGTCAGAAGGGTAGGGAAGGGAATTGTTAAAAGTGAGGGAAAACTGGGAGGCCGTTGTAGAAGTTATAACACGCTGACGGCGAGCAGGGGCATGAGGTTTGAGTGGTAAGCAGGGGACAGAGACCGAAAATAAAATAGGGAAGTGGTCTGAAATCCTGATTGAAGAGCAGATGTCACTGACAGTGATGGATAGTCCATGGGATATGATCAGGTCTAAAGTATGGCCCAAATCATGAGTTGGGCCGGCCACTGACTGAATTAGGTTAAAAGAGTCTAAAAGGTTAAAAAAGTCCTTAACTAGTGGCTTAGACGGGCAGCATGCATGCACATTCAGATCGCCCGAGATTAAAACATAGTCATATTTAATCATAATTATAGATAGGAAATTGCCAAAGTCCTGAATAAAAGCTGCGTTAAATTGTGGGGGGCGGTAGATCACTGCACAAAATACAGGAGAGGACAGATTGAGCTGAAATTGTTGGAGTTCAAAACTAGAGTAGCTAGTGGTACCTAGGATCAGTTGACAGTGTAAGTTGGACTTAAACACTGAAGCTAGACCCCCACCAGGGCCGGTAGTACGAGGGGAACTGAAAAAAGTGCAGTCAGCAGGGAGAAGTTCGGAAAATGCTGTGCAATCACCGGGGTCAAGCCAGGTTTCTGTTAGAAACATAAGGTCCAGATTATGAGAGGTAAAAAAGTCTTTCATAATAAAAGTTTTATTTCTGAGAGAATGGATGTTTAATAAAACGATATTGAGGGTTGTACTGATGCTTGGAGAGGACACAGGCGCGGCACGGCACAAATAACGCAGGTGGGCCTGTTCAACACCGCGTCTAGAGTAATGGTAGGGTGCAGATGGCGAGTTATAGTGTCTATTACTGATTATAGTTGAGATAGGGAATGGCATGTTAAGGCTGGGAATATGAGCGCTGTTCCACCAGGGGGCGGTAGTCGGTCTGGGGGGAGCTTGTTGACTTTCACAAGGCAAGGGGGAAGGGGGGGGCATTGATAGAGAACATGAGTAGGCAGTGGAATAAGCATGTCCCAAAGGGAGATGCTCATGATTATTGCAATTATTATTAGTACAATTAGTGCATGAAGCGGCAGGATCCATATGGTTAGGGGTAGGGGTTAGAGAAGGAAGTAGAACAGTTGGGTCGAGCCGCGCATTATATCAATGATTAAAAGCAATGTGTTTAATATAATTGTCCCGCAGTAATCTACTGCCATCGCTGTTTAAGTGCACACCATCGTTCCTGTACAGGCTATGGATGCGCCAAAAGTAGTCGAAGTTGGAGATGAAATCATATCCTAAAGCAGCACAGAAACCATGCAGCCAGAGATGAAAGCTGTAAAGTCGGCTAAACTGTTCGACTTTATTGGAGAGTGTTGGGATTGGGCCTGATACTATACAGCGTTTACCCAGGCTTTCTACTGTAGCACATAGCAGTTCTAAGTCAGTGCGCATTTTGGTGGAACGGCCACCAGCTCTGACGTCATTAGTAGCCACATGTGTGATGATAATAGAGGCGGTGGGGTAAAGATTAATAACAGCTGGGACAAGCGCGATCATATCAACTATCTTACCCCCGGAGAGACAAAAAGTGACGGCGCGTGGTAGAATTGTATGCCTAACTAAAGAGTCTCCAAGGATGATTATGTCAGGGTTGTTGTTGTGTTTGTTATTGTTGTAGCACGCAAGTTTCTTGGAGTAGCGGGCTAGCACGCTAGCATGTATAGCATTTGACCCAGAGGGGCCAGCAGCACGATCATCGGGACTGGAGGTGGATAATATGGTATTATCGATTGAAGGGAGTTCTACCGATGTAGCAGCAGCGTGGAGGAGTGCAACAGTTTCTCCAATACGTGGAAAATTATGTGTGTCCGGTGAAGTGGCGGCCACAGGTTGCATGGAGGAGAGACGGGGGCGCTGTAATCAGTGTGTTTCCAGATTTCAAAGAAATCGGGGGGGTCGCCAAAATATTTTGGGGTGTCCCCATATTATTTTCAACCATGCAACATGCAGAAACTTTCCTTAATGATTATATCTGGTTTCAGTATTTATTACTTGCGCAAGCAGAGCGTGCAAGTAATAATTTCGCCCGGTCTGTGTGTACCGTGCCAGCCAACCCGCCACTTGATGCGTATGCAAATAAAACAGCAAAGTTGTGCCTGGTTTGCTGGGACCAGATTACATAAATGACCATATGTCTTACGTCATGATTGAGAGCTAATCATAATCTGCTGTTTTATTTGCATACGCATCAAGTGGCGGGTTTGCTGGCACGGTTTTTGGCGCAAAGTAACCACAGTATACCGCAGTATTACTGCTCTCAATGATGACGTAAGTAATACAACAAATCCAACTACAGATTACGGAAGTATTTTAGATCATGTATATTTTAACAAATGTGAAAGTATTATTACAAAAATTGAAGTTAGAGACACATATTACTCTGATCATGATTTAGTATTAATATCACTATAGTCCAAGATGAAATACATTTAAAACAATTGACAATTTACAATAAATAATAAAATAATTATACTGTATAACATATTTGAATTCAGTTTATATACCTTTTTTTCATCACATATCAATGATTTATTTTTCTTTGAAAAACTAAAAAGGGATCTAGAATATTTCTAAATTGATAAAAGTGTATTTCTTATATAGATAGAAACTTGAACCATACTTAATAATACTAGGTGTTTACATGCATAAAGTAGATAGGTAGCAAATAGTTACACCTAATAATTAGACATTTCAAACGTTCCTTCACAGAGATACTGAGATTCCACAGTTTACAGCAGTCGAAAATACTTGCGCGCTCTGCTTGCGCACTAGTTGGCCATTTATGGCCATGTATGGCCTACTAGTGTGCAACAAGCAAGTATGCACTCGACAGAGTGCAGTTCTAGTTTATGATATATTTTCTCTATTATTAAGGTTATTTTTGCAGTCAGTTTGTATTGGTGGTGGGGAGGGGGGTGGGGCGGGGGTCGCGAGGCCAGTTAGACTATAATATATTAGTGCCCCTCACTTCACACGGGTGTGATCTATGTCCCCCCAATCAGGAATATGGTGAATACCGAAGTCCTGACGTCACTCCCTACTATAGGGGTGGAGCATGATAACTGATACCTGAAAAAATCTGACAACAAGCTTATTTTGAGTACCCGTTATCAATAAGATTTGGGCTTATCAAGCCTGTTATTGAGCATAGCATGACATCATGGCTCGATAAGCCTCATCAATAAGGTGCTCGTTATCAATAAAGATTTACGAGCTCCAACCCTACTCCCTACCGCTGGGTAACATAGTTATTTTTTGTATTGGAAATCAAAATCACTAGAATGATCACTGCATTCTCATCACATAGGAATTGTGTTCCAAAAATACAATTGTTAGGTTTGTGTCTCTGACATTGAGTTATATTTGATAACGTTTGTGTTTTTCTTACAATATTTTAATATTTTCGTGGGACAGATGATGCTTCATATGTGAGGTGATCTTTTTTTTTAAAGGGGAAAAAAAGAAAAAGGAGACAGAGTTTGCATACTGTATGACGCAATCTAAGACTTGCCTATATGGGATTTCCAATACAAAACATAACTCCATGACCCAGTGGGATATCGGCCTCCAGAACTAGCATTATGTTATACTTTAGGTATTGAAAAATAGCAGATCTACAAGCTCACCGGCAGCGAGTGCCACGCTACGAGCTTGTAGATCTGCTATGTTTTGTTTATTGTGCGGCCCTGTCTTTCCCTAGTGGGTCTGATTGAGGGTAGCTAGCTACTGGGACTTAAGTTGGGACTTGATCACCCCGGCTGGGTCACCTGAGTGAGGGGTATGATGTTCGCGAGACCTGAAACCCTGATAACCTTGGGATACATCACTGAGGATACGTCCCAGTTGCATCCATGCAATGTATTTTCGTACTGAGGTATTCTATTTATAGTGACTCATAGGAATAGACTATGTGACAACCAGGTATATCTGACCACCGGAGAGACAGGTGACAGCCTGCATCCTCCGTGAGGAGGAAGCCCAAAAACCTTCGATGATGCCTTTAGGAGGGCCATTCGAGCTGCAAGTGGAGCCTGCAGTACTACCGCTGCCCAGCGGTGGAGCCTGCAGAACCATTGCGGCTCAAGAATCCACCACTCCTGAATTAAGTGTCTGGTGCTGGGAGTCTGGTGCAACGCACAGGTCCTCGCGGTACTACTTGTGAGAGCAGGAGTGGACCTGGTGAGACGTAGGAGGGGCCCGGACAGGAGGCAACCCACAGAGCCTAGTCAGTATTTATTTATACTACTTGTGAGAGCAGGAGTGGACCTGGTGAGACGTAGGAGGGGCCCGGACAGGAGGCAACCCACAGAGCCTAGTCCCTCCACATGCCAGAATTGTAACTCTCAGTCCCGGCATAGTAGTTCCGGAGTGGTTCCAACGGATTGTGCGGCCCTGTGTTTCCCTAGTGGGTCTGATCGAGGGTAGCTACTGGGATGTAAGTCGGAACTTGATCACCCCGGCTGGGTCACCCGAGTGAGGGGTATGATGTTCGCGAGACCCGAAACCCCGATGAACTTGGGATACATCACTGAGGATACAGGCTTAGCCTATACACAGACTCCATTAGAAAATGTGTAGCCTATTAGGCTACATATTAATTTGAGGCTCCTTGACATGAAAACAGACCACATAAACCAGAACCACTGGTCTATGTAATCCTCCACCCACCCACCCACCCTCTTCATTCTAATAAAAGCTCTGCCTTCGTTGCGTGAAATGTCACAGAGATTAATAATCTCCCAACAATGACTTAGACTTGTTCTGTCTGCAAAAAAGGAGAAAGCCAAAATATGTATTATGTTTTGAATTATCCTGTTGTTTTTCTGCAATAATCTTTGTGGATGCATCCAAGCATTATTGAATACATTGACTTCTAACTGCAGTACCAAACCCTGTCAACAGATGGCAGTCAGTCACTAATACCTCATAGACCTCACTGCACTAAAGATGATACATTTACTTCCTGTTTATATCCTCCATTACTTTCTGAGTAACCTCGCCTCACCAGGCTTTCCACCTCAGAGGAAAGCCTGGTCTCTGTTCCAAAAGTGCTGTGTGAACCGGTCTGGAACGGGTGATATCGTTAAGTCATGTTGTAGTATTATTTTGTAGTCATCAGGCAGGAACAATCAAACGGAACTTCCTTTTCCCTCAAACCGGAAGAATAGAGGGTACTGTATGCACATGCATATAGTGAATGGCAGATCGAGTGTCAAATCGAGCGTCAAAGTGAGTGACAAAGTTAATTAAATTTTGTTTAAAGTAATTTCATACAATGAAATAGGACTTTTATGTTTGGATGTATGTATGGGCTGTCAAGGCCAGAAATAATTTTTTTCCACTCAGTAGGCATTCCTGCATAACTTCCTGGTAAGATGATGTTGTCACGCGCATACCCTCTATAACGATAAAAGCTCTCGTAGCCTGTAGTTGTCTTTTTTACGTCCAAACCTTGGAGTAGATTTATCCATGAGTGTTATGGTGCATTTTTCTGTCTATATTTTCAGTTTTACAATTTTATGAAGAACCTCCAAGTAAAGACCATACTCTGAGGAAAACGGTTGACTGGAACTTCATTTTGTTATCTGTCTGTCTAAGCCTTGCTAGGATGCAATTGCCAAGGCAGAACAAGACTATTTACCTGGAGTTAAGCTATTATCAACTTCCTCCATCTCCCCTTTCCACTCCTTTTCTCGTCTCCGTATGCTAATTCTCTTCTTTTGACTAATAATTTCTGGAATGAATTTGGTATGGAGGAAGATTGCTGCCATCTCTTACCTCCAAAGAGTGTTGGTGCTGCTACACTGAATTAAATAGACTCTCATAGTCACAGAAGCAAATGCTGTAGCCTAAATGAAAGCAAAAAATGATTCTGTAGAAGGGAACAAAAAAACAGGAATAATTTATAATATATCCCTGGAAAAGAAAATATTACAATATTGTAACAAAACAAGATTTATATGAGGCCCTATCTTCCACCTAGACAATTTTTACACCCAGCTGAGATACCAAAATGATCTTGCACCCGTCTAGCACCTATAGGCGTGTTCCCGTTGTTGTGGTATGGTTATGGTATGGTTGTGGTATGGTTATGGTATGGTTATGGTATGGTTGTGGTATGGTTATGGTATGGTTGTGGTATGGTTATGGTATGGTTGTGGTATGGTTGTGGTATGGTTGTGGTATGGTTATGGTATGGTTGTGGTATGGTTATGGTATGGTTGTGGTATGGTTATGGTATGGTTGTGGTATGGTTATGGCGAAATGCTAATAGTCAAAACGTTTTTGCTCTTAATCTGCTGCCTGGCACAGTGATGGTGCAGAGATTTCTTTGTAGTGCAATGCTCTTCTTTTTTTTGGGGGGGGTGCTAAATACAGTAGATCTATATTATTATACTAATCATTGATATAGTGTTTGTTCAGTAAGAGGAAAAAAGTAACAGCTCTTTGGTAAACAGAAAATGCATTTTCAGGTCTCTCACGATAACAAATTGTTATCCAATCAGGAGAGCGAGAACACATTCAGCATACAGGCTTAACAAGTAAATTGGAAGTGATGACACAAAAGAAATGAGCAGACCAGATTGAAACTGCAACACTATAAAATTGAAGCTGATAAATGGGTACTCTCCTGATTGGCTGATTGGCTATGGTTGTGCCCCCTGCATCCCTTTGCCCAAAGGGTCACCATGGAAACAAGCCTCCGGGCTTCAACGTGTTTTATCCTTTTGAATTCAATTCAAAGTCTCAATCAATCAATCAATTTGCAACGCACCTGAAATTGTATTTTCTATGTATTAAAGAGCTGGAGAGACGGGGAGCGAGACCTGGCTATTGGAGAAATAGCCTATCACTTCCCTACCTTTAAGTTTATTTATCAGACCCTGTTATTGGAGAAATAGCCTATCACTTCCCTACCTTTAAGTTTATTTATCAGACACCTTCGTGATATTCGGACAATTTGTCAAGATATCACGGATGTGTCTGACATTATTTTAACATCATTTTTATTGAAGGAATGTCACAGGAAAGGTAATCAATCAGTATTGGAAACCCTTCAAGTTTTCTGAAAAACAAACAAACAAACTCTGTCTGACATGAATACACACTTTCATTTTTTCCTCCACAGAAATGTGTTTGATTCCGCTATTTACAGTAAATAGCAATACATCTATAGCTCAAGCACACCTCCCGAAAGTGAGAAGGTGAGAAATGTTATGCCCAAAACACACCAATGAGTAATTCAAAGTCTAAGTCTACCCCTTTGTGCCTATAGTGCCAAACCATATAGATCATCTAAATAGAGTCCATAGAGTCTATGGTGTGGCCAAATGTAGCTATGGCCTTCCTGTCCAACCTTAACTAGGCTATAGTTAATATTTACTGATCTGTGCTAGTTGTGAATGAAGAGGTGAGGCACAATGTGGTGTTCATTGGTGGAATCTTCACTGTACAGTGTACACTAGTACAGGCTGGCTGCTTTTGTCCAGACCCTTTTTTGATACTATAGCTCCTCGCCACTCGCCCTACACACTCGGCTTGAGCATAGATATATAATTAAATAATAGAGACGGCACCGGAAACTCCCCTCCCATCATGGTCCGTCTCTAGTATTTATATTAAATGCCCCTCCCATCATGGTCCGTCTCTAGTATTTATATTAAATGCCCCTCCCATCATGGTCCGTCTCTAGTATATATACTAGAGACGGACCATGATGGGAGGGGCATTTAATATAAATTTATATTAAATGCCCCTCCCATCATGGTCCGTCTCTAGTATTTATATTAAATGCCCCTCCCATCATGGTCCGTCTCTAGTATTTATATTAAATTCCCCTCCCATCATGGTCCGTCTCTAGTATTTATATTAAATTCCCCTCCCATCATGGTCCGTCTCTAGTATTTAAATTCCCCTCCTATCATGGTCCGTCTCTAGTATTTAAATTCCCCTCCCATCATGGTCCGTCTCTAGTATTTATATGCTCAAACCGAGTGCAAGTGTGTAGGGCGAGTGGCGAGGAGCTAGTTTAAAAAAGGGCCGTAGTGTGGTGATGGTCTGTCCCTCAATTGGCCAAATAGAAATACCGGTAGCCATGTTTAATTAAAGATCAGCAATAACAACAGAAATGCTTCATAAGAAAAAAGCAGATTTGTATGAGTTTCACTTTTATTTTGCCAGGCATTTCAAGCTTCAATTAATATATGCAACAAAGACAGTGTGTGTGTCTTTGTGCACTTGTGCATTTTTTCTGAAGCTTCAATTAATAGACATAGGTGCTGATCTGTCTTGCGATATCATGCACTCAGAGCACTGTGGTAAACTCTTGAGGAGGAATTTCATTCATATATTTTATGACTTTACTTTGATAACTCATTCATTCTAAAACCCAGTGCCGGTGTCTAGTGTCAAAATCTAAGTAACCATTTCATTTTATTTATTACTTGCGCAAGAAGAGCACGCAAGTACTGCGATCGGCTGGGTATGTATGTTGGTGTTGTCCACCATATGTGTTGTCAAGCGGCCAATAAGAGAATGTAAGAAGAATGTATGAAACACATACATGTAAACCTGTATGTGTTTCACTCTTTCTGCGGTTGCTACACCTGAATTCCCCGTTGGGGATTAATAAAGGCTTATCTTATCTTACAGCAAACCCTGTTCCAGGCAGTGTACAGTAGCTTACACCATGCTGTAAAAAGCTCAAAGAAAATAATGACCATGTCATTGGTTACATGCAATGTCTTCCCCTCCGAGAGTGCAGCATATACTGTATGACAGTTGAGTGACGCGTAGCGTTTTGTCTAATCAATGCTCAGTAACTGCAAAGAGGGCAACAGCCAGCCTCTATGGCAGGGGAGGGGACAGCGTGACGGTGATTAGGCTATGAGCTTTTGTGTCTCAGACTCAGTCATGAGCTTGGAGATGTGGCGTGGCAGCTTTGCTGAGTGGACACTGCACCGGTTCCGCCTATCCAATTAACAATTCCCCCCGCCCCGTCCCAGAGGAGTCGAGAGCTTTGCTTCATGGGTCTTGCTGCATGTGGTGGGCCACATCACCTACACGTCACACCTGTGCTCAGGCTCTGCATCGCCAAGCAGGCCCTTTGCATTGTAATGCTACAGCATTGAATCAAAGGTGGACTCAGATGGGGGTCATTTACACCAAGGGACTAGGATGCTGTATCAACTGAACAAGGCGAACATACATACATTACTGCCGTGCTCAAAGGCCATCCATATTGCAACTGTCACAAAACCCTCAGTTAATTCTCATTGAGCAAGGCCCGTCATCTTCAATTTGGAAATGCCAAGTTAAAAGCTAATTTACACTGTCAATCTCAGCGCTCACCGGTCTGGGTGGTGCTACGTAGCTGCATGTTCTTTGCATTGCATATACCGTACTGTAAAAGTGCTTATTCACAGACCTGTAAATACAGGCGCAAGCCGCTTTCAGGTTGAAGAGATCTCCGATTTCTGAAGCTGTCCGATCAAAAGGCTCACTGGCGTGTCGTTTTAATCAGCAGTTTCCAGAAGTGCTCCTCCTGTGTCCTGTACAGACTACAATACTACATTATCATACCTCATCTTGTTACATGTAGATTAATATATTTCCTCTTTATTTCACACACCCACGCAAGCATACACAAACACCCCACACCCCAATGGTCTGACCTCAAAGAGATTATTTAAAGCTAAAAGGTTGTATTGTATTCTAATACAAGGGGCGAGGAAAGATTAAATCACTCGAGAGCTCTGATTGCCGGACGTGCTTGAGATTTGCATATCTCTCAAACACTTGAAATAAGCATGCAGGCTACATTTCGTGTTTTACACCTCGGCATACCCCGTGTATGGTGCCCTGTATTTGCCCTATAAATGAATGCTCCATAGTCCATTCCATGGTGTGTGGGGGTGGGAGAGAAGCATCAAGTTGCCCATTACTGAATGCAGGACTGTGTGGCCTCTTTGGTTGGTGCATTTTTATTTGGAGTACGGTGCTTTACTCTCCCCTAGCTCTTGTGTCGACTGACACAGACCATAAACCAGATCCTGCCTGTGCCCCCACCGCCACCACTACCTCCCCTCTCTGACCTTCAGGAGTAATACAGGAGGCAGGCAGGGCCCTTGCATCATCTCTGCATGAGCAACAGTGCCAGTTTTGGGAAAGGGGGGGCGGTCCCTCATACTACTCCACTCCATGCTCTTTCAAAACCCATCATAATGTCGGCCATTGTCCGACATCCATCTATCTATCTATCTATCTACAGAGTCACTCGTGACCTGAGCCGACATGCTGCTCCTAAACGTAGAACGGACTCGACATCTCTTATTCAATATTCGTCGCCTGACGTCATCCGCACTAATGTACTCACCTTCACTGGCCTCTCTGTGGGTATAAGGCAGCATGCACAGCATGTAGTCTGGTCGGCTTTCAAACCTCTCCGAATAGAAACACTCGTCATTCAGGACTCAGGAAGTCAGCCAGTGACCTTCACTGACGTCGTGTTAAGGAGGGAACGCCTTGGCCTGCTACTGGCCACCAGTGGGTAGCATAACGGGTGTTCTCTTTAGCAGCCAACAGCCAGGTCTGTAATTGCATGCAGGCCAGGTTTATTCCAGCATGTTTATACCTGGAGGAGGTTCAGTGTGATGAAACACTGAACCTCTTTGTTGTGACTGCACACAACATAATTCCAGAAAATTGGTTATCCACATGAATCAAGCCTTGCCGACCACCACTCGTCCTTTGAGCAACCATGCATCAACCCTGTGGACATGTCGCTGGTCAAGGCCAAGGTGGAGTATAAAAACAAATGGGGGAGAAAAGAGGACTGTGTGACAATAATAGAGGAAGGGAAAGCAATGGTGTGGGAGTGAGAAGACAAGTCTGGTTATTGAAAAGGAAGGGGATGTTTGTCAGGGTTTGTCACTCGCGCTACACGTAAATTTGTCCTGACACCAATATATTTACAGAAGAGAATGGCAGAAGGCAAATGAGACTGGTGAGAGACATGAATTCATTAGTGAGTCTTCCCCACTGTGTCTAATAGCAGGACCCGGTGAGGCTGTTAGCCGCTGTTCTATCCTCAGGAAAAGGGAAACTGCAAAAGCCGAAAACCTGCAACACTCCAAATTAGATGACTGGCCTTATACTGTATAGGTACAAATGGGAATAAAGCCAGCACACAAGCAATGTCTTTTTCACGTGGTTTATTTACCTCTGAAGGATAACGCACGCATTTCGGCCTAATCGGCTTTCCTCAGCATTGTTCTATCCTCGTCCTACACTGCAGATTCCTGAGTGTCAATTTATCTCTGAAGATGTTCCAGTTTCTGCACTCTCACATTGTGTGTGTGTGACGTGTGTGTGCATATATATATATATATATATATATATATATATAATCTACGTACTGTAGGCTGGTCGAATGTGGTAGAAATGTAAGCCTAAAAGGCTTGCATGGGCAATTGGGCACACACACACACACACACACACACACACACACACACACACACACACACACACGTATGAGGCACACTTGCACCCAATTTACTGAATTAAGTTTTTTTTTACTACCCTTCTCTTGCACCAGCTCTCCGGCTGGGCATCCAGTGATATCATTAATCATGCACTCTCATGTATTGTCAGCCACAGCTCTCCCCTCCTCTCCTCCTCTTCTCCTCTCCTCTCCTCCCTTCACATTCAGCCTGTCACTTAACAAGCTGTGACACCCTGACAGTGACGAGTGCGTGACTGAGTGATGGTTAGCGATGGCACCCGCCAACACACACATGCACCCAGACCCACACATGCACCCAGACACACACACACACACACACACACACACACACACACACACACACACACACACACACACACACACACACACACACACTATTGTAATGCTCTGGTAGCAGGGTGGACAGGAGGTGCTATTGTACTTGTCAGCTGCTAATGATAGAAGGTTAGGAAAAAAAACAGAAAGACGTCTCCCTGCAGGCCATTCAATTAAGCATGGGGGCAGGAGAGGAGATGTGTCGATGTCAGGGTTTGCTCCATTGACGGTGTGATTTACAGTGGCTTACAGTCACACGACGACATACTCTGGACTCAACTGTAACCAAGTTCCTGTGAATGTTGCCTACATAATGTATGATTGCGTACGGATTTTCACTTTTTTCCTTTTTCTGTCCCTTTTCACGTGTGTGTGTGTGTGTGTGTGTGTGTGTGTGCGTGTCCAGGCTCAGTGTCGCTCAGTGTGTTCCTGGTCTCCCTAGCAGTGACAGTGTGTGCCGTTTGGCTCGTGGCTCTATGTGGCGTGTGTGGCTGGTGTCAACGCAAGCTGGTGAGTTCCACTCAAATCCATGCAAAAAACACACACGCGCCTGTGCACACGCCTGCACGCACAAACACACACCTGCGTGTACTGTATACAAATTAACACACACTGACTTTACTCGTAGCTACACACCAACACGCACAATCACACAGAACACATATACATAGAAGCCAGCCATATACATATGCATGAGTGTGCACCAATACACGCACGCACACAGCATAACAATAACGAGAAGCTAGCCAGTAGCCACATTCATGAGCAAATATTCATTCCTCCAAGTCACATTTGCTTTCATCCAAACATGCTTTCATGTTCAGAAAGCTTAATAAACATTGTGCTTTCACAGAAAAATAATTACTTATGCAGTGCAGCACAGAGAAAGAAAAATATCAGCGAATTACATGAATTTTGTGCAAATATTGTCCTTTCCCACTGCAAAAACAGAGGCTTCTGTTTGGAGTCAGCAATTAACCACATCTCATAAACCCTATAGCATCCCTATACTGAGCATGTCACAATATAGGCAAACATTCTGTGAAAGAATATGTGAACATTTTTGCCGAAAATATGCATTGCAATGTTTTGTGAGGTTGTTGTTTTCAACCCTTTTCACATCAAGGCTCATTATGTATACAGCATTTGAGCCACGGACCGCCATTTGATGATACTTAGCCTGATATAGCCTCTCAGACCCAAAACTAAAGAATATTTTGTTGTCGTCGGATAAGATTGTATCCACAATTCCATGCATTAGGAGAGATAACAAAAGAGAGATAACAAAATAGCAATCTCTAATTGTGTAGACTTCTAGTAAATTAAGTAATGCAGGTGTTAATAATGTAACTCTTGAGAGCGTAAAATGAAACAAAATGCGGGTCCATTAGGTTTAATTTTACGCTCTCAAGAGTTAAGGATCTATAAGGGTCCATTTGGTTACCATTTTAGGGACCACCTGGAACCCCCTCAGGGAGTACTGATGGTCCCCGGACCACTGGTTGAAAACCACTGGTTTAAAGGGAGAAAAGAGAGAATAAGTAGAACCCATGGGGACACGGTTAATGAAATACATTATATGCTTTACGTGGTTATACAAGACACAGACACACAATAATTGCTTTTGTTGGGTGTCTGTGGTGGCTGCAACGGCTTCAACAATACATCTTCACTGCGATAAGTCCTATGAACGACTACGACCGGGAACAATGTAGCTTTTAGAGCATGATAATAAACTTATAGCATATGGTACAGTATGTAATTTACCAGATTACAGCTCTTGTAGTGAAGTAGTATCACTCAAGTCAGCCCAATTTGACTCCATTCGCTGGAAACAGGAAACAGAATGAGTAGGCTGACCTCTGTTGGAGGGCATGTCGATGCTGATTATGTGGTATGAAATGTGATTGATTAAAGGGAGGCAAACATTCATTAGGCGGATAGAGCTGTACAACAGAGTGCCGTATAATAATTTAGCGGATTCCTTTTAAATTTCCATGCCTTTAAAGATAATTGATTCGTGATTTATCCCAAGCTTGTACTACGACACAGCAACATAGGGCAGTGGTTTACATACATGTATATGTTGGCCCTCCTGCAGAGGCATCGTAACTTACAGTATGTGTCTCCTTCAACAATGCAAGGGCAGAGCACTTAACACAAATGACTGTTATTAGCACTGATGCTGGATTGGAATAATGCCTGTCTGTAACGTGGGAGATAATACACACAAATCATTTAGGCAAATCCATTGTCTCCTCTGCATAATTAATAAAGGTATATCATTACGTATTAGCCTTTGTTAATCTAGCCATTCAGCATCCATTCCTACAACACTCTTCTTGGCTCAGCTCTCCTCTACTCCCTGAGCTCTCTACTATACTATATCCATTACAACAACCTCCACACAGCATAACAGTGATTCATCACATTAACTCTGGCATCTCTATTTTTGGCATGTCATAATGTGCCTGTGTGCCTTTTTTCCCCGTACAATTTACAATTTAGGCATTTAGCAGAAGCTCCAGAGCGACTTACAGTAAGAAAGAACAACAACACAAGTGTGTACATAAAGGGGTGACCAGGGTTGAGGCCTCATGTTTAGTGCATAAAAAGGGTGTCCAGGTTTGAGGCCTCATGTTTGGCCAGAAGCCTGATTTGAGTGTTTGTTGGGGCCCTGGAGGCACGAGGTGTACAACCTACATGTAGTAGGCCTACTTGGAAAGAAACCTCAAAACAAATATTGATGCTTTGATAATTCATTTTGATTATATCGGGATATATTTTAGTGACATTTAATATTTCATTCACAGAGTTTCGGCAGTACAGGTGTAAGGTTAGGGTTAGATTTAGGCTGAGGTTTAGGGTTAGTTTAGTTCGGCATTGCGGGTGTGAGGTTAGGGTTAGATTAGGCTTAGGTTTAGGATTAGGTTTATTGTAAGCGGAACAAAGCACCTTTTTGCGGGGTGGAGAACATAGAACCTGGGGAACATAGGTACGCTCCCATAGTTGTCCCCATCTTAAAACCCTCTTAAAACCCCATTCCCCTGCCTTTTAAGGGGTAGGGGAATGGGTCAACCCATAGGTTTTTTTTGACACAGGGACAATGTTAGTACAACTATTAGCCTAATATATCCTCTGTCTGTACTTCCAGAGCCTACAGGTACTTTCCTGGTTTAACTGTGTCTGTGGATATTCAGCCTTTTCTTTGTTCTATTTTAGTCATTTTGCTATATTATGTATTGTAATGGATTTGTATTGAGGGGCAACCAGATGTGATCTAGGAGGACAACTAACCTACAACCTTTCGCCATTTTTCCCACAGTGCCATATTGTATTTGAGACCGCGTTTTACCAGATTGTTTGTCGTGCCACATGGTGTTGAGGACGTAG
The DNA here is from genome assembly GCF_963924005.1 of Protomyctophum bolini. NCBI lineage: Eukaryota > Metazoa > Chordata > Actinopteri > Myctophiformes > Myctophidae > Protomyctophum > Protomyctophum bolini. The sequence continues at coordinate 33,068,982 of NC_137865.1, forward strand.
GTCTTAGGTGTATATTGGGCCATTAATTAATTAGTGCAAGTTTTGGATTTTGTTCTTTCACTTCACACGGGTGTGATTGATCACATTTTCAAAATGTCCAAAAACAGCACAAAATAGCAGATTTATAAGCTCTCAACACATCACCATCATACCATGCAACGTTTCATAATGCAATGCATTGTCCTCCTGAGCTTGTAGGTCTGTTGTTTTTACTATTTGTTGTTGTAAGACAAAGTATCTAGAGCCAGTTGGGCTTTTCCCTCACCATAATACCTCGTTTATGCAGTTACTGTTAGACTCTATGAACAAGTGGGAGGAAATGGTCTGTGCTGAAATGGGACAGAGGTGCGGTTGAGTCCCACGATGTTTTCACCCCTTGCCGGAACATCAGATGTTACATTCAATATTCCACATTAAAGTAAATGGAGCAGTGAATCACACACCCTGTCTTCTGCTCTGAAGAGGAGCCTAGCTCCGCTGTCTGCACCTTGGAGGGTCCCAGAGGTCCTCTCCAGAGTACTGCTGTAAATGGATCTTATTTCCATTCTGTGACAGCGCCTCGCGGCAGCCACAGCCACAGGGACAGCCTGAGACAGGGTGACATTGTATTGGCCTAATGACCCCGCCAAGGCCACACTATCAACCGTCCAGTTTCCCATGGACAAGACGGCGTGGTCCTATATGCAGCGCGTTTGATTCCCCCCCTCCTTCTTCATTATTTTTCTTCCCCTCATATCGACATATCTTGCTGTGGCTCATTGTTGGTTGTCCTGAGTGGTATTAAGAAGTTAATTAAAGCCTCCAGACCACTCGCTGTGGGGGAAATGCCAGCCGCATGGTTTCATTTTGTGAAACCATATTAAATGTGGCGCCGCTTAATGTGAGGGAGTGCTATATAGAAAAATGGTACGGTGATAAGATGCAACCATTAATACCATGATAATCATGCATTTGCCGTAACATAATTGCCGACTTCTGCTCACCATGATTGTAGGACTGGCTCTTTAGTTAATCAAACATACTTGCTGTGTGTAACTAACAGCCAGGCAAGTTTGACAGATCTCTGGCTGTATGTTTATTTTGTAAATACCTCACTGGGATCCACAAACAACATGTCCACCTAGCTCTCGTTATCTCTTTATCTGGTGAATACTGTATTCCCTGAATAGACGGTACTGTATGTGCAGTACGATTTGCATAACAGGCACAGTGCTTTCAAGTCCTAGTAGAGACAGCCTATTATAGATGTATAATGTATGTTATACATATTCATGTGCCATGCTGGTCACGCCATAGACAAGGTGCTCGGTAGTTTTACACACCAGTTATTTCCTGCTTCTTACGTAAAAAGATTGTGATCAATTATTGTTTTAAACAAAGAGATGCAGACATATAGTACAATCTGTAGTACAGCATTGGATAAAAGTAATAAAAGAAATAATATTTCATTCCCACATTAACTACACATATTGTTGCTGTCGGGAGGAAACCACCTAACTCCATTTTTGATTTTTGGTGGCTAACTCCACCACCTCTCCCCCTCTCATGGAATTAATTGACAATATATAGTATAGTTTTGTGACTGTATATATTATATACAGTCACAAAACTATTTAAATATAAGGTTTTCTTCATTTCCTGAAAATTGAACATTTTGGAGTTGACATTTCCCAGCATACCTTTAGAGAGCCTCTGCGTCATTTGGTGTGGCAGTGTGTCAGGAGGTAGACTGAGGGCTTGAAGGTCTCTGGTTTGATTTCCAGCTTCTCCTGGTAAAGGTAATAGGAGAAAGGTCTTCATTCCTTTGTTTGCCTTATGCCTGCCTCAGAAAATGCACCGCGTATTACTATAGGACTCAATTGGGAACGATGCAAATTTGGAAGGCATGTTATGCAATAGCATGTTGCACAGTACCTGCTCCTGCTGAGTACGCCAACACTCCTGGATCATGCAGGAGTCTCCTGCATTGTCATTTCTCCTGGATTTGGTCCCAAAATTCACCAGAGCACAGGAAACTATATAACTATATTAAAAGGTTTCTGGGGGAGGACTCCCAGACCCCCACTTAGGGGGCCATGGAAGTGCACGCAATCATACAGAGATGTTCACTTAAATAATGAATGGTTATTATAAAAGATGGGTCTTACATTGCTTCAGTCATCAAATCAGTTTCTGTAGGCCTACGTTTTCACTGGTTCAGTCCACCCAACGTGCCCACACATCATAAGCAATCCAATCACCAGAACACAGGAAATTACACCCCTTGGCAGACAGACAGACAGACAGACAGACAGACAGACAGACAGACAGACAGACAGACAGACAGACAGACAGACAGACAGACAGACAGACAGACCAGAGCGGCTGCACTGTTCAAAAATAAATGACAAAAGTAATGGAAAAATCTCAGCCATCTCACCCTTTAAAAGAACATTCTAATGCATGAGTGGACCTTGATTTTTTTATAATATGTTTTTGAATGTATATTTTATTTGAATGTGAAATATCCCTTTAAATATGGAGCAGTGCAGGGATCTCTGACGTCAGTTTTAAACTACTGACATTGTGTTGATGATGTACAGTACAAACATGAGCATACGTCAGGGGTGTCCAAACTTTTTTCAAAGGGGTCCATATTATAAAATATTAAAACACCCAAAGGCCAATCAACTATGAAAAAAAAAATAATAATAATAATAAAAAATTATTTGACCCCTTCATAATGACAACAAGGAAAAGCTAATGAATCCTGACAAATTATACTCTGGGAAATGCCCAGGTGAATAAAAAAAACTTCAATGTAAAAATGTCCCATACTGTTGGGCGAGCCATTCATTAATACAATTCAGGTATGAAGCCGCGGGCCACGTAAAATTCTTCCCTGCACTTTGGAAACACTTTGGACACCCCTGTGAATGGAGTTATATACTGTAGTTTCAATGTAAACACTGCCACTCATACTTCCAAAGTGGCACAAACATGACGCAAAGCTAAATATACATGACGCAAAGCTAAATATACACTACCTCCGTGATAGATAGTAGTGATGATGGAACACACAGGACTACAAGCCCTTAGGGCTTTTTGTGTTATCCTTCTAGCACCATTTGTATAATCGTACCAATGTAGCCTACCTTGTTGTAGTATTCAATCAATCGATCAATGGTGGTGATCATGTTTGTAAATTGTAATTGATTGAAACATGACGCAATTACGTATATTGTGTGTGTGTGTGTGTGTGTGTGTGTGTGTGTGTGTGTGTGTGTGTGTGTGTGTGTGTGTGTGTGTGTGTGTGTGTGTGTGTGTGTGTGTGTGTGTGTGTGTGTGTGTGTGTGTGTGTGTGTGTGTGTGTGTGTGTGTGTGTGTGTGTGTGTGTGTGTGTGTGTGATTGTGTTGAGGGACCAGACCTGGCCTAGGGGCAGTGGTTTTCAACGCTTTTCATGTCAAGGCCCATTTATTGGGCATTTGAGCCACAGACCACCATTTGATGACAGACTCTCAGACCCAAAACTAAAGAATATTTTGTTATCGTTGGATAACATTTTGTTCACAACAAGCAACAAGCAAAATAACAGTTCTTCTACATTCTCTAACAGGCTTCTTGTAAATTAAGTTGTGCGCTAATAATCTTTTAACTCTTGAGAGTGTAAAATGAAACCAAATAGACCTTTTCGGGTCCATTTGGTTTCATTTTATGCTCTCGAGAGTTAAAGATCTATAAAGGGTCCATTTGGTTAGCAACTCTCCATCATTTAGCTGGGGACCACCTGGAATGCCCTCAAGGACCACTGGTTAAGAACCACTACTATAGGGCACCAAAATGGTCTGAAACGTCCTTGGATAATGTGTTTTGTCCTAGACTTGAGTATTGTCACTCAGCAGGCTCTTGGTGTCATCATATCAGCTGTCTGTCTGGACAGCAGCCACTCAGGCATTCACAGGCCCTCCAGTCTGATCTGTGGCTCCTGATCCATGACGAGGCTGTGAGTGGAGGTCGTACCTGACCGGCATCGAGCAATGCCGATTGGGAGGGAGCGGATCATTGCTGCAGGCTCTTATCAGCCTTGTATCAACAGTGAACCTGCCAATATTTTGGTTGTCGCTACAGTACAGTACAGTACACGATGGTGAAGGGAGAGGAAGGAGAACAGTAATTAAGCTGCATCATTTCAACGTTTCCCTGCGTTAGAATATTAAATATGTATTTTTATGGATGTAAAGGCCTCTGGCCTGTCACATATTAGTCACATCCTGTATAGAATATGTTTCATCTAATGTTCTAATTTTGTCCTGTATTTATAATGCCCTTAGGCAGTTACTATAGCGTGTGCATGATAATGACGCACACAAAATAACACAGATAAGAATTGTTTTGACATAATACAGTACATGATCTATGTAGGAGTTCATTTTAATGATCAACCGATGACTTTGTATTCGGACGATGATTTTTTTTAATGGACCACTTGGCTAATTACAGCTTCATGTGGGAATATTGAGCGAGCATGGAGGCTAAAAACAAACACAGCTGTAGCGTTGGAATGCAAGCACACTGCCAATTGGGCCAGATAGAGGGTGGTGGTTACACTATCTTTCATATCTTCAACAACACCCTCAGCACCGTCCACCATTGTAGCTTGCAGCATTGCAGCTTCTCTCTCGCTGTGCTGCTCCGTGCTGCAATGCTGTCGCTTGAATATCATGCTCTAATGGGCTTTGTTCAAAAGTGTGAGGAGTTTTCAAGATGGGGCTACGGTACAGTCCTATTCGTCTGTGCCTCAATCTCAAAATGACATTGATGGGTACCTATGGGTATTTATGTTAGACACACCCACAGACACACCCCCAGATTCTCAGCCACACCCACAGGTTTATTTTAATATGTGGAGTGGCTATTCAACCACCAGGTGGCGTCGGCCCATGATGAGCAGAGCTGCATGCACTGAGTCTTAATATGTAGCTTCTAGCAATATGCAGTAAATTTGTACTGTAAACTAAAGTATCAATACTGTAATATTGAAATACATTGAAATACATACTGTTACAAGTAATATTTATTTGAGTAAGCGGTTAGGGTCCATTTGGTTCCATTTCTACACTCTAAAGTTAAATTATCATTGGTGTTACAATATAAATATTGGGGGTCCCAGAGATATAAATGCCATTAAATGGGGGTCCATACTCCATAGACTAATGCATGTCAAACTGGGGGTCCTTGAAATTAAACGGGTTGAGAGTCACTGCTATAGCATTAAAAACCTTCTCTTATGGGGGTCCCTGGCATATCTTTTCAAATGGGGGTCCCTGGCATATCTCTTCAAGTGGGGGTCCCTGGCATATATTTTTCAAATGGGGGTCCCTGGCATATCTTTTTCAAATGGGGGTCCCTGGCATATCTCTTCAAATGGGGGTCCCTGGCATATCTTTTTCAAATGGGGGTCCCTGGCATATATTTTTCAAATGGGGGTCCCTGGCATATCTCATCAAATGGGGGTCCCTGGCATATCTTTTTCAAATGGGGGTCCCTGGCATATCTTTTTCAAATGGGGGTCCCTGGCATATCTTTTTCAAATGGGGGTCCCTGGCATATCTTTTTCAAATGGGGGTCCCTGGCATATCTCTTCAAATGGGGGTCCCTGGCATATCTTTTTCAAATGGGGGTCCCTGGCATATCTCTTCAAATGGGGGTCCCTGGCATATCTTTTCAAATGGGGGTCCCTGGCATATCTTTTTCAAATGGGGGTCCCTGGCATATCTTTTTCAAATGGGGGTCCCTGGCATATCTCTTCAAATGGGGGTCCCTGGCAACTCTATCTCTCTCCCTCCCTCCATCTCTCTCTCCCTCCCTCCATCCCTCACTCCCTCCCTCTCTGCCTAAACAGTGGTCCCTGAGGGGCTCCAGGTGGTCCCCAGCTAAATGGATAGTTGTTAACCAAATGGACCCTTATAGATATTTAACTCTATTAAATGTACTCTATTACAAATAGTGGCATAGATAGTCAGGGTCTGTCTGTCTGTCTGTCTGTCTGCCAAATTACAATATTTGCCTCTGAGATGTGGAGTAGAAGTAAAAGTATTGGAAATCGGTAATACTTTAGGCTCTTTGGATGCAAGAGAATATAGAGTATTTTAATTCATATTTAATGATGTTCAGGAGTTTAATACATTATGTGAGCTGAAATGCTTCACAGTTTCCTGGCAAGACAGTTCATATTACCCCACCCCCCACGGCGCATCCAACACCTTTAGCTGTGTCCCAAACAATGGAGCCAGGGTGAAATGTTATTCACTTCAAACTGTGCTCTCCTATGTTTTTTCCCTGCACACTGTTCTTAAAGGATTCAATCAATCAATTACATGAACCCTAACGCAATGTTGTTTGTTTTGAATGTATATATCATTAGTTTTCATGTTCCATTTAGGTTATTTTTTATTGTAATATGGGGTATTTGTAAGGGAATTAAAATGTTCAGAAGTGACAGACTACACTATGCATCCACTGCACACAAAATGGAGTGGAAACTGAGTTACATGTCCTAACCGTACAGAACTTCTGGGCTGTACGTTTTGATTAATTGAATACACAATATCAATGGAAACAGGCCATATCTTGGGGTTAATCCTTTTGGTAAATGGTAAATTGTGCTTTTATATAGCGCTTTTATCACAATCGCTTTATATAATACTCTTGTTTGTATTCAACTTGACTTTATGTGCGTGTTTCTTACAAATAAAGTAGTCAATCCATCAATGAGTTATACAATGGAATCCTCATTTATCTCTGAGAGTGTAGCCTACAGGAGTCTGGTTTGAACTGAAATGTACTTCATGTCAAACTGTAGGTGCTTTCCTGTGCTTCCCTCCCTGCATACCGTTCATAAAGTATTAAATCAATCAACATGAACCCTAACATTAGGTTGTTTGTTTTGAATATATCATTAGTTTCCACTTTCCATTTAGTTTAGTTTTTTATTGTAATATGGGGTATATAACTGATTGATTAATTGACTCGGTTATTTAACAGTTTGCAATAAACAAGCACAGAAAGTACATCTTGGTGGTGTGTAGCGAATCTTGTGGACCAGACCCATTGCAAGATGCTGTACTCTGTTGTCAACCCTAAGCCCTTCCAGCCTTTCAAAGTGTGGAGGTGTTAGTTGGATTCGGGGGTTGAGGCCAAGTAGTAGCCTGACCAGCTTATTAGCATGTCTAAAGAGACAATTGAAGCTGGAGATCCTAGTGAGTTCTGTCGGAGTAGCACAATAAGCATTTAGAAATTCAAAAGAATCTTGAGTAAACAAATTAGGAGGGAAGGACAGATTTACAGACATACCAATAGTAGTGAAAAGTCTTTTTACTTTTTTTCAGTAACGCACGCACACACACACACACACACACACACACACACACACACACACACACACACACACACACATAAATATCCTGCTACCCTAATAGACAGGGGTACATGAGCACCTGGCCGTTCATTCGTGCTCTATCTCCGACCAAGCCACACTTCCACCACACACCTCTCTATGCAAAATAAAACCTGCACACTCCCACAAAAGACATAGACTACATTGCATTCGCCAAAAATGTCTTCTTTACTGTTTAAATATTACTTTTCTGAAACACGCTATTCTTGCTCAACCTCAACAGCCTACGTCAGAATCGTCATGTTGGCGTCTACTACGCCAACTACGTTCACTTAATGGGGCCAGTCCTTCACAGTGACACACGCGTTAGATCAACCACGCGACCGGGATGGTTTCTACCCCTCAATGTCGTGCCTACTCTACACTGCCATCCCAAGTCCCCTCCCCCTTTCACTGCTCCTGTGTGTGACCTGTGAACTACTCTCTGATATAACATAACAACATAACATGAGTAGCTCTTTGCCTGCCTGCCTGTCTGTCTGTCTGTCTGTCTGTCCATGAGTAGTTATTTGTCTGTCTGTCAATGAGTAGCTGTCTTACTGTCTGCCTGTCTATGAGTAGCTGTCTGCCTGCCTGTCTATGAGTAGCTGTCTGTCTGCCTGCCTGCCTGTCCAATTGTCCATGAGTAGCTGTCTGTCTGCCTGTCTGAGTAGCTGTCTGCCTGCCTGCCTAATTGTCCATGAGTAGCTGTCTGTCTGCCTGTCTATGAGTAGCTGTCTGCCTGCCTGCCTAATTGTCCATGAGTAGCTGTCTGTCTGCCTGTCTATGAGTAGCTGTCTGCCTTCCTGCCTGTCCAATTGTCCATGAGTAGCTGTCTGTCTGTCTATGAGTAGCTGTCTGCCTGCCTGCCCAATTGTCTATGAGTAGCTGTCTGTCTGTCTATGAGTAGCTGTCTGCCTTCCTGCCTGTCCAATTGTCCATGAGTAGCTGTCTGTCTGTCTATGAGTAGCTGTCTGCCTTCCTGCCTGTCCAATTGTCCATGAGTAGCTGTCTGCCTGCCTGTCCAATTCTCCATGAGTAGCTGTCTGTCTGCCTGTCTATGAGTAGCTGTCTGACTGCCTGCCTGTCCAATTCTCCATGAGTAGCTGTCTGTCTGTCTGTCTGCCTGTCTATGAGTAGCTGTCTGCCTGCCTGCCAGCCAGCAAGTTGGTTAACAGAAAATAAATTGTTATGGCTGAGTAAAATAAAATACAATAAACACAATTTGCCTGAAAATAGATTACCCAGCTATGACCTTTTTCATGAAAAAAAATGAGTAGTGATATGGCTGACTGAGTAAAATAAAACAATCTACCTGAAAATAGATAGCTATAAGTGAAGAGCAATTTCCGCAATTACCATTTCCGCAATTTCCACAATTTCCATTTCCGCATTTTCCTCAATTTCTGAGGTTGAGTATCACTGCTGTAAGCCCATGTGGGCTGGGCGCCTTTGGTGCATGACACAAAAAAAAAGAAATCTATCTATCTATTCAGGCCCATTCAATTAATCTATCACTACATTAGTTGCCTGTTCAAACTAAACTACACTTTATGAAATCATTGTTGCAGCCTACACACATATATTCAGGCCCATTCAGAACACATTTCCCAAATCTCAGTGATTAATCCACACATCGCTCTGTGTGTGTGTGTTGGCGTGTGTGTGTGTCGCGTCGCCCTCCAGCTGCAATTGCGAGTGTGCGCTGTGTGCAGGGCACACTACTGAGTTTAAAAACACAGCTGAAACATGAAGTGGAGTCTGTCAACTCCAGCAATTTCTTTCTTCCCATATTGCGCTGCAACGACACTGGGATGAGGCCCCCGAAGGGGGCCGAAATTCTAGTATATATATATATATATATATATATATATATATATATATATAAAGCTCCTTTGAATTTAATTTAATTTAGATTTTCTGTCTCATTTCAAGTTTTCAAATATATAAAAATATTTTGAAAATAGCAGATCCACAAGCTCACACGCTATTTTAAAATGGTGTATAGTTGTTAATGTGTATTTTATTTACTTCTACTCCATTACATCTCAGAGGCAAATATTGTATTTGTACGCCACTACATTTATTTGCAAACTTTAGTTAATGTACAGTTAATGTACAGTCCTCAGAACAGGGGGTATTTAATTGCAAACATTTCATCAATAATCATCAAGACAATATTCAGATTAAAGAGACACGCCAAGGACCCCCCACCCGAAGAGACACGACAGGGACCCCCACCCGAAGAGACACGCCAGGGACCCCCCCTCCATAGACTAATGGCTATAGCTCTAAAAACCTTCTCTTATGGGGGTCCCTGGCATATCCTCTCAAATGGGGGTCCCCGGCACATCTCCCAAACGGGGGTCCCTGGCACATCCCTTCAAATTTTCATTAAATTTGCAAGCTGTATAGTTGGGTGGGGGGGTGTTAAGGATTCAAATTAAAAAAGGGCTAAAGTAGCAGATCTACAAGCTCAAAATAATCAATAATCATCAAGACAATATTCAGATTAAAGAGATATGCCAGGGACCCCCACCTGAAGAGACACGCCAGGGACCCCCCACCCGAAGAGACACGCCAGGGACCCCCACCCGAAGAGACACGCCAGGGACCCCCCCTCCATACTCCATAGATAGACTAATGCATGTCAAACTGGGGGTCCTTGAAATTAAACGGGTTGAGAGTCACTGCTATAGCTGTAAAAACCTTCTCTTATGGGGTCCCTGGCATATCCTCTCAAATGGGGGGTCCCTGGCACATCCCTTCAAATTTTCATTAAATTTGCAAGCTGAATACTGCACTGGCCTCTGTCCTACTGCCCTACTGCCACCTACTGTCTGTTTATTATATTACACAGTAGGTGAAAAGAAAACTCCCCTTAAGACTAAACCACACCCATAAGAGGTGTGACTTCCATAGGTACCCAGGTACTTTTAAATACCTAGAGGTAACTATGGGTACTGGGCCGGCATAAACCAAGGGAACCCCACTGTAGCTGTGATTTGGGTTTAGTCTCTCGTAATTGCTTCATCATTATATTGGCTGGAGCTATTTTGAATCCCATGGCTCAGAGCCAGATGCCAGTGAATAATCATGCCCCCCCTTGCTGATGAAGATGACTGGTTTAAATTAGACTTAAGTGGTTTCAAGGGTATTTGAGTGGAGAATGAGATGCAAAAATGCGCACTCTTCCATGGCCTTGCGTTAGACTAGAGTCTAACGGTTAGACCCTCATAATAGCTCAAATTCAGCAACAAGTCCCATTTAATGGGACTTGAATTTTAGCTATTCGTTTGTCATCTTGTGTTTGTGCTTCGGGTAAAAATTCCCACCTCTCCTCTCTGGTCTCTTCAACTGGTTGAAGTTCAAATAGGGATTAGGGTGTGAGGCTTGGATGGTGTTCGTGCGTGCGTGCGTGCATGTGTGTGTGCGTGCATGCGTGCGTGCCTGCGTGCCTGCCTGCGTGCCTGCCTGCCTGCTTGTGTGCCTGCCTGTGTGCGTGCCTGCTTGCCTGCGTGGCTGCCTGCCTGCGTGCCTGCCTGCCTGCCTGCGTGCCTGCTTGCCAGTGCCTGTGGTGAGGATCATGATACTCAATCAATAGCCATCACAGGGTGTTTGAATCCCTCCCAGGCAGACTAGAGAGAATGGCTGTTTTCTCAACCGAATCACCTGGGACTTCCTGTCATTCATTCTTTTTTCTCACCTCACCATTTCACTCTTCACACCTGTCCCTCCCATCCGTCCTTTGTCTCGCCTGCCATCCTCCTCTCTGCATGTATTTCTCATCTTGCAAGCTGCCTCCCGTTTTTATTTTGCATTCTATTTTTAGCTTTCCCGCCGTTGCTGTCTCGCTCTCCCTCTCTCTCTCTCTCTCTCTCTCTCTCTCTATACACAGTGATATGATATGATATGAATCGTATATACACATACATACAATGCAGGCCACAGCGCAATCCAGCCAATATGCGCATATATGGAGATATCAATTTAACCCTTTTATGCCCATATATGGCAGTCCCTAATGTCATGTCAGTATATGCCCACATTATGGTTATGACCCTTTTGTACCCATATATCAATCAATCAATCAATCAATCTTTATTTCAGACCCAGGGAGATCCATATCACAAACAATACAATATAAAATGAAATAAATAAAATATAATACACTCTGTTCAGTTTCTGACAAACAAGTGCGCCAATGGTTCCACAATCTAGATGAGAATCTGACATATATTACAGCGATGATGTCGTTTATTGACTCAGATGCCCTACACATGAACCTGTACATAAGGTTACGTAGTACAGCAGAGCAGGTAGGTACCCCGGCACTAACAAACATCTGGCTAGCACTGGGGCTTCTTGGCACTCTCTCAGCAGCAGCCTCATACAGTCATTATAGGCCACTGTGAGTCTTCTGATGCTGCTTTGTCTATAGATGAATTCAGAAACGTGTCTCATGGTCGCAGCTTACGTAATACCCAATCTTTCTGTTTTATGAACACAAGGCTACTTTATACCTCATATTTTAAATGCTTAGTATGGTATAGGTATAAAGTACAGCAGCCTTGTGTTCATAAAATAGAAAGATTGGTTATTGGGTAAGACTGACGTTATATATCTTTCAGGACCTTTCACTGCTTTGTCTCAACCATTACTCTATGGCTCTGCTCTCAGCCACCGCAGTGGATATTTTGACATTTCGTTTTATTTTTATTTTTATGTTGCCGCTACTGTTGGAGCATCCATAAACTACACAGGTTCATCCCAATGTTCTGGGCATGTTTGTAATGTTAGTGTTAGTAAAAAGCAGGTAAAAGAGGAACATTTGAGGCAGACTGTACATCAGTCACTCTACCATTCACCTTAGTAGAAGAGGTTTTTTAAGAGGCAGGTTTACCCCGCAGTTATGTCTGCTCCGCCTACAGGAAATACGTAAGCTGCGACCTTGAGACCCGTTTCTGAATTTGTCTATACTGGCACCAAAGGTGTGCAGTATACAGCAGTGTAGGCTATAGAAGGATTTAAAGAGCCATATCTTCACAGGTACAGAGCACATGCTACATTTGCGACACAGCATGTTTGCTTGGGCAGCTTTTGTCGCGGTCTATAGATGTCCTTGTCATCTGAAAGATCATCAGAGATGATATGGCCCAAATAAGTGATCTCACAGCACACAGGGCAGTGCCAGCCAGATGGAATTCAGGAAAGACTGAATGTCTGTCCCTACTTCGGATAATCATGATTTTACTTTTCTTAGCGTTGTATTTTATATTAAAATCAAGACCATACTGTGAGCATACGCCCAGGAGCTGTTAGAGACCAGCACGGACTGAAAAGGACCAAATCATCCACATACATCAGGTGATTAATTAGTGAGTCACCACCAACCCTGAGCCCATGTAGAAGAGATGTTATGTAGAAGTGGTTGGTATTTTATGACCTTGGTCATAAAGGCTTCATCTAGGCTATGGTCAAAGGTGCAGGCAATCTCTAATACAGACACTACTCTGGACTCTTCATCAACCACAACAATATCTGGTGTATTAGCTGTCAGAGATGTAAAGGTATCTGGGTTATCACAGAGTTGGAACATGGGTGGAATGACCCTGGAATGTTTGTACATTCTCACTGAAGATGCATGATATTTTGATATGTCCTTTGCTATGAGTTCCACTATTCTATCATGGCGTGCTATATCATGGTGTGCTATATATATACACATTCCTTTGTATGCATAACAGCCGTTCAAGATGTGTGACAGCTTGTTTCATTGATCTGTTCTGTGGTGTGGTGCAAGCAATGAGGGACCTGAGTGGTGGGGAACCAGATGGAAAGATGAAGTCTGGTGGGAAGGACTTGTAGTCTGGCCTTAACTGTGAATGTGATAATGTCCTCATTGAGTGCAGTGTTCTTAATGAATGCGTGTGATACAGAGTGATCAGTGTAGGGAAGACATGCAAGTTTCCCTTGGAGTTTTAGTCCAGTCCAGTGTTGTTGTTGTTGTTGTTGGTGTTGGTGTACATCCATGAAGACTCGTCTGGCACCTGTAGCTGTTAGCAGGTGACTGTGTCCAGCATACGTAGGTGACCGTTGCCCTGACCTGGGTGAGGGGGTCAGTTATAATGTCCTCAGAGACCCTCACAGTCTCTGCGTTAGACCGCACCCACTCCAGGGACACTCCAGACACAGAGGTCATTTAGGTCTGGCCAGTCCGACCAAACCCCAAAGCCAGCGGAACGGCCGGGTGTTCAGTTTCCCGCTGGGTTTCTCCAGAAGCCAAGAAAGTGTGTCTCTAACTCCCTGGCCAGTGGGACCTTACACCTCTTTAGGTCCAGTCAAAGTGTGTCTCTAACTCCCTGGCCAGTGGGACCTTACACCCCCTTAGGTTCAGGAACAGGGAGGATCGAGACAGCTCACTAACATCCTTGTCGTCGTTGTTCAGCATTTTTGTGAGGTGAGAAATCCTCATGCTGGTATAGATCCATTCCACGTTTGGGACCTCCAACCGTCCCCGTCCCTCCCACTGTGGATGAAACATTATGTCGCGGGTGCTATGTGAGTTGAGTCCAAACCATTTTCGCACTATAGGCTCACACACACACACACACACACACACACACACGTGTTGATGTTTTTATTTTTATTTTTATATATAAATGCCTTATACTTAATAAAAAAACTGTCGCAAAAAAAACTAAAGTGGTGAAAATGACATGGCAGATCTGACATGTTGTGAGTTTGTAGATCTGCTATTTTCACTATTTTAATTTGAATAAATAATAATAAAAAAGGAACGGTTTTGGACAAAAGGTCTCCACTCGACAGCAGCAATATAAAATACGTCCCTATCTCTATTAGTCAAGCTGCCATTGATTGATTGATTGATTGATTGATTAGTTTGTTAGACAAATGTAAAAACGGTCAAACAGTCAAAAACTTAGGGCTATATCTTGTGCAACCCCTTAAAATTGTTCCAATACCCGACCTACAAGCTGTAGGTCGGGTACAGTAGATCAGCTACTCGAACTATTTTAAAATGTTTTTCAAAATAGTAAAAGAAAATGGCAAATAGGTTTAGGGATAAGGGGTAAGGCAAGGCAAGATAGGGCCCTGATAGAATAATAAAATAAAATAAAGTCCTTGCGGTCATGTTTCCATTTAGGCCAAATGCCCCATTTTATTCCTGTTCCTAAAAATGTTAAGAGTCTGTTGAATAATACACAAGCTTCCCTAGAGGTGTATTTCTAATGCATAATCATATTTTCCTTTTCAGGTTTCAGTCCTTTAGGCTATAGTCATATTATGCAGAACCAGGTTACACTCTACAATAAAATTCTTCTTGACACCATTGAAAAAAATGTGGAAATGTATCATCTAAAAATATATATATATTTAAAACAAATGATTAAATATGTCATTTATCATAATACTATATAAAATATATGCATTATGTTGTAGTGATGTCAGGGTGGTGTAGTGTATGTCTGCTCATCTTCCAGATTCCATGATAATGATGTGTAGTGATGTGGCGGCCGTTAGCAACATACAATCTTGAACAAATATTAATGTGACATGTTACAAGTAATGACATTATGCTCTAGGAAGTTGAATGCAGGCATTATGTACAGTGCAGACATCTGCACATTGACAGAAGTTCCTGTCAACTAGATCTCAGATATACATTTGCACTTAGAGTTCCTAGCACTGCACACATACAGTAAAGGACACAAGTGGATTGACTGGAATTTATGATAAACAAATGTTGTGGCTGTCTTAAGCCAAGTGCAGTGTTGTTCATTTGTTAGATCAATACCCGAGCTTTCCTTTTGTTTTTCTCATTTCCCTCTTGTTGACATACCATTCTGTTAGCTTTACTTTTTTTATTGAGACAATAAGCCAAGTTACAGAGAAAAGCTCACCAGTGGGCATCGTGCCGTTGCTCCATGCAAGCTAGTATTCTGTTGCTGATCATTTTAGTGGGGTGGCGGTGGCTCAGTGGCTGGCTGGGAACCGCAAGGTTGCCAGTTCGAACCCTGGCTCCCCCAGAGGTAGCATTGAAGTGTCCCTGAGAAAGACACTGAGCCCCTTATTGCTCCCGATGTGCAGGTTGGTGCCTTGCATGGTTTCCTCTGTCATCGGTGTATGAATGTGTGTGTGAATGGGTGAATGTAATGCACAATCTGTAAAGCACCTTGAATAAAGGCGCTATATACATGCACCATTTACCATTTAGTAGAGATCAGAGTCAGAGATCAGGGATTAGAGTCATTCAATACACTTCTGTGTATGCAGCTGTTTAAACTATGTTCACAGTTTGTTTTTCATATGGGCACAGCCAGCGCGGTGGAAAAAGGATTCACATTTTGTACTTGAGTAAAAGTACCAATACTGCAATGTAGAAATATTCAGTTACAAGTAAATATCTGGAATTCAAAATTGACAAAATGTAATTGAAGTATAGTACTCTTTAGGCAGAATGTCCCATTTCAAGTTTTCAAAAAGTATTTTGAAAATAGCAGATCTACAAGCTCACAATGCATCAACGCATTGTGAGCTTGTGGATCGGCTATTTTCAAATGGCCGAAATGTGTGTAGGACTGAAGTGGTTATTGTATGCTTTTTTAATACTAATCAAAATCTACATAGTAACTAAAGTTTTCAAATTAATGTAGTGGAGGAAAAGTACAATATTTTGATCCCAGATATAGTGGAGTAAGTATACTGTAGGTAGTAAGTACTAAGTACCAGTAAGTAAAAGTATTGGAAATTGGAAATGCTCCAGGGAAGTAAAGGTGCCTCAAAGTTGTACTTAAGTACAGTACTTGAGTAAAAAAAATTACACCACTGGGCACAGCATTGAATCAGTGTTGACTGTTCTATTTCAGGTTGATACTGATTATACTATATATGTGCGCTCTCTGGCTTAGTTTTCGCTGTGTGTGACTGATATAATGTTTCTCTGTGGCACGCAGTATTGTCACAATTTGTCAGTCATGTCTGTTTAAAGGGTCTAAACAATAAGCCTGCAACATCCACAGCGTGGGCTGCATGTGGACTGAAAACACTGCAGAGACTGTCATCTCGCAGGAGTCACAGCTACAGTAGTGCACTTCACAAGTCTACAGTGTGCCGTATAGCTCTCTTGCTGTATGCTGAAGCTGGTCATGCAGGCGGCCGGCTGGCACCGCAATTTTAATTTCTATAAGCTCTACAAGGACTCATACACAACTTTTGATGTTTTCCATAATATATGTTTTCCCAATGATAGCTGTCTGGCTGTGTGTTTGTGTACTTGGTCGTTATGTGTGAACAGGCAGTCACAGAGCTTTTATATTTATGTCATTATTGGAAGGCCCTCTGCTTGCTGTCTGTCGTTGCTGTTGTTCAGCGTGGTCATTGGGAAGGTCTGGACAAGCCAGTCATGGAGCTGCTCTCCCTGAAGGCCGCCCCACCCAGTCTGTAAGCACTGTAAGCACACTTAAGCCGCAAAAAACCCACCTTGCCCAGGTGTCTCTTCTGGGGTTTTAAACAGCTGGTGGTTGTAAACGATGCTCACGCACGGCTGCAACTTGACGCACCGGCAAACAAACGAAAACGCTTTGACGACACTGCAAGTTGAAACCACGCATGAGCGTCATTTCCATCCATCAGCTGTTTTTAAACCAGGAAGCAACGCCTGGACTAGGCGTCTTCTTGCCGCTTCTTGGCGCATGTATGTGCCCGCGCCCTAAGAGAGCAAAGCATTCAGTATGGAGGATCCAGCCCTCTCGAGGACCACAAAACTAGCAGTCTCCTCAGTAGCAAATTATCCTCTTAGCCAAGAAAAGATCCACTTATCCAACAAGACGATGCCAGAGGAACTATATATATATTCTGTTGAATGGAGGACCCACCTCGCTAAATGTGTATCAGAGCATCACTTTCAGGGAAGCAGATGAAGAGGGCAGGACCAGTTTTGACGGATCCCATCCCTATTCCCTGCAGCCAAGTGTCAAGAGATTACCTGCACTTTTGCCAGATTTTGAGAGACGAATCGAACAAGCGGCCAGGTCTATGAAAACAAGCCCAAAATAAGTGACTATATACAGTATGGTATACACTTTGTCTTGTATATACCACATGTATATACTGTATTAGACACATATTTTGGTGCATTAAATCCATTTCAAGGCAGGACTTAAAACAGAGTCCAAAGGTGGTGATAATAAAAAGACTTGGCAACACTGATTACCTGCACTGTGACACATGTGAAGCACCTGTAAGAGTAATTAGCTTTTCCAGTACAAAACTCCCCATGGACTTCACTTTTCAAAGCCTTGCCATTATTGCCATGGTTACAGCAGATGATGCACCCGGTGGTTGAAATCAAGCTTGTGTAGGACTCTCTAGAGAGCCTTCTCTCCGCTAGCTTTGTGGATTGCAGGGCCTTTAGAGTGATACTGCAGTCATAGTCGGGGAAGGACTCTCCAAATCATATTTTATTTGACTTTGATGAGCGTAATCAGGAGACCCATCAGGTGGAGGACTGACCCTACACAGCTCATTAAATAATAGCGGTGGCATTTATACTTGAAATTAGCATAGTGGAAAAACATGGCTTCAAAGATGATGGATGTAAGCTAAATGTAATTTTTCACCCTCCCCCACCCTTCCATCCTTTCTTATCACCACCTCTCTCTATCTATCTCTATCTCTATCTCTATCTCTATCTCTATCTCTATCTCTATCTCTATCTCTATCTCTATCTCTCTCTCTCTCTCTCTCTCTCTCTCTCTCTCTCTCTCTCTCTCTCTCTCTCTCTCTCTCTCTCTCTCTCTCTCTCTCTCTCTCTCTCTCTCTCTCTCTCTCTCTCTCTCTCATCTCCTCTCGATCTTCTTTGGCTCAAGGGAAAGAGGAAGCCAGGGGTGGAGACGGCCGACACACCTGATTCGTCACGTGGGCGAGGGGAGAAGAAAGCCATCAAGTAGGTGTCTGGCAACAGGATGGGACAGAACAGTCCCATGATAATCAACACTTTTGGCTCTGCCGCTCATTACATGATCCGCAAATCAAAACACGTTCAACAAAGTTCTCCATCAGGGCATTATCTCTGAAAGGGGTGGGGTGGGAGCAGTGTAGACATGGAAGAAAAATAATAATAATTAAGTGATTTAATCGTAAATTGGTCCTGCATTATCTTACCTGTGTTGGTGATTTTCTTGAGTCTTACAGCGGTTATCTTCACCTCTGTTATCATTGAGTTGTAAGATAGAAAGTGTCCCTAAGTGTGGGCCTTTAGCCAAGTCTCTGAAAAGCTTGCCAATGATTTAAGCCGGTAAATACAGGAGCAGAAACAACCCTGTACTTGCTCTATAGAAGGGTGTTTCCCCCCACCCTGCTAATCCACTCCACATATACATTTAGGAGGTTTTCCATTTTTTGCCTCTTACAGTTCCTGCAGTCTCTCAATTAAGGAAGTTCATAGGTTAGTACAAGAAAATGTCAGCTTTGTAACACTATAAGAATTATGCATTAACAGCCTTTATTAACCCCTTCAACTCAACACCTTCTTTTTTACTTCTGTCATCTCTCTTATGTTTGGGCGTGTGCTTACATATTATTTGACTTTCTCTGTGTGGAGATGGTATCAAGTGTGAAGGATGGGTATTCTGTGAACGTTTCTTTTCCTTTTTTCTTTCTTTCTTTTTTCCTTGGCTCCCCAGGATCTCTGAATTTGTATATTTCCCTCCACACTGGCTCCAGCGGCATTGGTGTGCTCTCTGTTTATCATTTCAGCTTTTAAACTCTTCTCTGTGCACATGGCAGCCCCCCTGCTCTGTTCCTTGCTGCTCTAGCTTTAACCACTGCTGTGTGACTCTTATGACATCAGTGATTCTGCTCACCTCTTCCCCCTCTTTGCCTGTGGTTTACCTCTTCTCTCTGCCTTTGAGTCTTATGCTCTGTCATGCTTACTCACTTTTCACACCAAGGGTGACTGAGCCAGATGTCTCCATGCTTACCGAAATGTGTATTTTGACAGTGGTGGTGCCAGATGAACCGAATCTATTTCATGTATGTTGTATAGTATGTGGTGCTTAGACCATGATTCTTCATCTTTTCTCTCCTTGTCTATCTGTCTATGAGACAGCACATTGTTCTATGATTTGACCACTTCACAATAAGAAGTTCGTCGGGTCCGGCTGAGCACTGCTGTATAAGGCTGACTTCCCTCCTCAATATAGCCAAGAAGAACCTGTGTGATTCGCCCATTGTGTGAAGGGTCAATCAGTGCCTCCTGTCCATTGTTGTGATACTCTGACCTGTCTTTCTCTCTGGCCACACAGTGAACTAGACAGAGACTTTTGGAATAACAATGACAGCAGCACAGTGCAGCAGAGGTGGAGCTCCTATCCGCCCAAGGAGTTCCTACTAAACATTTCTCCCTATGCCCCATACGGAGATCCTCGCCTCACGCTCAAGTGAGTCTTGATCCAGCGCTGGTAAGAGACCCCCCCCCCCCCCCCCTCCACCACCACCACCACCCTCCCAAAGCAGGGCTGTAATGAGGCGGGGGCACCCTCAAAACCTAGGGCTGGGCAATTAACTGAAAATAATATGTTGAAACTGATTTTTAGAGCCAACTAATCGACTAAATTGATTTGTCTGATTGACCACTTGACCCTGTACTTCCTTGTAGGCTGCAATGGTGGTGTTCAAAAATAGTGAAAAAATAGACGATCTACAAGCTCACAATGCGTCACAGTGCGGCGCGTTGTGAGTTTGTAGATCTGCTTTGTTCATTATTTTATCTGTATAATTGTGCACTAATCAAAATTTAGGCAAAAGTTTGAAATAATCGTGTTATTGATTTGAAGGTCATATCGCCCAGCCCTTCTTTCACCTCTCCTTCCTCTTCTGTCATCTTCTTATCTCTCACCTTCTCTCCCCTCCCTTCCTCCACCATGGCATTCATCATATGGAAGAGTCTAAGCACTATGACACATACTGCGTTATATAAACATTGATTTTATAAGCCCTGCCAAGTTAAATCACATCCACCTTGTTTCATAAACTTGCATTTCCTTTTTTGATCTCCACCAATGACAGAAACAATAAGTCGTCTAATGTGCAGTATACACACTGGGAAATACTAATCGTTAGCCATGATTGCTCATAATCTGTAGGAAATGGGAGCGAGGGAAATGTCATAGACACATTACAGCATCGCCATGCCAGACATTCAGCTTTTCCCAAACACACAGCACTGACTGCAGCAAAACTCATCCAACCCACTCACTGACACTGGGCTAATTCTACCCCTACTGCTCAAGTCCTCTGACCTTTTAATGGATATCGAGGCGTGCATGTTCCGATGCCCCCCATTCCCTACAGCCCTGTCAGCCCGACTAACTCCTAACCTCTAACTTTCCATCTTTCACCTTTCTCCCATGGAGACTCCCATGGAGACGGACAACCCTTGTGGCACTCGTAACATCCCCGCACCCCTTCTGCAAATAGGTGTATGCTTTAACCTATCTTTCTCTACCTGTCTCTGTTTTTCTGTTTATCTTTCTACCTTCTCTCTGTGTGTGTCAACTGAAAGTATCGGTGGTTGTGCTTGTGGACGGTTGACCGTTACGCTAGGCACTAATGTGGTCACCAGTGTTCACCTGTATATGGTTTAGGGCTGTTCCATCTGTCATGGCTCCTCTCCTGATCCCCTTTTAATGCTAATGTATGATGTGTTCTCGCACTGTAACTGCATCTTTCTGGGTCCTTCTGATATATGCAAACTGTAGGTACAGAAACATTTGCCTGATGCCATGAGAGTTTAGTCTAATGATTAATTTATTTGTAATCAGTTTCCTGTTAATGCAACATACTGTAACAACTCAGTTGCCACTTGTGCGTGATAAGCTCACATTGAGAGAAGTTTCTAACAGTAGAGTAGACAGTCCTAATGCCAGCCACCTGTCTGGTAAACTAATGTTTAATGTCTTCAACAGACCAAGCATTGTAAACTGTGTGTAATAAAATGTCCATGCATGAGATTTTCCATTTGATATATATACCGGTATATTTATATATATCACTGTATGAAAGCTCTGCCTGAAGATGATGGCTGCTGATCTCCAGAATCTGCCTTTAGACCAAATTCATTGTCCTTGAAAATATCCCCCTGGGTGTGATTCAGGGCTCATAAATCTGTCTTTTCCATTGTCTCTGTCCTCCCCATAAGCTATGTTGCTGCCGTCAACTGGTAGAAAGTGGACACCGGTTCGGATCATTACAAACGGCTTGTTTTTAGATAGTGGGAGATATTGTTGCCATGATCCCGATAAGATACTGTAATGAGTTTGCCATTCAATTATAAGACGGAAAAGATTGTGTAGAATCTTATTAAGCCATGAGAGATGGCATGGCGAGAGGAGTTGCAGAGATTGACCTCCTAAATCCAAGCTACGTACAGTAATAGACACCTTCTGAGGTCATCGGCAACAATCAACAGGCGGACGGGGGGGCAAATCATTCCTCCTACCAGGATCCTGCTGATATCAGCAGCTTTCAATCTTTGTAGCATCGGGCCTCATTTATAAATGTATGGGCTTTGACATTCAATACCGACAATTGTTCAATAAACATCATCACTGGCTGTGACACAGCTTAAGGTAAATCATTATCATGATTTGACATGGCTAGTAGTTTGCCACGTTTTTAAGTGAGATAGCTGATATGAATCATAGTCTGTTTTTCTCTCATACATGTAGCATTCCGGCAGTCAACCGTTGAACTGTCAAATGCACACATACAGTACACAGAGACATCAGGTGGGTGCATACTGAAGCGTTCAAGATGACTTGTGGTCTTCATGTGCTTGTAGTTTGGAGAGTAATGACAGTAACCTTTGTAGTTGACTGCGTAAATGAGGCCCGCGGTGCGCTCCCTTCCCGCTCCAACTGTCGCTACGGCAGTGTTGTGGTGATTGATGTCTTTGCTACGTGTTGAGACAGGTCAATTGGTCAGGAATTTATATGAGAAAGGAGGGTGACCTTCCCAAAGGGACATGCAAGTGTGTTTTTCCCCCTAATCCCATCTTGCACTAGACTACCAGGTTCTCTCTTGTCTCTGCTGCACACCTCATGTCTCTTTTGTCTCCCTGTACACTTTGATACATATTAATGCATGGCAGTGGTGTCACCAGAGGGCACTACTGTGCTATATTTTTGATCATCGTTGATGTCCACTAAAGACCCGCACACACACACACACACACACACACACACACACACACACACACACACACACACACACACACACACACACACACACACAATTGGGAGAACTATATTCTCCCAATTTGGAACATTACAGGCCTATGACAAATATGAACTTAAATGTCTTTAGGTACACCTACTGTAAGAGATCAAACAGCAACCACCTGATATCTAGTTTCCTCCTGCAGAAAACTGGATTGACAATCAATAGTTTTATTTTGTTTATTTTTTTCAGTAAATGTGCAATTGCTGTGCGTTGCTGACGCATTACATTACAATCCTATTGATGCCAGTTGGCGGTCGAGTGACAAATAAACCCTGACAGTATAGCAAATAGCAGCATCTAAAAATAGAATTGAAGTCATTCTCAAGAGTAGTATTTGGATCACTTCTGCTGTACTAAAGCAGCAGATCCACCTGTATTTCAATGTATTATATATAGAGAGTAGTATTTGGATCACTTCTGCTGTACTAAAGCAGCAGATCCACCTGTATTTCAATGTATTATATATAGAGAGTAGTATTTGGATCACTTCTGCTGTACTAAAGCAGCAGATGCACCTGTATGTATTTCAATGAATGTCACCTTGGGAGGACTGAGTGCTTTGTCTGTTCTGTTTGTGTGGGGGAGCTGTAGTCAGTCGGTCCTCCCCTCTCTTTCTCCCGCAACGATTCAGACATTTACATTGTCCTGAATAACGGGTGCTGTTTCAAGAACTCAAGTGCCAGATAAACCAGCAGCATGCGGTCTCTCATGCTGGTCCCTACCAGATAAACCAGCAGCATGCGGTCTCTCGTGCTGGTCCCTACCAGATAAACCAGCAGCATGCGGTCTCTCGTGCTGGTCCCTACCAGATAAACCAGCAGCATGCGGTCTCTCGTGCTGGTCCCTACCAGTGCAAATGGGCAGCATGCTCCGGTAGTCATCCTCCGGCCCAGAGACTCCTTGCTGGTATTCCACCCTCCACAGGCTCCCAGTGAATACCTCCTGTCCTTTTTCTATCTCCCCCTCTTCCATCCCGACCCTCCTTCCCTTCCTCCCTCCCTCCCTCCAAACTGGGCTCTTTTTATCCGCCTGGCTGTCTCCCTGGACAAAGTAGACCTCCCTCTTTCTCATACTCGACACCTCGTTGGTCATGTGGTTTCTCAATATTCTCAATATATATCTCCCTGTGTGTTTTTTTTTCTCTCTCTCTCTCTCTCTCTCTCTCTCTCGTGCTCCTCCTGGGTGTTTTTTCTCCCCTCTCCTCCCGTGCCACACAATCGTGCCCCCCTGACGGTGTTAACACCCACAACACTCTCTCTCTCTCAGCGGGGCGGCGTTGGGGGGACAGAAAGGGGCAGCGGTTGGGCACGGGGATGATGGGAGGGGTCCTTGTCGAAGCGACAGTGCGAAGAGCGATGTGGCGGACGGCGCAAAGGCCGGGAGGTGGCAGACTGTCCAGAGCCACATGCAGTCCGGAGGACTGAGACCCAGCAAGTGAGTGCCGAGTCGAGACGAGTCTGTGAATAATGTCATAATTAATTACCAACCGGATAGAAATAACACATAATTTCCAATGCACACATGATCCATAATGCAAGTTATTTTTCACAGCCATGGCAGCTATACTGTATGATTGGTGCTATCAGTTGTGAGTTCTCATTTGGCTGCCGGTGGGACATACGGTACTGGCAGGTTAGATGAGCTGCATGACTGGAGCCCAGCTGTCCAGGTGTGTGTTGGTGTCAATTGAGGTTCATTGACTGGGAGGAATGTGCTGAAAATGACATGTGAGCGTGGCAAGCTAACAATAGCTGCTGGTGCTGTGTCACTGACTCGCATCCTCAGGTGACACAGTCTGTGGGGTTACAAGGCAAGCAGAGTGTGTTTTATTGACACTATAATATGGCCTGACAAATCACACCTACAGCTGATATACGGAAACACAATTTAAGCATCAATCACATTTTCACATAGCAAAATCCAACTGAAAGTTCTGAACTGAAATACTGTACTTACTCAGAAATGAGCTCCCAATCTATCAATTGACCAATTAGTGCTGAAAAGACATGTGAATGCTGAGCGCTTCCCGATTCCCGTGCTCTCCTCTCCTCTCCTCCAAAGCATGCTCTTATTTATAGGGCCTATATCTGGCGTATCACAAAACGAGGCGACTCATTTTCAGTTTCTCACTTCTCTTGCACCTTTCTTTAGCACTTTGTGCCTGTGATCCCCCCCACCCCACAACACATTTACTCACTATCTCTCTCTCACTCTACCTTCCCTGCTTCTCTCTTCCTCCTTTCATCTTTCTTTCTTGTTGCCCCCTGTCTATAATTGGATTCTATTTTCAGGCTGATGTAAGTGTCTCTGTCTCTTGTGCCTATGTCTCACACCCCATTTTCTCTCTTGTCTCTCTTCCACCCTCTCTTATCTGTCCCATCGTTCTGTTTCTCTCTCCTCCCATCCATCTCTCCGGCCCTTTCTATCACTCTGAAAAGCCACCCAGCTTCCTCTCGCATTTTACTTGCACCATAAACCGTCTTGGGGGGGGGGGGGGGGGGGGGGGGGTGTAACCTCACTTACACTTTTGAACTTTTGGACAGTGGTTGTTTAGTAGGATTGATAGGATTGATGAGGCTGAAAGCCTAGCGTAAAACTGCATTAGATGAAGTAATGCACAACAGAGTGGAGCTGTTTCTAACTGATGTGAATAGCACTCTCATCTGACCTAATTCCGATACCCTGGATTACAGGGCGATCTCTGAGGAGGAGGATATATTTAGAGGGTTGGGAAAGCATAACAAAAGAACATGATACAGGAAACTATGTTCCCATAATCAACCAAGCCAGCTGAACAATGTATGGCTGCATGCCGTTGGCGATCATATATTGAACTTTAACATTAGTGTCTTTGGCTTTCTGTCTCAGACTCTGATGTCGGAGTGAGTGATTGAGTTGTGAAGCCTCAGAGAAAGTTTCTGACGAGCAGTGTCTGTGAAGGGGAGGGTGTAGGGTGGAAAATGAGAGGCTGAGTGAGGGAGGGAGACTGTAGGACTTGGTTGGCTGCTGGGGATGTCTCTAGAGGTGTAGCATGTAGCCTATTTAAAAGAGGAAAAGATTTCGAGAGAAAGGAGTAACGTGCAAGAGAGGTAAAAAGTTGCAGGAAGAGACGAGAGGAGGACATGGGAATTTCTGATCAGGCCAAAAAGCCCTCGGTGGGAAGAGCCGGCCGCTGTAAAACCGCGACCCACATGCCCAGAGGCGCGCGCAGCCGCTCCGCACCTGTACGGACGACGCCGGTGCACATCCGCCCGACGCCCCCACGGACACCGTCCACGCGCAAGCTCCATGCTCAAAAGGCGCGTGAGGCACGTGCACGTCCGACACAGCAGACGCAAGCAGCGGGCGCGCAGTGCTTCCCAACGCAGCCCGGCCACGACAGACACGCGACTCACAGCGACCACTCAGGCTGCACCGTCTACTGCTATGTCTGCTACTGCTGTTACTGCTGCTGCCTCACGTTGCTTTCTTTCTCTCTCCTCCTCCTCCTCTCTCCTCCTCCCCCCTCCTCCTCCATCCCTGTCCATGCGTCCTCTTCCAAAAACAACGCCCTCCACGTCACCACCGCCTCTTCGCCGCCATCTCCTTCCTCCGTGGACGTGGCATCGTGTGTCCATCCCGACGTGAACCTGACCTCCATGGCTCCCCTTCCCTACTGCCCCGTATCCCCTCCCCTCTTTTCCCATGACTGTCCCCCACTCCCTGACCTCTCTTCCACCGCTGCCACGTCTACTCCTCCTCCCTCTCCCCAAACCTCTCCCACCTCGCCACCCCCCCTACACCGCCCCATCTTCTGCCGACCACGGCCCTCCTCGCGCTCCCTGCCCTCCCTGCTCCTTTGCCCTCCCAGCTTCGGGGACTCTGTGCTGTCCCCGCCGTCCACGCTGGAGCGCGTCCCCACCTCGGGGCTGGCCCGGCCGCGCACGCTGCTGCGTCAGCAGAGCCTGCAGCAGCCCCTCATCCACCCGGGCCTCGGCCAGCCCCCCACCACCTCCCAGAGCCTGGGACAGCTGCACACTGCGCCTGGCCTGCAGGCCGGGGGAGGCGGGGGTCCAGGCGGAGCAGGAGGCGACGGGGGCAGGGGTGGTGGTGGCACAGGCATGCGTGGGGTGGCACCCCGCAGTGCACGGGGCAGCCCGGGAGGGGCGGGCGCCACTCGCCACAGGGGAGGCGTAGCAGGGGCGCGCTCGCACGGCGATCCTGGAAGCTGGGATCACATGATGGGGCAGATCACAAGTCGAGGCCTGGATGTGAAGTCCTTCCTGTGAGTCTTTTTTTCCCCCCCGCAACGTCTTTGTGAGTCTTGTGTGCTTGACAGCTGCTCGGAAGTCTCTTCCTGTCCTGTGTCTCTTGCTGTGTGTACGCTACAGTATATATATGTATATATAAGTCTCTTCCTGTCCTGTGTCTCTTGCTGTGTGTACGCTACAGTATATATATGTATATATAAGTCTCTTCCTGTCCTGTGTCTCTTGCTGTGTGTACGCTACAGTATATATATGCTCGCCTGTGTTTTGAGGAACTTGCCTGAAGTGTTTGTTTAGATGTTTTTGCACCATCGTTGAATAAGTAACCAATCTGCTTTTTCAGTTGATAGTGAAATATTGCATATAGTCTTTCCTCCTAGGAAAATGTTAACTGTCCGTCATCTTCTATATTCTGTGTTGTGGTTGTTGTTGTTTTTTCTTCAGCTCCCAAATATTACTGCATTTATTAGTTGGTGTTCAATATGCATCTGATAGCCAGGGAAGGATATTACTTTTTTCATCATAATGCAGAACGACACTCTACATTGCGTGTGCGTGTGTGCGTGCGTGCGTGTGTGTGCGTGTGCGCCTGTGCGGAGAGTGTACAAATCACTATAACCAGACTTGTTGCTGATCTCGCCTCTCTTAAGTCATACTATCTCTCCAGTAGCGTTAGCCTAGCATGACACATAGTGCTGTGTCCAATGAAACACTGTTCTGAATAATTTGGAAAATCAACAATAAATATAGGCTACAGTATATCAATATTATTCTTTGAGACACACATGCACTATTGTCTTGGAGGTGCAAACATATCGTTGCTGTCGGGAGGAAACCACCTAACTCCATTTTTGAGGTTTTAGATTTTTTTTGTTTTCATTAATCAATGCTAAGGTTTGAACCAATGAAAAGTATTAAAGAACGCTTTGGACAAAACCTCTAAACTCCATTGGACCCTCAAACTGCTGCTAAAGCTAAAGCCCATACCTCTCTGCCTCTCATGCAAGTAATTGACAATATATAAAGTGCAAAATACAAATAAAAACTAAGTCTTACTCTTATGTACCTGTACACAAGATGTAACAATAAAGTACATTGAACCTTGAACACCAACTTTGATGAGGCAGTTAACTCATAAACCAACTCATAAACCAACTAAGTGGAAAAAGCGGCACTCCAAAATAAAAGATGCAAGACTGGCTCAGATGCAATTTCTCATGTTTATTTGCCAACGCAAAGCCTTCTTCAGAGCAGACTAAAAAGTATTTTTGTGTCCAGGAGTCCTTAGTTTGTCCCCAACAATGTGAAACCATGCAGGTGATGGCTAGGGGTACGCGTCAATATGCCCACGGTCCATTGGTCCGATCGACAACCTACCTCAAACCCTCACCCTAACCCTAACCTCCCCCGGGGCAGACACCTAAACCTAACCCCAACCCTCTCCCGACCCCCAGCGCACCTCGGACCAATGCTCCTTCGGAGCAATGGTCCGTCGGATCATAGGGTGCTTCCCGATGTCTAGCTGGACGCTAGCTTGCAGGTTGTTCAGTTTCAGTGCATCATGACAGAGAGAGAGTGGCTGTTACTATAGCAAGGATGCTAGGTAGCCCTGGGGACGGCCATTTTGGCTGAAGAGCTGACCTGGAAAAGATGTCCAGCTGAGAGAGAGAGTGTTGCTATAGCCTGGATTCTAGGTAGCAGTTAGCCTAGCAGCCTTGGCGTGGGGAGATATTCTTTCCCCAGCCTTGCAGTTGTACAACAGAGGGTGGAAGAAGGTGACATGGTGACAGAGCGGAGTGTCACCAGCCTTTTGTAGTGTCGGAGTGGTCATGCATTTTCTGGTGCAGAAGCTCACGTGTGATACAGAAGTTTCCCGGAAGGCAAAAATCTGGGTGGGGAAGTTAATGGTCAGCTCTCCCCCAACACAGCTGAAGTGCCCTTGAGCAAGGCACTGAACCCCAAATCTCTCAGACCAGTGGAGGTGCCCAGTGGCCAACAGTAGGCTGTACTGGTCAGCTCCCAGGTTTTAATGTGTGTATCTTGTCTGCAGGGTGTTGCTGAAAATGAGCACTCATGCTCAGCTAAATGTGTGGGTGGCAACCCACTTTTTCAGCTTGAGAAAACTAAACTTCATGCTAACTTTCCTAATGGCATTCTATTAATAAGACTGACCACAAAATTGGAATCTGCATGAATTCAGAATAGTTAAAATAAAAATATAATTAACAAGAAAAGCATCACATTTCAAAGTTTTAAGTTATTATATTGTGGTGTCCATATTGGAGAACAATGATATATTTTAAGGTTATGGAACATCGTCACATAAGCAGTTTTATTCACATCCACATTTCTTTTTTTCTACTACACCACATTCATCTATTTGTACGCTCTAGTTAAATAAACATTGAGGATTTTACTGTGTATGGAAAAACCAGATTTTTTAAATAATGGGATGAATCTAGAGTTGCAATACCCTCCATCACATCATGGCATTATATAGTTGCATATCGTTGCTGTCAGACTTTTTCTTTTTTTGCGAATGCAAGGTCCTTGATGATCCTGGTCTGCTGTGTGGAAGCTTCAATGATGTGCTCCATTGTTTGCACCTCTCCACAAGCACACAGTGGACATGGGCCATTTGTCAAGGCTGGCCAAGCAGGGGCCATGTCCGGTCCTGAATCAAATTAAGGGGTCTGACTTTGTTGATTCTTTTGATTTGGATCTCAGGCGTTGTCTCTTAGAATCTAGTCTGCCGCCGGAAGGATCATTTGCTTCCCCAGGCGAACCTGGGTACTGATGGGAGGACGCCACTTGGTTTTGGACATACTAGGTTTCTACCCGACAGTGACGATAGTTGCAGGGTAGATGGAGGAGGAGGCCAGAGGTTGGATTTCAATGCATCAGAACCACGTCATAAATATAGATGAGGTTAACTTGTAGAGACA
This sequence comes from Protomyctophum bolini, assembly GCF_963924005.1. Classification (NCBI taxonomy): domain Eukaryota; kingdom Metazoa; phylum Chordata; class Actinopteri; order Myctophiformes; family Myctophidae; genus Protomyctophum; species Protomyctophum bolini. Next base: position 33,098,895 of record NC_137865.1, read on the forward strand.
AGCATCTGTCACTCAGCACAAAGCCATATGCAGTGGATAGCGTGCAGATCACAATGACGGATATTAACCAGAATGCTGATTAGGAATGTATTATTGTCTATACGTGACTGATACTTTATGATCCTTTTAAATCAATCAGAATTGAATCTTAAATGAATGAATACATCCGGGGCAATGATGTTGCGTTTTTTTGTTGGTGCGGGGAACACAACAGCCTTGTATTAGTTATGCTGTCAAATTAAAAGGAGCCTCCATTTTGGAGCATGTTATGCAATCTGGCAGCCTTACCCTAATTTCAAAACATGATCGAAATGTCAGTGAAAATTTGTAGGGAAGTCACAGCATTCTGTGGGCTTTTCTGCTATAAAAGTGGCTGTGTTTATACAGCACATCAATTTTCTCAGTGTTTATTTATCCAATGTAACCTATTTGATTACATTTGTACTTTCTCAGAGTTAAATGAATACTCAGGATTGTAGTGTGCATGCTCTGTTAAACAGTAGCATCTGTTTGAATGGCATTGAGCCTGGCTTGTGCAATTGTCTTAGCAGGATAGCGCCAGTATTTATAGTATTCATAAGGCATGTGCCATAAAGAGTCATGATGGTATAGCCTACTTGATATTCCATAGTGCTCGATTATTAGTCTTATTATTACTATATGTTGTCCTTTGGAATGATTCTTTAAGACCCCTGCTTGAGAGACCAACGCCAGCTAGGAAGCCTGTTTCGTTTTCAATGACTGTCCTCGCTCACGTTTATGCTTATCTATAAATTGTAAAGTCGGGGCTGTTATTTCTGCTCTCAAGCTGTCGACTTGCGTGTCTGTGAATACTGTATATCACACGGTCAACATGCCACTGTGCATCACTTTAACAACAGGGGTTAAGCAACTGTGTGTAGATTTGTGTTAACCCTGATGCATTGATCTTCTGTCGGCAGCACCATTGCGCCCACAATAGATTGTTGCTTCGGGCCTGAAACCGAAGGGAGGGAGGGAGAGAGGGAGAGAGGGAGAGAGGGAGAGGTGAAGGGGACAAACAGAGAAGGACATCACCAAGGTGTGACATGTGATTAATGTCTATTTTACAGTGAATCCATTTCCACTAAACCCTTTTTTCAGCTCTTGCATGTGCATGACAGGCTCCGGGCGCTGGGCCCTGGCTAGCCATAGGACACAAACACTAGCAGGTCAGGGAGGACGTCATCCGTAATAGTAAACTTTAGCACCCGTCAGTGTAAATGTAAGATTGAGCTCATTGTTGTAATATACCCCATCCTGCAACAGCAACATTTCCATGGATTGATGACAGAGAGGCCTTGTAATAGACATGACCCATTGTCCGGGCCAGTTAATTTCAATCTTGGCTAGATACCCCAGTGCCTCTGAATCATGGCTCAGTGATGACAGTGAATCTTCTCGAGATGACATCGATATCTGGCCTTGGGAACCATTTGACCAAATGAATCGCTCAGGGTATTGGTCTTAAGGCTTTTTTGGCTCCATGTCAATGTTTTATGTGGGTGTTGTCGCTATATGTCCTCTCACTATCTCTCCTTGGACACTGTAGTGTTGGACAACGCTCCACGTAAAGTGTTTTGCCAATATTCTTGAATCTAAGTACCGATGTTTAACTGCCGATGGCGAGAAGAGGGATCCAATAACCATAACACTTCCATTAACCATGTGAGTGCCACTCCATTAGTTTTTTTTACGAGATGTCGCAGGGGAGCTGATTGAACACAGCGTTAAATAGTAGGGCAGCAAAAATAACTTAAATCTCTTTTGATGCTGCTGTGCAAGAATGATGGAGTGAGGTAAGCGGAGCCGTGTTTTGCTATGCCCTCAGAGGCTGCATTCTTACAGTGCTGGTACGTTCTGAACTCAGTCAGGGGCTTACACTAAGGATGCAAGGCTCTGGGTGACATGAATGGAAGGAATGATGAGGGAGGGAAAAGCTGGTTAACCCTAGGGATGTGCGGGTGGGGGAGGGGGGTTGGCGGGCGCTGGGGGTTCGAAAGGGATGGCACAGTAGAGATGAAAGGAGAGAGTGTGATTTGGAGAGGAGAGTGAGAGAGCAATGACCCAGAAAACACTGACACACACGCAGAGCACCCCGAGATACTGTGTGACACTCAAATAGAAACAATTAGTCCAGATCTTCTTAATGAGGTTTAATTAAATCTCAACACTGGAAAAGGAAGATAGCCACGTTAGGATGGGAAAGGTGAGTCTTTAGAAGGTCTGGAGGGAAGACAGGAGGCAGATATTAAATAACTGAGTAAAGTACTCAGTACACTCAGTACTGTGTGTGTGTGTGTGTGTGTGTGTGTGTGTGTGTGTGTGTGTGTGTGTGTGTGTGTGTGTGTGTGTGTGTGTGTGTGTGTGTGTGTGTGTGTGTGTGTGTGTGTGTGTGTGTGCGTGTGCGTGTGTGGTTGCATTGTCCTGCTTATGCATAAGACATGCAGAGAGGCAGATAAGCTGTTAAATATCACCCTCATTAGCTGCCATTAACTAATAAGCATCAGTTACTTTAAAAATGGTGATTGTACATGATGAATGAATGTATATGACAAATCAATGCACCGTGCAGCGCACCTGGTGTCACCACAAGCATATTACAGTCATTATGTCGTGATAGATTTGGCCTTTCAGACTTGGCTTGTTGCTTAATGTCCTTCCCTGGATCCTGGACGTACTATTGTGAGGCCGTATGTGGTTTGGTGGATTTTCTCTTCCTCACAATTTCCTCTCGTATGGCTTCTCTTGTTTTCATATGATTTCTCAGATTGTCCTCTCTGTGACTTATTTCTCGCTTTCTGTATTTTTGGTGTTTCTGTAATTTGATTGCCGCTGTCTGATAGATGTCTGTATATGATCTGATGATAGATGTCTGTATGGTCTGACAGACGTCTGTATATGTTTTGATAGATGTCTGTATTATGATCTGATAGATGTCTGTATATGACCCGTCTTCTTTTTTCCTCGTACTGCATTGTCCCACTCCTCCCTTTATGTTCTATTTCTATATCCCTTGTATCTGTCCTTTTCCTCTCCCTCTCCCTCTCTCTCTCTCTCTCTCTCTCTCTCTCTCTCTCTCTCTCTCTCTCTCTCTCTCTCTCTCTCTCTCTCTCTCTCTCTCTCTATATATATATATATCTCTCTCTGTTTGTATATCCTTGTCTATCTCTTGTATGTGATGTTTAATTGTTTCCGCCGGGAGCCAGTGAAGGGAAGATGGTGGTGCTGTCTCTGGCCATTGGTTTGGCAGAGCAAGATGACTTTGCCAATATCCCAGACCTGCAGGAAACAGCGCAGGCCACGCCGGCCAATCAGGAGCCCCCTCCTGAGAAGAGGTACCAGACAAAGTATGAGAGTGCTTGGTGTGTGTGTGTGTGTGTGTGTGTGTGTGTGTGTGTGTGTGTGTGTGTGTGTGTGTGTGTGTGTGTGTGTGTGTGTGCGCGTGTGCGTGTGCGCGTGTGCGTGTGCGTGTGTGTGTGTGGTGTGCCTGTGTGTATGAGAAAGAAAGAACTTGGGGCTTAAATTAATGGATGTGGACTAGCTGGATGTGGGGTTAAAGGAGAGAACAGGTGTTTTCAGATAGTGGAATGTCGTCTTTTTCTTGTGCACTGACTGCGGTTCTGTACCACCAGATGCAGAGTTTGACATAAAACTCTCAAAGTGAAACGACAGCCATAATTGGTGACCCTGTGACCAACGATAGCCATGGTAATGCAGACAGGAAACCTAGACTAATACCTGTATTGCCAAAATTAGTAAAGGGATAAAGCAATTTGAGAGTCCTCACCTGTCCTCATGGCACCATGCACTCCAGGCATATTGGCCAGTTTTACGAATAAAGACTGGCCAACCAAATGAAAAAGGATTTGCAGGCCCTTTATTTATTTCACTGTTGCTAATTATCTCACGTTACTGCGATGGCATGCTCTCACCCTCTTCCGCTATCATCATTGTCATTATTTGTTCGTACCTCCTCCCCCGCTATCCTTATCCGCCGCGTTGCCTTTGTATTTTCATGCCGCTATTGTTTCCATCGCTCTCCCCTCCTGTGTTCTTGTGTCTTTTGTCTCATTTTTCCCCCTGTCTCGCGCTCATTAGTTTTCCTTCAATCGTGCTACTCAGCCCTGAAAGCCCTCTCTCTGTAGCTCCGCCGAGGCTCCGCCGAGGCCCCCCAGAGAGCCTCCTCATTATTCCACAGTATGTTATTCACTTTCCATAAACACGCTGCTAAAAATACAGCACTCTCTTCCTCTCTTACACGCCCAAATATTTCCACTGATATATAGAGATAAATTACAGCCTTTTAAAGAATCCTGTTTGTTTTACAGCCATGGGGGAGAAAATAGATACATGGTGGTTGTGCGGCTCTCTCGTGCACTGCAAACAAATCAGCGCTGCGGCTGCCCCTCTTGAAAAACGAATAAAATAAACCTCTTTCTGGTAGTTTAACGTGGATGGAGGGCTTGGTGATGTAGTCCAGTGTTTGGGTACACAGAGCCATGGTAGAGTTGTGTATTATTAAGAGGTCCAGCCCTGGGCTGAGGCGACACACTTGATTTCCCCCACAGTCCAATTAAGCCATTGCAACCCCACTTTGATTCTGTGACTAATTGGAACCCCTTTGGAGACACACCTTTATAAAAGGAAATTGTGGGGGGGAGTGTCAGCAAATTCTGACTTACTTGTCACACCAATTATTTTTTCACGCGGGAATATTTCATCAATTTGACGCATGATTTATAACTGGGGACCCATTACAAATGCTTAGCGTCCTTATCTATTCTGCACAGCCACTGTGCTGTGTGGTCTACAAAGCACATTGTGGGTTCAGCGGTGTGCCAAAGCAAGCACACCATGCATTGGGAAGCTTTGTGCGTAGACTCTCCTCTTATCCCCCGGATACATGTCAAGCGTTACGTTTTAATCAAAGCCAGTCCCAAAAGGGTCAGGGGTATGTTCGGCGGCACAAAGTCAATTGCCTTCAGGAAGTAATAACCACCGTCTTTTATCACAGGCATGAGTTGCTTTGAAGCAACAACATCTAAGAGATATTTGTTTTTCGGTTCATTTGCTTCTCTTGCCCCTTGCCCCTGAGCTCCGTTATGACCTTTTTCAACAGTCAACAAAACAGTGCATAATTACAAAGAAGCCCTTGATCGGTCTTTGACTAAGAATGCCATTGGGAAGCATAAAAGCTATAGACCCATAACTGATGATGATATGATAAGAGCATAGAGTCTGTATACACAGGACTAGGCCATCTGGGGCATGTCTGTGGTTCGTAACATGTGCCCGTTTGGAGAGGGCCTGTTCTGGACAACAGTCCACACTGCTCTTCCTCAGGTCCTCAGATGTACACTCATCAAGTGTGAAGTCGAATGGATGAACAGTTCTCGAAATATTCAAAGGACAGACACACTCCCAGGCAGATAGACATAGAGAGATTTGTGGAATGTGTATTAGATAGCCGTGGGCTTTAGCTTTCAGGCATTTCGCTTAGCGTTCCCCTCATAACCTTCTTAAACCCGAGAAATGATTCACAACACACATGGCTATAGGGCTGCACCTCCATGAACAGCAACTGTGCACATTGTGTTATTTTCTAGATTAACCTGGAGTCTTTTAATTCCCTCTACCAAAGCTGAATGACTAGCAGCTTGAGGCCATGCAAAGGCAGAACGAGTGGGCTACAAAATAAATGAAATTATACTGTAATGAGGAATTTGAATGTCTCAAGTCCTTTGGTGAACTTCCTGTCCGCAACCCAGCCTTCCTGAATGGTAAACTAATTCTACTCTACTCGCTTATTGTTTTGTTTGTTTCGCATCAAATTATACAATTTAAATCTAATGAATGATTTAGCCACACTTTAATTGGATGCTAAATTTAGCGGCTCATATGAAAAGTGTAAGCCCCATGGTGTATTAGGGATGCAGGGTGTAAGCTGGCTGGGAATAGATCATTCCCCATGGTGTATACTGCTGACTTCACAGATGTCTGGCCGTGATTTAATCAATCACATCCGCTGTGTATTGGCCATTGTAAACGAGGCTCTTCACAACTGCCTCCAGCTGGAGTCCAAGCCGTTCTCTCACCCCCCCCCCCCCCCCCACCCCCCATCTCCGTTCAGCCATATCGTCCATATTCATACCTATGGGTTACACCCACACATCAATCATCTCCGTACCTGTATCCCTCATGCCTTCGCATAATAACGTACCTGTGACATAATGTATATAAAATTCTATGAAGTAATAAAGTCAGGGTTCTCTCAGCTTGATAATGTAGTTGGCAGAAGTGACTGATGCTAGCATATCACCGTTGCTCATTTGTACTGGAGTTAATTTTCTCAGCTACAGTAGCAATGATGACGAGTAAAAAGCTATTCCACACTGCTGAATTGTGGTGCCCTACATTTTGCTCAGGGTCTGGTCTGGTGGTACACACTACAGAAATATCCCTTCCCCCGCACTACATTTAGACAAGGAACGGTTCAGGAGAGGTTCTTTTTTTTGTTTGTTACTGCTGCCAATAGGGAGGGAAGACTTTGCTAAATGGCTCCTCATTTCCCCTTCAGTGGTTCATATTGCTTCATTATTGCTCAGACGTAATTGAAGGCAGGCCAAACAAACACAATCTTCCCATAGTGTGACCTGTTTGTGAGCTGTTTGCTCACACTGGTGGGCAAACAGCCCCTGAGAGGATGGATCTGTGCCGTGGGTGATCATCATGCGCATGGTGTTGACCTGAGGGCAGTCGCCATGTTGTATACGGTCAACTGGAGGGGCCATTTGGTAAATGCTCACTTCCTGGAGAGAAGACGGAGCAGTCGGGGTCAGACATGTCGTTGTGGCCAGACTGTTGCCAGGTCATACAGTCTGGAGCACGGAGGCCTCTGATCACGAACACCGATAAAGCCTCCTCCCCGCTTCCGTTTCGTCTTTACAGTCGCACATATTTATCCTAACATAAATCAAAATCATCTAAGCAGAAATGGAAATTTAACAATAAAATGTAAAGATATTTTAAAATATATTTTCATGAACGGAAATGACGAACAGATGCCAACTTCCGTGTTTGTGGAATAGTTGTCTGGCTACGCAAGACCAGATGGCATCAGAAATGGTGGTACTCAAAAAGCTTCGTTCAGACTGCAGGTAAGGCCCAGGCGGTGGCGTAACCGTCTGGGCACCCGACTGGTAATCCAGTCGCAGTGTGCCGCTGGTTCGACTCCTGAGCTCGACACGGCCTTTACTGCATGTCTTCCCCCATCTCTCTCCCGTTTCCTGTCAGCCTACTGTCTGTCCCTTAAAAAAAAAAATAATAATAAAAGGCGTAAGCCGCAAAAAAATATCAGACTGCAGGTAAATCCGATTTGTTTCCCAAATCTGATCTTGTGGACTGACTGTCCACACTATCACATGTAATTTGTAAGAGATCAGATTGGATTTAAGTATCCAGACATCATCAATGTATCTGCATTGGTTGCTGTGGTAACACTGTAATATAGGTGTGTATTAATGCTCTGTTGTCGCGGTGGCTCTCAATATCAGTTCTTATCGCATATCAATGTGCTAGAGTGCCAGCAGATATGGCAGATTTTACTCTGAAAAGCCCTGCCTTCCGTTCCCCCCCAAAACCGGGAGGCATAATCTTCCGTTCTTACCTCGCACTGGTCAGGCTAAAATCAATAAAAAAGACCAAAGGACGCCTTACACTTCCTTAGCACCCCATGGTTTTGATATAAAAGATGTGTACACACTACACGTCCTTAGCAAACATTGTGTTAAATCCGATTCAAATCGGATTTCTAAAAGTTTGTCTCAATCTGGACACTAGGGGCTATATCTTGTGCCACTCCTTAACCATTATCCCTAAACTTATTTGCCATTTTTTACTAATAAAAAAAAACCCTGGCCTGGGCCGGTTTACCAGTTCAGGCACCCAGGCTGGTAATCCAGCATGACAGTGTGTCGTGGGTTCGAGTCCCGATCCCGATGAACTTTGCTGTATGTCTTCCCCCCCCCCATCTCTCTCCCCGTTTCCTGTAAATAAGTTTAGGGATAAGGGTGGCACAAGATCCTAGGACACTGAAATTGTTTTTGTCTGAAAGAAATGCAGAGACCCCTGAGACAATACTGTCCCCTGGGGGAAGGCAGTGTTGTGATTGAAAGAGGCAGATAGTTGATTGCTGACAATTACAATGTGTTTTTGTTGCTTTGACTCTGGATGCACACATAATCGGTTGTTTACATGCCAGGCAGCCATAGGTTGTGGATCTGGGATGGGAATAATGCTTAATTAGAGTGCCAGAGTGACTCCTTAATGCCTCAATGGCTCTCAGTTATAGCATTGTGTTGTGACTGAGTGAACATAATGCTGTTCCTTGCCATTGCTATAACGGGAATCAACAATCCCAGAGAGATTTCCATCTCAACATCTTTGTCTCTCAGAGCGGCAAACACATGGCACAATCAGCAGGGAGGTTTTAGACGAGGAAGGCGGAATATGTCCTCATGGTGCGTTTACAGTCAGTCCACTCGCCAGAGGCCCTTCTATTATTCATCCAAGTTGCATAAGCCTGCGGTGCAGTTACTTGTTTCAGGGTTTATCCGATTTACACACAAATTGATTTGTCTCTGTCTTGAAAATGTTATGTTCCCATTGGGATTTATTTACTCTTTGTTAATTGTCGAGCCAGCCTCTTCATAAATTATGAGATTATTACATTGAGTTAGCCTGATGGGAAAGACGAGGCAAGGACAGTCAAGTGGATGACTTTCAGCAGTAAATCAATATAAACATGTTTACATCTCATTGCATAGCTCAATGATCATGACGGCCATGTTCAAGTCATAGCAGGATGACTTCATGCCATATAGGATGGAGGAGGGGCTATTATGAGATTATTACATAACATTACGCCACAATGACAATGAGGTTAGTTGCAGAGGTAAGTGACCAACCTTGACAGAGTAAGTCATTGGCGTTTTGAGGGGCGCTAGCCCCTCCTATAAACAGCAATAGTGTTTAATGTTTGTGTTGTCTGAACACAAACATTAAATGCCATTGACAATGAATGGAGAATTTACATCATATGTGTCTGAGCAAATCGGAGGTATGTCGGTGGGAACTCTTGGCCAATAAGGGACCACCATTCTTGATGATGATGTACGATGATTAGAGCGCCCCTCACTTCACACAGGTGTGAGTGAGTTTTATCACAATATATTTGAATATGTAAGCAGTGAATCATAGCTTGAAATTGACCCACAAGTTTTGGAGATATGGCAGAAAACAGCGAGTTGAGAAAACAGGCTTGAAACAGGCTCCTCAACAGTTAGTCTTGCCGCCATGACTGTCTCTGTATCAAAAAGAGTCACATACGTATGCTAATGCTACTTTCTACCGCTGGACGTAGTGGGAGACAAACGGTGCCGTACTTTGTTGTTGAATTCTCAATCACATTCCTGCTTACACATTGTTCCGCTAGTACCCTCTGTGGATGCACCGCTTATGCATGTAATCATGTACACTGATTATGTGTGCTCTGCTAGTCGGACATACAGTGCTCCTCCTGCAACATGGCGTTTTGCAGGCCTGGTTAATCAGCCAGCGTGTCCCCGGAGGACTTACAGTTAATTCTGTCCCGGGGTCTGCATCCAACCCCCCCACCCCCACCCCCCCCGGCCACCACGCTCATCCGCACATCACAGGGGAACGAGGGGGATGCATTTGCAGTACGCACACACTAGAGGGAATGGAGATGGCAGTGGAGATAGCACTAAGCATAAGGCGGAAAGGGGAATCACAAAGCGAGGGGGGGGGGGGGAAGCATGTGGAGTGGGGAGGAGCGCTCTGCTCATCCACTCATCCATCCATGTGTGAGAGCGAAAGTTCAGAGGTCGTGTTTGTGTTCCCTCTGTACAGTATGGGGATGAGCTGTAGAGAAACACATCCATGTGTTAAGTGATTGATCGAGAGGGCCGAAACAGACACTAGCGAGTAGGTTACATGCTAGTATACACATGCTATTACATCCAAGTAGTAGATGGAGACAGCAGTCGGGGAAGTGCAGGCTATTAGCAACACTGACCAGAGACCTGCGTACGCTGCCTGCCTGAGAACAGGTGGAACATCTGCAGCTGCCTCCCCCTTGCACGCACCACGGCCTCGCGTTTAATCGCTCTTCACATTTTTGGTGGATATCGCATTGGCAGGTTTAATGGACTTTAAAAAATGTTTTTGATGACTTTAGGTTGGCAGAGCTCCCCCGGAACGGGAGATGATTTATTCTAATTGATCCCTCAAATTGGCGACGCACAATTGGGAGCCACTAAAGAGAGATATGGTGTCTCTGATTGATAGCTTCGCCTTGGATTGAGAACCTTTATAGCTGTCTGTCATTGATGTAGGAACATGCCATCTGCCAGTTTAGCAACAATTTAGTAGTAGTTTGAATGGCACTTAAGGTTCAGCAGAGAGTTTTGCTTGCAAGATTGTAACAATGTTTTGGAGTCCTTGTCGACATAACACTGCTACTGGCATCACTGCAGAGATAAAACATAATATGTTTTATTTGACAGGTGCCAAATTTGCTCTTCACAGTATATAATATATACTGTGAAGAGCAAATTTGGCACCTGTCAAATGTCCAGCTTAGGTTCAGTAAATTAAACACAAATCCACTAAGCAGCATTTAGCACCTTTCTTCTGATGGCATTTCAGTCAACTATATGCTATTTTGGACCCATTTTCAGTGCGAAGTACAAGAAGTAATTAGTTATCCATGAACATGGCATCCGATTACAGTTTGGGATGTCAAAGACCAGAAACACTGGCTCGCTATTGTGTTGCATGCACATGTGCTGCACGTGGTGGCAGTGTTATGTAAGCAGTGCACTGCTGGAATACTACGCTGTCTCACTGTGTAGGCATATGATTATGATTATGATATCCTCTAGCTGCAGTCCAATATAGACCCAAAAGAATGATTTGGGGAGGTGTATGATTAGATATGGGAGCATGGGCATTCAAATATTAGGAGCAGGACAAGAGTGCTTGTGTGAGTGTGACATGTTTGCAGGTGGGTTTGGGGGCCTGTGTGTGTGTGTGTGACTGTGTGTGTGTGTGTGTGTGTGTGTGTGTGTGTGTGTGTGTGTGTGTGTGGGGGGGGGGGTTGGGGTTTGGATGGATTCTTGTTTTCTCGCGTCTCTCTCCAGCCTAGAAGTGGAGTGTCTTTACCCTTCCCCTTCCCCCCTCTTCGAGCTGCTGGCCCTCGGTCAGGTAACAAACAACAACAAAAAAAACAGGATAGTATCACAGGACGGTGAAACCCAAAGTGGCCCTTGCCTGCCTCCGTATTGTCTGTTCATGTGAATGTATGTGTCTCTGCGAGGCTATCACCCGTACCTGTCATATATCCTACCTTCTTTGTTTTTATTTTCTGTGTCTTTTGACTGCTGCCCTCCCCAACAACCCTACCCCACCCCTACCCCAAGCCCCACATTCCTCCTTCCTCTTGTCACGTGTACCCCCAACACACACACACACACACACACACACACACACACCTCTGAACCCCTGTTCATATGGTCTATGTTTCTAGAGCCGTTGCTATGCCAACAGCCCACTTTCCATGCTGGAGCAGTAGGAGAATTTTTCAATGACAACTTTTAGTCCATTCTGCCTCCCACTGGCTACTGTAGACAACTGCAGGTTATATGTAACAGCAGAAGGTTCATACCAACCCTCAATCAAAGACAACATTGGCACAATTCAACAGTGTGGGACCATGTACTATTTTTACTATTAGAGCTAATCTTTTTTTCTTTTCTTTTTTTTCCTTTTTTTTTTCTTTTCCTATTTTATGCATTTAGCAAATACCTAGAAATTAATTTGGGAACTCACACGCTTCACTGTGTGCTGACTATTGTACGTGATTCGTTTTTAAATACCATGTTTTCCCCCCAAGTATCCCCTAGCCCTGCAGAGAGCAAGGCCAGTAGAAAGGGCCAACTGTCCTGCTGCCCTCCCCTGCACCCCTGCCCCCGCCACCCGTTACCCTGGATGTACGTACCAGCTCTTAGCCTCTTACCTGAGAATGCGCAGAAACCCTGAATGAAGCATGAAGGAATGAATGAATAATTGAAGACCATTGCTGCCCGTCGATGATGGTGTTGGCGGAGGAGGAGGGAGGTGCCTTTATGCAGCCAGGGCTCCTGAGACGCTTCTCTGTGCTTTAAAGCGATGTTGTATTGAGCTCAGCCCTAAGGCTGTGAGGTCACTGTTCATGCCTGGCCTTCACCTGCCTCTACTCCCCGGTCTCTCTCTGACGGCAGTTTGGCGTGGGGATCAAACAACCAGCAACCCCCCTCCACACACACTGCAATTACCTCCCATGGAAACTAATACGACTAACACCAATCAATGAAAACTCCATTCCCATCAACAACAAAAAAAAAACCCCGGATAAAATGGTTAACATCCCTCCTCCCCCCGTTCCGGTTTTTCCTTTTCCTTCCTTTGGTCTAAGTGCTCGTTGTTTGTTCGCCTGTCTCGCTTTTTGCTTGCTTGTCTATTTGTCAGTATATATTTATATATACTTTCCCCCCTGATTCTGTCTGTCTTCTAGAAAGAAAACAAATAAACAAGAAAACAACAGGACACTTTAAGCAATATTCTTTATCATGCAAAATTTAAACCTAGAGAGACCACAAAATGAACATACTGCCCGATAACAACCTAAAGCAGAAAATCGTGGCCAGACCGACAGATTTTTTGTCAGCTCCTCATTGTTTTGCCTGCCCAGGCATTGCTGTTCACTCCCACGAGTGACACCTACTTGCATATGTGATATATGCACATGTAGCCAATGCCAGATAATGTGCTTTGGCCCTTGTCCTATCCAAATCCACACTTTTAGAGTGTTGACAAACCACCAGGAAGGGAAGATGAATGAGAAACAGATTAATTTTATATTTATTACATCATGACTAACAACGCCATATTTTGTAACACTCTAAAAGTGTCACACTCTTTTTTATTATTACTTTTTGTTTTGTTATTACAATTCCCCCCTCCCTTCTGTTTAAAAATGAAGTTATATATTTTTGTATGGTATATCTAAACCTTCTGTTTCTCTCTTTCTCATAAAATATGTCATCTATTGTTTTCTTTTGAGCTTTGCTCCTAAAGAACGGTGGTTCTCCTTTCTCTTTTTCTGGGATGATTAATGTACTGTATATTATTTTTTTGTTCTTCTCTTTCTTTTATTTCTCCCTTTCAGCATAAGTTTACCCTTTTGTCTCCTGTTTGAGATATCATGTGTTTATTATTACTTTATTTTCTCTTCTATTCATAATACTGAACAAACTAAGCCTCTTTTTACAGGCTTTTCTTCCTTCCTTGCTTCCTTCCTTCCTCCTTTCCTTCCTTCCTTCCTTACTTCCTTCCGTCTTTCCTCTCTTGCTTCCCTCCCTCTCACCTTTTTCTTGCAGCTGTGTTTTTCTCTCTGATGTGCTGTTTGTTAAGATCTCACTCTCTTGTTTGGTTTTCGGTTTCTGTAAACCTCACTGTTCACGCTATTGATATATATTCTGGTACAGATAAATGTTTTAACTCCAGCTTGCTACTTTCTCTCTCTTTGTCTGTCTTCTCTACAGTCCTAATCATCATTCTTCTGTTTGTGTGTGTGTGTGTGTGTGTGTGTGTGTGTGTGTGTGTGTGTGTGTGTGTGTGTGTGTGTGTGCGTGTGCGTGTGTGTGTGTGCGTGTGTACGTGCGTGCGCCTCCTCTATCTGTAAATTGAGCATCCTCCCTCTCAGCGTCTGTGTACATTTCTCTTCTCTTCATTATCGTCCTGGTGTAATTTCTCCTGTTCTCGATGTTTACTGTTCATTTTGTGGGTTTTGTTGCCTGACGATGCCTCTCAATGTGCCTTGACCAGTCTTTTATGGAGCATTCTTTGTCCACTTGGACTCTGTAGCTCTTTTTCTTTCTATTCCATTTCCTCTCTTTCCTTACGCCTCATCATTCTCTTTCAATATGATTATTTATTATTATTTATGTTCATTTTAACTTTGTGAAACCTTATTTGTTATGATATACTGTATGAACATCAAGGTTTTTCTCTCTAAACATTTGTCCCACAATAACATTTATTATTATTATTATTATTATATATATATTTTTTTTAACATTCCTGTCGCAAAGGCACTTAATTAATCTATTAACAATTGCTGCCTATAAGTACCAGCTTCGCCATGGGAGATGGTTCCGCTCTCTTTATACTATACTACAATGTCCCTTTCCTCCCGTTGTGTTGCTGCTGTCCCTTCCTAACTGAGAGGTTTAATAACACACTGACACAGACACGCCTTACAGAATGTACAATGTCTGCCACGTTGTTCCGCTCTTCTTTTTCAATGTCTTGTCCCTGTTGCTGTACATGTCTGTCTTACTGTATACAACAGTATATGTTACTATACGTGTCATTATATCTGTGTGTCCCGTTTGTGTGTCCACAGGGAATTAGGGGCTCATTCACTGAATAGTAGGTTGACATAATTTGCCCATTTGTGTTGACCTATAGGAGAACTGAGCTCTATTATTATCTAGTAGTGGTTCACGGTTTCAAATTATCTTTACTAGCTTGTGGGAGACATAGTTACCGGTACTCCCTTACTAGGGGCAATTTTGGCCCTAGTGAATGCACATTGTAGTGTCCGAATAGCATCAAGCAGGACTCACAACATCAAATATCCTTACTCGAGGGGCCAGCTTTTAATCAGTGGAGGACTTGGCAGCCCCTACCGGTATTTGCTTTGTTCATTGTATTATGTAAAATAAGTGCTGTCCATGCGGAAATGAGAACTCCGTCCAATGCCAACTGCGTCTAAATTCTGATAGGTAGTCTCAAGTGCCACAAGAAGTGGAGGTTGTACTCAGATGTGCCCTTGCTCTCTCTCTCTTTCTGGAGAGGAGTGAGACTCTCTGTTTTTCTTTTTTGGACCAACCTACTTTTTCTATTACCTGCAGGGGCAATAAGCCAGTTAACAGCCCCAAGGGCCCCAAGCCCCCTGACGCTGATGGCCGCTCCTCCGTCACAGACCTGGCCAACTCTCTCACCGGAGACATGGTGATGGTAAGATGCCCCTGAACAAGCCATTATCATCACCACCACCACCACTACAACACTACACATGTACACATATCTGTTGATCTGTGCCTTTCATTCCTCCTGCCACCACCCTCGGCTGTGCGAGGTGAGGTGACCGTCCATCATCAAGGTGGGCTGCTAGGTTGCTGAGTCACTCTTGTCTGCGGAGGCCATATTGATTCTGAAGCTGTACAGGTGCATAACGTCACGGCAGACAGTGACGCAGACAGGCTTACAGTAGTACACAGGAGCAACCTAACTCAAGGTGACTCACGCGTTGTTTAATCCAGGTGTGGAATGCGACTGTGGATATTTCACAGTGGCTCATCTGCCAGACAGGAACAAAAGCCCTGTCAACATGTCTAAAATAGTACCTCATTATGGGGCTTTTTTGTGTGTAACATTTTCAGCCAGTCAACTGAAAACCAATTTATTTATTTTTTGTTACGCTCTTCAGAGAGTGTTGCAACTCATGCACGCAAGCTGCTCCTTAAACAGGCCTAGTCAAAGAGTCATTAGCGTTGAGTCTCATTAGAGGCAGATTTGGGGTATGGTACCAGCTTCTCCGTTCACTAAGTGGCCTTATGGCCCTGCTACTCTGTGTGTTATCTCACTCCCTACGCAACAGCCCGTCCCCATCTGTGCCATCCTTACAGAGAAACAAAATGATAGAGGAGACACAGGAAGGGGAGGGGGGCTCACAGACGGGGGCGATTGAGGTTGAGGGGCGATTACGCAAGCATATTTTTATGTGCGCAGTCCCGTGAAATTGTTACGGGCATGCTTCGCCCTGCGGACGACTAGACCTGGATTGTGCTGTGGTGATCTTTTTTTTACGCTACGTGTCCCGCGCCCCTCATGAGCAGACCTATCGTTGATCCAGGTGACATCGCCTGCGTTACTCGCTCCCCGCCTGAAAGGACTTTTAGAGTGAAGGGTGCTTCTCAGCCCATCTTCCCACACAGTAAACTCCTGTTCATCTTACCATAAATTGACCCAGAAAGGACCAACGTTTACGTGTACTGTATTAAGTGATTTTTATTTTAGTAATCATTGCTGTAGAGTGTACTTTTTAGACTGTGACCCAAAACAGAAAGTTTATATATTCGCCCGGGACCCAAACTAGTGAAAATGGCAGATCTACAAGCTTGTAGATCTGCTATTTTCACTATTTCTTAAATATTTTGTTTTAATATATGGAATTTATTTATTTATTAAAAATGTGAAAGTTTTTTTGGGAATCTTTTTTGAAAATGTTTAGAAATAGGCCTAATCATTAAAAACCAAAAATATGTGGACGCATAACAATGTGTCTGCGACCCATAAATAGGTCGCAACCCAGTGTTTGGGAAACTGCAGAGTGCTGTAGTGACTGTTCAGTGACGTCTCCCCATCTCTCCAGCTTATTAGTGAACAGAAAATGCATTTCAGGTTTTCAGGGGAGAAAACTCATACAGGATAGAAATGAAACAAAGTGAAATTGGAAAGGGATTTATAGAACAACACTACGAAACTGAAGTTGGTAAATGCATTTTCACTCCTTGGATGAAATTGGTGATGACCCACCTGAAAATGTATGTTCAGTTTGTTACTGTAAAGAGCTGGAGACAAACCCCTGTTTGTGAACTAACATTCTATAGCAGTGAATACTATCAGAATATACAGTTTAACGTTTTCTTTTAACTAAAACATTTTGTTTTAAACAAATAATATAACTTACAGCACCTTTAAATGAACACTGAGGATTCTCTCTCTCTCTCTCTCTCTCTCTCTCTCTCTCTCTATATATATATATACACACACACACACACACACACACACACACACACACACACACACACACACACACACACACACACACACACACACATGCAGTGGGCTATGTATATGTATGTATATAGATATGTATACCCCTTTCTCTCTCTCCATCTCTCCTCTGACTGTCACTATGCCTTTCTCTGTCTCTGGGTCTGTCCGTTGCCCTCCATCAGATAGCAGGCCTTTCAGGGCACAGTGGGGATAAAGCAGCCAAAGAGTGGCTGACAGAGAGGCAGGGGAGAAAGGCTTGTCTGAAACTCCCTCTATCTCAAATCTGAGTGCCTCCTGCCTCTTAAGAACATTAGTGAGGGAATTAAACTCACTGAGTCTGCCTAATGTCAGGCTCAACACTCTCTCTCTCTCTCTCTCTCTCTCTCTCTCTCTTTGCTAATTCATATTATGCCTTCATAAATATGAGGCTCCCTCACAGCTTTGCATCAATCATAAGACGTGTGTGTGTGTGTGTGTGTGTGTGTGTGTGTGTGTGTGTGTGTGTGTGTGTGTGTGTGTGTGTGTGTGTGTGTGTGAGTCATTGTGAGATGTGAGTGTGGATACTACTCATACAGTACGTGACCCCTGTGCTCCTCCCCCTCCCCAAGCTGTCTCCGGGATCAGAGGATGACGATGGCGAAGGGCCCATCAGTGAGAAGCTGGGCCGCATCCAATTCAGCATTGGCTACAGCTTCCAGGATTCCACCCTCACGGTCAAGGTCCTCAAGGGACAGGAACTCCCTGCCAAGGACTTCTCCGGCACATCGGACCCCTTCGTCAAGCTCTACTTGTTGCCCGACAAGAAGCATAAGCTGGAGACCAAGGTCAAGAGGAAGAACCTCAACCCGCACTGGAACGAGACCTTCCTGTTTGAGGGTCAGTCAGTGGTGTCTTCCAAATCCGAGCTATTTCGATTAAATGTAGAAATGGGACATTAATGAATAAGGCTGTGTGACTGCTGAATGAAGATGCTCCATATATACAGTATATATATATATATATTTATATATATATATAATTTTTTTAAGCTTCCACAACATGCTTCCGATATGATCAAGTTTTGCCCATTCTGAAAACTACATGTAACAGGGTATCTGCACTGCAGTCAGATTTAACTTTAATACCTTTATATTTAATATTGTGAGCTTGTAGATCTGTTCAATCGGTCCGATTAATCGATTAATTAATCGGTCTGATTGATTAATCGAACCGATGCCAATTAATCTAAAAAAAAATATATATATATATATATATATATATATATATTATTTTTTTCCCTGGTATTACACCCTTTGCAAAGTGGCGCAAAAATGAAGCCCAAATCATTTCTAGATTCCAACCAACGCTGTTGGCCACATTGTATAATTACCAAAATGTACTAAAATTTGGTTTGGCACACATACGTTACTGTATCTTTCTGGCCTGAGAAAAGTCAGAAAGCAATTGCACCCTTATAGACCATGCAGATGATGCATGTCTAAAATCTAGTGCAGTCCTCCAGCGCTTTATTTTCATGCAATTCAACAAGCTACCAAGTGTCCAGACAGCATGATATTAAACTAGCTACATTGGAGCTGGACACCATATCTAAATAGAGCCGTTCATTGGCGTGCACAGACATTTTGAGGGGCAGGTGCTCAAGTGCCTTAATAATAGTGTGTGAGATTTATAGATTTTAGGGCATAAATAATATATCAAATGCTTTTTATCCAGAATTGATCGATGTCACCATGTGCCACATACTGTACAATGTACAAAACAAAAATAAAATGAACAAAAGGGCACGTTGCTGTCCAGAGGGAAAAAGGGCAGGTGCTTTGGCACCCCTTGGTGTCTATCTGTGCACGTCCCTGGAGCCGTTAAGTGTCTCTCACTGGCTAACTTAACCTTACTGTTGTCCATACATCTCTGTTGGTCTCGTCTCAGGCTTCCCATATGAGAAGGTGAGGGAACGCACTCTCTACCTTCAGGTGCTGGACTTTGACCGCTTCAGCAGGAACGACCCCATCGGAGAGGTGTCCATCCCCCTCAACAAGGTGGAGCTGGGACAGATAAAGACCTTCTGGAAGGAGCTGAAGCCCTGCATGGATGGCGCTGTAAGTCAGTGGGGAGAGAGGGCTGCATGGGGCACCGAGTGTTGGTGATGGATGTGGGGGGAGAGGGCTGCATGGGGCACAGTAGTAGCTTTTTCATATTTTGCATATTTAGAAATTAAAACATTGTAATACAATAAATCATTGTCTTCGTGTAAGTAATCAACTGGGGAAGTTTCATGGTGATAACAATCTAATATAGGTATGGTTTTGCCCACTCAATTCATAATTAACGTTGCAATTTTGACGCTCTGGCTCATGGATTAAGAACCAAGAAGAACTAAACTGGTTCCCATTAGAATCAACCGATGGCATGTGGGTGTTAATGTGAGACAGATGTAGGGGCTATAGTACACACAGTATATACATGTGTGTCTGTGTATACTGTATACATACTGTATGTGTTCTATATTCAGTACACACACACACACACACACACACACACACACACACACACACACACACACACACACACACATGTTGGTTTCCATGAAGTGTGGGAACCAACAGCAGGGCCATCACTCTTGGGGACACCACTTTCCAGTGGTCCCACAGGCCTGAAAAAAATCAGGCAAGTTAAAAAAAAAATCTTTAACACAAATATCACCTCAGATTCTAGATTGGATGAAGTAATTTCACAGACTTGTCCTGACCATGCATCTTGGGGACCTATATTAATCCGTCGATTGTGGGGACTTAATTTGCATAAATCACACACCTGTTTTTTTACACCAAAATGGGGACTCAATGTCCTGGGGACATCTAATCAGTTTCATACTGAATTTTATGCAGGAAGCTTAGCGTACAGATACAGACTTACAGATTCAGAGTGGACCCTGTAACATAACCCTCAAACTGTCTGAGTCTGTCTCACAGGAGAGGCTAGAGAAGACAGCTGGGCACTGGATGCTTTGAGGAAAGAGCATATAATATGTTCACTAGATTTTACTGGATTGATACTTGACATTATCTTTACAATATAATTGTGTTGAACATTAAATGCACTGAATGATGTATGCATGTAGATCCTTTTGTAATGAATAAAAAAACAGACAAGATGTATTGGCCATAATAACGTAGGGCAATATCAACTGTCTATTTTCAGGAACTCAACAGACATGTATATGACCTGAATGTTTTACTTAAACCATTAAGAACGCGTGACACATCACCTTAGCTTTTCACTGCTACCATTCTTTTTAATGTCAGCTATTGAAAAATAGCTGACCATTTGTCATAGCTGGCTCTTGGCCATGTCAAACATTGGGATGCAGGAGACAGAGCAACAGTGTAAGAAACTGTATTTATTATGCAGGCCTTAACATTACAACTTAAAGAGGACAACTATGAGGTGTGGAGTCAGTGATCAGTGGTGTGGTGGTGATGGATGTGTGGAACATGGTGTGGTGTGTGTGTGGATGGAAAGAATAAGGTAAACATAGTAGGAAAAAAATGACAATGCTTTTTTCTTTTTTATAAAGTATATTTATTGTTTTTTTAAAGACAAACAGACATTACACAACAAGAACATAATAACAAACAAAAGAAAACAAAAACAAAAACAGCTCAGGCACAACACTATTATAAATAAAAAGATTGAATATACAAAGACATGACAAGGACAATGAACCATAATGACATAATGACATAAGTGACTTTCAAATTTTTATAGACTCCCTATCAGGGAATACCTCCATACAGTACATTAATACATATATTAAAAAGGCAGACAATAGTTATCATAGGCACCAAATCATTACAACAAGAGCAGACCCATGCATGCTCCACTCAAAGGCGACAACCGCCACCCCTCCAGGCGGCAGGGCCACCGCCCCAAGAAGCGGCCCCGATGCAACGCATCGAGACCCCTGCCCGGGCGACCATTCCCCCATACCCAAAGGGCAGACAAGCCCCCACCCAAAGCAGAGCACCCACTAGGGAAGAATGCTGGCATATAAGATATCTAAGGTTGGTACGGAAAACCTCCAAGTATCGTGGCAGACAGTGTGGTTCCAATATGATTCAAATAAGGGTCCCAAATTTTGTAGAAAGTCTCCAATTTAAAATGCAACATGCATGTAATGTATTCACAAGGAATACAGCCCATTATAATGTTATGCCATGATTTATTTGATAGAGCAACATCCTTGATTCAAAACAAAATAATATTTTTCCAAACGTTAATAAGTTACGCATCATCATCGTCTCCAGTGATTGATCTTTCTTGATGAGCTTTCTTCATTTCTTTAATCCCTAGAATAGAGTCACTACAATCTGAGGCACTGTGCTCACTGTTGTTTGGGACATATTCCTCTCGATGAGCTTTCTTTATTATAGGGATTGAGTCACTACATTCTGAGGCACTGTGCTCACTGGAGTTTGGGACATATTCCTCTCCACTGTCTGGTGTTGAATACAATATTTCAGAGTCATCAAAGCTTTTGGTCCTCAACTGTGATGAAATAACATCATCTTGTTCACTGTCTGGAGTTGAATCAAAGAGTTCATCAGAGCCATGAAAGCTTTTGGTCCTCCTCAACTTTGGTGAAAGAGGATCTTCTTG
The DNA here is from genome assembly GCF_963924005.1 of Protomyctophum bolini. Taxonomy (NCBI): domain Eukaryota; kingdom Metazoa; phylum Chordata; class Actinopteri; order Myctophiformes; family Myctophidae; genus Protomyctophum; species Protomyctophum bolini. The sequence continues at coordinate 33,120,540 of NC_137865.1, forward strand.
TTCACTGTCTTCAGATGAACTGAATAGATACCTTAACGTCTTGGTGCTTGGTAAGCACAGTAATTTGTCAGTTGAGTCAGTGAACTCTTTGTGGTGGTTTGCTGGAGCCATGCGTGTCTGTGGGGCAGGCTCCATCCCCTGGTGCACACATACACACACGTCGTAGAACATCTGTGAAGAATAAGATTCATTGAATATTTTAGACACGAGGTAGGCATGTGAAGGTAGTACCCTTGACTACTGTTGTTGAATTCACTTATTGTACGTTTAATAATATCACTAGTATTTCAACATCCTGATTTAGTCCAATACACCAGTATGTTGGACAGTAGGCATTCAAACACATTTTGTATGTGGTCTATGAAGACTTTTAATACAATTTAGGCTAAAATGCATGACGGGGACAGACGTCTTCTGAAGTTTAATTTATTCAGGGTACAAGCTTGCTTAAATACACACACATATCCACAACTTAAAACATGCCTTTTGGGGACCCCATGTTAATGTGCATGATGGGGACATAAATGTCTACTGAAGTTTGAATTATTAGCTTGCGTAAATACACACACACACCATAAAACATGCGTTTTGGGGACCCCGTGAGGTGTACATGATATTACTAGACATTAGGACAATAAAATAAACTGGTTGGACAGTAGGTATTCAGTACACACTTTTAGTTATGTGATCTACAATATTTAGACTTTTAATGCCCTTTACTTTAGGCCAATGTGCGTCACGGGAACATACATGCTGTTAGAGTTTTTAACGGGCCTGACAATTAAAGCCTGGACCCGAACTGGTCCAGCCCAAGGCTTGGCCTGGCCCAAAACATTACCATAATGTTAAGCCTGATAAGCCCCAGTAAAGGAATGTTGCAGGCATGTCATTCAACATCTGGTTAGAATAAGATTCATTGAATATTTAAAAGACAAGGCGTAGGCATGTGAAAGTAGTGCACTTGACTATCAATGTTGAATGCACTTATTGAAAGTTTCTTTGGATAAAAGCGAGTTCGAAATGACTCATGTAAGATAATGTTACTAGTATTACAACATCCTGATGTAGTCCAATATACCATTTTGTTAGATAGTAGGTATTTAGAACACACTTTCAGTTTTGTGATATATATAACACACTTTAAGCTAATGTGCATCATGGGGACATATAAATACACACACATGTATTCTGAAGTTTAAATTATTTTGCCTTCAAGCTTGCATAAATACACACACACACACACACATCTTAAAACATGCATATTGGGGACTCTGTGCTAAATGTGCATCATGGGGACATCTCTTCTGAAGTTTAAATTATTTTGCCTTCAAGCTTGCATAAACACACACACACACACAAACATCTTAAAACATGCATATCGGGGACCCCGTGCTAATGTGCATCATGGGGACATATATGTCTTCTGAAGTTTAAATTATTCCGCCTACTATCTTGCATAAATACACACCTCTAAAAACATGCATTTTGGGGACCCCGTGAGGTGTACTTGTTAAACTGATATTACTAGACATTAGGACATTAAAAGAAACAAATGATGTTGGACAGTAGGTATTCAGTACACACTTTCAGTTATGTGATGTACAATATTTAGACTTTTAATGCCCTTTACTTTAGGCCAATGTGCGTCAAGGGAACATACATGCTGTTAGAGTTCTCAACGGGCCTGACAATTAAAGCCTGGACCCGAACTGGTCCAGCCCAAGGCTTGGCCTGGCCCAAAACATTACCATAATGTTAAGCCTGATAAGCCCCAGTAAAGGAATGTTGCAGGCATGTCATTCAACATCTGGTTAGAATAAGATTCATTGAATATTTAAAAGACAAGACGTAGGCATGTGAAAGTAGTGCACTTGACTATCAATGTTGAATGCACTTTGAAAGTTTCTTTGGATAAAAGCGAGTTCGAAATGACTCATGTAAGATAATGTTACTAGTATTACAACATCCTGATGTAGTCCAATATACCATTTTGTTAGATAGTAGGTATTTAGAACACACTTTCAGTTTTGTGATATATATAACACACTTTAAGCTAATGTGCATCATGGGGACATATAAATACACACACACATGTATTCTGAAGTTTAAATTATCTTGCCTTCAAGCTTGCATAAATACACACACACACACACACACACATCTTAAAACATGCATATTGGGGACTCTGTGCTAAATGTGCATCATGGGGACATCTCTTCTGAAGTTTAAATTATTTTGCCTTCAAGCTTGCATAAACACACACACACACACATCTTAAAACATGCATATTGGGGACCCCGTGCTAATGTGCATCATGGGGACATATATGTCTTCTGAAGTTTAAATTATTCCGCCTACTATCTTGCATAAATACACACATCTAAAAACATGCATTTTGGGGACCCCGTGAGGTGCACTTGTTAAACTGATATTACTAGATATTAGGACATTAAAAGAAACAAATGATGTTGGACAGTAGGTATTCAGTACACACTTTCAGTTATGTGATGTACAATATTTAGACTTTTAATGCCCTTTACTTTAGGCCAATGTGCGTCAAGGGAACATACATGCTGTTAGAGTTCTCAACGGGCCTGACAATTAAAGCCTGGACCCAAACTGGTCCAGCCCAAGGCTTGGCCTGGCCCAAAACATTACCATAATGTTAAGCCTGATAAGCCCCAGTAAAGGAATGTTGCAGGTATGCCATTCAACATCTGTTTAGAATAAGATTCATTGAATATTTAAAAGACAAGATGTAGGCATGTGAAAGTAGTGCACTTGACTATCAATGTTGAATGCACTTATTGAAAGTTTCGAAATGACTCATGTAAGATAATGTTACTAGTATTACAACATCCTGATGTAGTCCAATATACCATTTTGTTAGATAGTAGGTATTTATAACACACTTTTTTGTGATATATATATAACACACTTTAAGCTAATGTGCATCATGGGGACATATAAATACATGTATTCTGAAGTTTCAATTATTCTGCCTACAAGCTTGCATAAATACACACACATCTTAAAACATGCATATTGGGGACCCCATGCTAATGTGCAACACAGGGACCACGTGAGGCCTACTTATGTTACACTGATTAGGACATTTAAATAAAAGTGAGGTACAAGTGGAAAAGGCATGCTGTGTTGCTGAAAACCTCTCCACAAACCTCTCTAGAGCACAACTACAAAGATTTGGATTACATTTCCTCTACTGCAACAATCTCACTTTGAATATAAATAAGTAAGTCAGGCTTATATGTTTGAGAACATGTCCTCACCTTAGTCCGCCATGGCCAGTCAGTTTCCATGGTTGTAGCTTAAATTTTCACCTGGTAAGATGTCTCACAGCAAAGAGACTTGAGGTGAGGTTTCTCTTCTCCTTGCATAATTATGTTCTTCCTCTGTTTATTACCCTTATACTTTGTCTTATACTTTCCTGAACCTGCTAGTCACCAACCCCACCACAACATGCAGGGAAGCGACTATTTAGGAATATGTATCAACATTGATATCAATATGTATGGCACCTGAATTTCCCAAGGATAATCAATAAAGCTTGCACAGTACAGATGGACAAAAATAATAAGTTAACGCTATTTTTGGTACATTCTGATCTATGTCCTTTTGCTAAATCCGGTTGCAATGTAGGCTCATCAATTGCAAATTAAGTAGATGGTTTTTAGTATCAAGTATACAATAGTATTAAATTAATGGTATTATTAAATATGACAATGTTTGGTTTCACTGTCTACATGGGCGACTTTAACGCACTCTGAAAAAGCTGCTTTGAACAGTCCTGACATATCTCTGCACAAGACAGTGGTCGGAATGTGAGGTCGAATGTGCACTCCACTGTACTGTACTGTGCTGCGCTGCACTGCCCTCCACTCCACTGCACTGCACTGTACTGTACTGTACTGTACTGCACTGCACTGTACTGTACTGTTATCCACTGTACTGGTATCCACTGTACTGCACTGTTATATACTGTACTGTAATACGCTGTACTGTACTGTACTGTACTGTACTGTACTGTACTGTACTGTACTGTACTGTACTGTACTGTACTGTACTGTACTGTTCTGTACTGTACTGTACTGTTATCCACTGTACTGTACTGTACTGTTCTGTTCTGTTATCCACTGTACTGTACTGTACTGTACTGTACTGTACTGTACTGTACTGTACTGTACTGTACTGTACTGTACTGTACTGTACTGTTATACACTGTACTGTACTGTACTACATTCCACTGTACTGCACTCCACTGGTATGTACTGTACTGTACTGTACTGTACTGTACTGTACTGTACTGTACCATTACACTTACTATTACACTATTACACATATTAAATTATTACACTATTACACTAGTACACTGTTTACGCTATAACACATATTATGCTATTACACTAGTACACTTTTTACACTATAACACATATTATGCTATTACACTAGTACACTTTTTACACTATAACACATATTATGCTATTACACTAGTACACTTATTACAATTACTATATTACACTTAATACACTATTACACTTATTACACTATTACAATTATTACACTATTACGCTATTCTACTATTACACTTATTAGCCTATTACACTATCCCTCTATTACACTTATTACTCTACTACACGTGATAGACTATTACACTTATTATACTATTACACTATTACTCTTATTCCACTAATACACTTATTACAATTATTTCACTATTGCACTTATTACAATTATTTCACTATTGCACTTATTACACTATTACTCTTATTACATTATTACACTTATAATCACATTGCTCCATATTAATCATTGACAGGGGTGATCTTGTGTTCTTCAATGTGTTTTGGCTGGGGACCCCCAGGCAATGCTTTGACCATGTCTCGTGACCCCCGCCCCGCCCCCCTCCCCAACACCAATACAAATTGACTCTATACATATTTTGGCAATACTGTACTGTACTGTATTCCACTGTACTGTAATGTACTGTACAGTACTGTTATCCACTGTACTGTACTGTACTGTACTGTACTGTACTGTACTGTACTACATTCCACTGTACTGTACTGTACTGTACTGTACTGTACTGTACTGTACTGTACTGTACTGTACAGAGAGACCCCCCCAGTGAAAACTCCTGTAATGTAGTGCACCATTCAAAATGTGTTCAGTTGATCAAACTTAGCTACGGTCCCCGTAACGCTGGTTTGAGCTTATGTAAACTTATGTAAATCTCTGATCTGTGATTGGCTAGTAGTGTTTTTGTGTTCTCACACACACTCTCACACACACACTGCAGTACCAACTATCGCCTGCTGGGGGATGTCCCCATTAGTAACACACTTGTCATGAACTGTGTGTGTGTGTTCATGAACATGAAAACATGTTTTATGGGACTTGCTAAAAAAATTACACCAGACACATCAGCAACCTCTCCCCTACCTCCTGAATGATTTGTGTTATGGGGACCTACACATTTGTCCCCATACTGTTTGAGGTCCTCTGTAGGTGACTGTGTAAACAAGCATGTGTCCCCATTATGACGGAGGAACAAACGCACACACACACACACACACACACACACACACACACACACACACACACGCACAAAGAGGGTGTAGAATCTGTAGATAGAGGGGATGACATGCAGTGGCTCACAACTCAGAAGCCATTTTTTAATTTAAAAAAAAGCATTGCCTGGTGGCTCAGCCAGTTAGTGCAGGCCCTGGAAACCGATGGATTGTGCAGTCCAAGTAGGGAATGAGACATTGCCCCGGGTGAAGGAGTTTAAGTATCTCTGGGCCTTGTTCACGAGTGAGGTGAGGACGGAGAAGGAAATCAGCCGGAGAATCGGAGCGGCAGTGCGGTATTGAAGTCGCTGTACCGCACTGTTGTAATGAAAAGAGAGCTGTGCCTGAAGGCAAAGCTCTCCGTCTACCGAGCAATCTTCGTTCCTACTCTCACGTATGGTCATGAAGTGTGGGTCATGACCGAAAGAATAAGGTTGCGGTTACAAGCAGCCAAAATGAGTTTCTCCTGTACAGTTATTATAAAACCTAGTGGACACCGGAAATCAAACAGCAAACACAGTAAACAAAGGTATAGAATAAAGAGTGCAAAAAAGAGAAAATAAAAAGTGAAACAAAGTATCATACATGTGCATGTTTTCCCTGTAGTAGCAAAGTTAGGTGAACTTTGTGTGAACAACTTCACAGTAGGCTACGTTCCATATACAACAAAGTCTGTTTAGAAAGATAGACATAGAGGCAAGTTTGTGTAGGCTGACTTATAGAGCCAAATGATCAGACGGCCATTAGACCCCCCATGCGTTTGTTTGCAAGGCGTTAGAAGAGAAAATGGCAGCGGTGTTGTAAGATTATACAATGAGCCACTGAGTAAGCTGCACTTTGATATGCCCCTAGTATGAAATGTCTCTAGTGCGTGACTGCGTGACTCATACTCCTCTCTCTCTCCGTGTGTGTGTGTGTGTGTGTGTGTGTGTGTGTGTGTGTGTGTGTGTGTGTGTGTGTGTGTGTGTGTGTGTGTTTGTGTGTGTGTGTGCGTGTGTGTGTGTGTGTGTGTGTGTGTGTGTGTGTGTGTGTGTGTGTGTGTGTGTGTGTGTGTGTGTGTGTGTGTGTGTGCGTGCGTGTGCGTGTGTACGTGTGCGTGCGTGCGTGTGCGTCCTCAGGGGAGGAGAGGAGACCTACTGGTGTCCCTGTGCTACAACCCCACGGCCAACACTATCACTGTGAATATCATCAAAGCACGCAATCTCAAAGCCATGGACATCGGGGGCACCTCAGGTACAACGGCCACCCTTTTCTCTTATTTGTTTGACCTCCCTTCCGTTTGCAATTTTTCAATTCAGGTATTTATAGCCCAGCAAGCCAAATGATGTCATTATGACGTTATGATGACGTCATCTGGTGGCGGTCAAGACGTTCAGGACTATAGGCCAAATCACAGCCCATATGGGGATGATCTTTACGTCATTTCCAGGACGTCTTCACCAGTTGAAATAATACAGTTTATGCTGGGCCAGATCTGACTAGTTATGATATGACTTAAGTTTATTTGGCCTCGTTTGGACTCTCTCTGATTCATCCAGGATGTCCAGATGTTAATGAATGCAGCCGTTCACAACAACGTCGAGATGGACGTGCCACTCACACCACTCTCACACGTTTTTTTCCCTTCTCATTGACCAAACACCTGCTGTAGCCAGGTTTGGAGAGAACACAATAAAAGCAACAAGTGAATAGGAAAGGAATACGAAAGGAGTGCTAAGTGTTGAGTTTGACCCTCTAAACCCGTCCTGCACCTGAACTCTTTCTCATGGCAAGGGCAACCATGCTCTGACGTTGTATTCAAACATTTCTAGACTTGTGTACTAGGCAGTGAAAGGTTACTGTCTGGGTCCCCAGCTGGGTCTCTGCAGACAGCTCTAACAGCAAGGTGACCTTCCATCAGGGATATCTCTCTCTTTCTCTTTTGCTTTCTTTTTTGTGCTCTGTTTCTGCAGTACTGTACTGTATATCTAGCAGGATACTTTGTCTCCCAGCTCGATGGTCTCGAGTCTCGACTCAGCTCAGTGCTCAGTGCCAAGCGCAGTTTTCTGGCAGTCTTCTCATAATGTTATCAGTGGCACATTATTGGAATAGGACTGATTCCTGCTCCTGGAGTAGAGATTGTGGTGCTGGTGAATGCTTATTTTGCTCCAGAATATTGATACTGTCTGACGTAATAGACTGAAATAGATCTGAATGTTTCATACTGACGGAGGACAAGCTGACCGTGGGCTGTAAATAGGCATTCACTTCCCTGCTCACCTTTCATTACCTCAACAATTAATAGAGTAGTTGATACATTGAACCAAGATTGACTGTCCCTTTAATGTTTTGGCGTGCTGCATGTATGGAAACTTACATTTTAGATAATAAAAAGGACCATACAGTTACAACACATCATTGTCCATTGTCAACATTTGCAATGTTAAAACCTGGACACTTTTTGCCCACATTTCTTTATTCTTGTGCTAGGCCTAAAGCCGATTCTAAAAGCGCCTTCTAAAGCCTGACTTAAGTTTTCTGAAAAACTTCAAATATTTATATAGCAGCATCAATTTTTTAAAATTTTTGAATACTGTACATACTGTACTGAACCCAAAAATGGGTTCCCGGCCTGAGGGGGTAAAACACCAAAAGGGGTTCCCACCCAGAATGGGTTAAGTTTTGTCCATATTCAGTAAACGTTATGTACCTGAGATATAAAATATATGACTCATCATTTTATTTAAAGACAGGAGCAATCTCTCCGCTTTTGCCTAGAAGTCAAAATTAGACTTTTATGGTTCTCAATAGAGGGTTGCACTTGCATAAAGTGAGTGGCAAATAGTAAATGCTGCATTTAAATAGTGCCTTTATCCAAGGCGTTTTACAGAGATTGTGCATTACATTCACACACTGATGCCGGGGGAAACCATGCATGCAAGGCACCAACCTGCACATCAGGAGCAAATACGGGTTCAGAGTCTTGCTCAAGGACAATTCGACACTAACTCTGGGGGAGAGCAGGTTTGAACTGGGAACCTTGCGGTTTCTATCCGGTCACTCTACCCCTGAGCCACTGCCGCCCCAAATCGACTGGCAAAGTGCATTTAATGCAATCAGATAGGACTTTTCTGTTTGGATGTATGGGCTGTCATAACTTCTGGGTATGATGATGATGTCATGCGCATACACTCTGTAAGAGCCATATGATCCATGGGTTTTGTACTAAAGCATGGCCATGGTTGCTAGGGTACTTTTTTTTAGGTTTGGGTTGTGTAGTTAGTAGTTACTTTGCCATGATGCAACTCCAAATGTGGACAAGAAATAAAAAAATACTGCTCCAGTGATTAGAAATTGATAATTCAAAATATGCTCCTCATTGACTTACATTGTAGCTAAAACATCTCTCAAAGTCACACTTTTAGTACGTAAACAAACACAAACAAAGTTGATTCAGATAATATAGAGCATCACCAAAACTCATGTGGTTTTATTTTTTCATAAAAATGTTAGATTCCTGTTGATTTTACTATTTGAAGATCTGGATCCGGATCCACGGATCCAGTCCGGGCTTTCTTCCCAATAAAATGGACAAATCAACAGGAAGATAACATTTTGATGAAAAAATAAAACCACATGAGTTTTGGTGATGCTCTATATTGTCTGAATCAACATTGTTTGTTTACGTACTAAAAGAGTGACTTTGAGAGCTGTTTTAGCTACAATGTAAGTCAATGAGGAGCATATTTTGAATTATCAATTTCTAATCACTGGAGCAGTTATTTTTTATTTCTTGTCCACATTTGGAGTTGCATCATGGCAAAGTAACTACACAACCCAAACCTCAAAAGAAGTGGTCTTACCCTTTAATGCATCCCCAATCAAGCAGCAGGTGTTGCTGATTGGCAGAGACACACAGTTTGCAACTGTGCTCTTGGAGCTGTGGTCTGAGTATGTGTGGCGTTTGACTGTTTATTTATTGTATTTATTGTGCTAAAGTATAGGACAACGGCGATAATAAATATATTTTATTAACTCAACACGTTTCAACTTCAGTTCATTGATCATCACACGTCTGTGCATTTTATTCTGCTGCGTATCACACTGGATTTAGTTGTGGTTAAGCCTGTTCTTTTCCTGTGCCACGTGTGCATTGCAGACCCTTACGTGAAGCTCTGGTTGATGCACAAGGACAAGCGTGTGGAGAAGAAGAAGACTGTGACGATAAAGCGCTGCCTCAACCCTATCTTCAACGAGTCCTTCCCCTTCGAAGTGCCTGCCCATGTCCTGAGAGAGACCACCATCATCATCACCGTCATGGACAAGGACAGGCTGAGCCGCAACGATGTCATTGGCAAGGTACACAACAGTCAAACAAGGCTATTGTATTTATTATGAATCATTTTACTGCAAAGTACGTATAAATTCATACCCCCAGCTATGTTACGTTATCTGCTAGGTACGTATATTCATACTCCCCCCTATACTCCATATATGAAGCCGTTGAGCACCAAACCATTTTTTTACATTGGTCACATTAGGACTGTCACAGTCCTGTTACTTTTCTTACACACCTCGTATATTTTACTGTCACCCGAGAGGAACACACAATTCCTGCCCATTCTATCCCTCCCCAAACAATTCCCACCCGTGAACACAGAATAACTCTTCCTAGTTCCAGACTGCTTCCCTACTGCCTTCACAGGATGATACTAATTAAGGCTTTGTTCCATTTAGTGTGCAGTGGTTCTCAAACTGGACTTGGCCCATAAGTTACACACCCGTAGGGGGACATTTGGAACTCACTCAAGGACACTTTGAGACCCACTGGTGTAGCAGTGTTTCTAGTGAGCCAAACACGCACAATAGCAGCACCTTGACTCTGTTTGGTCAGAATGGAACAGAGCCTTCATTAGTATCAGTGGTAACACCTGTGAAGGAAGTAGGGATCAAGGGGCCCAAGTTATTTCCAAAATGGAATTACATTCTGTTTGTTGTAGAACCCGGCCAAGTCGTATGCACTGCAGAAGAATCAAACGGTGGCATCCACGCCTCCGCGGTGGTGGGCAGCTGGAGCTTTACTCCTGTGCCACCCGAACACTGGTCCAGCAAGACTTGACAGCCCTCCAAAAAGCAGAATAATTTCGCAAAAATGTTCTGCATAGAAAGATTGTGTGCTCAATTCTTACTTCAAATACTGGGAGCAGTGCAGCAAGCTGTTAATTAAACATGAAAATGAATTCCCTATATTGGTCGTCCTGGAGGTAACCCGGCCTTGTCTGCCTAAAGTGTGGTAATTTAAAACCATTTGCCACTGACTGCATCATTCATTTGAATTACTACAGTGCTAATGGCAGTGATGGCAGAGATGTTCCTAGTGAGAAACCTAGAAAGAAAGAAACGTCAAAAAACTGTTTAAATGGCTCTCCCTCCCAGGACTCATTACATAACCATGCAGTTTAACACTAAAACACATGTTGCTGAAATAGGTGCAGCCGTAATTGCTGTACTACACTTTATTAATTTTTATTTGGGAGTGACAAAACATATTCATGAATGAACAAAAGTACATACAGTACAACTAGACAAAGTGCCCCTCGAGGCACAGGTCTCCACCAGGGCAGGTCAGGTTGTGGCCTCCTGGTGGCACTTGAAATTTTAATGGACAGGTTTAAGTCAAAAGGGAGACATCGAAGAGGAAGGATGGATGGGGAAGGATCAACATATGGAATGTCAGAATTCTGAAATATATCTATTTAAGGGTTTGAGGTTTGAGCAGGTCGCATTTACTATGACATCAGGGTCTCCACATCTCCATCCCTGATGATTATGCACCTATGGTGCCCGACACACTGATGGTGCCCGACCAACACACTGACGGGAAATGCTCAATGCCATAGTTAACTGCAACCTTCGGTCGCAATAACAATGAAACAAGATGTAAATGTCGATGTTTCCATCTTTAAGGCCCGACCACACCATAGTAGTCTCTATCATGGTTTTACTGCCTTGGTTTGTGATTTTCTTTTGTCAAATAAGTTTTTATTAAGAACAGGTTATAAATTGTTATACATTTGGTATGATATAATATAAAAATGTTCCTTTATTAAAAAAGAGAAAAAGAAAAACCCTCAATCCCTCCCACCCACACTGTTCAGTGACACCGCATACTATAGAATAAAAGATGATGAAATACTCATGGAAAACAACATCTGAAATGAAGATTCAGTCAACCACATCAGTGGTATCCTATTCCTGTCCATTAGGTGTTTCTACTCAAATAACGGACGAGGGGCAGCTAAACCTTATCAAATTGTCTCTCTTTGTTTTTCAAGAATTTATTCTCTCAAGATGAAGTGTACTGGTCATTTCATTTAGCCAATGTTTAAATGCAGGAGCCTCCTCCTTTTTCCAGTGTGTGCTGTAATCAGACCATATGAGAGGAGTTGTTTCTGTGCTCTTGTCAGGGTTTGTTTTAACACTTCATTCCCTCCTTCCCCCCTCTCTCTCTCTCTCTCTCTCTCTCTCATTTCTTTCATCCACCTTGCTTCCTCTCCTGTCAGATCTATCTCTCGTGGAAGAGTGGACCAGCGGAGGTAAAACACTGGAAAGACATGATGGGGCGGCCGCGTACCAACGTCGCCCAGTGGCACTCTCTCAAGGCCTGATCGCACTGCCCAGCTTGCTACACCCGCCCCTCTCCCCTTCGCCTGTCCCACTCCCGTCCTTATGCACAACATTGACTTGCTGCCAGGCTGCGAAACACGGGTACAATTAGCCATCTGCTCTCCTAAAACCTTTAAACACTTGTCTTCTCTCTCAAAGAAAAATCTGTATCTTAAATATCCTTTCTTCTTCCGTTCTCTCTTGCTCTCTTTCTTGCTTCCCTCCCTCAATTCTACAGTCTTATTTTCTTGTCTGCCATCCTGCCATTTACCGTGCGTGTGCGTGTGTGTGTGTGTGTGTGTGTGTGTGTGTGTGTGTCTCTGTCTGTCTGTCTTCCCTCACACACTTCCCCAGTGAGGACTTACGTTTACTGTCTACGTCTCCATTGACCCTTCATCTTTCCCGTATTTGCAACACCCTTTGAATGTGAACTGCGCTGCAAAGCCCCAGTGTTCTACTCTCTTGTAATTCTACTGTATTGATTTCTCCAGGTAAACAACGTTACATTATACAGTACAGCTTTGTATATTATACATACAAAGTATACTTTGTATACATACACAGTACACAAACACTTTAGGCATATAGATTGGCAGAACTCCCTCAATACACATTGAAATAACATATCTCCTCCCCATGTTGCCGTCTTTTCAAAGCACATCCTGCTGTGTGTCTTCATCTGTCAGCGTGTCCTTGTCATTCGTCTGGACTGCCCTACTCATTTTGACCCCATCTGCCTCTCATTTCACGGGAAAGTGGCTAAATGCTCAGCTGAAATCTTAGAAAGCAATCAATATATGGTGTGTTATGATTTGCTTGAGCACAGCTGGACTCGAAATAGAATTGTTACCATCCCCATCCGTGTATGTACGTACCTCTCTCTATACTTTAGTTTTTCTCTCTTCTCTTTCTCTTCCTCTGGCACAATATTAATGAATTCTCCTTTTTGGATCCCTTGTCGTCTGTGTGCTGTGGGTGCCGTGCTGTAGCTCAAAAAATAGAGATAAAAAAAAAGTCTAAAAAAACAATACAAAACAGTAAGTGAACTTTACTGAACTGGGATAGCAGGAACACAATGAACGTGGATCGCTTCTGGTTCCCCGCTCCCGTAGACAAAGCCCTAACATGGAGAGAGAAAAAAGAAGATGTAAGAAGGAAAAAAAAAACTCCACCCCTCCTCCCCTCAAATGTGATGTCATTTTTCACGAAAAACACTCACCGAAGGAACCAGTGTAAAATGTTCTTCCAACGCAACGCTGAAAATCGAAGCAAAAACGGAGTTGTGCGTGCATGTGCAGCTGTGCGTGTTATGAGTCCTCTGCGTCGTCCTGCGCTCTTGAAGAGCTCCTGCGAGGACCCCTCGAGTTCCAGTACAGGTTTTTGACCCTTCTATGGCGTGATGTGTGTGTGTGTGTGTGTGTGTGTGTGTGTGTATGTGTGTGTGTGTGTGTGTGTTTGTGTGTTCGCATGCATGCGTGTGTTTCACAGAGGCAACACACAACAACATCAAGACACAAATATCCTCTTCTCTTTTCTCTTTCTAATCGTTCTCTTTTAGTGCTCTTCTTACTGCCATTGTCCCCTTACTACTATCCTCCCCTTTCCCCTGTCCTCCTTCACTGCCCCGGCCCCCCGGAGGGGGGAGGGGGAGGGGGGTGGCGAAAGTTCTATCTGCACTTTTTTCGAAAATGTAATAACAATAATATGTATACATGACGCTAGTTTTAAAGAAGATTATTGTACTGGTGACAATTAAGGGAGAAGTGTCTGAAAGGGTGAGCAGCAGTGTAAGGGGGCGGGGCTACGTCTGCTCTGTGGTTGCAGGGATGAAAGGAGCGGCCGTGGGATGGAGGGGCAGTTCGGGGAGGGGCAGGGATCTCGTCGTCCTCCTGGTCCTTGTTCCTCCCTGTTACAGCTTTCGTCAGTGTTTGTGTTGTGTATTGTATACGTGTACATGCAGCGTGCATTGCATAGGGTATGTATGTGCGTTTGCGTGACGGTAGTGAACCGATTGGATTCCCCAGTGGCAGGCTATGGCTGTGTGTGTGGAGTCGGGCCAGAATGGAGGGCTTTGTACGCGTCATGGTGGGGATACCAGGTGGCACAGTGTTGGGATTATGCAATGTGACGTCGGTAGTGGTGAGGAGGACTGTGCCTCAGTCAGGGTGAATTGCAATATCGCTCACAGTAAAATCCAGTGTTTATTTAAGTCATATTATAGAGTGTAAAATGGAGCCTTCCATTTGGGTTAATCTCTGCACTCTCTGCATCTAAATGAACAGCTATGCAGATAGACTGAGACAGACATGGGTTATTATTTACAGTTATTTTATTTTTTTTCGACCAAAGCGCAACACATGGCCAATGTTTTCTGTACCTCTTGAATCTCAGGATCCACATGGGAACAATCTGGATTGTCAGCCTGTGAGGTCAGCCATCTACAGTATGACATCAGTCATCTGAGTCCAAATTGGGACAAGGTTTCAGAAACCTGACCAGAGCTCAATCGACTTCCATTATGAAAGTAATGAAGTTAAATGTCTCAAAGTATAAAACTTAATGTGAAAAGGGAATAGTGGAGGTGGTTTTGTGGTCTAATGGCAGTGTGCACAACAAATCTGACAGACAGACAGACAGACAGACCCTCTTCTAGACAGCTGACACCTGCAGAGCCTGCATGCCGGGGAAGAAAAAACAGACAGACTAACAGACTAAAAGCCAGCCAGCCACATGCACAGAGAGCAGGTGTAACATATACATGTTGGAGTGTTTGCGACGACAAACACAAACATTAGCTCGATCCCTGAGTGCCGGATAGTGGCACAGAGGACACTACCGGTACAAGCTGCTCTGCTTGTTAGGTGCAGTCAGCTCAGCTGGGATTTTCTGTAGCCTGGATACAGATAGTCAAGACACGGCAACACATACGCAACACCAATAACCACTCTAGTCTCTCTGAAATCTGGATGTGGTAAATGATCAGACCTATAGTCTGGATCTGTGCAGTTTCATGCCATATACAGTCATTTATCTTTTTGTTTTCGTCAGGGCATATTGTATAATGTACACACATAATTTTATACTGTAGATTTCGAGAGACTATTTTGTGTATTTTAGTGGTGTTTTGTAGTTTAATAACATAACATATGAACTTTTGTATTTATTTGTATTTATATCACTGAGTTTTGATACCCAGCTATCTCCAATGACTTGACATATTTACACTGCAGCCATTTTGCGCCAACGTCATACTCATCATTGTTTCTAATGGGTGCAACGTCAATTCTGTCCAAAGTTTCACCACTGCAGATGAATTAGTTTCGATCTCTGATGTGGGGGATTCATCATTTATACATCCAGTCGGGTAGACTTGTTAAACAAGGGGACACTTTTCAATTTAGAAAAAAAAGTGCAACCACTGCTTGATATTCGGTTGAGATATATTGCATTGTGCATTCATCAAATGTGTCTCCCAAATGCTTTATGGTCTGCTGCGCATTCCCTCTGCCGTCTTTTTTTTCTCTCTCTCTCTCTCTCTCTCTCTCTCTCTCTCTCTCTCTCTCTCTCTCTCTCTTTATTCTGTGTTTGTTGTTGTTAGTTTGATACAGCCTGTCAGGCTGTCACGCTTTAGTGATCATTGTGATTTAACTCGAACAATATGGTCAGCGTGAGGGAGGGTGGCAGAAAACCAGTGCATGTGTTGAATAGCTCCTAGTGTGTAACGTGCCACTCCCAAAGTATCATTGCCATACAACAGTCTAGGCAAGATCATGTTATGTACAGTACGTGGTATGTGTGAGAGTGTACGCCCCACAGGTATGTCTCACACAGGGCTCATATCAATGCTGGACGCCATGATGTACTCAGCAGCCAGTCCACTAGCCTTCAGAACAATATTGGCTAGCCATAGAAAAGGGCCCACTGTTTTGACAGCCTGTACCCGGGGTGTCACAACATATTACTCTCCCATTAGGCTGTTGGAAGTGGAGCAATATCTCCTTCCTTGGCCGCGGGAGTCACATTATTTGGAGAGGTTTTGTCCCCAGCTAAAAATAATTTAACACAAGGAAGTGCTTACCGGACAGACACTGCATGGGACTGCAAATGGGGCAGAGTGAGAGTGATGCTCATTGGTTCCGTATAGCATAGTGGTCAAAGAAAACACCTTGACCTACAGTAGCACACCACCCCCAGATTTCTAATCCTGTTGATTAAACTGTTTTAGTAGTTGAGTTATGTATTGTATTTTGCTGCGTCCACTACATATGCAGCAGGTGTGCATAGGAATCAACGTATACTGTAACACTGTCATTCCCTACTCCCTAAAAAGTGATAAATTGCAATCCTGTGGGTTTTCAAATATTAGTCATCTATGACTCGACCGCAGGTGGACATGTGTTTATTCTTAGCAACATGATGCATAGTACGACTTTAGTATTCATGAACAGTAGATAGGATGCTAAAACGAAACAGTTTATGAAATGCTAATGAGCTTTACATTTCAAACAACGGATACAAGGAGCAGTATGCAGCATGCTCATATGTACTGTATGTAGTGGACCATGCAAGTGGCATCAGCCCTAGCCTCGGGGACCGCTGACCTTTTTGTTTTCATAGGGGGGAAAAAAGCCTGGGTGAGCCCAGCTCAGTGAACCTTGTATTTTGTGATGCGTCGCTCCAAATGTGGTAACGTCAGTGTTCTCCGCTGTGTGGTGGACCTTCAAAAGATTACTGCAGGGGTGTGGGGAGGCGGGCACATAGGTTGGTGAACCAATAAGAAGTATGCGTCGGTTTCCAGCGCTAGTTTGATCCGCCCATCTATGCCCAGAAAAGCTTCAGCACAGCAGAAGTGGAAACTGCAAATATCTCTCTCTCTCTCTCTCTCTCTCTCTCTCTCTGTCCAGAGGCAATTACAATTATCTAAACCAATCTCAATAATTGTTTGGGGAGTGCTTATAATGAAGCATGGGGATGGGGTGAGCGAGTGTTATAATAGTATAGATTCTGATTACAAAAAAGTTCGAATGACTTCCAACAAATTCTCTTTCACTTTGGTTTGAAAAGATTACGCTAGGTTGTAATCCAGTGGGAATGAAATACGCCCAATGTAGAGCCCTGTGAATTCTAAGAAAAGGTCAGTAAAACTCGTTACAGTAGCTATATCCACCATTACGATTCATCTTATCAATCATGGCATTCTTCCGTCAGAAATGAGTGCGCTCCATAGACTGTAATAAATGTGAAGTGAAGTTCATGAAGTGCCTGCAAGTAGAGCTTGAGCTCTCTCTGTCTCTCACATACACACTCTCTGCCTCACTCTATCTTCCTCGCTCTTGGGCATGTGCTGTCCATAGGCAATAAGCAAATACAGCGATCCACACCGATCACAATAATTGTTTTGGGATTGCTTGCAATTATGAAAAAGCTGGGGGCATGGTGGGGATTTATAATATAGGATTCTAACATTTGTTTTTATTTTTTTATTATTATTTGGGACACATTATCTTTTGATTATGATAGGTTGTAATTTGTATACGCACACTGTGGCAATACCACAATACATACCGGTATCTATTTTTAGGAGCCCTGCAAATCATTATTATTATTTTCTATTTTTGGGAGCAAATGTGAGTGAAATACTCTCACTGTGGACTGTGGTCTGTGGAGCACTGCAAATGGATGATTGTTCTACAATTGGCTAGTTCGTTTCACTTGTATTATAAAGGTTTAATATTTAAAGAAATATAAACATTATGTGAAAAAGAATGAATGTGCTTTCTTGGCCTACTGATACCGTGATGCTCTAAATTTTTATTTAGACAAACGTGTCATACAAGTCTTTTCTTTTTTTCCACAATGATACAAAAAACAACAAAAACACCCCAAACCCGTACAGTACAAGTTCCATCTTTACATTACATTTACATGAATGAAAACATGATACAACATCCCATTTAGTTACTAGGATGCAACGATGGTAATAAAAACATAAAGGAACCCCATATTTTCTCAAATCCTTACATTGTATACAATCTTTTCATTAGTACAATAGGAAGCTAACTCATTCATTCAACCAATGTCTCTGAAAGGGAGAATTTTCAGATTTCCAGTTTTGCTGCGCCAGCCAACAAAATAAAGTATGTATCAGTCTAGTGTTTAAGAGATTAGCCTCACACACACTCAGCCATGTAACAAAAAATAAATGGCTAATTATTTTGGCTTATCCTCATAAATTCCTGGCAAAAATAAACCAATAAGACTCTAATAGCAGCCGTGGGCTATGGCTTGAGGTGAATAAAATATGCAGCACAGTGTAACAAAGAATTTAAATAACCCAGTAGGTCATGTGTCTGAGCCATTTAAGCTAACATGATAAAACAACCATGCAAGAAAATGTAATATTTAACTTTTGGGCAAAAACAAGAGATTTTGCCATGTTAAATTACCAAAGCGAATAGACTTCTTCCATTATTTAGACATGCAAGATTCACTGCACAAAATATTCTGTATTCTATTCTCAATTTCTCACTAAGAGACTATAGGGATTACATTTAATGCCTGCTACCACTGCACCCGCTTGTAATTCCGACAACGTGGTTTCACATGCGGTTGGGGTTAGGGTTAGGTTTCTGGGTTAAGGACTCAGGGTTTGGGTTAGGGACAGGGTTAGTAATGGGGCGAGTCGGACCAACGTGGAATAATGAGCAATCGGAAAAATGACCCCCACTGCATATTATGGCAAATGTGAATACAAGAAAATGTGCGTTGAATATTAAAATATAAGTATTCAAGGGCATACAACTAACGTGTTCATTCCTGACGAAGGCTAATATTCATTCATATAGCCAGCAATTAAATGGCAAGACTGTCAAATACAATCAATGTCTTCAAAGTCTGCACTATAGTGTATACTCTATACTGCAGCTATCTACTTTTACCTGTGGCAAACCAAAATAATCCCAGAACTGAACTCATAGTCATACACAGTGTTACCAATGTTAAATTGTCAGTGAAATGCACCCCCGGTGCTTGCTGCACCTCGCATCATGTTGACATGTCTGGTTACAGTCAACTGGCAGGTGCAGGTTAAGATAATTATACTGTGCCTGACAACGATGACAAGTTCACTATGAAAAATGGATGCCTTTTAGAGGGACTTTGGAGTGCCTGCCTTGGAGTGCATGATTTAGCTCAACCTGCTTTTGGATGGGATTTTTGGACAACATGTTTTACATAAGTACAACTCCATTTTGGTAATAGCTGCATTAGCATTCATCATGGACCATCTTGTGGTCCATGCCAGTATTGATTTTGACAGCAAATTTTCTTGAATAGTTTTAATTTGGTTTTAGTCACATTTTAGTCACCTGGAATGTTTTAGTGTTAGTCTAGTTGTAGTCAACTAAATGTCACGCGTCATGCTGCGACACGTTGTGAGCTTGTAGATCGGCTATTTTCAGCATGCAACCAAGTGTAAAATGTGTCTTTTCCTTATAATGGATCTCTTGTCCACTAGTCCTTTCCTAACATTTTAGTGTAGTTTTTATTCGTTGACGAAATTGTCAATATATTTAGTCTCAGTTGTAGTCATCATAGATTTGTTTTAATTTAGTTTCCATTTAATCCAAAAGGCAGTTGACGAACATTTTTCGTTACAGTTTTCGTCGACAAAATCAACATTGCCACAGAGAAGAGCAGGTCCTTCCCTTCCTTGGCCACCCATGTCCTCTGTGCTGTGTATTCTTACAGTAGTATTGCTCCTTAAATGTATCATCGCCACAGGCAGCTCTCTCCTTTCTCCGTCTCTGCTTCTTGCGTTGACTCAGCATGGTGCTCAAATAACTGGAAGCTTTTTTGGATGAAGAGGTATCACACCTGTTGCCAAGGGATTAGCAAAATATGTGCTGCAACCAGAGTATATTGTTTGTCCATGTCATATTCGGAGTCTCTCCTTCAACTTATCTGCATATAATTGGTCCTCACTCCTCACTAATGTTCATGATAAAATACCAACATTTTCTTCTACTTGGTCTGTCTCATAGGAGGGCTGTGGGGGCAGTTCAGAAACCAGTGACATCATCATTAGGCAGATTATTTTTATAAAATATATATCTTTTTTTTTAATTTTTAAAGATTTGTTTTATCGTAAGATAATAGAAATCTTCAATTTTCCCATTGCAACTTTTCAGGAATAGAAAGCCTGCCATTTCTATTAGCTTGGATTCCCCATTGATGATGTCACTGGTGGACGGGTTTCTGAACTGCCCACAGCCCTCCTATGAGTAGGAAAAAAAATGATTATATTTTTTCATAATCATTAGTGAGGACCAATTATATGAAGATAGGTTGAAAAGTGGTGAAGTGGTCCTTTAAGATGACTTCCAATGAGTCGGCGTTCTGGAGATGTGTCTGCTTGCAATATTTTGTTCAATATTGGATTAAAGGTACACTGTGCTTATATTGGATTAAGGGTACACTGTGCTTTGCGACTTGAACGGAAACTTGTGTTGATAATAAGCCCATTTTAATTCCATTCTGGATTTGTGTAATTACAGCCTAGTAGGTATATAAATCTTATTGTTGTCTTTTGGCTTCAGTCAGGTCAAACGTGTTTAGCCCTGTCCAGACAGACTGTGCCTCCCCTCGCTCACCCTTTCAATTGTTTTAAGCATCTGGTGAGAACCGATGTGACTTCTCCTAATCAGGGTTCAAGTAAGCATTGCTTTCAATGGTAACAAAATTAATATGAAAAATAATGAGTAATAATATTTATTTATATTTTTGTTTACATTTGACTGTAGGTCTGTGTGTATGTATATGTGTGCTTGGTGTTTTTGTGTTGAGTTTTGCTTTCTTTTTGCGGAAAAATCGATATATCCATATTCTGTTTTGGAAAATGTTTTTTTTCCCTATGTAAATATTGTTGGTGGAAAACACATGTATGAACATTTGCTGTGCGCCAAGTTTTCATTTGTCACTTGAAGCAACGAAAACAAACCATATTCCTGGTAACAGTGGTGTTTGACGATGCTGATGCTGGTTATACCATGCCCTTCTTGAATAAGGGCTTGTGATGTCTGCTGTATTTTTGTTGGAGGCGGCGTGAGTTCTGGGCCAGGAGAAACAAAAGGAAAGGACTGATACCCGCCCCTTCTGACAGGTCCGACTGTAGCCACATTCTGACCCTCACTCACCACTCCCCCAAAGGACACAGGTCCGACTGTAGCCACATTCTGACCCTCACTCACCACTCCCCCAAAGGACACAGGCTGGGACAGAGAGACACCCAAACAGAAAATAGGAGTGTCGTTTATTTATCTCTTTCTTTCTTCAAATTTTCTTTTTACAGTACACAACACCACATTGATCACACAGACCGAACCCAATTACACAACACACAGTGCCCAGGCAGTATAAAAAGAAACATAACTGTTATAAAGCCTTCTTCCATCCATCCATCCATCTTCAACCGTTTATCCGTAGTCGGGTCGCTGGGACAACAGCTCCACCAGAGAGCTCCAGACTTCCTCTACAGAGCAACATTAGTGACTTCCTCCTGAGGGATCCCGAGACGTTCCCCGGGGTCTCCTCCCAGTGGGACGTGCCTCGAGGACCTCCCTAGGCTAGGGAGATGCCCGAGAGGCATCCTAACCAGATGCCCGAACCACCTAAGCTGGCTCCTTTACAGGCGAAGAAGCAGCAACTCTACTCCGAGTCTCTCTCGTGTGACTGAACCCTATCCCCTATCTCTAAGGGAGATGCCAGCCACCCGTCGAAGAAAACTAATTTCGGCTGCTTGTATTCACAACCTTATTCTTTCGGTCATGACACATACTTCATGACCATAGGTGAGAGTAGGAACGAAGATTGCTCGGTAGAAAGAGAGCTTTGCCTTCTGGCTCAACTCTCTTTTCATCACAACAGTGTGTGGCAGGAAGCAGTAGAAACTTCTTCAGTAACCAAAATACAATGATTCAAATTTATGATAGCGAAACATCTGTTTTATAAAATTCAAAATTTATTCCACCATGTGGATGAAATTTACAGTATATCCACGTTTGTTAGTGCTTATAGTTCCCTATAGGTTAAGAGCTGTGGGCGTGGTGGGGGTGCAGAGATAGCGTGTATACACATCCCCCATGTGGAGTCGTTGGCATTTCATCTCAACTCTCTCAGCTCCTAGGCCTGAGGATTTACTGTAATGCCATTGTTTTAGGAGGGGATTGGCCCCACACTGACACCCTAACTCTCTGGATCTGGACCCATTATTGCTTTCTTCCAGTCCAGCATAGA
This sequence comes from Protomyctophum bolini, assembly GCF_963924005.1. Taxonomy (NCBI): domain Eukaryota; kingdom Metazoa; phylum Chordata; class Actinopteri; order Myctophiformes; family Myctophidae; genus Protomyctophum; species Protomyctophum bolini. The sequence continues at coordinate 33,143,066 of NC_137865.1, forward strand.
GTTGGGCATGCATGCGGAGAGTAGTAGGATTCCAGGTGGATGGAGGCCGCTTCAATGACCCTTAATGCACACATTGTAATTGGGGGGACTAATCAGTGGTCTAATCTCTAAATGGAGCTGCCCTTAAGCACACACCCAATCTCTGAACGTGCATGCCATGTTATTGTAATAGGTTTTTCTGTTTGCCTTAGTGAGCTGATTGGAAGACGCCTTATACTCCAGTTCTCGAGGATTAAGAGAACCAGATAAGGGAAAAAGGCACAACACAGACACATCGATGGGAATTAGAAGGGTTTTATAAAAGTTTAATAAATGTTCACCCCTCTGTTGCTGTTTTATGGAGTTGAGGATGTGACCTGCAGTACAGTACATTAATTCCCACTTGAGCAACACGTTAATGCAACATGTGTTTATATACAATTTCTGCACCCAAAGAAGGGCAAAGTCAAGGACTTCAGTGCGGTCATTTTGTGCTGCAGGTGTCTGCATGCACACCAACCAACATTTTTGCCCAAGCAGTTTTCATGATGTAACCTTGGCTGGCAATCCAGTGCCGCGGGTTCGACTCCCGATCCAGACGGACTTTACTGCATGTCTTCCCCCCATCTCTCTCCCCATTTCCTGTCAGCCTACTGTCTGTCCCTCCATAAAATATATAAAATAAAGGCGAAAGCCACACAAAAAACATTTAAAAAAAAGGTCACCAAAAAAAACAATGGCCACCATACTTTATTGCTGTGTATGTGGCAGAGCTCATTTAAAAGTACAGGAGAGAGGCTTATCTGCGACACACTTTTATAGCTGTCTGGACCACAGCAACAACAAAAATATATTAATAATAATAGTAGTAGTAGTAGTAGTAGTAGTAATATAATAATAGTGCTGAACAGCAGACACTCCTAGCAGCAGTCTGTAGGAAGGACAGTGGAAACATCCATCCCTGCCCTCAGCTGTAATATCATTCTGAGGAACACCAAGGTGTCATACACAAGTGTGTGGGTGCGCGCGCGCGCGCACACACACACACACACACACACACACACACACACACACACACACATACACACTCTCACACACACGTGTCTTTGTGGCCTGGACATTATTTTGTGTTGGCTCTTCTCCCTAAATGCACACCCCTGCGGCTATTTTATTCTTCTTTCTGCACAGGTTAATAAAATGTAAATTGATTCGGTTGTGTGAGAGTGTGAGCTGCAAATTGATGTGGACCGGCCTCTAACATCGCAGGGAGAGGTAATAACACATAAGCAATACAATACATAGATGAAGGACAGAAACAGAGATATTTTAACATTCTGTTGGTGTCTCCTTTGTACCACCGATGGCGAGGGTATCACTCCTTTTTCCCTGCCAAATTTCTCAACTTTACCCCGGCTCACCTCTTCAACAAAAAGCTCTAACTTTCAACACACAATTGTGATGTGTACAATCTAATTTCATGTATTTATGTATTTTTGCCAACTTTGTATAGTGTATAAATATCTATAAATATTATGAAAAAGACAGTACTGTATAGATTTTAGCTGCCTGGTAAGGTTAATAGTATATACTTGGTAGACTAAAAGAAAAGGTGTAGAGCCGTTTAAAAGCCAGTTATTGAGAACATGCTTTCTGTAAAAACTCTGATTCCGCTGGCGCTTTTATATTCTAGGTTTTGTTTCTTGTTTGTTTTTGTTTTTTTCCACTGGCCAGCGGCATACAAAGTGTGTGATGATGTTCTTCTCTTTTTAATTTGTTTGTTAAATCGATTTACTTGTTTGTTTGTTTTCTTTCCTTGACAAGACACAGCCAAGTTCTGGCAGCCAGGAGAGTGCACTGGAACGCATAATGGGACCCTGTGCTGTAGTTGTGTGTTAGTTAGGTGTCCGTTTGTCCGTCCCTAGTAGTAGTGCTAGTGCTCTCTGTGCTGTGCTTCCCTCTTTCCCTCTTCTCACTAGTGTAGTTGTGTCACGTGATACAGTGTGTGTGTGTGTGTGTGTGTGTTAAGGTGCGGACCGACCGGGTTAGCTGAGGCTGACAGATGCCCTCTCTGTCTTCCTTTCCTCTGTCCTCCAGGCTCCTTCATTACAAGTCCCTCATTCCAATCGAGTATAGATTTCCACTTTGTCTGCCTCATTATTCATTTTCCTCCTTAACTGTTAAGGCGTTCACCGCAGGAGCCGGACTAATTCTTCAGTAAAACATGTGTCCTGATCTTATTCATTATAGTTGCCCTCATTCCTCCTCCTCCTCCTCCTCCTCTTCCTCCTCACTCACTAGGGGATTGCCTCCAATACATTGACGTTGTTTTGGATGGCAGAGGAGTCCCTGTAGTTGGGATGGAGTTCCCATGGGCTGCAAAACGATGTAGCACAATATATTGCTGAAAAAGAATGGAGCGGTTCAATAAGTTGGTTCACAGCATGGCTCATGCGTGTGTTGTATAGCTCTTTATTGTTGAGCTTTGAAACATACACAAAAAGCTGTATTAAGTGCAAGTCAAAGGTTGTACATTCCCGCCCATACATAAACACCTAGGAGAAGGGCAGCTGTCAGCACAGAAACACAAAAGGCCATATTCAGAAGTTAAATAAAAGCATTGACCCAATTCTATGTTACGGTGGATGATGACATTTAGCACCACCCTTGATACAGCTATTTGTAGCAAGCGCATCAGTACAGCCTTAACTATTGGACTGATGCTGACAAAATGTAGTGGGACGTGCATTTTGTAATGGGACATGGTTATTTGCCATGTCTTACTCCTACTGTCTAATTCCAATGTGTTGCTTGGTTGCTCTGTACTGTACCTGTGTGGTAGTTCTGTTGATGTCTGTATATGTTAGAATAGTAACGGGTTCTTACTGGGCTGGCTCCACAGACTCCCTCACCCTCCTGTGCCTTTCCCATTTCTCCAACTTAAAAACTTCAGACATTCCATTTTGAACCGAGAGAGCAACGCATAATATAGCCTCTGTAGGCTCCATGTATAGGCTGAGGAATAAATGCTGCCGAGGGGCCAAAGCACAGACGTCTCTATTGGAGTGGTGATTTAAGAATGAACCGAACACATGTCGTCTGTGTTCATGTTCCTCCGCGAAGCCCATCCCTGTGGCGGACAGCACACTCAGCATAGGACCTTCACACATGCTTCTCCACACACAACCGCCTCCCCCACCCCCCCACCCCATGCCCCAACTCATTGTCAGGCCCCGAGAGGTCACCCGATCACTTGCCTGGCTTGGGAAGTTGTTGGACTCGCCCCCAGCTGGGCCAAGTTTCATGGCCATATGTCCGGGAACCTCCAGGCCGCCCTGTCTTCCAGAGCCCTGCAGAGAGGCTGGAAGAGGATGGGGTGGGAGGTTTGGGACAGCCCTGGGGAGGAGGCGGGAGAGATCTGTCTCGGTGGGAGCATCCCGGGTCAGGAGGGAAGGGAACGAGGGGCGTCTTGAGGTCAAACCCGGTAGCACTTTGGTTTTGCGTTCCATGTTTTTGGTTTTTGCCTCTCCTGTTTTTGGGCCGAGCGGACTGTGATCTTACTGGTTGGGTTGATTTTGTCGTCCTCCTCCACCCATCTGTGTTATAGGGTGTGCTGGGTGGGCGGAGCTATGGAGCTGAGCTCTAATTTTGTTCCATATTAAAGAATCATTTTTACTATATCCCTGCGTTGACTCATTCATTGTTATTTGTTCATGTTTAATTGGCTAGTGATACCGTAGGTCAGTGATACTCAACCTCAGGCCCGCGGGCCACATCAGGCCCGCGGGACCATTATGACTGGCCCACCAATGAAAATCTAAAAAAAAGAAGAAAAAAAAATCTGGAAAATGAAATAAAAATAAAAAAATCTGAATGAAGTTATCTTTAATTACATTATTATAAGTAATACTATTAGAGTTGTACTATTACTCGAACGAAAATAAAAGCTTGGGGGGGGGGGGGGGAGATGCAATGCAAATGAAAGATACTGTGTATCCCTATTCCCTGACATAATTTTATAGCTAAACGGACAGAATTCTATTTTATTTGAATGATGAAACCCAGCTGCCATTAATAGTTGGAAATGGCAAATTGCGGAAATGGAAATTGCGGAAATTTTAATTGCGGAAATGGTGGAAATGGAAATTGCGGAAATTGCGGAAATGCGGAAATGCGGAAATGGAAATTGCAGAAATTGCGGAAATTGCGGAAATTGTAAAAATGGTGGAAATTGAAATTGCGGAAATTGCGGAAATGGAAATTGAGGAAATAGCGGAAATTGCGGAAATGGTGGAAATGGTGGAAATGGAAATTGCGGAAATTGCGGAAATGGTAATTGCGGAAATTGCGGAAATTGCTCTTCACTTATAGCTATCTATTTTCAGGTAGATTGTTTTATTTTACTCAGTCAGCCATATCACTACTAATTTTTTTTCATGAAAAAGGTCATAGCTGGGTAATCTATTTTCAGGCAAATTGTGTTTATTGTATTTTATTTTACTCAGCCATAACAATTTATTTTCTGTTAACCAACTTGCTGGCTGGCAGGCAGGCAGACAGACAGCTACTCATAGACAGGCAGACAGACAGACAGCTACTCATGGAGAATTGGACAGGCAGGCAGTCAGACAGCTACTCATAGACAGGCAGACAGACAGCTACTCATGGAGAATTGGACAGGCAGGCAGACAGCTACTCATGGACAATTGGACAGGCAGGAAGGCAGACAGCTACTCATAGACAGACAGACAGCTACTCATGGTCAATTGGACAGGCAGGAAGGCAGACAGCTACTCATAGACAGACAGACAGCTACTCATAGACAATTGGGCAGGCAGGCAGACAGCTACTCATGGACAATTGGACAGGCAGGAAGGCAGACAGCTACTCATAGACAGGCAGACAGACAGCTACTCATGGACAATTAGGCAGGCAGGCAGACAGCTACTCATAGACAGGCAGACAGACAGCTACTCATGGACAATTAGGCAGGCAGGCAGACAGCTACTCAGACAGGCAGACAGACAGCTACTCATGGACAATTGGACAGGCAGGCAGGCAGACAGACAGCTACTCATAGACAGGCAGGCAGACAGCTACTCATAGACAGGCAGACAGTAAGACAGCTACTCATTGACAGACAGACAAATAACTACTCATGGACAGACAGACAGACAGACAGACAGACAGACAGACAGACAGACAGACAGACAGACAGACAGACAGACAGACAGACAGGCAGGCAGGCAGGCAGGCAGGCAGGCAAAGAGCTACTCATGTTATGTTATTATGTTATTATAACAGCTAATCATGTTATGTGCAATAATTTGTGCAGTTATGGAAACAGCTCTTTGTGTTTATGCAAGAAAATGTAACACATTTATTTATTTACATATTGTACATACTTTGATACATTTTGCGAAAATAAAGCAATTGAAAGAGAGAAGTTATCAAGTATCATTAATGTCGTAATTTTATCTACTGGCCCCTGGCCCCTTGCCATTTTTGTAATGTGGCCCACAGGTAAATCTATTTGAGTATCCCTGCCGTAGGTCATTAACTATTAACAAAATCACTGAATGAATTAAAGTTAACCCAGCTCAACCCTGCCTAGTCACGCACACGCACACGCACACGCACGCACACACACACACACACACACACACACACACACACACACACACACACACACACACACACTAGTGTAGGTGAGATCTAACATCATTAAAAATGGAATGTACTCATTTCAGTTTAACATGCACGCCCTTTTGTTGATAGTTAAAGGCATCAATTTGCAAGGCTCAGTGCTCTAATCTTTAGTGTGCAATTTGCTACAAATAATTTGCGTTGCAGCCGCATATCTCCAATACAGCTTTAATACATTATCCAGCATGCTGGCAAATTAATCAAGACGTTACAAGACGTATGTACTCTGAGGGAATCCTTCACATTCCCTTATGGAGATTAATGCTGTTGTGTTTCTTAATTACCTCCCACACTGTTCATACAGTTCAACTTGTGTTTGTCAGCAGTTGTGTGCATTTTAATTTTAATCCATTAAACATACTAATTTCATAATCATTAAATTCGTTGTTTTATCCCTGCTTTCTATATTTTTTGTTTTTTGTGGGTTTTGTTTGTTTGTTTTTTGTGGGTTTTCTTATGTGTGGAGAATGTATTTGTGTTGAGGATACATTGGAAGAGACTAGAAGGCCCTATTTGTATCATGCTCATTAATTCCTGTTCTTCCTGTTTGCTCTGGAAATCAGTGAATATGTCATGCAGCATGTATTAACAGTAATTTAATTATTGTGGGTTTATTGCTGAGGTTTTCAGTCAAACCACAAAATTGCCCATCTTGTGCATGAGATCAGAGCCGAAGAGTTCTGATGATCCTTATGGGGGCTCCCCGCAGCCCCGCCTCCCCGCGGATGAATTACTCCAGTATGAAAGAGGCCTGTCCGTGTGTTTGCTAATACAAAAACAGCTTAATTGATATAAGTGTAACCCCTATGGGTAGTAGAGTCCTAAGTGAGACGTATATTTAAGGATGTTCTGGACAGGCAGATGACAGGACGTCAGTTGTGGGTCTCACAAACGCCGTAACGTTCATGCGTTGTGAGCTAATACTCTATGGTTGTGAGAGGTATGCTGGTTGTGAGAGGTATGCTTGTAACGGACCCCGGAATGGATATGGAGGAAAGGCTCTTACTTTGAAAGGCTATGTGGGCAAACAGGAAGCTTGCTCACTCGCCAGAGTCATACTGTCAGATAAAGCCCAGCATGCATCAGTCAGGGAGTAAATGTTTGTTCTTCATGTGCTCCAAACCATGATCATGGAAAGCTAAGCCTAACCTCACCAACAGGATGAAATGGAACACCAAAAGGATCAAGTGAGTGCAGACAAATGAAATAACAAATGAAATGGAAATGGAACTGCCAGATTTTAATTATTGATTTATTGGTTTTAGTGACTTTCCTGGAGAATGGCATGGTCAAGTGACGTCATGATATTGGGACACCTGGTAACAAGTTAGCACCTAGCTGGAGAGGGAACAAGGTGAATGTCATTTTATGGTTATTGGTTTGTGTCATATTGTTGTGGGATCTTGTTTTATTGGTTTGTTTATATGGTATTATGTTTTGATATGAAACTTTTATTGGTTAATTGTAAACTTATTTGTTTATATGAATGCCTCACATTATTGAAGATGTCTTCCTGTATTGATTATATGTTTGTGCCTTGCCTTTAGTTTTCACGATGATCTATTGAAGAAACTTCACATCATCAGTCGGCCTTCAACCTCTTTGTCCAGCCTGGTTCGCTACAATGCTCGGCTGCAGACTTGTCATTTGGTAAGCCTATATGCTCCTTTTGTAAGCCTATATGCTCGTTAAATATGTTTTGTATGATCTATTCTAAAAATGAGAGTATTGTCAGGTCTACACCACACTTCTGCATTGCGCTGTAGTGTAGCCTGGGAGGTTCACAGACAAATGTTTGGGGTGTGGCTTCTCCATTCGGTGTAGGACATTAACGTGAGGAATGTGAGTAGCCTACTGCCGTATGTGTGTTTGTGCAGGGCAGAACGATGGAATAATGTGCGGCGTTCTGTTGAATGGTCTAACGCATGTGTATCATTGTAACAGCTACAGGTGGAGATGTTGGCCTGTATGACGCCAGTGAAAGACACAGTGCATGTGTTTAGAGTTACGAGACCTGGTAAGGCGATACTTTTGGTTGTGTTGCCTAGTATTATGATTTCTGTTCTGTATTATTGTTATTATCATATATTATGCTGCATGAAATGGAGACTGTTGGGCATTATATGGGATATATTGTAATCAGTAGAGTTCAGCTGTTTGGTCAATGCATAATGGATGTAGCTATTCTGTGCACATTACTGACTCTGGTTTGTCCATAGGTTCAAGTTGAAACGGCCCTGTAAAGGACTGTTGTCCCTTTTCCTTGTTATTTTATTAATGCTGTATTTTGTGAAACAACCATTCTTCCACATTTTATAAGTCATCTCAACTGCTACTTTTAACTACTTTTGATATACAAATAAAAGCCTTTTGTACCATATTTATAAATCAAACTATTATGCTTGTACCATACTTCTGTATCCTGTCCGATCTATTTATTTAGCGGGGGTTACATAAGCATCAAAGCAATATAGTACTTTTTATTAGCAAGTGCGTTCCATAGCGCTGGACCACACATGGACATCATAAACCTGCGATGGGAACAGTTCCTATGTAGTAAAAGATTATATGAAAGAAATAAAATATTTAACTGGTTTATATTTTAGTTATAGATGGCAAGTATAATGTTAAGGAATATTTGTCTTATTAGCCAGAGATCCTTTTAAAATGTTTCTATTACTGTGAGTGATATGGTCAGCTTCTGATGTCTTTTTCTTTCTTTCTAGATGTAGATGGAGATGACCGTAGATGCTGCTGGAACACTGAACCTGGTCTCCTGTGTGAACCACCCCATCCTGGCTGGCAGGCTGCTAAGATGTCCATATGGACATTATGAGTGTTTGTACAGAGAGAAGCATGGCTGAAGAGCTTTGCATATCAGTCGTTTCTTGCTGCTGCCAAAGTCAAAATGTGATATCTGTAGTGTTTAGTTCATGGCCGCTTATGAGAGCCACAAACTCACTAATAGCTGCACAAAAATCACACAAATCAAGGGATGTCCGACAGTCAGTGTTGGATATTGTCCAACTCCTAATTGCCGATATCAACAGATACCGATATATATATATATATTATATGCAGGCTTTTTCCAGTGGTGGAAACATAACTCAAACTTTTTACTTAAATAAAAGTAGGCAATACTGCAATATAGAAATACTCCGTTAAAATTCAACATGTACTCGAGTAAAGGTACAAAGGTTTTGGTATAAAATGTACTTAAAATACCAAAAGTAATTATTAATAATTACTCATTATGCAAAATGTCTCATCTAAAATGATCTAATCTCTCACAAGCTCACATATGTCTTATTGTATTGTGAGCTTGTAGATGTTTTTAATGTAAAAGAATAAATAAAGTAATTAAGGGTTAGGGTTATAAATTTTTAATGCCTTTATCGGCCGATAATATCGGACATCCCTAACAAAAACATATATCAAACGTGTCAATACATTTCAAAGAATGCCACAAGTGGCACTAAAACTTCACCAATAAATAAAGAAACATCCACATAAATTAAATGCCACAAAGGTTTGCCGAAAAAATGAAGAAATTACAAAAAATAAGTTTCTTTTTTTTAATAATTTTTATCCCACGATTTTGTAACCCAGTTTTCTTTTTCACCCAGTGCCAATTATCTAATGTAATCCTGGGCGCTACACTTCCTCTGCCAACCTGGGGGGCCAGCGGTCTGACCTCATGCCTCCTTCTATGCATGAGGAGTCCAAGCTGCTTCTTTTCACCTGACAGAGGGGAATTTCCCTGGCCGGACGTAGCGCGTGGAAGGGACACGTTAGTTCCTTTCCCCTCCATCAGGCGCCCCGGCTGGCCAGGGGGAGGTAGTTTTAGAGACCAGGATTACGGCATGTTTTTGTGAGGGTATCTACCCTAGGGGACACGGGGAGAACATGCAAACTCCACACAGAAAGGTGTGGAAAAAATAAGTTTCTTAAACATCTTCTGCCGTATGTCCATAGAACTTCAGCTCTGTTGCAGCAAGCCAGTACAATGTGTCATTGTCTAGGTCACCTAAGCCACGATCACCATTCGGTGGCCGGTATTTGGGGCAAATGGTCATTACGTGTTCCACAGTCTGTAGTGGATCCTCGCATTCACAGTGGGCACTGTCCGAGATGTCCCACTTCTGCATTGAGGGTTGTCCACTCCTTGCAGGGGAGGTGCTGGCAAAGAACATATTTGGGGTCCTCGATGTATTCCACTGGTCTGTCTTGCCTTCACCCAGGATGCCTTGGAGGTGTCAGCTGGTGTTGTGTGGAGCAGTTCCTGGGCCTGTGTGGCAAAGGGGCACAGTGACTTGAGCCACGTGTGCTGTGGCAAAGGTCGCCGTGACTTGGTGTGTGTGTGTGTGTGTGTGTTGTGGCAAAGGGCACCGTGACTTGAGGCACGTGTGCTGTGGTGTCTCTGACGACCTTGTGGAGGAGATGGCTGGGATTCACTCAGCTGTGCCTTCCCGGTGAGGGCCAGCGTGGCTGCTTCTCGTCTGACCACTGTTGGAGTGATTCCAGCGAGAACAGGCAGGCAGTTTGTTTGGGGTGGCCCATCCGGTGTTGAGGGCAGCATCCAGCTTCTTGACATGAGAGCTACGGCTCCAGACTGGGACACAGTACTCGGGTCGTCTGCATAGCCATACTTCATTGATGTTGTTGCAGGGAGGTCATGGATGTAGCTGTTAGTGTTGAACAGCAGTTAGTGGTGTGGAACCGAAAAGCTTCACACAAACATGCCAAAAAAAAATTCTAGTTTTGAACCTTTTTAATCTAGTTTATTTTCAAATAAATTAGTTTTTACTGTTTTGTGAAGCAACTTTGGGTGCTATATAAATTGTATGTATTATAAAAAAACAGACACACAGCAATTGTCGCCACACAGACATCACAAATTCCTATTGGCAGCAGTAACAAGTGAGTTGAGTGCAAAGCCATTCATAGACTATAACACCATGTCTTGATTTGTCTTCATTCCAGATGCTGCGAGGCTCAACCGGAGCCCCTACAGGTGGACATCTGCAGTTCTCGCTGTCCATGGATGAATCTGCATGGGGGGCTCTGAAGGCGGCTCAAAGTAAGAAACCACTTAGACTTTTCTATTACTGTGAGTGGTATGGTCGGCTTCTGTTTTAAATGTTCTCTATACATTTTGTGTATGATGTGAAAGGACACAATGTACGTATATCTGGCTCTTGGTCACTTAAATTCATCTTTCGTTCTTTCTTTCTTAGGGTGGATGGGTCGTGGTAGACGTCGTGGAAGGACAGAGATCCGTCCGTTTCCTCTGAGGACTTCTGATGAGCTGTGAGTAGGAATATTTCTTGTTGGGATGGATCTGTTGTACTGTTATGGTACGAAGTATAGCATGGCAGTATGATTCCTCCTAGTGGCACTGGTTGAATGTCTGTCAGCTCTCCAAGCTAATCAAAGTCTTAATGACACTTTTTTTTTAACCACTTCAACCCCAGCATCTCTATTCTGGGGGGAGAGTTCAGCCAAATTAGCAGATCTACAAGCTCACACAGCATTGCAACGTGTTGTGAGCTTGTAGATCTGCTATGTTTGGCAAATCAATTTGTGTAGAGTGAAATCGGAGCATATACCAAATGCTCTCTTTAAAGGTCTGTTTTATCAAATCTATAGAGGGTTTAAGTGGTTCTGAATATGCAGCTCAACAAAAGCTAATTTGGTCCTTATTTCTTTCTTTCTTAGGACGGAGATCTGTGTAGATGCCGGAGGACTTCGGACCTGGGCCTGCCCGGTGAGGAACCGCACAGTAAGAACCGCTCTAGTCCTTTCACGATTATGAGGTTTCTTTTTACTGGACGATTATTGTCGCTCAAATAAATTGCAATTAAATATTTAAGTGTGGCCCGGATGGTTAGCTCAACTGTCTGGGCACCTATGCTGCCAAGCCAGCCGGACGGCGTGCTGCAGGTTCGACTCCCGACGGCCTTTGCCGCGTGTCACTCCCCATCTCTTCCCCCTTTCCTGTCTATATACTGTTCACTATCAGTAAAGGCATAAAAAGCCCCAAAACCAACATGAGGGCTACGGCTCCAGACTGGGGCACAGTACTCAGCGGTGGGGAACACCAGAGCCTCGGTACCGGCTGGACGCCGTATCGGTGCGGCACAGGCGGTGGTCTTTCCCTTGACGCTGTCAGGTGTTGTTTAAAGGACAGTGTTCTGTCCAGCTTCACCGCAAGATATGATGGGGAGGAGTGGGACTGTAAAAATATACAAATGACCCTAATTGATCACGTCTAGGAATTTCAACAATTTAGGCAGTTCTCACATCCAGAGTGACTTACAGTAAGCAACAACACCTAGTAATGCATCAAATTCATAAACAATTGTCATCAAGAATAAGAAGTATAGACTATCCAGACTATTGGCAGCAACAACAAGGGAGTGATGTGCGAAGCTCTTTTCTATGAAGCCATTCATAGACGATAACGGCCATGTCTTTCTTCCAGATGTACTGCAGGTCTCTCCAGGAATCTGCATTCCTCTGAAGACGACTCAAAGTAAGACCCTGTTAGGCCTGTCAAAAAGAACCCTAACTGAAACGTTTATTACTGTAAGTGATATGTTTAGCTTCTGTTTAAATGTTCTCTATAAATAAAAGTTTTATGTATATATGTTGTGACAGGATAGAATATATATCTGGCTCTTGGTCACTCTAATCAATCTTTCTTTGTTAGGATGAAGATCGTGGTAGACGTCGCTGGAACGCGGCTGCTGGACAGGGAGTGCACACACACACACACACACACACACACACACACACACACAGAAAGGCTAATTTGGTGTGTGTTTTTTTTTCTTTGTTAGAATGGAGATATCGATAGACGATCTGATGTTCCCTGGACAGAGATCCGTTCCAAAGCCCCCCCCCCCCCCCCAGGGGTTTCCTCAGAGGACTCTGATGAGCTGTGAGTAGGAATAGTTCTTGCTTGTTTCTGAGGATGGATAACTGCTTTTGTACTGTTATGGTACAAAGAATGGCATCATTTACAGTAATCCAAATGTTTTAAATATTTTAGGATAAATCTAAATGACGCACAATAGTTTGAGAGGCAATATCTCATATCATGAGCGTACCTCTTGGTCTTTGTAACAACTTGAATACAAATTACAAAAGATGTTGAGGACTGTACATGTTTTGATGCCTCCTAGTGGCACTCTGGTTGAATGTCTGTCAGCTTTCCAAGCTAATCAAAGTCTTTGACACTTTTGTTAACCACTTCAACCCCAGCATCCCTATTCCGTTCAGCAAAAATAGCAGATCTACAAGCTCACACTGCAACGTGTTGTGAGCTTGTAGAGCTAATGGTTTCTTTCTTTCTCTCTCAGGATGGAGACACAGCTGGAGGCTGGAGCCTCTAGAGATGGAGATCTGCAGGTCTGTCCATGGATGGGAGGACGGAGGACGGAGATCTGGGTAGACGCTGGAGGACTTCGGACCTGGGCCTGGATGGATGGGAGGACGGAGATCTGGATAGACGCTGGAGGACTTCGGACCTGGGCCTGGATGGATGGGAGGACGGAGGACGGAGATCTGGGTAGACGCTGGAGGACTTCGGACCTGGGCCTTCTCAGTGAGGAACTCAACGGTACGAACCGCTTTAGGGTTAGGGCTTTTTTAGGCTTTGTAAAAAGCCAATAATCGTCCGTTGCCGATAATTGGTCGATCCCTATTCTTAAACGTTACTGTAAGTGCATGTGTATGTTGTGACAGGACACGCACGCACACAGCAAAGCTAATTTGGGGTGTGTGTCTTTCGTTCTTTGTTAGAATGGAGATCTCAGCCGATGCCCGAGATCCGAAGCTTTCCCTGGGTGTTTCCGCTGAGGACTTCTGGGTCGCTGGGAGGCTTGGACGGAGCTAGAAGGTTCGGTAGACGCCACTGGAACCTGTTTAGGCCTGTCAGAATTTAAGGTTTTATAATGGCCGATTTTAATTGTCGCTCAAATAAATTACAAGTAACAATTTAACTTTGGCTTTTTTAAGGCTTTGTAAACAAAAAGCTGCACATGGCATAATTCAATAACTTTATACACTAAAAAAAGAGAAGTAAATTACAAAGTGACACATTTAGAGCTTGTAGATCGGTTGCTTGCATTATTTCTTTAAAATGTTTGACAATATATGAACATTTTCAACATGGAGACGATTATGACTCTCAAGTATCTCAAATACTTGGCGATTAGGTAATTGTGACAGGCCTAAATCCTTCTAGTTGTGTTTTTTTATATCATGTTCTGTAATCAGTTAGGGTTGACTATAGACTTTTTTTAGGAACAAGATCATCATGCCGGTGAAGAGCACGTTTCTAGCCGATGGAGCAACTATTTCTGATCACCTTTGGAGTTACATCACAGCAAGGTAACTATACAACACACGCACACACACTATGATCATGACATCAGCTTGTGACTGCAACTTGTTCCTGTTCGCAGATGACTCGGCACTGCTAGTCTCGGACAGGAACAAACTGCAGGTTGAAAAGGCCCTCAGCTCTGAACTCGGTAGAATCTGCACCTGGCTCGCTGATAACAAACTATCTTTACACCTGGGAAAAACTGAATCCATTCTCTTTGGATCTAATAGTAATCTCAGCAAGGCAAATGGCTTCTTGGTTAGAGTTGGTGACAATGTTATCACACGTAAAGATGAAATTACCTACCTAGGTTCCATCCTGGAGGCTAATCTTTCCGGTGATAAAATGGCCACCAACGTAATCAAAAAAGTCAACCAAAGAACAAGATTCCTTTACAGGATCTCCTCACTGGTCAACAAAAACACCTTGAAGACCTTAACAGGAGCCCTCGTACAAGGTTTCTTTGACTATGCATGCACCTCCTGGTACCACAGCACCTCAAAGGCCCTTAAAACTAGGCTCCAGACCTCCCAAAACAAACTGGTCAGGCTCCTACTTGGCCTCACCCCCCGAACCTACCTCACTCCTGCCCACTTTGACAGGCTGGAATGGCTTAGGGTCGACGACAGAGTACAGCATCTTGCAATGGGTCTGGTCCACAAGATTCGATACACCACCAAGATACCCATGTACCTGTCTAGATACTTCCTTTATGTTAACGAAGTCCACACCCACAACACCAGAGGGAGTGCAACGAACCATGTACAACCCAGATTCGGCACAAACAAGGGACTAAATTATTTTCACTCCTATGCCACCAAAATGTGGAACGCCCTACCAACAGTCATTAAGACATGTGAATCCCTTGACTCCCTTTTTCCCCTCACTGTATAAGTTTATTTTCCCTTTTTACCTCCTTTATGATGAATTCCTGTTCTGTTCTTTGACTATATAGAAGTGTCTTATTTGTACGTCTAAATGTTTTGATGAATTGAACATGGTGGACCCTCTTGTAAACAAGTGTAATGCTTAATTGGGTCGTCCACTTACAGTTAACAGTCTTTGTATTGAGTTTGTGCTTGACATGTACTGTAATTCTGCAAACTGTTAATAAATATTTCAATCAATATTGTTTTATGAACAAAGTAGTAATGAGCATTTCTTTCTTTTCTTTAGGACGTTGCTGGTCTCCTTGTGTGGCTCCATCTGGAGGGTTCTGAGTCATTCAGATCCTGACTGGTAGTGGTGATATGTAGATGTGATCAATCAGGGCTCTAAACAATAAAATAATAAACCAATATAAATAACTAGATAATAATATAAATAAATGGATAAAACGAACGATAAAAAAATAGATTATAGTAAAATAAAAGTAAATTAAAATAGTAAAATAAAACTAAATTAAAATTAGTAATACATAAAATAAAATTAGTAATAGCATAGTAATGGATAAAATAAATATAATTAGTAATATAGACAATAATACATAAAATAAATTAAATTATCAATATAGTAATGCATAAAATTAGTAATAACAGTAATACATAAAATAAATAAATGCATAAAAAATAAAATTAGTAATAACAGTAATACATAAAACAAATACAATTTGTAATGCATGAAGTAAAATTAGTAATAACATAGTAATACATCAAATAAATACAATTAGTAATATAGTTATACATAAAATTAGTAATAACATAGTAATATATAAAATACAATGAATACATAAAATAAATTAAATTACTTTGTGTTGTTATAGAATGACTTAAAAAAACAAACACAAAATATCAATCACATCTACATATCACAACCAGGCTATATTGCCAGCAGGCAGGTGGACTGTAGACTCACTACAGCTGTCACAATGTGGTATACTTTGTTTTGACCCAACTGGCCTCCAAGGAGAGGCGAGCATGGAGCCGTGTATCTGATGATACACGAGAGAAGACGCCATAGTCAAAAAAAATTGTAATAAAAGTTTCATGTTTCATGTTGATTGTAATTTATGCATGATGCCATATATCTGTAAATATTAATTATTTTCTTGTTAATAAATTATTGCATTTATACCCGGGTGTCCGTTATGTGTCCATTACCCTTAGATCGCGCCGCCGCAGATTTATTTATTTCCCAAATGGTCTAAAAATGAGTTATTTAGCGTACTTTTACCAATGAATTAGCCTATACACAGACAACGACTGATTAGCCTATTTTGGACTATGGGTCTTTTCTCGAGTCAGTGTGTAGTCTCACTATAGTCTGTGTAGATTACCCGGCGGTGTTGCTGCCCCTCCCGGGAGTCGCGGCTCATGGCTCTTCACAGACGGCACAGAGACAGCAGTCACTCCGCTGAACGTGTCAGTGTTGCTGCAGTGGTGTGAACTGTGAACCGTGCGGGCACTGGTGGTGGTGCTGAGTTCTGACAGCCGAGTCACAGCTTCTTCTTCTTCTGAATTACTTTATCTTTGCCTTGGAAATTACATTTTGCTTTTTGCTGTTTCCCAAAACAAACCAGCGCGCGCTACTGTTTGCTACAAAGCGACTGGAAGCGGACAAGGTTTACAGACATACCAATAGTAGCCAATCATATGCTGATTAGGCCAATTGCTGTATAGCCTACCTACCCGATCACCAGGGAGCAACAACACACACACTACACACACGATAGCCTTCTATATAATGCTGCGCACATATATTATATATATTTAAAAAAATACCCAGCATAATTTTTGGGAAGGCTAAGCCTTCCCTAGCCTTACACACCCGCCGCCTATGGGCACTGTACTGTAGGCATATAATACCTGGCTAGGTGAAAACAAAAGAAACCTGATTAGCATTTGAGTACTTTTAACACCTCTGAACAGCCGGCGGAGAGGTTCACATTTTCGGAATTTTCGGAGTCACAGAGGGTCAATAATTCCCAGAAAATCTGTAACATTAATATAAAATGTCCACGAAAATCTTCATGGGGGCTAAAAGGGGCTATTTAATTCTTCATGGGGGCTACAGCCCCATAGCCCCCACAGACTCAACGTCGTTGCATGAGATGAAACATTTTCTCCTTGTTTTAACTTAAAGTTCCACGTTACTACGGCACATGAAGTAAGAGTGAAAAAAGATGATGCATTTTACTCAAAGTCGCCTGTGCCAGATTTGTCTGTTAAATACAGGAGTCAGAAAGGGTCAAGGGAACGAGATAAGTCTCAGCAACAGAAGTGAGGCGATGATGAAGCAGCGGCTGCCAAAGCCGAAAAAGCACAAAAGAAGGGCTTTTGTGCTTTTGTGCCTGAGCTGTCTCTTTACATATTTCCAAATGTTAATGCCACAGTATTATACTGCAGACAAAGATCTGGGCCATTGAACTGACAGAGAACCCGCTGAGATTGTCTCCCTGCAGTTAGAGTGTGGACAACAGAGTTGGGCAGGAAGCAGACGGCCACACAGACCGATGCTATAGACGCGCCAAGCTTCTACAGACAGGGCCGAGGTGTTGTCCTTTTCTGATCTACAACAGACGGCTGCGGGCAAGCCAACTGCATCACTCGACGGGAGACCCTTGCTTGCATCACCTCAGCCTATTTTTAGAAGCACGTCGTACCGCACCCACCTTTTCTCTCCCCCTCCCTCCCTCGACTCTAGGTGTGAATGAGAAATCAGTGTTTACGCTCATCACGAGGACAAACGGTTGACGCATAAAGCCTGATTCATACTTGATAAGATATGTCTCGCACTAAAAATAGCAGATCTACAAGCTCACAGTGTCAATGCAGTGTGCTGTGAACTTGTGGACTTGTAGATCTGCTATTTTTGGCGTGAGGCGCTGATATGTAACTAAGTGTTGCTTAGCATCAAGCATAGAAATGGCCACTTTGAACAATGGCACGATTTATATTTTGTCATAAGCACTGTCACCTCAGAATATGTATGCACACCTTCCTGTCATAGATATACTGTATGAGTTACTGTATGTGAGTCAGTTATTTGTATCACGATAAAGGGCCCTAATAAAGGGCCCAGCATTGTTGTATCCGTCTCAAGCTAGGATGTGAAGTGTCACCGTTATTGCGCATTGTGATTATCACAAAGGTGGCAGAAAACGTGACTGCCAGCCTCAATGATGCGGAAGCTTCCCCATAGTTATTTTTGGAGCCAAGATAATAAACGGATTCCAGCTTGGAATCGATAACGATAACATGTCTTGAAGAAGACAAAGAAAAACACTTTGCATTTGCAATACAAGCAGCAGTATTTCAGATAGTCACGGCTGGCAGTGCAGAAGCCTAGCCTACAAGATGGAGAGACAGAAAACACTTTAGTATCCACATAGGTGGAGACTCAGTGTGAATCCAAGAGAGCTATATGAAACTAGATAAAGTGCCCCTCGGGGCACAGGTCTCCACCAGGGCAGGTCAGGTTGTGGCCTCCTGGTGGCGCTATAATAGGCCAATGTGAAAAGGGTGCCATTTCTTCTCACGCCTTGGATGGCAATTGGATGATTTGAGGAATTTTGTTACAAAAATCCACCTGTTGGTGGCGCTATAACAGGCCAAGAAAAGGGTAGGATATATTCCTCAGTCTAGTAGGAAAGTCTGTGAAAGATTTCATGTAAATTGCATGCTGTGTTCATGATTTGTGGCTTTTTGTTCAAAACGGGCCAATCCTGCAAACTTTGAAAGCCAATGTTAGCCAATTAGGATGGAATATGAAATATCGGACAGATCCGTCTTGAACACATGACTATAGAGATAGTGTGTAGCGATTTGCGGGATTCTTAGACAAAATCGGGACGAGTAATATAAAAAAATGTGTTTTTAAAAAGTCGGCCTCCTGGTGGCACTATAACAGGCCGTTGTGGAAAATTTGGGGCAGAGGTTCATCGTTGGCATCCAGGGAGTGTGTGTTAAAAATTTGGCACCGACCAGGTTAACGGTGCCGGAGATTAGCTGGTAACAGACGGACGGACACACACACACACACACACACATACGGACGGAGCGCAAAACATACTCTCTCCCCATGCCTTCGGGGAGTGTCTATTCAGTACCTCGGTCCTACATTCAGATTTGTGAAGGATCACAAGATGCAACAACATAACCGCTACTTTGCTGTGGATTATTTTTATTTGTTTAAATGTACAAAATTTACATTATTTGAAACTAGAAATGTATTCCAGTTGAAGAATGCGGTCTCTAGCTAACAAATACGGTACAGTCCTATTCGTCTGTGCCTCAATCTCAAAATGACATTGATGGGTACCTATGGGTATTTATGTTAGACACACCCACAGACACACCCCCAGATTCTCAGCCACACCCACAGGTTTATTTTAATATGTGGAGTGGCTATTCAACCACCAGGTGGCGTCGGCCCATGATGAGCAGAGCTGCATGCACTGAGTCTTAATATGTAGCTTCTAGCAATATGCAGTAAATTTGTACTGTAAACTAAAGTATCAATACTGTAATATTGAAATACATTGAAATACATACTGTTACAAGTAATATTTATTTGAGTAAGCGGTTAGGGTCCATTTGGTTCCATTTCTACACTCTAAAGTTAAATTATCATTGGTGTTACAATATAAATATTGGGGGTCCCAGAGATATAAATGCCATTAAATGGGGGTCCATACTCCATAGACTAATGCATGTCAAACTGGGGGTCCTTGAAATTAAACGGGTTGAGAGTCACTGCTATAGCATTAAAAACCTTCTCTTATGGGGGTCCCTGGCATATCTTTTCAAATGGGGGTCCCTGGCATATCTCTTCAAGTGGGGGTCCCTGGCATATATTTTTCAAATGGGGGTCCCTGGCATATCTTTTTCAAATGGGGGTCCCTGGCATATCTCTTCAAATGGGGGTCCCTGGCATATCTTTTTCAAATGGGGGTCCCTGGCATATATTTTTCAAATGGGGGTCCCTGGCATATCTCATCAAATGGGGGTCCCTGGCATATCTTTTTCAAATGGGGGTCCCTGGCATATCTTTTTCAAATGGGGGTCCCTGGCATATCTTTTTCAAATGGGGGTCCCTGGCATATCTTTTTCAAATGGGGGTCCCTGGCATATCTCTTCAAATGGGGGTCCCTGGCATATCTTTTTCAAATGGGGGTCCCTGGCATATCTCTTCAAATGGGGGTCCCTGGCATATCTTTTCAAATGGGGGTCCCTGGCATATCTTTTTCAAATGGGGGTCCCTGGCATATCTTTTTCAAATGGGGGTCCCTGGCATATCTCTTCAAATGGGGGTCCCTGGCAACTCTATCTCTCTCCCTCCCTCCATCTCTCTCTCCCTCCCTCCATCCCTCACTCCCTCCCTCTCTGCCTAAACAGTGGTCCCTGAGGGGCTCCAGGTGGTCCCCAGCTAAATGGATAGTTGTTAACCAAATGGACCCTTATAGATATTTAACTCTATTAAATGTACTCTATTACAAATAGTGGCATAGATAGTCAGGGTCTGTCTGTCTGTCTGTCTGTCTGCCAAATTACAATATTTGCCTCTGAGATGTGGAGTAGAAGTAAAAGTATTGGAAATCGGTAATACTTTAGGCTCTTTGGATGCAAGAGAATATAGAGTATTTTAATTCATATTTAATGATGTTCAGGAGTTTAATACATTATGTGAGCTGAAATGCTTCACAGTTTCCTGGCAAGACAGTTCATATTACCCCACCCCCCACGGCGCATCCAACACCTTTAGCTGTGTCCCAAACAATGGAGCCAGGGTGAAATGTTATTCACTTCAAACTGTGCTCTCCTATGTTTTTTCCCTGCACACTGTTCTTAAAGGATTCAATCAATCAATTACATGAACCCTAACGCAATGTTGTTTGTTTTGAATGTATATATCATTAGTTTTCATGTTCCATTTAGGTTATTTTTTATTGTAATATGGGGTATTTGTAAGGGAATTAAAATGTTCAGAAGTGACAGACTACACTATGCATCCACTGCACACAAAATGGAGTGGAAACTGAGTTACATGTCCTAACCGTACAGAACTTCTGGGCTGTACGTTTTGATTAATTGAATACACAATATCAATGGAAACAGGCCATATCTTGGGGTTAATCCTTTTGGTAAATGGTAAATTGTGCTTTTATATAGCGCTTTTATCACAATCGCTTTATATAATACTCTTGTTTGTATTCAACTTGACTTTATGTGCGTGTTTCTTACAAATAAAGTAGTCAATCCATCAATGAGTTATACAATGGAATCCTCATTTATCTCTGAGAGTGTAGCCTACAGGAGTCTGGTTTGAACTGAAATGTACTTCATGTCAAACTGTAGGTGCTTTCCTGTGCTTCCCTCCCTGCATACCGTTCATAAAGTATTAAATCAATCAACATGAACCCTAACATTAGGTTGTTTGTTTTGAATATATCATTAGTTTCCACTTTCCATTTAGTTTAGTTTTTTATTGTAATATGGGGTATATAACTGATTGATTAATTGACTCGGTTATTTAACAGTTTGCAATAAACAAGCACAGAAAGTACATCTTGGTGGTGTGTAGCGAATCTTGTGGACCAGACCCATTGCAAGATGCTGTACTCTGTTGTCAACCCTAAGCCCTTCCAGCCTTTCAAAGTGTGGAGGTGTTAGTTGGATTCGGGGGTTGAGGCCAAGTAGTAGCCTGACCAGCTTATTAGCATGTCTAAAGAGACAATTGAAGCTGGAGATCCTAGTGAGTTCTGTCGGAGTAGCACAATAAGCATTTAGAAATTCAAAAGAATCTTGAGTAAACAAATTAGGAGGGAAGGACAGATTTACAGACATACCAATAGTAGTGAAAAGTCTTTTTACTTTTTTTCAGTAACGCACGCACACACACACACACACACACACACACACACACACACACACACACACACACACACACATAAATATCCTGCTACCCTAATAGACAGGGGTACATGAGCACCTGGCCGTTCATTCGTGCTCTATCTCCGACCAAGCCACACTTCCACCACACACCTCTCTATGCAAAATAAAACCTGCACACTCCCACAAAAGACATAGACTACATTGCATTCGCCAAAAATGTCTTCTTTACTGTTTAAATATTACTTTTCTGAAACACGCTATTCTTGCTCAACCTCAACAGCCTACGTCAGAATCGTCATGTTGGCGTCTACTACGCCAACTACGTTCACTTAATGGGGCCAGTCCTTCACAGTGACACACGCGTTAGATCAACCACGCGACCGGGATGGTTTCTACCCCTCAATGTCGTGCCTACTCTACACTGCCATCCCAAGTCCCCTCCCCCTTTCACTGCTCCTGTGTGTGACCTGTGAACTACTCTCTGATATAACATAACAACATAACATGAGTAGCTCTTTGCCTGCCTGCCTGTCTGTCTGTCTGTCTGTCTGTCCATGAGTAGTTATTTGTCTGTCTGTCAATGAGTAGCTGTCTTACTGTCTGCCTGTCTATGAGTAGCTGTCTGCCTGCCTGTCTATGAGTAGCTGTCTGTCTGCCTGCCTGCCTGTCCAATTGTCCATGAGTAGCTGTCTGTCTGCCTGTCTGAGTAGCTGTCTGCCTGCCTGCCTAATTGTCCATGAGTAGCTGTCTGTCTGCCTGTCTATGAGTAGCTGTCTGCCTGCCTGCCTAATTGTCCATGAGTAGCTGTCTGTCTGCCTGTCTATGAGTAGCTGTCTGCCTTCCTGCCTGTCCAATTGTCCATGAGTAGCTGTCTGTCTGTCTATGAGTAGCTGTCTGCCTGCCTGCCCAATTGTCTATGAGTAGCTGTCTGTCTGTCTATGAGTAGCTGTCTGCCTTCCTGCCTGTCCAATTGTCCATGAGTAGCTGTCTGTCTGTCTATGAGTAGCTGTCTGCCTTCCTGCCTGTCCAATTGTCCATGAGTAGCTGTCTGCCTGCCTGTCCAATTCTCCATGAGTAGCTGTCTGTCTGCCTGTCTATGAGTAGCTGTCTGACTGCCTGCCTGTCCAATTCTCCATGAGTAGCTGTCTGTCTGTCTGTCTGCCTGTCTATGAGTAGCTGTCTGCCTGCCTGCCAGCCAGCAAGTTGGTTAACAGAAAATAAATTGTTATGGCTGAGTAAAATAAAATACAATAAACACAATTTGCCTGAAAATAGATTACCCAGCTATGACCTTTTTCATGAAAAAAAATGAGTAGTGATATGGCTGACTGAGTAAAATAAAACAATCTACCTGAAAATAGATAGCTATAAGTGAAGAGCAATTTCCGCAATTACCATTTCCGCAATTTCCACAATTTCCATTTCCGCATTTTCCTCAATTTCTGAGGTTGAGTATCACTGCTGTAAGCCCATGTGGGCTGGGCGCCTTTGGTGCATGACACAAAAAAAAAGAAATCTATCTATCTATTCAGGCCCATTCAATTAATCTATCACTACATTAGTTGCCTGTTCAAACTAAACTACACTTTATGAAATCATTGTTGCAGCCTACACACATATATTCAGGCCCATTCAGAACACATTTCCCAAATCTCAGTGATTAATCCACACATCGCTCTGTGTGTGTGTGTTGGCGTGTGTGTGTGTCGCGTCGCCCTCCAGCTGCAATTGCGAGTGTGCGCTGTGTGCAGGGCACACTACTGAGTTTAAAAACACAGCTGAAACATGAAGTGGAGTCTGTCAACTCCAGCAATTTCTTTCTTCCCATATTGCGCTGCAACGACACTGGGATGAGGCCCCCGAAGGGGGCCGAAATTCTAGTATATATATATATATATATATATATATATATATATATATATAAAGCTCCTTTGAATTTAATTTAATTTAGATTTTCTGTCTCATTTCAAGTTTTCAAATATATAAAAATATTTTGAAAATAGCAGATCCACAAGCTCACACGCTATTTTAAAATGGTGTATAGTTGTTAATGTGTATTTTATTTACTTCTACTCCATTACATCTCAGAGGCAAATATTGTATTTGTACGCCACTACATTTATTTGCAAACTTTAGTTAATGTACAGTTAATGTACAGTCCTCAGAACAGGGGGTATTTAATTGCAAACATTTCATCAATAATCATCAAGACAATATTCAGATTAAAGAGACACGCCAAGGACCCCCCACCCGAAGAGACACGACAGGGACCCCCACCCGAAGAGACACGCCAGGGACCCCCCCTCCATAGACTAATGGCTATAGCTCTAAAAACCTTCTCTTATGGGGGTCCCTGGCATATCCTCTCAAATGGGGGTCCCCGGCACATCTCCCAAACGGGGGTCCCTGGCACATCCCTTCAAATTTTCATTAAATTTGCAAGCTGTATAGTTGGGTGGGGGGGTGTTAAGGATTCAAATTAAAAAAGGGCTAAAGTAGCAGATCTACAAGCTCAAAATAATCAATAATCATCAAGACAATATTCAGATTAAAGAGATATGCCAGGGACCCCCACCTGAAGAGACACGCCAGGGACCCCCCACCCGAAGAGACACGCCAGGGACCCCCACCCGAAGAGACACGCCAGGGACCCCCCCTCCATACTCCATAGATAGACTAATGCATGTCAAACTGGGGGTCCTTGAAATTAAACGGGTTGAGAGTCACTGCTATAGCTGTAAAAACCTTCTCTTATGGGGTCCCTGGCATATCCTCTCAAATGGGGGGTCCCTGGCACATCCCTTCAAATTTTCATTAAATTTGCAAGCTGAATACTGCACTGGCCTCTGTCCTACTGCCCTACTGCCACCTACTGTCTGTTTATTATATTACACAGTAGGTGAAAAGAAAACTCCCCTTAAGACTAAACCACACCCATAAGAGGTGTGACTTCCATAGGTACCCAGGTACTTTTAAATACCTAGAGGTAACTATGGGTACTGGGCCGGCATAAACCAAGGGAACCCCACTGTATGTTAATTTGATTAACAACTTTGAGTCGTATTTCCCTCTCAGGGATTTTTTTTTTGTTTTGTTGTCAAGCTGCCATCCAAATTTCAATTTAAACTAGGATATTGTAGCCTACACACATAACCAGACTCCTATTCTGAGTGTAAATCTGAGAGCATTCAGCGTATGAGTCTGTGGTATTACACTGCCACCCAGTGACCATTTATTTATGTGCAGACAAATAATGGGCTTGTTGTGTATGATAACGGCACACCCATCTTTGATATGCCTCTGTTATACTGAATATTGATAATACTGATATTGAAAACAGAATCACTACTGAAGAATGTGCAGGTGAAAAAATTACAGTACCGTTTTATACATGGCTAACTTCACAAGAGATAAAACTAACACTGAAATGTTTTGAGCCAACAAATATTTACACATGCCATATGTCTAAAGTACAAAAATAGCATTGGCCCTGGCTGGGGCATTGGTTGATGTTTACTGTTGACGCTAGGTATGCACTTTTTTTTAATTATGACCTCATTCTTGACTTGAAATATGCTGCCCTTGTGCTGAGTCTCCTAGCAACGGATACTCATCGCCCTACAAAACCACCAGTGTGAGACAGCGAGGTGAAACCACAACCTGGAGATTCAGGTATGCCTGCACAGTAATGTCATGTAAACCTTATTGATTGTGGACTGCATTTTTAAGAATTTGGTAATGTTCATTTTTCACGTATGGGAGGAAATATTCATTTTTTACGAGACAGAGGGGATATTTGAAGTCACACTTATATTGCATATAAGCATATTGTGTTCATCGCAATACACATTAGCAATATTTTGTTTACTGTTGTGAGCCTTTGACTTTCCACAGGCCCTGAGGATTGTCCATCGATCACGGTTGTCACTGAAGGTTTCCATTACACCAGTCACAGATGGCCGGGCAGGGAGAGATAGTCAGGCCAGCTCTCAGAGCAACAGGCAACGGTGGACAACTGACCAATTCTTCACTCTACCTGTACGCCACCTCATACAATGCTTCTCATGGTGAGAATACATAAAGTAGTACAAAGCTCTATAGTGTTCATATTATGTACAGTAACCAGAGAGGTGTGAAATAAACACTGTGACAACAGTGATGGTTGAACTGTACATCTTCACTGATCACCTGTATTTTTATTCTATCCGTTCACATAGGCAGGGAGAACTTCACACCTCAACAGGGACATCACTATGGGACAGGCTATGCTGCCAACCTCAGACCAGTTGCACACTACAGCCCCAGTTTGGACCTCACTGACAACCCATGGCTTGGGTAAGTCTGACTGGTAACTTTCTCCCATATGGCTCTTAAATCTGAAGTTAGGGTAATTATTACCATTTGTATTCTCCAGAATCCAGATTTGTAATTTGTATACAACTGTTCAACTGACCTTCAGTCTCAAGGAATGAGAGGAATGCATTTGCCATATTAATTAAATGTATTGTGTGTGTGCAGTACATGGGAACCTGTAACTGGGGTATTGTTGTGTACAGGCTCTTTTTGCTGGACAGTTTCACATCTCAGACCAAACGACATTACCAACGTCCCTACACTGTGCCTCAATATGGCGGCTCAAAGATCTTGCCACATGTCAGTGACAAGCCCAGGGAGAGTGGATACCTTCAGCTTAAGACTCGGCCTAAAACAGTGAGTGTGAAGGGGTTCGATCAGACTTGTTTTACTTAAGTAAAAGTATAAATACTGCAATGTAGAACTACTCCATTACAAGTAAAAGTCCAGTATTCAAAATGTACTCAAGTAAAAGTACAAAAGTATCACCATCAAAATGTACTTAAAAGTAAAAGTACTCATTATGCAGAATGTCAAATGTCAAAAAATCTTTTGAAAATAGCAGATCTACAGAACAGATAGCAGATCAGAGAACAGATATCAGATCTACAGAACAGATATCAGATCTACAGAACAGATAGCAGATCAGAGAACAGATATCAGATCTACTCACAATGTGTCGTGATGCGACGCATACTCTATGTATAATGTACACATTGTCAGACTTTCAAAAATGTAAATTCCTGAATAGTAACTAATTCTTTCCCTTCAAGAGTATGTCACTTCAGACAGAGTATGCAGGCCGCTTTGTGCCCCACAACCTCAGGCCAACAGGTAAGTTCCAGGAACCAATCTGTTGAATTACTTTTGGAATCACAGTATAGCCTACTACTACTGTATGTTGGTGAATGAATGACACATTTATGTAGTTGCAACTCTCTAGAGGCCTGGAAGTACCTAACAGAGGGCCGGGAGGGCAGGAGTGGCTTCACTGCAGGAAAAGCCCTTGAGTTGAACACCTTTATACCAAAACACAGCTTCATGGTTGGTTTTCTTTCTTTATGACAATGAATTCCTACTTTTAGTTCTTGTGCACGTAGTATGATGAGATGCCAATCGTAACATAATTTTCTGTCATCAGTTGTTGTCAGTTGTGGTTCATGCAGACTCTACTTTTCATGTAAACAATTGCAAACTAAAATGTATAGTATCGTTAGGCTTATATCAATGTTTGTTTGTATTACCTTTCAGGGTGAACCGAGGCAGACAGGGAGCTCAGTAACGAGAGAAGACTTCTTGCCAATATCGTTTTATCAGGTTGACCTATACGTATAGTATACAGTATGGTTTCAGACTGATTTTTTTTTTTTCATTTTTAGAATTTGTTAATGAAGACACTTAGTTTTGCTACTAACTCCATGGCTTAAAGCAATTCTATTATTTATTGTACAGTAAAAGTCTTGACACTTTTTTCCAACAGTCAAAAAGATGACTGTTGGAAAGTGTGGTGGAATAACTCTTTAGTTTGACAGTGTCCTGATGTGCTCTGGGACAGGACACGCAGGTGTTACCCAACCTGGCCAGCCGTAGCTCTCAGGAAACCGGATTCACCAGGGACACCGTGGCTCCACTGGCCTGTCCAGTGAGTAGCCCTCACAGGTCACACGAGTAAAGAACAACTGTAAAGAAAGTCAGTCATGAGATCTTTTTTTATTGCTTTTATCCTGGGTCAAATATTATTACATATATTGCATTATCTGTCTCCATAATAATAATAAAGTAAGGTGTGTGTGTGTGTGTGTGTGTGTGTGTGTGTGTGTGTGTGTGTGTGTGTGTGTGTGTGTGTGTGTGTCCTACTGTTCTTTTCTCTTTTGTGATATTAGGCCTCTCTCTGTACAGTGAACCAGAGGAAGGATAATGCATCAGCTGTAAAGTCAATTGGTAAAAAGGTGAGAATCACACATCCATCCATCCATCCATCCATTCATTTTTATTGTATTTATTTATGTATTTTTGCCTATAGGAGTGCTCTGGCTTTGTTCGTAATGCTCCTCCCACAGAGGCTTCCTCTTTCTACAAGTCACATTTCCTTACCAACTATCAGAACAAGTAAGTACTCCCTAGGTTGGCAGAGGAAGTGTAGCGCCCAGGATTATATTAGATAATTGACACGAGAAAAAATGTGTTGCAAAATCGTGGGATAATAATTTTAAAAAAAAAGAACGAGTAGGCCTGCTGTATTTTGGACATTCTCTGCTAATTTAATAAAACACCAATACAAGATTGTCAGGACATTTGCATGCAGGGCCGATCATCTTGCCAGTTACCGTACATAACATGTTACTGCAAGGCTATACAGAGGCCACTCTAACTGTACTGTGTATGGGATTCTTCTATACTAGTAGTAACAGTACCTAGTATTTAAACTAAAACAGCTAGTAGCTACCAGTCATAGTGGTGTTTGATGGGTATTAAAGTAACAACACAAAGGACATGACTGTGACATTTACAGCCGGCATAATTGTCACCATGCAGACAGAACAGTTCCTGACTAGCAGGCAGAACAAGCAGCAATTTCTTGGAGTGAATAGCTCTCAGACATAATGTACCAGTGTGCTACCACGGTACGTACCACCAACAATGCTGTGTTAAGCAATATTACACGAGAGGGTGTTCTTTATCGTAATTAATGCATGCCTGCGATGCTGCAGGGCGAGTTCCGAAAGGCAGAGCAGAAGTGCATTAATGACGATAAAGACGAGGGTGTTCTTTATCGTCATTAATGCACTTCTGCTCTGCCTCTGCGGCTTCAACGTTGGCCAGTTATTCTGGGGGCTTGTGCAGGGTCAGGCTGCACCACCTCACACTAGTTCAAACTAATCGTAATTAACTGCTTAAATGGTTTTTAAGTCAAGACTTATTGCTTATGCATTACTAAAAGCCATTTAAGCTATAACTAGGCTAAGTTTGAAGTGCAACCCCTGGTCTTAACCTAGCGTGCCCCCCCCTACAGATATGGACCTTGTCCTACAGAGTCCTTGGTCGGTCATCAAGTGCAGTGTTGCATGCACATGCAAAAATAACACTATTGAGTGCACTCTCGCAGTCTGGCATGTGTAAACTGCAGAGGATCGAGCTGCATTAACTCAATACATGTGACGAGGAGGAACATGACATTGAGTAGTTTTGCATTGCATGCACATTTAACTTATTCATTTACTCAAAATATAGCATGGTCAAATAGAAGAAAGGGATAACAATGTTTTATGCTTTTTTGAGGGGCGCTATATCCCCTCCTATATCCAGCTTTTGGTGTCTGTCCACAGACATTAAATTCCCATTGACAATGAATGGACAATTTTACATCATAGTGTCTGAGCAAATAGACATGTCTATTTTATGTCATGATGATGTACAATGCCAAGAGCGCCTACACGGGTGGGATTTTTTTAGGATAGCTATTTACAAAATCCAAGGTTATGAAAATGTGCTTCAAGCTGACACATTTCTAGTGGGAACCTTTATAAAACTAATAGCACGTTATATTGTCTAGGTTTTGTGATCATGTTGCAGTTGAAAAGCTAAGATGCAAGTGGATCAACACAGAAAATAGAACTTCAAAGAATAACAGCTGGACAAGACATGGACAGGTAATCTAATCACACAGAAGAAAGTCATTTCAACCTCCACAATATGTGTTGCCTGGTGGTCCAATTGCTTTTGTATACTTTATCTACAGTAGGTGCACTTTATTTTACTGTGCTGCAGATCAAAGACAATTTTATGAACAGAGGATTCTGTTCAATTCTATTGTGTTCTATTCTATTACAATATATTAGGCTATATTCTGCAATACCCTCTATGCCTTTAACTGATTTCACCTCACTTTCACAGGTTCCATTTTAAGGAATTGAGCTTCACACGCTTCACATGTTGTGTATCAAAATAAAAGTCGAGCATACCTGACGGAGGCCAAAGAGGCCGAAACTATGTGTTTTTTTGACCGCTTTGGTAATAAATTATTTTTGGGAGCATTCAAAACGGTGTAAACGCTTGACCTTGGCCCAGTTTCCCAAAGGACACCTCTTACACCATGGTGTAAAGCCCAACACACACCATCTGTGAAGCGTGTGCGCAGCGACGCGGCACAGTATTGCCGTGCGCCATAGCCGCACAGCAACACCCAGAGGACGCGGCGTGCTACCGCGCGGCTGGCCAGCCACGACCACGAACATAAACATTCCGTGCATAGATGTGCCACGCAATGGTAGGCCTCAGGCCTGGTATGGTAGGCCTCAGGTCTACCATTCTGAAATGTAATAATATTTGGACTGCTGGACAGCTGACAGTAGGCTCTCTTTACTCTTTATTTAATTTGAAGCACTGCCAGTCAGATGAGCTGTGTGAACGGAGTAGCATTGGAAGCCAAAAGAGGGAGTGAAGAGGCCATGGTAGAGATGATGTGCTGTCATTGCTCCAGATAGGCTGTCCTTGACCCACAGAGGTTGCAAAAGCTAATGAGCAAAATTGTTATCATCCCACAGAGTACTGCATGTACACTGTAAAATTATTTAAGAGTGTACAAATGCGGGTCCATTTGGTTATATTTGTACTGAGTTACTAATGTATGACTGAGGATTTTACTGTGTATGGCACCAATTCCTGGGCAAGTCTGTTATTTGTCAAAGTGTTGAGTCACCTACTCATAGCAATGGAATGGGGAGTAGAGCACGTCAGCCTCGAAGGATCTCGTTCCAAATAGCGTCACATTATGCGTCATGGGCTTGCAACACAATGCAAGCCATTGCACTGTAGGCCCTAACCGCTCTCACATCACTTTCATATGGTCTTGCTCTTGCAGAAGTGCAAATAAACACAGATTTGCTATATCAAAACATCAGAAAACTTAAAATCATTATCAATATCATGTAAAGGGAAGATAGTAGCTATATCATTTCACCATGCACTTCTGTGCATGGTGAAACAACATACCGTAATGGAGATTCTTTCCACTACAAATGTTTGAGATAGTAAACATAATATCAAAAGCTAACAGGCACTACGAGGGAGAAACAATGGAGATTATTTCCACTCAAAACAGTTTGAGAAGTGAAATATAATATAAAAAACTAACAAACAAGCACGCACACACACCCACGCATGCGCAGTTGCGCACAAACAAAGCACATACAGAGTATAATAAATTAAGAAGGGAGGGCAGTTAATAAGAATAATGTTGACTATAATTCATGGTGCTGCATGGACTGTTACTCCCAGAGAAAAGGCATACACAGAATCTACTACAATGCAGTATATCATCTGAGCCCATCCATCAATATTTCAGCGGTTGGATGAATATTTCACAGCATGTCACACAGTGACATGCGAGAAGAAGATACGGTGACAGACTAAAGGGTCTGGAATTACACAGAAGCCACGCTTGCTTAGAAACTGATGCCAATGAGGAGAGAAGAAGCGGCCTGAGGGGTCAGAAACACAACAGGCCACGTGATTCATGTATCGCATGTGATCGCATTGCAACACCCATTTTCATGATTTAGTGTTCAGATGCATGGTATCCAGGAGACTGGGCACCTGAGAAGTCTGGGCACCATATTAACCAGATGAATAATAACATTAGCTTGCGTTAAGCAAGCTAATGTTTTTCTCCCATTCAAAATACCACAGACCTTTTTTCAGTGTTGCACACCGTTTCCTTTAAAGGGCTATGTGTGTCCCTGTGTCTGTATGTCCCTATAAGCCAAATTCTAATACCCCAAATCTCGGCCACTCGCTCACTCACACTCGGTCACTCCAGCATGGCGGTGTTATGGTGAAATTGTTGACCTGATGAAATATGTGACAATCGTGTAGACATCACATAACATCAGTTTCCGAACGTAAATGATTGTGATTTAGCGGTATTTAGGCCACGTATATAAAGACCTCCATGTAAGTTGTGTGAAGTCCATAAGAAGGTCACATTATTCTAGGCACTGAGTGGCCGATATTTGGGGTATTGGAATTTGTCCTATGGGTTTTTAGAGTAGGACCTTTGATCCTGCTGTTTAGACAGTACGACCTATTGACCCCTGCAGATGCTGGGCCATTCCTAGCTAATTACACACGCGCGCGCACGTGCCACGCAAGTGCACACGCACTCACACAGCTCCGCTCAGTTTTTATTTATTTTTTATATTGCGTTTCAAAAATAAATCCAGTGATTCTGCCAGGCTCTGTGATGTTTATGATATTTTGTTAGATTTGATGCCATCTGTGTTTACTACATAAAACAAACAAACAAAAAAGAAATCTGCAGTGGTACCCATAAATAGAGTTGGAAAACAACACTAAAGTGATCCAAAGACGTTATCAACGTGTGTTATTACTAGTTTGTTTGATGAAACAACTGAGAACTGAAAGCACTATACTCTCCTACATAAAGAAGAAAATCCCCATGATGTGATGCTAATTATGTGTGCGGGTAGCGCCAGGAGGTGGCTGCATGCGTAATCTTTGTTTACATGATCTGCCAATGCTGTAAAATAATTGGCCTGAGGTAGAAATGAAGCAACTCTTTCTCTCTAACCATAGACTGTAAGTCTCTAACCCACATGCATGTTGCTTGAGACTGAGGTGCTCATACGACGTGTTGCCGTGCCACTGTTCTGCCACATCCATATTTATATGTCATATAGACATATAGTCTACGTTGTAAAATGCAAATATTTGAAAGTGTAAAAATAAATCACCCATGTATTAATGGTAGTGTAAGTGATTTTCTTCAATTCCGTTGCTCTCCCCATGTCCCCCATATATGGGGACTAGGTTGGCGGAGGGTGTGTAGAGCCCAGGATCACATTAGATAATTGACACAGGGGTGAAAAATGGGTTACAAAATCGTGGGATCAAAAATATATTTAACAAATAGTGTTAAAAAGCTCTATGTTGTGATAGTACTCATTGCTATAGAGTGTTTGTTCAGTAACAGGAGTCTCCATATGTCTCTCCAGCTTTTTATCAAACAGAAAATGCATTTTCAGAAACTGAAACTGGGATATCAATTGTATCCAATCAGGATAGAGAACACAGTCAGGATACAGATTAAATAAGTAGAATTGTAAGTGATGACACAGAGAAACGAGCAAACAAGGGACTAAATTAATTTCACTCCTATGCCACCAAAATGTGGAACGCCCTACTAACAGCTATTAAGACAAGACTCTCTCAAAGGACACCTACAGACGGCTGCAATTGGAAACTGGCCCCCGTAAAATCTGAATCTCACCCCCATTCCCCCTTACTGTATGCGCATGCATAAAGTGAATGGCAGATCGAGTGGCAAATCGAGTGGCAAGG
Source organism: Protomyctophum bolini (assembly GCF_963924005.1). Taxonomy (NCBI): domain Eukaryota; kingdom Metazoa; phylum Chordata; class Actinopteri; order Myctophiformes; family Myctophidae; genus Protomyctophum; species Protomyctophum bolini. Next base: position 33,176,684 of record NC_137865.1, read on the forward strand.
TGAGTGACAAAGTGAATTTAATGTTGTTTAAAGTCATTTAATGCAATCCTGTTTGGATGTCAAGGCCACAAAGTAGGTTTTTGACACTTAGTAGGCATTCCCAGATAACTTCCAAGTATGATGATGATGTCACGCGCATACCCTCTATATGTTTATTTTCCCCTTTTACCTCCTTACATGATTTCCTGTTTTTGAGTGGCCCTTACAGAGCTATGTGTGTGTGTGGGGGTGAGTGGCTGCATGGCTGGGTCTGAGCACGAAAATAGCATGGTTGTTTTTCACCACCTGTGCGCAACCTAGCACACACACAAACACACACGCACATATTAACTCTATATATGATGATTTTGGGTGTTCCAGTACAGTACAGTGACAGTAGGCCTACAGTACAGTACAGTAGAGGGACCCCCACACGCTAACTCTGTCATTTCTCAACCGTTTCGGACGTGGAGCGGCTCGCCGGAATCGGCCCGGCCCCCTGGGTCGCGTTCCTGGGGGTCTGGATGTTCCGAGGACCCCCCCCCCCCCCCCCGGGGACTCCCCCACATGGTAACTCTCTCATTTCTCTACCGTTTCGGATGTGGGGCGGCTCGCCAGAACCAGGCCCGGCACCCTGGCCGTGGTCCTGTGGGTCTGGAACTTCCGGGGACCCCACACGGAGTTGCACCACTCACTTCACACGGGTGTGTGTATATTTGTACGTCTATAAACGACCCTGTTGTAAACAAGTGTAATGCTTTATCATTGTGTCGTTCACAGTAAGTCTTTGTATTGAGTTGTGCTTTCATGTTAAATGTACCCATTCTGCAAACTGTTAATTAATACTTCAATCAATCAATCAAAAGATCAAATTGGAAGTGGAACACTATAAAGATGAATCTCATAAATAGCTACTCTCTCCTGATTAGCTTAAATTGTGTCACCTACCTTTAAATGTAATTTTCGTTTATTGAAGAGCTCGAGAGACATGGAGACCTCTGTTACTGAGCAAACACTCTATATAGTATATACTCTATTGCCTTCAGAATATAGTGATTTAACCTTTTGTTTTAAAAAAAAACTTTTTGTTTTAAGTTTAATGAACAACAATGAACAACAATGAACAAATATCACTTACTCTACCTTTAACTTGATATTTGCCATGCCTTGTGGTGTTTACGAGTGACACTATGGACTTGCCTTATATGGTGAGGTACCCCAGCTATTCATCCCTGTAATATTTCTCTGGCATTCTCTCGCTCATTTTTGGCACTGACGCTCCTACAATTGTTTACACAGAACTGACAGGGGTTTGGTGGTTGTGTTTAGTTTGTAATAAATATTTTGCAAATCCATGTTCCAATACACATTTACATACACACACACAGTCACACACACAAACACACACACACACACACACACACACACACACACACACACACACACACACACACACATCCAGTGTGTAAAAATAGCAAGGTATTGTGACCCTTAAAGCAGACACTGGCGTCCTTGAAACCTTTTTCTGTTCCCTGTTAACATATATCCTTGCATAAATGATTGACACTGACTTGAACAACAACAAATATTTAATGAGGCAAGATTAGGTCTCCTGTGCAAACTCAGTTGAATTGACAAAACTGTATGACATTGCACCAGTCGTGTACTCTAGAGCAAAAGACAAAGTAAAACACAGTAAATGAAGCAGACAAACACACACCGCCAGAGTCCTGCCCTGACCTGATAGTTGAATTGAGATGTCAAATGTGCCAGTAAACCTTTACAGCCACAACGCCCTGTTGATTCATTATTCACAACTTATACATTTGTTGTTTGCAGTCTTCTTTCGACCGTATAGGTAAACCTAGAGTTGGTCATTGATACAAGCCATTCCCACATATAGAACTTGCAGCAACTTTATCCAAAAGTGTCATGGCCCTTCTTGTTGTTTTGCCGTGTCCTCCCACTGCTCCTCTTCGTACTCGTAGGCCAGTTCCTGCTCGTACTGCAGCTCCTCGCCATTATACTCCAGCCCCTCACCTTCACATATTAGCTCCTCTGTCTCATACTCGATTCCCTCCTCGTCATATTCCAGTTCAGCTTCATCGTACTCCACGACTTGTGCCTCGGTGTCACCCCCCTCTTCCTCCGCGGCGGTGGTGTCCCCTGTGTCCCCTGTGGTCAACTCGCCATCCTCGTTCGCTTTAGCACCACTGTTCTTCAGGATGCCATGAAGCGGCTCCTCCGCCGCCAGGGCGGCCTCCTGCGCCTCCTTCTCTTCCTGCTTCAGCCGCCGTCTCTCCTTCCTCCCCTCCCGCTCCTCCATGAACTCTGCCGCCCCTTCGCCGACCACGATCACCTCCTCACATACCTTTGGTGGACCTTCGATGCCGGGATTGTGGTCGTAAGAGAACAGGTGCAGGTTGTGCAGGCGCTTCAGGCTCGGGATCTCTGTGATTTTATTTTTGTCCACGTCTAGTATCTCCAAGCCCTCCATTTGCAACAGAACTCTGGGGAAGGTATCAAAGCGGTTCCCATAGAGCCATATCCCTTTCAGGTTCTGCATGCGAGTAAAGTCATTGGGAAGTGACTTCAGCCTGTTGAAGGCCATCTGAAGGCAGCGAAGGTGGGGCAGCTCATAGAGCAGACGCGGGAACTGCATGAAATAATTAGCATCCAACCACAGGGTCCGGAGGGCCTGGAGATTCACCAGCTCGTCCGGAAGGCTCATCAGCCGATTATTGCCCACATACAGACGAGTAAGGTTGACGAGCTGGCAGACGGCCAGTGGAATATCATCCAGCTTGTTAAAGTCCAGGGCCAGTGTTCTCAGGCCTGTTAGCTGGGGCATGCTGTCCGGGACGGTTCTCAGGCCGTTTCCGCACACATACAGCTTCTCCAGGTGAGTCAGTCTACAAACGCGAGTTGGCAGTCGCTTGAACTTACGGTAGCTGAGATCCAGCACGGGGTCCCCGCTCTCCAGCAACTCCTCGACCCCGAGGGGCAGCTCTGGCTCAGGTTCTGGCTTCTTCTCTGGAATTGGTACAAAATCCTCCTCATTCCCCTCTTCTTCCTTCCCTTCCTCCTCTCCCTCTGCCTTGCTGGAGGAGCTGCCCATGCTGTGTGTGGCCACCACTGTCGGCCACTGACACCCCGCCTGTGAGTCAGGACAGGGTCATTTGATGAGGTAGTAGTGGATGTGTTGGGTCAACCCTCAGCAGCACTGCTGTTGTTGTGTGCCGGAGGAGCCCACATGCACGGCCAACATCTATGAAGGGCATCTTGGCTCAGGCCACTTGAGTCGACAGCCCTCCAAATGTCAAGTGTCTCTTTTCCCCTTCATCTAGATAGCAACATTTAATTAGCCTATAGCAAAAACTGGAGAAAAGTTTGATCTAGCAAAGAGATGAGTAATAATAATAATAGTAATAATAATAGTAGTAATAGTAGTAATAGTAGTAGTGGTAATAATAATAGTAGTGGTTATAATAGTCGTTGTAGTTTAAGTTAAAATACAGTTCAATTTTGATTAGACAAATTGCTCTTCAGTAGCTGCTTGTAATTCAGGAATAAAGTGCTTTATTGTTCTCTAAATTAAAAAGAAAAAGACTTCTCCAACACTGATTCTCACACTCCAGTCCTTACCCAGGGCAAATGTCCAACAGTCCCTTTTCACGTGTTCAATAAATTCATTCAAGACTTTTGAAACTAGCCATTAATGGTATCTCAGTCTAGAATTGCGACGATATTGAGCCTTTGATCTTGGTATTCATCGAAAACATAGTTAAAAGTTCAAATAGGCTAGGCAACAACACAGACAGTCCGATCGATAGTCCCAGCAGTCCCGGTGTCGTAAATGACAGTCAGTGTGATCTGGTGACGGCAACGTGACGCGCTGAATGGTCGTCTCTGTGCGCACATCTGCCACAGCTTCGTCTAGTTACTGTAGGGCTCAGTATCCAAAAGTTGTATTCCGCTGTAATAAGCAGAATAAAAAGTTTCGAAAAGCTCGAACGCCAAGTTAAGATCCACTCTCACCACTCTGCTCTGTTGTTGACTACTCCTGTTCTGTCTCCCGTCCATCATTGGGAGCTTTGCTCCCCCTGCCTTAGCAACGGGAACAAGGCAACGGTGCAGACACATCACGTGGTCAAAGAGCGTGCGTGCGCGTGCATGCGCGTGCGTTCGTGTGCGTGAAGGTGGGACTGCAGGGAATTCATTTATTAACAATAACAACCCCATTTAATATCATTTAATAAAGACTGCAGTGACGAGACAATTAATATTAAGGTACATTAATAGTATATTATTATTAATATTAGGCTACCATACATGAATATGGTATAGCCTGGGCCTATACAATATTATTATAGCCTATACTATAGGCTATAATTATACATTATTCTAGAATATATAGGCCTAGCTAATATTCTAATATTCTATAAAGGTTTTTCAACTAAACTAAGCTCCTTAAATTATCTGCTAGCAGAAGAACTATATGAGATTTTCTGGTGCAGCGTGTCATAGTAGAGCTTAAGCGTTAGACGGACATCTTCAGCTGCTCAACATAATTTATTCAGCTTCCACATAACAACTGCACCCACTAGACGGCGTCCTATCCCCACACAACTCTCACAACACATCCTCCCTTCTGAGTAGGCTACAGTACATGAATAGTATACTGTAGCAATTCATAAAATATTATTATTATTATTATTATTATTATTATTATTATTATTATTATTATTATTATATAACTAGGCTACTACTCAGCAGTTCACTAGTTGTATTATGGAGTGGCTATTTCTTCCCATTTGTTTTTGTTTCAGTCTCTCATATAACTAAATAAAAAAATCACACCTGTGTGAAGTGAGGGGCGCTCTTATCATCTTACAACATCAATTACAACATAATGTTTGTTTAAGCAACGGGTGCTAATGTTTGTTTAAGTCCTCAAAACAAACATTAGATTTCTCTTTATTGTCTATGGCGTTTTCTTAAACAAACTGAGGGGAGTATTTTGCCCTGTACGTCACTCAGAGCCACGACTCCACGAGAGTACCTTTTATCTAATTGAAAGTCCATAAGGTACCTCGGGGGGTTTCTCTATAGGATACCGCCTCTCGACTGTCTCTTGGCCCCTTGGAGATGTAGAGTTGGGCCTCTCAGCATCCCGGCTGCTTGGATCATGGGCTGTCAGCTCGCGGAGCAGGATTCTGTGGGTCTTCAGGTTCGGTTCTGGCCCTGAAGGTGACAAGATGACTTCTGTTGCGCCGTAGGATATCTCTTGGGGTCTCAACGAGGTAGGAGCGTGGTGCGTCTGCTCTAGCTGTCACTGTCCCTTTTTCTTTCATATCAGACATGGTCACCATGGGTGCAATGTGGCCATGTCATGCAGGGCTCTGTGTCTGTTGTTGAACCATTTCTGCTGTTTCTCTCTCTCCCTCTGTTCTCTCTCTCTCAGGCCCCTTTTCCACTGGTTGGTTCCCAATGGGAACCGGTTCAGTTTTTTTTGGTTCTTAGTCCATGAGCCAGAGCTCCAAAATTGGAACGTTAATTATGAATTGAGTGTGCAAAACCATACCTATACTAGATTGTTATCACCATGAAACTTCCCCAATTGAGTACTTACACGAAGACAATGATTTATTGTATTACAAATTTTACATTTTTAAAAATGTAAATGTAAATGCAAATTATGTAGGAAAATAATCGAAAATATGAAAAAGCTACTACTGTGGAAGGGTTATCATGTATTCATTTACTTGTATTGATTCTATAAACAATTTAATGTAGGTCTAGTTTTTCCCACCAATTTTGGAGCTCCTAAAATAACTGAAGCGGTTCCCATTGGGAACCAACCGGTGGAAAGGGGGTCTATGTGCTGTGGCATTTGGCCATCCTGGGTTGAGATATGTCATTAGAGCCAAGTATGGTACAGTTCCTTTTCCCAGAAGATCCTTCACAGTCTTCACTGCCTTTTCAGCCTCCATTGCACTGAGGATATCTGGGGCTGGAAGTCACATGAACGAAACCCCTGAAGCGAACTGTCGGAAGAGGTCTGCACTAAATTGGCCTGCATTGTCTGTCCGCACCTCCCGGACCATCCATGATGGGAGAATATGAACTTAAAGTGTGCAATCACTGCAGCTGTGGTGGTAGAAGCTAGTTACCGGTAGCTATCTCAATGTAATTTGAAAAGTAATCTGCACCAACCATTGTTGTCGATTAATTTAGAACTCACATCAGAGTCATTAAGAAATACACAGGGCAGAGAGTGGACTGAAACAATGACAATTTTATTACAACGACTGGTCTGTACCAGCCCAGGGAGGAAGCACGTATGCAAGCCTCCCCAACACTTTACATTTCTCTCTCTTATACACAATTGAAGCAGAGAATACATTGGAGGTGTGGTCAGTAGTGGTCAAACATGGTCAGACATGGGCCTCCTGTAAGAATAGGTCCTCTGACAGACAACCAACAGGTGGATAGTATTCTCATCTTAAAACGTCCATTACACTATCTCCCAAGGTCTGGCTGGAAATGTAGTTGGCAGTAGTGTTTATCTTTGATTGATTGATTGATTGAAGTATTTATTAACAGTTTTCAGAATTACAGTACATTTCAAGCACAACTCAATACAAAAACTGTTAACTGTGAGTGGACAACACCATAAAAGCATTACACTTGTTTACAATAGGGCCCACCGTTTTCAATTCATCAAAACATTCAGAGACATACAAATACACTTCTATATAACCAAAAACAGGAAATCATAGTGTTTGGTCGAAACTCAGAAGTGGAGAGTTTGCTAGGCAAAACATCACACTCTGGTAACTACATCTCCCAGAGTGCACCAACAAGATGGCTGCTCGTTTGGCTGAGCTGGAACACCTGAAAAGGCTGGAGGGAGCATTCAAACAAACTATACACCAGAGACAAGAAGCCAGATGTTCCAAGTCCAAAGATGCCAAAGGTCTGTGATATTATTTTGTCTTAATCAGTGATATTTGCAATAGCCTACTGCTTAATGTGTTTAAAATCTGACTTTAATGGGCTAATGCATTTAGTATTTAGTAACTGCTACAGTTTGGATTGGAGAAGGACCACATTGCAGTATTTCATGTTGTGATTGGAAGCTTTCATTTGTGTTTGAAAAGTACTTTACAAAATAACAAAGTTAGAAATGATTTACTAAAGATAACTAAAATGTGAACAATTCATTTTTCACTGTGTTTAAAAGGCCTAGTTGGAAAAGAGCTGAACTACAAGCTCAAGGATCATCTAATGTCTTTATTGTTTATTGTTTAAATGGTTAATTTGAAATATTTAATTAAAATGGTTTTCTTAAAATCACTTTGCTAAATTAGTTTAAAAGTCCTTTAAAGGACAACTTTAGTTTTTTTCAACCAAGGTTCATGTTTTAGGTTATTAGAGAAAGTAAAAGATGATTTGCTGCTTTCTTTCTTTTTAGGGATTTTAGCTGTTTTTGACAGAGGGGCAGGGGCATTCGAGCATGGGGCTAAATATGTATTTCTTTACTAAATGTTATACAGATTTCTTTTTTTATTATTTACTGTAGTAAATTTACTGTAAATTACATCTGGCCACAGAAGATCTACTGAATGTGAAGGTAGCCTACTGGGGGGGTAGCCACACTGTGTGTCATAGGCTCAATATGCCAGTTTGACACATAAACTAATAATAAAAAAAGAAATCGCTATACAATTTTCTCTAATAACAACCTAAAACAGGAACCTTGGTTGAAAAAAACTAAAGTTGTCCTTTTAAATGAGACATTGAATTGCTTAAAATACATTAATTGTGTAAGACATTTGCTTGTTTAAAATACTTTATTGCTTAAAAACAAGACTGGTTAAAAAGATAACTTATTGATTGGAAAAGTGTTTAAAAATAATTATCATTTGTTTGGCATTGTTGTTAATCTTTGTCTCTCTGTTTTCAAAGGTTTTCAACCTAACATGATTTACAAATCAACAAATGAAGCCAACTGCACAGCATGAAAAAGTTGGAAAATAAAAGTTGAATGAGTTGGAAATCTTGGAGTTGTTTCCTTAATGTCCTTTTGAGTGGAACAGAGTATGACTTAACACATGTGGGAAAAATAGGGTGAGGGAGAAAAGGGGGCCAGTTTTGAATTGCAGCCGTCCGTAGGTGCCCTTTGAGAGTGGTTCAAGGGAAGGGATTTGCATGTCTTAATGACTGTTGGTAGGGCGTTCCACATTTTGGTGGCATAGGAGCAAAATTAATTTATTCCCTTGTTGGTGCTGAATCTGGGTTGCACATGGTTTGTTGCGCTCCCTCTGGTGTTGTGGGTGTGGACTTCATTGACATTAAGTATTTAGACGGGTACATAGTAGTAATGCAGTTATAGATATCTGAAACTATATCTGCATTCTGGATATCTAGAATTGAATTCTTACTAGGATAAACTATACCATTTCAGATATCTACAATACAATTCTTGCTAGGAGAAACTACCATTTAATATATCTACAGATTCTACAATGCAATTCTTACTAGGAGAAACTACCATTTCAGACATCCATAAAACATTCCAGACATCCATAATTACATTTTGTATATCCAAAAATGCATTGTGACTAGTAGAAATCTAATCATGGATATCCACAATTCATAATTATGTCATTTTGGATATCTGAAATGGCAGACATATCCAAAATGTTAATTGGAAGAACTGAATTCTAGATATCTTGAAATGCAATTTCTACTAGTAAGAATGTTACTATGGATATATTTAATTACAATTATTACTAGTGAGAATGCAATTTTGACTAGGAGAAACATGGTTTTGGATATCTAAAGTTAGTAGTTTTGACTAGGAAGAACTGAATTACAGATATCTGGAATACTAGCTATTCAATGTTAAAACGGCTTGCCATACTGTATTTTCTCTGTGGTTTTCCAGCTGCACGGCGGCAGAAAGAAAGTCACTTCAGGGGGTCATAAACACGGCCCATGAGATCATGGCATGTCCTCTTCCATCTCTGGAGGACCTCTACAAGAGACACTGTAGCAGGAGAGCCAACAGCATCCTCAAGGATTCATCACACCCAGGTCATCTGCTGCAACTTATGCCCTCAGGGAGGCAAAAATAGTTTTTACCCCAGAGCAGTCACAGCTTTAAACACTGACACTTGAACTCTGACACTTTATGGACTAAAGGGCAATATGTCTTAATGTAGTTTTATACAGAGTATTGTATGTCTTTTTGTTACTTGCGCAAGCAGAGCGCGCAAGTAATCATTTCGCCCGGTCTCTTCAACGTGACAGCCGTCAACCACTTTTCTGGGTATGCAAGAAAAACAGCAAATCTGTGCCTGGTTTGCTGGGACCAGATTACACAGATGACCATTTTTCTTACATCATCATTGAGAGCTAGTCATACATTATGTATGACTAGCTCTCAATGATGACTTTTTGGCACAAAGTAACCACAGTATACTGCTAATCACAGCGCACTAGTAGGCCATTTATGGCCTACTAGTGTGCAACAAGCAAGTATGCACTCGACAGAGTGCAGTTCTAGTTTTAAATGCACTTGAGCTGGATTGCAAATCAATTTCGTTGTATTGTACAATGACAAAGATTCTGATCGAATATCGACTGTGATTCCGCAGATCGTTTGCACCATCTACTGGTACATCGAAGCATGTTCTCCAGGCTATAATATTTTTCTTATACATTTTTAAGGCTATTTTTTTAATAGCCAATGCAGAAGTAGGCTATAAACCTGTTGGTTTATACTAGGCTACACATGACGTGAAAATAAATAAACGCACAGGCAGGCTGCACTGGCACATACAGTCTAGGCTGAATATTCGGATGGGCTGGTCTAGGTTTATGCAGTGGTCTAAGGATGTAGCCTACGCGGATTGGCCCAGAAGCCCTCGAATGATCGGCTGGGAATTTACACTGAATTACTGAGTGGGTGAATGAGCCGGTGACTGTACTCACTGTACATATTAGACCAGACGCGAGGATGAAGCCATGCTGTTAAAATTTTGATGGATATTCATGAGACGTGAGCAAAAGCACGTATTGTACTAATGTGATCATTATCGGAGAGCGAGAAGACATCTGGATGCCAGTGAGTGTTGTTTTTCTTAATTCGATTATAAAAAGCTATAACCACTATTGGGTGGAATAATTAGCCTAATTTTTAAGACTGCTGTTTTATTTAGGCTAGTGTTCCTACACATGGGTTAATTAAAGAAAAATAGTTCTCTTAAAAATGTTAATTTAAACCTGACATTTTTATCATGCCCAGACAAGTTTATGTGGACAAATCATTAATAGACAAAGTTAAACAAAATATCTCTGTGCCACGCCGCCACGTAGCTTAGTGCTTCTCGTTTTTCAATTCATCAATTATTCGTGAAGAAAGACATCCTTTGTCTCACTTTGTCTTTAAACTTAGCCTTACTCCGCTATAGTGTTACAATCATCCATGTGTGGTTAAAGTAGCCTAAATCAACAGGTTAGCCCTCTAAGCAGTGCACTAGCCTACTAGACTATATGTTTAGTTCCTCTGCTCCTGCTTTTCTCCCTCATGTGCAGTCTGGAACATTTGTGACTGAGGGGTATTTTCATCCTGTTAGCGTGGGAGTAAACCATTAAACCAGATACCGGAGCATTTTTAACACTTGGGCGTCACACCACACCCCACCTCACCTTGGCACTTCTTTGCGCCCACCTCGCAGCTGACTGGTCCTCTGTGTGGGCCGAGCAGACTCAGGCCACAGACAGCAGCGTGTTGGAAGAAGATGGGGGGCGGCGGCCAGCTGACCGAGCCGGGCAACGGGAGAGGTGGCATTGGCAACGTTTACACATGGGAGGAGGTGCAGCGACACTGCCATAGGAACGACCAGTGGCTGGTCATCAACCGCAAGGTGTACAACATCTCTCACTGGGCCAAGAGACACCCGGGTGGCTTTCGGGTCATCAGCCACTATGCTGGAGAAGATGCCACGGTGATTGTTTGCTCACAGTCACACCACACCACAAGCCTTGTTTGCAAGTGAAGCAATAGTGTTATCATATTGCATTGATTGCATGGTTTTGAGTAGTCTATGCGTAATTTGTATTTATTTATTCAGATACAGTAAATTCAGACTAGATCAATTAGTTCAGGTCTAATTGGCCTATTGGTGTTTGATTTCCAAAGGCACGTTTTATTTATTTATTTAGCAAGAACATACTTGTGCATACATTATTAAATACACAGTCACAAGCCTAGCCTACAATAGCTGTTGGTGGTGGGAAGATGTTATTTCTGTGTTTTCAGGAGGCGTTTGCTGCTTTCCATCCTGATCCAAAGTTCGTGCAAAAGTTTCTGAAGCCCCTACTGATCGGTGAGCTGGCAGCATCGGAGCCCAGTCAGGACAGAGACAAAAATGTGAGACTTCCCTTAAATAAAACTTCACGTGGCCTCCTGTTTGGACTCAGTACATGAACAGAATGGCGTAATCAGTATCACATGCAGGTGTAAAAGAACATGTAGGTCAGTCAGGCCTAGCCCTGAAACATGACTGCCATGATGATTATCATGACAGTCATGACTTAACTGCAGCCTGTTTTACGCGGTCGCTACATTTACAATACAAACGTATATATAAACATTCCGATTTCAAATCTAAAGTACCCACAATTTGTCCCATGGGTGTTAGTTAGTTGCTGCACCAGCGATTAGAACTGCTGCATTCCGCGTTCTTTAATAAAAAGCATTTTTATCCTAGCGCCCCGGCTACTTTTCTCAGACGGGGTTTGTTTGGGAAATCCACAGTTGCACACCGGGAGCGCACTCGCCTATTAGTCTGTATTGGCAGGGCGGTCAGCGTGCGTGCCTATATCGAACACACCGAGTGCCACACTCCTCCCGACCGATAGGGGCGCGTAGTTAAAAGCCAATGGCAAAATAACAGCTCGGATAAAAATGCTTTTTATTAAAGAACGCGGAATGCAGCAGTGCTAATTGCTGGTGCAGCAACTAACTAACACCTGTGAGACAAATTGTGAGTACTTTATATTTGAAATCGGAATGTTTATATATACGTTTTTATTGTAAATGTAGCGACCGTGTAAAACAGGCTGCAGTTAAGCCATGACTCTCGTATGAATACGAGAGTCATGAACCATGGCTAAGTCAGACCATGATTCTTAGGGTCTGTTTGGTTATTCATGAGTCTTAAGTGTTGATGTGTTGTTTTCCAACTCTCCTGTTCCAAAGGGGTTGCATGCAACCTCTTCTAACGCCTTTCAGGTTTTCTCTAGCCTGGGCAGAATTCCTTTTTGTGTTTATGATCCGGTCGGGAGCAGATGATATCGCTATGTAGTTGTTGTAGTCATTGTTGCAGAAACCATCAATCTGGAACTTCCCTTTCCCTCATACCGATTTTTCTCAATAAAAGCTGCTGGCTACGAGAGCTTTTATTGTTATTCTTCCGGTTTGAGGGAAAGGAAGTTAAAGGATGATGGTTCCTGCCTGATGACTACAAAACAGTGACTGCAACTAGCCATGTTTCACATGACGCTCGTACCTTACGAGCGTCATGACTTAACTTCCGCCTGTTTTACGTGATCGCTACATTTACAGTGAAAACGTGTACATAAACATTCAGATTTAAAATATAAAGTACTCACCACGTGGGCAACGGGTGTTAGAAATTTGCTGGTACAGTGATTAGCATTGCTGCATTCGGCATTGGTTTTTTTTGTTATCAAATGTTTTTTATTAAAGACAAAAAATCACAATAAGACACGTTAACATCATGAATGACTAAAGAAAACCAAACACATAAACAACACAACAGCAAAAGCAAGGAACACAAAAACAAACAATCCCACCCACCCCTCCCCCGAGACCAAAGATGCCACAAAATGTCAGTCTACTACTGTGCAATGGGAACAAAAAATAAATAATGATAATAATAATTACTAAATCATGCCCTTAACCAAATCTGCAATACCAGACCAAATCTCAATGTTTTCCTCTTTTGCACCATGTAATCTTGCTGTAGACATTTCTAAATAAATTATATCTAGAAAGGTCAAAGCCCATTGGCGAAATGACAATGACAATGACTATCATGGCGGTTACGCCAGCAAAGAAGACACAAATACCGGTATTATTTAAGGGTAACTGGGATACATAATTTAATAAGAATAGATGGGGAGGGTGTGATGTTAATTTGTAGAATAATCGAAAGATTATCAGCAACCAGATTCCAAAATGTGAGGACACTCGGACACTCCCACACCATATGAAAGAATGTACCTATGGTGTTCGGAGTGCAGAAAGTGCAGTTGTGATTATTTAAAATCCGCATAGCACACAATCTGCGGGGGGTTAAGTATGTCCGATGAACAAAATTTAGATGAATTTGTTGATTATCAGGATTCCTAGAAGACAGGACAACATTAGACCACACTGTATCCCAGCTCCAATCTGGATCTAGATTTGGTATGTCATTCCTCCATACAGTATCGACAGCCAAGGTCCCATAACTAGATTCTAATAAATAATCATACAATATGGAAACAAAACCTCTTGACCTAACATCACAGATAAGTCTATGCAAAGGGTGCATTGCAAGGGGGGTCTGCCATGGAACCCCATATGTCCTCATGGCAGTTTGCATTCGGCATTGTTTAATAAAAGGCATTTTTATCTGAGCTGTGTTTTTGCCAATGGCTTTCAACTACGCGCCCCTAACTACGCGCCCCTATCGGTCGAGAGGAGTGTGGCACTGGGTGTGTTCGATATAGGCACGCTGACCGCACTGCCAATACAGACTAATAGACAAGTGTGCTCCCGGTGTGCAACTGAGTTTTCCAAACGAACCCCGTTTGAGAAAAGTAATGCTTTTAAACAACGCAGGATGCACCAATGCTTATCGCTGTCCCAGCAAATTCCTAACACCCGTGGCACATGTGGTGATATGTGAAATCTGAATGTTTATGTACACATTTTCAGTGTAAATGTAGCGGGTAAAACTGGCTTCAGTTGCGTCATGATTGCCATGATTATGACAGTTATGTTTCAGGGCTAGACTACAACATGACGTAACGATATCATCCACTCCAGACTGGTTCACACGACAACTTTGTAACACAGACCAGGCTTTCCTACGAGGTAGACTGCCTGTGACGCGAGGTTAGGTTTTCTCTCTATTAAAAACAAGTCTGACATTGTAGCCTATCTCTATTCCTGTTTGTAATGAATGCGGGTGCTGTTAGCAATCATTCCCAAATGCACATCTGTGTGTTTCATTGACCATTACATGCCATTTGATTTCTGCAAACAAACATACACTAATTTGTACTTAAAGTCTGAATGTTAGTGTCATTTTGTATTCACTGAGCTCCATCTTTCTCTGTTCTCTTCTGTGCACAGGCAGCGATTGTACAGGACTTCCATAGTTTACGAACACACGCAGAGAGTCAGGGCCTCTTCCGTGCTCAGCCTCTGTTCTTTTGTCTCCACCTTGGCCATATCCTGCTGCTAGAGGTCCTTGCCTGGTTGATCATCTGGTCCTGGGGGCCCAGTTGGACCCTGACGCTACTGTGCTCTGGCATTCAGGCTGTTGCTCAGGTGTGAAGCGCGGGTCTGTGTCATTAGTCAGACGGCTCATTATTCCGACATTAATAACCCTACCCCTAAACCATAACTGCACACCCCATGGGCACATTTGAGCCGACAACCGCGGACAGAAGAAGCTGTGTTTTACGTCATCTCAGAGTTTTTAGACAGCTGGTGGATGGAAATTAAGCTCCACCACCACAGCTGACTGCCGCGGAGGAGAGCGTTTCCGGGAATCTGTCCGTCGCGGCAGTCAGCCGCGGAGGTGGAGCTTCTTTTCCATCCACCAGCTGTCTAAAAACTCGTAAATTACGTAAAACACAGCTTCTTCTGACCACGGCTGTCGGCTCAAGTCTTCCCATGCTGACACAAAACCACAGGGTGATTTAGACCTGAGGCTGATTCTACTAAATCTCTTCTAAATAAGTTTTCTGAAAAATCTGTTTCTATGTCAGTGATTCTCAAAATATTTCATGTCAAGGACCCCAGAAATTAAATTGGCCACGACCTTCATCTGAAAATATGTTGTTCCAGGGACCCACCAGAAGCAAAGATTTGACTTAAAGTAGGCTAATTCGCTCTGAAAGAATATATATAATATATATTCTTTCAGAGCGAAAAGATTTGCACCACATTTTCAAGATAAAAGAAAATAGCAGATCTACCATACAAGCTTGTAGCGTGGCACTCGGTGTTGTGCTGTGAGCTTGTAGATCTGCTACTTTTCAATAGCTAAAGTATAACATAATCCTTAAAGCACCAAAAGGGGTTCCCTTCCTGAATGGGTTAACTGACCACGTATGTCGGACGGGATATCGGACTAATGTGCAGTCCCCCGTGAAGCATTACATCCAGTCCACATCAATACTGCTGCTCCCCAACAACCACAAAGTCAACCTTTTATTTTCTCTTTTGCTCATGAACAGTCCCAGGCTGGATGGTTACAGCATGATTTTGGCCACCTGTCTGCTTTCAAGAGGTCTAGCTGGAATCACGTATTCCACAAGTTTGTCATCGGTCACCTAAAGGTGAGTAACACACTTTCCTTGACATTCCCCTCTAATCCACTTTTTACGTGACCTCTTTTTAATGTGAGTGCTGCATCACAAAATAGTGTTCTTATCTTAGGGTGCCTCTGCCAACTGGTGGAATCATCGGCACTACCAGCACCATGCTAAGCCCAATGTTTTTAGTAAGGATCCCGATGTCAACATGTTACACGTATTTGTAGTGGGAGCGGCACAGCCAGTGGAGGTAAGTATATTAATCATGTGTAATGTATAAAACACTTGCCCACCAACACAAAGATTTGGGTTCAATTCCCGGCAACGGTACCTCATCATGTCCTTGTCACTGTCCAAACTGAGGCCACAGAATTCTGCCCTGGAAATGTAGAAAAAACTGTCTGCACAAACCTCAGTACTGTAAGTCTGTCATGATTGAACCGTCATGGCCTGACTCTATTTCTCTTCCTGTTGCAGTATGGTATTAAAAAGATAAAGCACATGCCCTATCATCACCAACACCAGTACTTCTTCCTCAGTAAGTTTTCTAGATTATTTTTCTTCCCCCTTACTGATTGAGAATTCAGAACGTTGGAGCCTTTTTATGTGAATGTCATGTTTGTCTTACAGTCGGACCTCCACTGCTCATTCCAGTATACTTCCATGTTCAGATCTTACGCACCATGTTTTCTCGCCGTGACTGGGTGGTGAGATGTCAGCTCTATTGTGCACTAATGTGGATTTAATGTAAAATATAAGTCAATTTATCAATATATTATTAATTATATGGACTATGGAGCCTTAAAAAAATGTTTTAAATTAATGTTGTTTGGAAAGCAATTTGGTGAAGCCATCTCTTTTTCTTTGGAAGGATCTGGCATGGTCCATGTCCTTCTACCTTCGCTATTTCTGCTGTTACGCCCCCTTCTATGGTATCTTCGGCTGTGTTGTGCTCATCAGCTTTGTCAGGTAGTGATGTGACATAGAAGCCAAACCATAAAGTCTTCATATATTTTAACCACATGAATCCTGGCACCCCTACTTTTATGTTATTCTAGTGGAAGATTTTGAAATGTTAAGGGATAAAATTATAATAATAGAAGATCTAAAAGCTCAGAACGCATTGGAGTGTGACATTCTTTGCTTTTTTGAACAAGGGTTTATGTGGTTAAATACCCTTATTCATAGTGTTGTCAATTTATTTTAACATAATTATTAGATGTTATGATGTGATGTTATTGTTATGCACTTATATTGTCCTGAACAATGCAGATTTCTTGAGAGCCACTGGTTTGTTTGGGTGACGCAGATGAACCACCTGCCCATGGATATAGACCATGAGAGACATCAGGACTGGCTGACTATGCAGGTAGCTTGTTTAATGCCGTCATTGCTGGAAGCTTTATAATGTGAAATGTATCATTTGCCTACATATTTCATATTTAGGCAATATCCATCCCTATGAAATTAATACTACATTACATTTAGTCATTTTGTGACATTAACAGTGTACTAGATCGATACAATTATTATTTACATACCAGCTGAGAAAATGCAACACAGAGTTGTGCCCTTGGTGCAGCCATTACTGAGGTGTACCTGAATTATTTGTGCGCATGCGTCATACAGTGTCATAAAGGTCTCTTTAAGTCTCGTGTTTAGCTCCTCACAGCTTTTGAACTGTCTACAGCTGCAATATAATCTTTATAGTCAATTGATCAAGATGGATCTGTGTGATTTTTTTTATATTACTAAGATGGACATCTAAAGTTTGCAGGTGTGGCCAGTTTTGAACAAAATGCCTCACCTCAAATCATGAACGCAGTGTCCAATTGCTGTGAAACTTTGCCCGCACATTTCCACTACAAGGAACAGTTAATGCCACCCTTTAAATATTGCCCTATTATAGCGTGACCAGGAGGAACATCTTTTCCAAACATCACAAACATTCCTCACCTGGTGGAGACCTGAGCACTTTTTCTAGTTGCATTATGAGTTGCTACAGGGTCCTTGACATGGAACGCTTGCACTTATTGGCTGCAGTCTGTGGTGCTTTTGATTGGCTGTTACAGCAGTACAGATATACTTAGCACTAGCAGTAGCACCATGTTTTGATCATTACTTTTAATGTTCTGACAAAAAATAGTGAAAAACAGTGGAGTATTCCACTAAGTGATGAGCTGTTGATATACAGTATGTGTATTAATGGATAGTAGTCCAAAGTATCTGACTATCACTTTCTTGCCACAGTTTTATTTTTCTGCTCTTCAGATTCCGATTATTATTATTAGCCATTGTGAGTGCACACATAGGAATTTATTTCAACATTATTGTGTGTGCATTCAATTCTTTTTTCACAAAAAGAAAACTGATAAATACCAACAGACACAAGACAACACCGTGCAAGGAAAATAAATAAATATAAAGTGCAGAGTTATAGTTCATAGTGCATCATTTTGCCGGTGTCTTATACATTTATATTATTGTACACTGACACCCTCTGTTTTAGTTAAGTGCCACCTGCAATATTGAGCAGTCCGCCTTCAATGATTGGTTCAGTGGGCATCTCAACTTCCAGATCGAACACCAGTAAGTGGAACAATAGATTTATTTATCTATTATTTATCTGCAGTCTGTGGTGCTTTTGATTGGCATACTTGCAGGATACATTGCTGATTCAAACTAGTAGAGTTACTACAGTGTATGTCTTACAGTATGCTCTGCTCTACTCTCCTCTCTGCTCTTACAAGTCTGTTTCCTACCATGCCACGTCACAACTACCACCTGGTGGCGCCATTAGTGCGTGCAGTGTGTGAGAAACATGAGGTTCCTTACAATGTTAAAACATTGCAACAAGGTCTCACAGATGTTGTCAGGTGAGTTGACTACGAGTTTTGTCGTTCCAAGCAGGGAGTGTGATCAGTCAACAAAAGGCTGGTGGTGGTGACACAATGAAACTCATTCGTCAGCTATGACAGAGATTATCAAAATGGTTTATGAGGGCTTGGAAATGTTCATGTAGCGTCACCTATAATAAACAGAGAATTCAAGTGACCCAATGTGGTGACAATTGGTCAAATTTGATTCCACTCAATGCTTAGGAGTATCAGAACATTAGTGTTACTGTGTACCTGTCACACAGAGACGTTCACATTCACGATACAGACTACATTTATATTTAAAAAAAAACGAAACAAAAAAAATACACATTTTTGTTATCTGGTTTGGGCAGTAAATCAAGCATACACCCTACTTCTAACCAATGTTCTGTCTTTTTCTCTATTTGGAATCAGGTCACTGAAAAACTCAGGGGAGCTGTGGCTTGATGCTTATCTACATAAATGATGCTAAATTGATTTGACTGCCTATACTGTACCAAAAACAGTAATTTTACAGTACTTAGACACTGGATGATAAATATATGTTTGGCTTTGTGATACAATATAGTATTGGCATTGATCTCTTATGTCAGCCTGGGTTACTTTAATGTCTATAGCGTTATTTCTTTCTTTTCTTTTTTACAATTTACTGCGTAGATAGTCAGCGTGACCCAAAGTTTCCTTGCAACAACATAATGTACTAGTACTGTATGTTATTGTTACTTATATTCAATTATGCTTGCGTGAACTGAACTGTCAGACGATGTTGTGAACAATGTTTTTTGTAATTTGTCCAGGAGGCATACTTTACATATTTTCATCAATAAAAGGTGACAATCCTGTTTACATGTGGGAACTTGTGGAGTTGTTTTTAATGTGTACTGTAACTTACGGTGTGTGATTGTATTGCAGTTGAGATTTCCTATACCTGTTAGACCTCAAAGTGTACATTCCTTTCTTCACCTAACTCTTCTGATATAGCAATAAAGTAACCCGACATCTTTTACTGTCTTGATCTTTGATTAATTTGCCATAACTGTTAAGTTATCAACAACACAAAGGTGTGGAATCAAGTCTGAAACATGATCGAAGCTTTATTGTGACGTTCCCTTTATGCCCCATTATATTTACAAACCCCACTTTCAATTTTTTAAAGACAATGGAAGTATCATTTTATTTCAGAACAATATACCTTTCTCTAATGTTATTAATGTGTGTGATATTTAATTTCAAATTCCATTCTGTAAAAAAAGCACATAAATGAATGACAAGATCTGATGAGCACTAACAATGACTTCATGCAATGTGTGATATGTTTTCCAATTTGCTCTTTGGTGAGAGCTGACCATACATTATGGGATTTGTGAACAAGTTATTGATTAACAGGAAGGCTAATTGTAAACTGATGTACCCCAACCTATTCGTTGCAACTGATCTCTAAGGTAACAAATATAACATGACATTATGATGTCTATCTGTAGTGTCTGCAGATATTAGCTTGGAATAGTATATCATTAGAGAATGGATTATTGAAAGTGTATTATGAAAAATATTTGATTATATATCTCAGACAGGCCTTGGACCGCAAAGGGCGTATGTGACATTCTTTTTAGCTCTAGATGATAAAATAATTATAACTTACTTTTTAAAATAAAGGCATGGTCAGTATTATGCCAGTATAATGTCAGTATTATTGTCAATATGGTCAGTATCATGTTCAGTATTGTATTGTGGTCAGTATCATGTCGGTATGACCACGTCTGTATTAAAGTATAGATTCTTTAATTAAATAATTAAAAACATGTCACTTATGGCCTTTGTGCTCCAAGCTCACACGCATGCACGCACACACACACACACACACACACACAGACATACAGTATATTCTGGCACAGGGATTTGGGTATGCAATAGCTACAATCTACAAGTCATTTAATAAGCCTGACCTGCTTGCATGCATAGTCATGCATACTATGTCACAAATGTATACATGTATACACGCACGCACGAGCACACACACACACACACACACACACACACACACACACACACATGCACACACATTCAACTGTACATTAATTCAAACTCTTTCCATTCAAAACATCTTGAGACACATTTGAAGTACATCAGGCAACACAATTAGCTAAGAAAATAATCAAATACATACATATTCATCAGTGATACAAAATAAATATACAATTACAAATGTATAACAAGATTTCAATAGATTCTACTGTAGGCCAAATTGAACAGCAGTTTGTCTATTGCTGTTACGAAAGGCAAGCATCTGGGCATGATGTGCTGATTGGCTGGCGCTTGACCACGCAGGGATGTGATTGGTCAGCAATGTTGAGCTATTCAGTCCTTGAGGGCTGCCTCACTCTTCTGTTGTCTCCGCCTCATGATCTCTTGGAGTTCTGAGTCTCCACTGACCTTCTGGAAAGCCATCAGAAGAACATTGCATTGTATTCAATTTCTGAAGGTGTGTTTTTGTGTAAATTAGGGCCTCCATTCTTTCTCCCTCTCTACTTAGTCTACTACATCACTGACATGTGTCACAAATTACCTGCAAGCATTCCATATATGCAACCATGTTTACAGTACACAGGTCGAAAGGCCTCTACTGCACTGTGTCTTATATATAGTTCCATGGCATGCCACAGAAACCTTGGCTTATTCATGTTTTATACATGGCCATGCTTTCTTTTTTATCAATTTCTTTATTTTTCAAAACATACTTTTTGCTACTAGGCCTACAGATTTTGTCCAAAACTCATACAAATTGGTACATCCATTTACTATCATAAATGTATCATTCCGATTTTCTTAAATATATTCCATTCTGATTGGCTATGATTGCCTTCCAAAGTTTGCGGGAGGGGCCTATTTTACAAACAATGACAAAAATGGCAAAAAAAAACCGCAGCATCCGATCTACCCCAAATATGAATCACAGATTGAAGGACCTCTAAAAGAAAATTACCAGTAAAATGAGGTGCAAATGATCTTGATGTAATGAAGATTGATCAACCTTATGGTAGCTACTGTATGGCACGCACACCGCTGCTGCTTAGGAACGAGACACGCAGTGATATTAGTATCGCTACGCGAGGCTAGGAGCTTACCGGTTCCATTTGTATACTAAACCTATTCACAAAGCAGCTCACCAAACAGCAAACTTGTGTGGCCAATATCAACTCAGCGATATTGGGCATTTGCACACTCCCAGAGTTAACACTGATAAATTAAAGCTGGAGGGGTTGTGCATTATTGTGGGCTCACTCCAGCAAGCAGTGAGCACACAATAGTTTATTGTGTCTATTTCTTTTGGCATGAAATTAGCCTATGCAATTTTTAGTATAACATAAAACACCAAAAGGGGTTCCCGTCCAGAATGGGTTAAGAGACTCACTAATTCACTTATAATGTGCGCCACACTAAGCCTCCACTAGATGGCGGTCGATGAGTTTAACGCTTGTGTTTTGTTTGTGTGACTGACCTCCAGCTGTGATCTCTGTACAGTAATCTGACTGTAGACACGGGAGCCTTCTTCGCTGCACACAGCCTTAAGCTCTTCCTTGTTCAGGGAAAAGAGCTGGGCGCCTGTCAGGATCCCCAAACATTCTACCGTCCTGCAAACACAAAATATTCATGATTATCACACACACACACACACACACACACACACACACACACAGCCTTTATTTGCCATGGGTGACAGGGTGATAAAAGGAGAGCAAGAGTGTGATAAGCTTGGGCTGATTGATGCAGTAAACTACCATCTGTCTAATAAGTGCAAGCTAGTGTCACCATATGCTGCCAGTGTGAGCAGCCACACTGTTGAAGGAATTAACCAGGTCAAAATATGGATGCAATTCAGCTGTCATACAGGGTTTCTGCGGATGATGATGTACAATTATTGGCTAAGGAAACACTGGAGTTCATCCTGGTGAAAAGGAACCAAAATCTCGAGCAGAAAGCAGTGACTTTCAACAGCTCACAGAATGGCTGCATATACCAAGTGGGCCAGTAAGACCCGTTATTAACTGCCTGGAGAGCGGAGATATGAATATGAAAAGCCAATATCAGCGGTTAATATCTTTACCCCCATGTATCACCTATCACAGAGTATGAAAACAGAATTGATAGCCTTGATTGGTTAACATTCACAGCGACTTACGGTTTTGAGAATCCTTTGCTGCTGAGCCAGGTAGAGACTTGCTCTGCATTGGAGTCAAACGTTAACGGTACAGGGGAGCTGGGGGCACGCTCAACCTTGAAAGGCCTACTGGGAGCCTGGTTCTTGCTGTTGGCAATTTTCTTCAATAACTCATCATTCACCTCATTCATTTGGTGTGATAGGGCTACAATGCAACAACAGAACAGAAAACAAAACAGAGCTCTCAGTAGAGCTCAAATATCTGCCAGTAGACATAAGAATAACGATGTATGCAGCTTTCTATTAGTAAGGTATGTGATTAGTTGAAAGTATTCACAGATTTGAACTTCCGTAATCCATTGCTCATATGGTAAGGGCAAAGATGAAGTACGTTTTCAAAATTGAAAATGAAATTCAGGGGTTGTTTTCTTATCACTCACATTTGTCTTTAAGAGGACCTCTGTCCCCATGACCTGAAGGTGAGGTCCCTCCGAAGGCTTGCCCTGGCTGACAGACAGACCGACGCACGCACGCACGCACGCACGCACGCACGCACGCACGCACGCACACACACACACACACACACACACACACACACACACACACACACACACACACACACACACACACACACACACACACACACACACACACACACACACAATGTGTGCGAACAACATATATTTAACATTTAAATAATCAGATATATCATGCCAATCTAGGAACTCATATGGGTCAGTTTCTAGTACAGTATACTGTATAAGAGAAGGTCACCTGGGTGTAGAAAGACTCTGGAATACCAGTGTGTTCCTCTAGTTTCACCACATCCAAGATGTTGTATGGAACGTAGCCCGACTGACCACTGTGATTCCGAAGTTTCCACCACTGTTTGTCATCCTCTATCACCTACAAGACACATTTAACATCTCAGTTATCCGTGCAGACATACAAAGATACAGCAACGATATACAGATACAGATAGTTACATTGTTAAATACAATAACTTTTATGGTCCAATGATAGTCTGAACATGGCTGATTTGAATTTAATGTGGAGTGTGTGGAGAATACTTGAATAATGTGTTTTATTTATTTTGCCGGAACCTGGGAGGCTGGGACCAACCTAGATTGTTTTTATATCCCTAATGCCTCATTTATACAGGTATTCCATTTCCATAATTCTAGTTTCTGTCATGGTCTGTCACTCCACAGACCATGTCTCCTCCCTGGCCACTCCCACATTCCATTCCTTCACACTGCAGTCCCCTTCACTCACCTGTCTCCAACTCCCTCGTCAGCCCACCTGTGAACATTTTGCCAATTTACCTGCTCCCTATCCACACTTTTCCTGGGCTGTGTGTGCTCCAGTTCCTGTTCATTTCATTGGATATCATTGGTCATCTGACCAGTTTCATTGGCTTTCATTGGATCAAATCGACAGGAACTGGAGCACACACAGCAAAGGAAAAGTGTGGATATAACTGGGCTGCGTCCGAATTGCTAGGGTTGTTCCCTACTCCCTATCCCCCATACGGGGATCCAGACTCTAGTGGACTCTATAGTGATGATTTCGGACAATACTCCCTGTATGGGGAGCACCGACTCTGACGTCAATATCGATAGAGGGCGCTGTAGTTCCGCGGGTTCATGTACTTTTTATTTGCATGAAATCCCCATTAGGTTTTTTCAGATCGCCTCATAAAGAACTGTTTGAAAAATAAACAAATCATCCCGGCCGTTTCACTCATTTGGATATGAAGAATCAACTGACTACAAGAAACCAATCAAAACGCTGCTGCTGAATTTCTGCTAGGAACAGACTGTATCAAATAAGTGACTGCAGGCTGTCACCTCCCTGCAAGGACAGTTTGTAAAGTTATTTTTAAATTCATGAATGAATAAAGAAAAAATAGGTTAATGAAAATATGTTTGCAGGCATTTAGGCCTATATATCTATGATAAAAAGGTTATTTTAACATAACAATGGGCCTATGATTATCATCAATAAATTAATATTAGGCTATATCCATTATCCAGCAATATGAAAACAGTGCACAACCTTGACAATATATGAAAATATCAGCAGCATGATTGATTAACCACATGAACCCCCGCTAATCCTGGGGCGGGGGGGATAGGCCTACCAAAAATAGCCGATCTATAAGCAACGCGCGACGTCCGTGTTGTGAGCTTGTATACCTTTACTTGGGTAGGGCCTACTTTTGGTAAAGAATTACCAAAAGTAGCCGATCTACAAGCTCTGCTCACAATACGGACGTTTGGTGATAACAGAAACAGCAGTCCAACAAATGACTGCAGTGCCTACACAATGAAGTTTTAATGCATTTATCATTTCTGATAAAGAATCTCACAAATATATTCTACAGCAAGCAACTGATTCCTCTCCTAACGTCATGCGCTGGGCCTGGGTGATACAATGAATCAGATTAGTAATACTATTGCAAATGAGTAGATTTATTATAAATAAAATAAAACCATTTCAAATAAATGCACAGATCATTTGTCTCGAGATTTGTAGCTTCGAGATCCGCCAGGGAAGAAAAGAGGGGAAAACGAAAGTTTATAAAGTACATTTGTGTTGATTTCTTTCGCTGGTTCAACTTCTGCCTCTTCTGAGTTGGAGCGCAATGAGCGCATGCATGCAGAAGCAGCGCACGTGCGCAAACGCGTGCATGTGCGCTCAAGAGCGAGCTTGCACAATGCATTATGGGGCAGATTTGCTTCGCTGTGTTTTTGTAGTGACCATCGGATGCTCCCTACAATTCCAGGTGCATTATGGGATACTTCAGTCCACTACGTTAGGGTGCAAAAATGCTCACTACATATTCGGACACTATAACAAAATGGCGGAACCTCAAAGTAGTGCACTATATGGGGCATAGGGAATGATTTCGGACGCAGCCCTGGACTCTTTGCACACACTCACTGTCAGAACATTCGTCATTCTTCCCTGAGTTTCCTGGTTTTTGTCGTCTTGAAAGGTTTGATTTTTGGACTATGTTTTACTGCCTTGAACTCTAGTGTTTTTGCCTTTTTGGGATTCCTAGTTTTCTTTGTACTTTTGAAAAGTTTGGAATGTTTCCTGAGCTAGCTTACAGCTACCTTTTTGTTTGTGTCCCTTACTGCCTTGGATTTAAATAAATACTTTGATTTTCAACCTTCCTGTTTTGTGGCTTGCATATTGGGTTCAGTCATCCTGCTATCCTTCCAACAAATATAAACAGGCAACAAAGAAACCTATAGGCCTACATTTCCATTATCCAAAAATATTCTGTTCGCAAATAGAAATTACTCAAACCAACAAAATTATTTCGGTTCAGGTTTTAATGTAACAAGCAATGCTGCTAAGCAAATGTACTTTTTGTTTCACACAGTTATAGTATCTTAAAGCATTTGCCATTGACACAGACCCAACTGACACACTGCCCCAGGTGACGCATTCAAGCAGAAAAAGGACTGACATTGTGAATGCTGAAGTGATAACCTGAACCTTGACTGAATAATCCAAAATCTGTCTAGTTTTTACTAGGGGGTCCAAGGAAGTACCAGTTTTCAGTTCTTAACATAGTAACGGACTATTATTCCCAACTGGCTGAAGGTAGGGCTGAAATAGTCTTGTCTATAGACAAATCACAGAGCGCTGCCCAGTAGTTGTGCTCTCATTATTGCCGCTTGACACCACAGTTATGATTGCCGTTCTGTGGTTTCGCCTATAGTCTGCTTCTATTGAGTCCTGCCTCTTGAAGTCTCTATACTGTGTATTATACTGATTCGCTGAATGAAGTAACTCATTCTGCAATTGTATTATTTACTGTATGTATGCAACTGACCTGTACAGTATGTAATGTATGAGCCCGCTCTCACTGCCTTACCTCCAGCACTTCGTCCTTAAGCACTGACAGCTCGTTGGCATTGCGGGCTACAAAGTGGTAGCGAATCTTGGCATGTTTTCGGGCGGTGGGCATCCCACTGTAAGACCTGACAAAACACAGGTCTCAAACACTTGTAACTATAATTGGCATTATCACTATTAATTAGCCTGAGTTATTTATCTGACTATCTTGCTATCGATCAATATAGGTACACTGACAATGTAGTAATATAAATGGTTAAATATATATTTTTAAACAAATTAGGATATTCTATAGAATGTTAATAGGTTGTAATTGAAGAGCTCATGGTTTGATTTTGTTTTTATTTTGGTAAAATAAAGTTACACAATAGGCTATAACTTAAACCCAGGATATACACACAAAAAATGGAGCTGATTCAAAAGCCTAATAAAACCAATTTCCAATGTGATCCTGGCTGCAACATACAAAATAAATATTCAAATTAATTACATAGAACCAATACATAAGTACCACCTCAGAATATATTTGGCTCTCCAAGTACCACCATAATAGGCTATATGTTAAAATGCAGGAGCATATACCTGCCCTTTTTGTTCCATTCCTAAACTAATTATGCTGCTGCTCTTGACAAAACCCTGTCTAATCAGCACAACTGCTGATATTTCTAATGTGATTAATCCGTTCTCAAACATTCTATTAATGGCTAGGTGTGCTGTCATGCTCATTTCAGCATGGCTGGATAGCCTATTTCAACCAATTGCTTGGTCAGAAGAACTACCTATAGTAACATAAATATTTTATTCCACTTGTATTTTTTTCTCTTTTTTTTTTGGGCAACTCACTCCTCTGTGTTCCACCAGAGGGGGGCTCTAGTACCACCAGTGGTTGAGAACCTCTGGTTTAGCTTTAGCCTACTAAAAACCACCTAAACTCCCTAACAAATATCAATAATGTCATTCTGTCTGTAGCCTACACTTCCTTATATTAACCTGACTCCGCCAGATGGGGCAGTAGCCGCATCTGGCCAAAATCATTTGCTGTTCATATATTCAGAACGGGTATTAAGGACTCTAGTACCATAAAAACACAAGTGCATCACTAGCCTGTAGCCTTTTCCATAACGGTATTTTTTCACACATCTTTCACGTTTAGGGACACACGGAGGCAGTTCATTCCAAAGAGAAATATCTGTGTATAAAATAACTCTTGCCACAACCTTTACTCTGGGTATCTCATATACAGTTTGGTTCACCCTAGTTTCATATTGATGCACAATCAACTCAGCATTACTCCTAAGGTAGTCGGGGGCATTGCCATTACAGATGTTGTACACATGGACCAAGCTTAAACAGATCCACACACTGTAGTGATGCTAATCTTGACCCGCCCTGCCAAAAAAGTCAGCATTTCTTTACTCAACGCGAGTTACAGTTCAACTTGTGTATACTATAGAGGGTATGCATGTGACATCATCATACCCGGAAGTTATGCGGGAACGCCTGCTGAGTGGCAAAAACTACTTTCTGTCCTTGACAGCCCATACATCCAAACCGAAAAGTCCTATCTGATTGCATTTAACGACGTTAAACAACAGGGGATCAGAACTATTAAAGATCTGTACAGCAACGGGACTATGGCACCATTCTCATACTTAACAGAGGAATTCCGTTTGCCTGGCTCCCATCTATTTCGCTACTTTCAGATCAGACACTTTGTACAAAGACAATTCCCAAACTTTCCAAACCAACCCAGCCATTCTGCAGTGGACTCTATACTTTCTCTGAACCCTAATACAAAGGGCTTAATAATGAACTCAACTCAATAAACCCAGAAACTCTTAACCGTCTTAGGACAGCAGGGAATGGTGAAGGCCTATGCATTGTACGACGTGCGTCGTGTAAACCGGTGGCTGTGCACACAGGTGGTGCCCCCTCCCCTCTTTTCTTCTCCAAATTTTGGTGTCCAAATCGAACAAATGCAGAAGTAGACCGTTCTTCCAGGTGCTTCAAAACGCCACTGAGAAACTTCCACTGAAATTAATAGCACACTGTACCTCACAGGGACCATCCCCTCCCTAAACTGGTCATAACCAACGTGTGCATTCAACAGATATCTAAATATGTTGTTTTGTACTGTCTGCAACATATCCCTTAATCTCGCTCATACACCAACAGAACAGGCATAGTCGAAGTTGACACTGGATCAAAGTCGATAACTGTTAATTTGATACAATATAGTCAAATGTTTGTCAGAGTACAGTAGGTGTTTCATGCTCACATTTAGAAAGTATGTTACAGTATGTAACTTACCCATTTGAAGAGCTTGAGGAGTGAGTTCCATAAAACTGGAAAAACAAAAGGAGAGAAAATCAATAAGTCAAGTATTTGACCTCATGTGTTGAGGTGTCTCTGAGCAAGATTCTTAAAGGGATATTTCAATTTTAAACATGTTATTTTAACATCTTAAAGCTTTTGTGAGCACCCATCACAGACACCACAGATATGGCCTATAGATTTGATATTTGTTGAAAACGATGATGATAGATTAATTGAAAACACCTGTCTCTTGGTTCTGGTGACTAATACTGCCCTATATGAGGGGCCCTGTTTTTTCAAGTACTTTTTTTATTCATTTAATTGTATTTTGTCACTCTCAGAGTTATGGTGGTCCTTGGAATTAAAAAGTTTGAGAACCACTGGCCCTACCTCATCCGCTGACTGTCTTCTGAAGCCTGGGCTGGTGGGGGACAGAGGGGGTCCCGACGACAGCCCCTCCGTCTCCCAAGGAGCTGCCCTGAAGAGCTCTACTGGGGGCTCCCAGCCGTTACGGAACCTGGGGTAGTAAGGAGGGGCACACTCGTCCCTTGGCCATTCCGCTCTGCAGAGTGATGAACCAAGTTATTATAGTTTTGCATTTTTCATTCATTCATTCATTGTTTTTTATGAAAGTGGCTTTGCTAGTTTAGTTAAAGTTTTTTTATCAGTTTTAGCGTTTTCGTTTTTTCATTGTAATGTGGCGTGGGCGATTTGTAACATTCTCAGAAAAATAGATTTCAGTTATCTTGGATGTATTACACTATTTTACATTTTACATTGTAACACCTATACTAGCCTCTCAGCCCCCCCACCCCACCCATGCATCTAGACAAACAGAGGAACACTGTGTACCTGGACCGGGTCCATCCCTCCCCCAGAAGTTCAAAGATGGTCATTTCTTTAGGAGTCAGATGTCCTCTCAGAAAGTCCACAGCATCTTTAGATAGGTGGGGGGAAATGACTGAGCGTGGCAGGTCAGGGCTGCCACAGCTCTGCAGCACCTGTAAACAAGGTTCACACAGTAAACATCCCCCACAATGCAGTTGGGTCAGGATAGATGAAAGAGCATAAAGTAGGCCTATAAACAAATGCAGGTGTGTCCACCACATACAGTACACACACACACCTGAACACTTATGTCTTATGCATGCGTGCGTGCGCGCAAATTACTGACTTACATGAATTACATTTACAGTGAGAGATATTCGATAGAAAGAAATTAATTAATATTTTTTTTAATGCCATATTTAGCCACTACAACAGCAAATGTCCCATGGAAACTGCTAGCCTAACATTGCTAACAAGTAGCGAGTTGTGAGATGAGGCGGAGTGGCGGAGAGGCAGAGCTGTGTTTTATTTTTTTAAATTTGCAGATAAACATAGAATTGCAGTCACACTGTAAGGGTTCATATTCATCAATAACAACTTTAACAAGCAACCTGTCCATTCATAAATGTCCAGTAGGCTATTATTATCATCAGTGTCGTCGTCGACCTGTTGATTTCTATACTCAGGCAATTTCTCCCATCTTCGGTGAATATATCCTCTTGTAATCTCAATTTATGTTAATTTCTTCATTACAAATCTTTTAATTGGACTATTTAACCCATTAATATTTAACGACACCACCCTTAAATCGTTATGTTGCATCTTGTGTTTTCTTTCCCCTCACACTGCAAATACGTCAATCACAACTTTGCAAAACAAAACATACAATAAAAACTAAAATAAGACTCCCAAAACAAAGGGGGCTCCTTCCCCTTGCCCCAGATCTCTGTTGGTGGGAGAGGGGTCCACTAATTGGAGGGCCTCTCTCTAGCGATAGAAGGTCCTAAAAAGGATCTTTCCATCCTACTAGAAATGTCCAACATAATCAACACTCACTCACAAACCCTTTCCTCCGTCATGTCAATTTGTATTTAAATCGAGAAGTCTTTAATTTGGTTATTTAATTTTCGGAACTCTAGCAGTCTCTGCTTCGCTTGCCTCAAAGCCCTGGCTCGATTTTCTGGCGAGAGCACGTCACTCCCCCCCCATCCAGAGCGGTGTTTTCAAACTGTTTTCACTGTACAGTGATCATATATCATATTTTCGGACAACGCCATAGGACCTTTAAGTACGTACATCAGCGGTGTAGCAATAGGCAGTGCAGCCAGTGCAGTGCACTGGGGCCCAGCGACCCCTAGGGGCCCATGAGGGGAAGGGAAAAAAAGAAAAGAAACAGCTGACAGGCGCTGTTTTGTGAATACACACACACACACACACACACACACACACAAGCAGAAGGGGCAGCTAGCTGAGCTATGGGAACAGGAGGAAGACATGGAACCTGGTGTCTAGCAAGGCGCTAGGCACAGCTCATTGGTCAGTACTCTTCATAGGCATGCAGCAGAGCCAATCATTATGCAGTATCATATCTTAGCAACTATTTCACCACGCTCCGGTCCACAACATTGAAAAAACAAATGGATGCTGTTGTTGACAGCCAAGTGCCAACAATCTTATCTACCTCAGAGTCAGAAAGTTCTAGTAGTGAGATAGAACTAAAAAAAAGAAGAAAAACGAAGTGCAGAGCTGAGTGGGAAAAATATTCAGTGTATTTTTATGAAACAAAAGCTTTGCAGTTTGAAAGTGGATATTCAAGCTTTCCCTACAGCTGCAATGTTGGTGAGTTTAATGTCGTTTAATACAAGCAGATGCAAATTGAAGGTTTATGGCAAGTCACTTTATATCATTATAATAAATCTAGAGTTGCAAATTGCAAAGGACTGTACTGTCATGTGCCAGTTAGCCCTGACAGGGACACATTTACTGATGTTTGCACTGCATTAATGTTATATCTCACCATACCTGTCACTGCAGCGAGTGCAGACTCTGCAGAGCGCTCATTCTTCAAGCTCAAGTTGATAAAGACTTATTTAAGGAGCAGCATGGGACAAGAGACTCAGTGGACTGGCTACGCTTTCTATTGAGAACTGCAGAGCGAGGGCTTTGCTGACTTTGCTGAGTACAAGGCCCGTAAGGTGACCTTCTAATGAGGGAGTACTCTGGTAACAGCCACATCCATTCCATTCATTAATGCTGTGGTTTTGTAAGGCATAATGAGCTGTGTTTTTCTTGATGGTTATGGACATTCTGTGGAAGTGGAATATATAATCTTTGTACAAGCTTTGTTAGTGTATAATGCTATATTTGAATGTTTGATAGTTTGGAGACATCAGGCTGTGGTAGTTTTGTTTTTGAGCCCAAGTCAGGGCAGGTTGTTTGTCACCTTCTAATGAGTGAGTACTCTGGCAACAGCCACATCCATTCCATGCTGTGGTTTTGTAAGGCATATAATGAGCTGTGTGTGTTCTTTTTTTAAATGTTTCATAGTTTGGAGACATCAGGCTGTGGTAGTTTTGTTTTTGTGCCCAAGTCAGGGCAGGTTGTTTATTGATGAATATATGGACACTGAGCTTGTACTGTAATTCTGCAAACAAATATTTCAATCAATCATTTAAACCAGCCTTTCAGCACCACATGCAGACAGCACCAGCACAAACTCAATACAAATACTGTGAGTGGACGAGTTTACTCAATGCTGTACCATATGTTCTCATGCCAATAAAGCCCCTTTGAATTTAATTGAATAATTTAATTGTGTGGCCGGTCACCTCACCTGTAATGTTAGTCTATACCTGTCCTATTGTGTGAGTGTGTGTGTGCATGGGCGCGCGCACGCACACTTGTTTATGGCGGTGGTGGGGGGCCTACAAAATATTCTCGCACCGGGGCCCACCATGAGCTCACTACGCCACTGAATACATCAAGTCTCAATTTATCTTCACCTTATCAGAGAAGCTCGATAGGTCCATTGTGGATCAATGTCACCATCTGTGCAGTGCTCCTTTGTGTTTCTATCCAGCACTATCCAGGCGTGGTAGAATAATGAGGAATCAAATGTGTGTGTTGTTACGTAAGTGTGGTCGCACCTGTGGTAGAGCTGAGAGCTGCAGCATGAAAGCCTTAAACCCATTCAGGACGGGAACCCCTTTTGGTGTTTTTTTTTAAGCATTATGTTATACTATAGGTATTGCGGCACAGAGTGCTGCGCTATGAGCTTGTAGATCTGCTATTTTTTTTAAATTGTGAAAATATGGCGCAAATCTTTGAATATTTATTCTTTCAGAGCAAACTCAAATCTTTGCTTCTGGGGGGGTCCCTGGAAAAACACATTTTCAGATGGGGTTCCGTGGCCAAATACAGATAATTCTAGAGGTCCTTGACATGAAAAAGGTTGAGCACCACTAACATAGAAACATATAGGTTTTTCAGAAAACCTTTTAGGATTTAGAAGATTTTTTTTTTAGAATCGGCCTCAGTCCAAAAAGCCGCAGGATGACTGTGGGTGTGCTGTCAGTATAGGCAAGGCATATAAACTGACAATTCTTTAGTACTATGTACTTTGACTATAGGCTAGGCCCACATTCTAGTATTCACTGACACAGATACGTTTGTCTAAGTGGAGAATGGATAGTGTTGACTTTATTAAGGAAAACCATCATGAATTATATATATATATATATATATATATATATCACAGTGTTGCCAGCTGTTAGATCATTATGACCCATTTACCATTGTGACAACAAGCAGACATGCTTCAGTGTCAAAGTGTCTTTAGTTTTGCAGTGTCATGTTGCACAACACTTTGTCGCTGAAGCAGGCTTAAGTGTGACGAACAGCTCTGTTTGTGCCTCACCAGTTCCAAAGGCCCAAAGAGGAAATGTACCAGCTCAGCTGCACTTGGATTCTGGATGTGCTTCTTCAGTTTTGCCTGCAGGGGGCAGAGAGAGAGAGAGAGAGAGAGAGAGAGGGACAGAGAGATACAGAGACAGAGAGATTATAGAAAATTATAATAATTGACCGTATAGGTCATTATGAAAAATGCTGATTATTGTTAGAAAGCATTATGAGTATTCGTGAGTGACCATAACCAATGATTATACCGTTGGATGTGCTACCTTTTTGAATACATTTCCTATGTTTGGATGTATACTGGAGTTGGGTTTAGCACTCCACTGAAAACCATTGCTGATTGTTATTTATAAGCTGATTAAAATGCATTATAAGCAAGTATAAGTTAAGTATGTTATTATTTAGTTATTTGTCATTATAAGTAGTCTATGTAAGTCGAAGTACAACATGAGTGTTGTGGTCAGTAGTGGACAGTAACATGGGGTAAGCTGTAAGATCTCACCAAGAGGTTGAAAGACAGCTTGAGTTTCTGCAGGCTATCAATGATCTCTGCCTCGGAGGGGGGTTTGGCTCGCAGGGTCAGCATGCCCTCTGTAAACAAACACAGCAGAAAGACAACAATGACCACACAAAGCTTCCAGGGTTACCAGCCGTCACCACAACACAGACGGACAGGGGAGAACCGTGGTTTTCACTTGTTTAGCCAAGCTGCAAAGTGTGTCCAGTCATTGGACACTGAGATAAATTATGTTTTCAAGTTGGAGGTAGGTGTTTGGTTATAGTCATGTTCCTGCTTTGCCTTCTTGGCCAGAGAGTGAGTCAGCAGGGCTGGGCAATATATCGATATTATATCGATATAAGATATGAGACTAAACATCGGAAATTGGAAATCATAATATCATGATATGTGTTTTCTTTCCTTGGTTTTTAAAAGCTGCATTACAGTAAAGTGAGATAATTTTCTGAACTTACCTGACTGTTCCCACTATTCTATTATTTGCCTTAAGCCACTTAGTTATTATAGAGGCATTTCTGTTTATCAAAGTTCTCAGTGTAACTGGTTTGTGAAAGCACCAATAATCATCCCCAGAATCATCATCATCATCCTCCGTTTTTCCATTTGGAAATTATCATCGCAATAACGAGGTATTTGGTCAAAATATCATGATATCTGATTTTGTCCATATCGCCCAGCTCTACCATCAGAGACACCTACACACTGTGCACAGGTACTTCCTCATTGCACAAGGCATGCTGATGTCCATCCCCCCCTCTACCCAGCCAGACATTACTGGATAAAGGTGTATCGGGACACGGTGAAGTAGTGAAGAGCATAGCAACAACACAGGAGAGGGGACAATATGGACATATTGCCACTGAGCTCAAGCCACTGCATAAGAAGAAAGGCAGACAGACCTGCTGGCCCTTTCTTCTTGTTCTTCTTACTCTTGTTGCGCTGCTTGAGCTGCGCAAACGCCTCTGCCGCCTTCTGCAGGCGTGACACGAAGATCTCGATATCATCCAGGGCACAGTTGAGAATTTGCTAAAGGCAGAACAGAGTGTAGGCTTAATAAGGCTTTAGAATGGTTAATCTGACAGGAACCGAATCCCGAGGGTTTGCGGTTCAGTACGACGAGCTGACTGAAGTCATGACAGCTTATTTTAGGATTTAGTGAAGAAAAGAGAAGATGTACGCACACAGCTGTAGCTCTGAAAAAACGTTTTCTGTGCCATTATCAGGCACACAACCTTTTCTTCCATACAACCTAGCCTTCACCACCTGATGAAGGCCATGTTGCGTACCTGATTATTGCACTGTGAACAAATGCTTTCTTTTCTTATCTGTTACTTATTTTGTCTTGCCCCAGCGACCACTGGAGGGGGGGGATTCAGATTTTACGGGGGCCAGTTTCGAATTGCAGCCGTCCGTAGGTGTCCTTTGAGAGCGGTTTTGAAGGAGTCAAGGGATTCACATGTCTTAATGACTTTTGGTAGGGCATTCCACATTTTGGTGGCATAGGAGCGAAAATAATTTAGTCCCTTGTTTGGTGAGGTTTGTTTTGGGAGGTCTGGAGCCTAGTTTTAAGGGCCTTTGAGGTGCTGTGGTACCAAGAGGTGCATGTATAGTCAAAGAAACCTTGTACGAGGGCTCCTGCTCCTCAAGGTGTTTTTGTTGACCAGTGAGGAGATCCTGTAAAGGGATCTTGTTCTTTGATTGACTTTTTTGATTACGTTGGTGGCCATTTTATCACCGGAAAGATTAGCCTCCAGGATGGAACCTAGGTATGTAATTTCATCTTTTCGTGTGATAATATTGTCACCCACTCTAACCAAGAAGCCATCTGCCTTGCTGAGATTACTATTTGATCCGAAGAGAATGGATTCAGTTTTTCCCAGGTGTAAGGATAGTTTGTTATCAGCTAGCCAGGTGCAGGTGTGTGTGTGTGTGTGTGTGTGTCGTGACTTGGCCTGTTGTAGCGCCACCATGAGGCTGATTTGAAAACTGTCAAGTGGCATTTCTTCCTCAGCCTAGTGGGAATAGGCACGCACAGTTTCACCGCAATCGGACGCTGCGTCGGCCTCCTGGTGGCGCTATAAAGAGCAGATGTGGCCTCTAGGGAGTGTGCATACAAGGTTTTACACAGATCGGTGCAGTTATAGGTAAAAACACAATCGGTCAGTTATAGCGCCACCACGAGGCTGAGTTAAAAATATTCAAGTGGCATTTCTTCCTCGGCCTAGTGGGAATGTGCGTGCAAAATTTCACGGAAATCACACGATGTGTCCATGATTTGCAGCATTTTGTTTGAAACGGAGCACTCTGAAAAATCTTAAAGACCCGTTTCGTTGAATGGCTCTAGAGAGACCAATTTGCGTGATGTTTGGACAAAATCTGTAGGTGTACTGTCAAAACATTTGTTTTGCACAAAGCGGCCTCCTGGTGGTGCTATAACAGGCCAATGTGAAAACTTTGGGGGTTCAGCTCTGGCATTCAGGGAGTGTGTGCAGAGTATGGCTAAGATCAAGCCAACGGTGCCAGAGATTAGCTGTTCACAGACGGATGGACGGACACACGGACACAAGGACGGGCGGAGTGCAAAACATACTCTCTCCCCATGCCTTCGGCCTGGTGGAGACAAAATTATGCTCACAACGGGTCGCATCAAACGCATTGTGAGCTTGTAGATCTGCTATTTCTGCAATGTTCTGAAAATGTGATTTAGAAAATGTATGAACTTTTTCAACATGTAAATGATGACAGGCCAATGAGTGAGAGGAAGGAAACTCACCACGTCCTTCTCGATGCACTGGGCCAGTTTTTCAAAGTCTCCATCTGTAGCAAAGAAAAAAGGTATTTGTGGAGAAGAACGTTTCTTTTACCCAGTAGCTTTTATTTCATGTCATGGTGCAGACGTTTTCGTAATAAAGCAATTGGGTGTTGTGTGCGTGGGTGCGTGCTTGTGAGTGCGCCATCCGCGCATGCATGTGTGTGTGTGTGTGTGTGCGTGCTCTCTCACCCTGCATACTCATGGCAGCAACTCGACCTTTTGCACCAGGGGCTGGGCCCTTGGGGGTGGAGGGAGGGATGATAGTCTCTCTGTGGTACTTCAGTTTCTCCTGGTTCATCCTGGAGGAATGGGAGACATCCAAACCATCAGTCAGCTCAGTGCAATTTGTGTGTGTGCACGAGTGAGCTATAGTTCATGTTTGCGTGAGAGGGTGAAAGCGAGAGAAAGGGAGAGAGAGAGGGCATACAGTATCCAGACCACTCACTTCAGTGTCTGTGGCCTCATTTTCTTTCCATGTTTGTTGTCTCCTATGGCACTGTCTATGTCTGCATGAACCATCTCGGCCTAAAAGGAATGAACACAGGTATAACTTGCAGTACTTACAGTATGTGTATACCAGTAAGACGCCTGAGGGCGTGCATGCACTGACCATAATATGGAGCATGTCTTGAGTGTACAGGGTTTGATGAGGTCAGATCAACATATGGAATGTCCGAACATGTCAGCTCCATATATGGAGATCTAAGGGTAGCAGCGGGGGCAGTGTCTTGAGTGTACAGGGTGTGATGAGGGCACAGGTAGGGCCGGGCCTTAATTTTCGGGCCTGTTGAGAACTCTAGTTGTCGCCGGCTGCCGGGTGCGGCTGCACAAATAACATTGGGGCAGGCCCGTCTAGAGTTTAAATGGACAGGTATCAGTCAAAAGGGAGACAGACAGACAGACAGACAGACAGACAGACAGACATACAGACAGACAGACCTACCTCCACCTCATCACAGTGGAAGAAGTGGACATCAGGTCTCTGTTGCTCATTGTCCTGACACACAAATAGCAGTACAGAGGGATAGCGTGTCTGGTTCAGCACCGTCTGACAGACGTGAACGGTAGAGAGGGGGAAGTTCTCCAACTCTTCCTACACGAGATGATAGAGAATATTAATTTGACCATTTGAGATACAGGGCCCAGGCAATGGCATCTTTTATGAGGAATAAAATGAAAGTAAAAGTGCAGTGTCTTGTCTGTCACATCACATGCAAAAGCAGAGATGTTCTCGGCCACGTGTGTGGGCAGACAGCATTACATTCACAGAAAACCGATTAATTGTTAAATGTTACGTTTAATTGATCGATTAATCGATTAATGATTAACATCCCTAGTTACTGACACATTCCGTGACATTCCGTGTCTTTTTCATGCGTTCCTTGGTTTTTAGTTACTGTAGTTAGTGTTTTCCCGTGATTTTCTAGTTTTCTAGTATTTTATAATCCTTGTTTCTTATTTCCAGATAGTTTACCTTACACTTGTGTAACTTTATTTTGTAGTATTGTTTTGTAATTATATGTGCACCTGGTGTGCTAGAGTGGATGACGAAGATGAACCCCTATGAGTCTTTGTTTGCTCCAAGATTGTTTAGCCCAGAACATGATCATCTTTGAAAAACGCAAAACACATCAATAAGTATAATAACTTCACATGAATTGGCTGGGGGAGATAATTTTTTATTCAGTTACTTTGTGAGTTCATAATTACTGTAAATGGTCTGTAAAATTATTATTGACAAGACATTGAGATTGCTTAATTGGCTTTTGGACTTGAATATACCGGGCACAGACTATTTAATGTCCGAGAGCCATTTTATGACGTGAACCTATAACCATCTAATTTTTATTCTCATGTTGTGAATGTGATTTTTTTCCCCCAGAAAATATATTCTATATTGTTTTATAGCTTTTCCTATGATGCCAAGCCATAAAAAGTGTTTTGTTTCAGACTTTTACTCTTGGCTTTTGTGTGCATCAAAAAACATTTTTAAAGGAGTAGGTTAAAGGATCATTAATTCACTCCATGATTGTTTTTGTGTATAACATGCCTTTACATAATAACATTCCTTTGGATGAATGTAAGTAAAATGGAGGCTTTGAACAGAAAAACTATATAAAAATAAATTTATAAACTCCAAAACAAACTACTCCCGGTTCAAAATGTGACATGCACAA
The DNA here is from genome assembly GCF_963924005.1 of Protomyctophum bolini. Taxonomy (NCBI): domain Eukaryota; kingdom Metazoa; phylum Chordata; class Actinopteri; order Myctophiformes; family Myctophidae; genus Protomyctophum; species Protomyctophum bolini. The sequence goes on from NC_137865.1 coordinate 33,215,766, forward strand.
GCGAAAAAGGCACCTTGGCGTGACTGTGGGCTTCAATGGGAGCTCAGTTCACACACAGGGTATGCAGAAGACATTTGTGTAAAAACAACTATAATTGGTGAATGCAGATGGTGTCAGACATGACTATAAACCAAGCAATAAGCCATTTTATGAAATGCATCTGCCTTCATTGAGGCTGTATTATATTACATATAGAGTATATTACATAGTGTAGTCTTACATATAGTCTTTGTCATTGTTATTGGGGTGAGATAAGCATGACTGCTCGCTTTCATTTCTCCACAATGCAGTTGCCAGCGATTCAAATGACAAAAAGTCACTGCATTTGTGTTTGGACTTTGGAGTCGAAAGCGACCAGGTAAACTATCACCCGCTGTTCTCTCCTGTCATCAATCCCAGTGTTTTTAAACTTTTTGTGCCAAATGTACACAAAAGTCAAAATATCAAGTCACATCGAAATTTCGTTTTTCTGCTGTTCACAGTTGTAAAAATGACAAATAAACCTATCTATCTATCTATCCGTATTCTTCTTCTTCGAAAAATATCCTCTATAGTCTCTACTCTGTAGCCTACCACCTATTATCGCTCTGTAAATGTTTATTCATACTTTTACAAATGGCAAATAAAATGTTAAAAATACATATGTTTAGGGTTAATTTATATATAGTTTTTGCGCATCTAACCCCAGCTCCACCAATTGAGCTATCTCCCTCAGAGGGCTCGCTCTTTCTGGGGTTCACTACAATATAGTAAATTCATAGCTTTTTGTATAGTTGTAAACTTGTGTATAATGCAAAAATGTGTGGTTGTCACTGCTCTATCCAGTCTCCCTCAAACCTTTCCTGCTATCTCTTTCAATAAAATAAAGACAAGATGGGGCTGTGCCCAAGAGGCGTTTTTTTCTCTGTGGGAGTACTATTTACAGTAAGTCAGGAGTGTGACGAGACGCTGAGCATCTATTCTGTGCCGTGTGTTCACATCTGCACATCATTTTAGGGAGCACTGTGTGTTTTCACCTGAGAAAATATTTATTTGGGTTAGTAGTACCGGTAGACTGTGTGTTTTAGTCTCATACCTGTGTGTCACAGTCCAGCAGACGGACAGCCTTGTCGCTGACCTGCAGCAGCATCTCCTGTGTCCAGATCTTGTCTTTGGAATCGAGCAGGACCAGCTTCTTGATGGCATCATCCACGGTTGTGATGGACTCCGCCTTGTCCATCATGAAGGTAGAGAGATGCTGGTAGAGAGAGAGAGAGAGAGAGAAGAGAGAGAGAGCGAGACAGACAGACAGACAGACAGACAGACAGACAGACAGACAGACAGAATTAATTTGGATAGTCAGAAAGACAAGCTTTGAATCATCACAAGGTGGTGTACCAAGTGCCTGTGGAATTCTACCGCAGTGGTTCCATTTTCCTTCTAACCTATTTGCATAAATTCCACATTAATTGCATTCACCTGGCATATCTTGTAATTGATCTTGTTGAATTAGAAATGTATTGACCAGGTGGATGCAACAAACACCCAGCAGGAGGGGTGCATGCCTGGTGGCTCACATGTCATGTAGGGATGCACAATATAATAGTATAGGTAGCATAATCGGAATTGGCCATAAAAATGAATGAATTAAATCAATTTTCACCAGCAAAGAATAAATAGAAATTAAAAGAATCATGACTGAGTTCAATATAAATCAAAGGTTTCTAGTACATCTAGCCTAGAACAAAAGCCAAATAAAATATGTTTTTTTTTTTTTTTTTTTTTACATTTTTCTACATTTAATTTGTGTACACAGTTGTGAATACAGACACTTGGAAAAGATTAGGCTATTTATTGATTCATTGAATATGTATTAACAGGCTTCCCTAAGGCCTTGGCTTGTTTCCATTGTGGTCCTCTGTAAAATATCAGAATTGGTCAGAATCGGTATCGGCAGATATGACCCTGCAAATAATCAGAGATCAGATATCGGTCATACTTTCATAATCGTGCACCCCTAATTCTAAGTCTTGTGTCTGAGACGATAAATGTCATCAAATCCAGGTCCATGGCTCAAATGCTGAATAAATAGTGGGCCTTGATACGAAAAGGGTTGAAAACCACTGATCTAGACAACTGAAACTATTATATAGCCTGATATGAGAGACATGTTGCATGTCCATGTAGCTCTACTGGTTATCTGTGTGATTATGTGTAAACATGAGCGATAATGTGTGTGACGGCCACTTGGTCAAATCCAGTCCATTATGGACATAGTACGTTCAACAGTTAGTTGGGGCTACACAGGTTGATGCACCTAAGATAGCTTCCCTCTAGTTCTGAAACTTCTGTAATCAGCTGCCCTGATTGCTTTATTACAACACGGGTCCAGCAAATGCAATAAAGACATCAAACCAGTGTTGCGTCAATAGGCAAGATAGAAAATGCATTTTAAACATTTAAGTGCTCTGCTTTTAGTTTTTCACGCCGCATTACATCATTTTGACGGTACAGTATCTCATCATACCAGAAACACATGTGCATGATATCATGCCGTATTACCGCGTACCCTGAAGCCCAAAACACACGCTTTCATCAGCTGTTTTCAATTACTTTTCCATAACTTCTCCATAACTGCTAACGTAATTGCCATGACCACGTTTCTCAGAGATGTCCATAAGAATGATGTGTTATACAGTCACACTAGATATAATATGAAATGAGTTCTGTTTGTTTTTAGATTAATATTTTTCTCATAATAATTATAATACCAGTTCATAAAACACAATCTTAGTTTCCTATACAGGTGGGCAATATTTACTTGTAATCTAAATATGCAGTTTTCATCTTTTTTAATCCTTGTAGAGGTACATACAGTATAGGCATACAGGTATGAGGTAGGCTATGTACTAACGGGAATATGAAGGAAAAAAAGTCATTTATTTTCCAGACCACTATGGGAACACAGCACAGACTTAAGATTGAAAGTTAAATCAATGCTTAGGTTTGTGTCCCGAGAGGAACACAGCAGGTCTTACCTCCACATGGTACTGGGACGTCTCATGCATGATCATATTCGAGTTGGAGTATATCTTCCTTTGTTCTGTTGAGTTTAAGAACAAGTTATATGTTACAGATACAAGGGGCTAACTGATCCTTGCAGGGCATGTCTGTGGCCATGTATCCAATGTAAAATTAATTCCAGAAGTAAAGTAACTCGAAAATGTATTCACATAATACTAGACAGGTCGTTTAACTTCCTTTGTACGAAATGAAACCTCACTCACGCACACACTCGGCTATCGTGGTGCATCATGGTGTACAGATATGGAATGTCAAAGTACATATTATAAAGAGATGGTTATCTTCAAAGGAAATTGTCATCCCATTCATGATGTATTTAACCTAATTATTTCTTCACACATACTGTATATATTTAATATAAGTGTAATAAAGTATACGTTCCTATTGTTTGTTCATCACAAACTAATAAAATAAAATACTGTTGTAACACTGACCTGAAATCCACGTGCTGATATTAGCAGCACTGAAGCTGACAATATACAGTAGATAAAAGTAGAGACTGATGTGTTTTAAAGAACGATAAACAACTATCCCAAATATGGAAAAGCTATTAGAATCCCATTGTTTCACCCTGCGTCTCCTTTGAAAACAAAACCTACGTACCCTGCGTCCAGCTGTACAAGATAATCTTAGACAAAATGCATGCGCAGTAAGGTCTCACATTGCTTGAGACCTTGTTTTACATCATTTCAAATAGTAATAATTAACTTATAAAGCAAAATAAATGGCCACACAAATGGCTTTTCACTTCAAAGTGTCTTGGCAATGCTGGCATGCAGTCCACTCTTTTAGTACTCTATCCAGCCCAACCAATCAGAGGCAGGGACAGATTTGTAGGGTTAAAGAGCAGTGAAGGCAGTTTCCCAGCAGCAACGTGTTACTTCCTCATCAAGGTTATCATGATGATATTACTGAGATATTGCATGATATTACGATGTATGTTGCATGCCTGTGGCTTCTTAACCTCTCCTGACAATATCTGGATTTTATGTCTTCAAGATGTAACAGAGCTAAATGCAGTGCTGTAAAGCCTAATTTCTTCACACGATGATGTCGCTCACCTAATTTCTTCACACGATGATGTCGCTCACCAGAAATAGCAGATTTTTGTAGAGTTTATGGTATATGCATTGGGTATCTCATACGCCTTCATAAAATATGATTGTGCTATACCGTCCACAGGCTGTTGGCTCAATGTTATACAGTATAGAGCAGTGGTGTTGGGACCTCTGATGCTGCTAGTTTGTTGTCCTATTGTACCAGGAACGTTAGTTAGACGCAGTATGGACAAATCTGCACAGCACCACATTTCCTTTAGTACCTGATGTGTAGACCGATACTCCAAAATGAAATTATTTTACAGTACACTATCCATTTAGACCTGAGGCCGATTCTAAAAATGCCTTCTAAATCCTGGTCTAAGTTTTCAGAAAAATGACAAAAAAAACCATTATGTTGCTACGGTACTTAAATGCGATAAAGATGCAGTGAATGCCATAAATTTGCCTCAATTGTAAAGGTGTCGTGTGTGTGTGTGTGTGTGTGTGTGTGCAAATAAAATACAATGAAAATAACACTGACCTGAAATCCACCCTGCTGCTAACAACACTAACGTTGATAAGATAGAGAAAAGGAGAGGCTGATTTGTTGTTTTAAAGTAGCCTGCAGGGCAATAAGGAAGTGACATGAATAAGTAAAATGAAAGTTAAGAAAACTAGGGTTTCACAGTGAGTTCTTCTTAGACAAACTGCATGCATAGTTAGGTCATTGCTTGAGACCTTGTTTTACTTTATTTAAATAATAAAAAATAATAAACACATTGCGAGAGCATTTAATTTAAAAGTTCATTGGCAAAGCTGGCATGCAGTCTGCTGACTCTGCTCTATGCTGCCCAACCAATCTGAGGGCTGGAACAGATTTAGAGTTTCCCAGCAGCGTACGTGCTACTACTTCCATATCAGTGTTGTGAATCTTATCATATTACTTTATTGTTGTTGACAGCACTATCACCAATATGTGATTAAAAGCATTACATGCACAGAGCTCTGCAATGTTTAATGACAACCAGCATGCCCGTGCATGCACAATGGAAAGTAGATAATTTGCAGGACATTTCGTTATAAACTACTACTAGACATAAGTTTGATCTAATTTCAGGAATTCACTCCTCTATTGTAACAAACAGTTTTAATTAACTTGGAAAATCTTTCAAAATTCTAATTGCAATGAATACATTGCAATTAGGGCCATGATGAGTCCATTGTTTTTATCCTGGTCAATGTTAAATGAGTGTGCTAGTTGTGCCAGTCACTGACCTATTCTCCATGGGAATTAGTCGACAGGTGACAATTACGGGGTAAACGAGAGCTTTTTCCTATCAGCTCTGCAGCCAGATCTCATATCAGGTCTCTCTCCTCGCCCAATAGAGTCAACATTTTGATATCACACAGACTCTCAAGCTCTCAATTTCTCATCGCAGAGACTGTGCGTCATGTCATTAGGCCTGAGCATTCAAACCAAATAAAATGCAACCAAAGTCTAAAGGGAGGAATTTGTCCGTGTAACGACTATCGCTCAACCAAAATGAGGTAAACCGTGTTTCACCTTCCATTTCCTGTCTAATTGTCCTCCTTCCTGCTCAGCTCCCCACAGGTGAAACACAAGCGGCAGGTGTTGGTGAAAGTCGAGCTTGCCTAATGCCTTATTAATGACTGACATTTATGCCAATCAATTCACAGCGTTGCGACAGCTTGCAATGAGAGCCACTTACCACAAGTTACCAGGCAGATCGGCAGATCCTCAGGGCGTTCCAGACCCACTGACCAGTGACTACTAATGACTACCTGGCCGACTGTCAGTCCTCCACGAAGCCTGGGTAACACTGACTATCTAATTGACCTTAGTCAATGGCCCTTAAAGTCTAGTCTTGACTCTGTATCGCTGCCATTCCAACTTCATCAAAGCAAAACCACACTCTGGGATAAAATTTTATATTCATTATTCAGTCAACATAAAGTATACACGAGATTCAAGTTGCAATAGCGTTTTTATGTTGTGAAGTTAGGTTCCCATAGTTAGGCCAGATAAGGTTTTGGTACGTTATAAGCACAAAAACAAAATAATAAATAAATAGATGGAAATTCTATAAAAAAATAGAAGAAAAAAAATCTAAAAAACAGAACTGGACAGAAAAATAATGCAAACCTGGGGACACACCTAACTGCAACAGGCTGTGTATGAGACCAATCTTCGGACAGTGAACACATCGAAAGTAATGTGGAATGTCATGATCAATAAGGTGCTCGTTATCAATAAAAATGAACGAGCTCCATCCTACTCATCACCAGGACAAACATAAAGTTACAATGTTATATCGTAACCTTCAATACAACGTTCAATACATGCTGTAGTCCAGACGTACCATAAACAGCCAAGCAAACGTGGCAGATCTGATTATAGATTACAGTGGCCCTAATATCTGTTTCAGTCTATCAGACAGATCAGTCTATCAAATAAATGCAAACTAAAGGGCCCCAGCACGGGCGCTCGGGTGGCACAGTAGTAAAGTCCCTGTCCACCTGCATGGAGGTTGTGGGTTGGAATCCACCGTGGTGCATCTGGCTTTGTCGGGTGTCTATGCGAATGCAATTGGCCTGTGTTCATGGGAGGGAAGCTGGGCGGGGAGGTTGATATTGGTCATTTGCACATACTCCTACGAGCTAGGGTGGCACCTAGCTGTCAGCAGGGAGTGATGGGCGCCTGGGCGGGAGGAGTAGGACAAAGGCCCTACATCCTTCTGGAGGGGGCTCTTCACTGGTAAGTTAGTCAGAAAGATACAACAGCAGTGACAACACATGTGTGTGTGGAGGAGTTAATTGGCATAAATTGGTACAAATTCTTTGGCTTTGCAAAGCTTAGATGATACAGAGATGTCCAAATATGAGCATAAAAGGGAAACAGACAGGGTACAGAATTGCATAATCTGATGGGGCATGTGTTCCCAATTTGCATCATTCCTGACTTGCATCGTTCCCAAGTAGCCTAGTTATTATAATGATCATAGGCAGAGGTGTTACATTTACTCTGTGTACAAATGGATAAAGGAGAGGGGGGGAGAGAGAGAGAGAGAGAGAGAGATTCTGCTGCCAGAAGAGAAAGAAAATCAGGACGACAAATAAACCCTATTTTCTCTTGGTGTGAGTGTATGGCATTCACTGCATCTTTTTCGCATTTAAGACTATGTACCGTATATAGCAACATGTTTTTTTTGTAATTTTTTTAATAAATATTAATAAATAAATAATAGTTTTTCTGAAAACTTAGGCCAGGAATTAGAAGGCATTTTAGGCCTGGGCCGTGGATCAGCGGTCCAGGCACCTTGGCTGTGCCGCGGGTTCGACTCCCGATCCCGATGGCCTTTACTGCATGTCACCCCCCCATCTCTCTTCCCATTTCCTGTCAGCCTACTGTCTATCCCGCCATAAAAGAATATAAAATAAAGGTGAATTAAGCCACAAAAAAAAGAAACATTTAAAAAAAAGAAGGCATTTTTAGAATCGGCCTCAGGTCTAAATGGATAGTGTACTGTGAAATCATTTCATTTTGGAATATCTGTCTACACATCAGGTACTAAAGGAAATGTGGTGCTGTGCAGATTTGTCCATACTGCACGTCACCACACAGAATCACGTCAACATCTCACAGGTTCATTTTCCATCTACGTATGTTGACTAGGTTAGACCTGGGATGTATGCCTGGTGGTCAATGCAAATAACGTCCTGGACTGGTACAATAGGACAAAAAACTAGCAGTATCAGAGGTCCCAACACCATTGCTATACTGTATAACATTGAGCCAACAGCCTGAGGACGGTGTATATACAGTAGCACAATCATATTTTGTGAAGACGAATGAGATACCCAATTACCATAAACTCTCCAAAAGTCAGCTATTTCTGGTGAGCGACATCATCGTGTGAATAAATACATTTGGCTTTACAGCACTGCATTTAGCTCTGTTACAACGGAGAGGACACAGCAGATAAAGCAACATATACGCTTAGATAATGAAGCAAAGCTCTGTAATGTATATTAAAGTCCGCTTCGTGCAAAAGTTCTGATCTTCAAAATAAAAAGTTCTCAGAGTACTGTATAATATCCACCTGGTTTATGCCATCCCAGCACACATACTGTACATGTTTGACAAGGTTCTATTTTACCTGAAATGGACATTCTCCCCCTTAAGAAACTGGCCGAATGATTCGATAAAGTTGGTGCGTCTTCCGATCTGACCAGGGCTGATGAGTCTGTATGTGGCCCCTGTGTTCCTCTGCCTCTCAGTTCATCACCCCACCCTGATGCCCCTGATAACGGGACAGGTGGGAGGCCCTACGTACAATTTGCATTGCTTGTCTGGTGTTTGCCGCACTGCATTGCAAGAGTGATGGGTCAGTTTTGCATAGTGGAGATTGAGCTGGCGACACTTCCTGTTGTCGTTCTAATACATCTACAGTATCTGTTGACTCAATAAAGACTCAATCTTTATATATACAGTGTATTTATTATTATATTATATAGTCTAGTGTAGCACCAATTCAAATTGAGCTGGCACAAAGCCCCCAAAGTTCAAATATTTGACAGGCTAATGAAATGACAGCCAACATCTTTCAGATTTAAAATCATTGTTTGAATTGCTTTTCATTTACTGTATCACAAAGATTATAATGGTGTGGTAGAAATACTGACGTAACCTTGTGTTCCGCCTGTTGTTAAACCACTCACGCATATAATGTCAAATGGAAGTGCTTTCCATTTGTGGTTCTATATTGTCTGATAGGAGCCCAGGACTCACGGATACTGTAGGTAGGTCACTTTTAATGCATTGGGCAGCCAAAGCAGCTGGCACATAGCCATTATCAGCATTCACCATCTAACGATGAGGATGGCCGTGTGCCGATTTTGCCGAAACACGCCTGTGTGTGTAGACCATGCTGATTTTGCATTAAAAGGGACTTTACTGTAAGCTATCCATGAGTACTGGTTTCCTTCTACGTGCAACAGTGCCTCTACACAGTAAAATCCTGTGAAAGCGTAAAGATATGATATGGGATTCAATAGGATATTTGGGCAGAGAAGGCAGCCATAATGTCCCAGAGGTCCTGCGGTGAGTAGACAGCAGTGACCATCTGCCATGCACGGCAGAAAGAAGCCTCACTTCATCACACATCCAGCGGGATACCGCGCTGAAGAGCTTACTCACCACGTGTCATGTGGATATTAGTACTTACTTACTATACTTACAGTATCTACACCACAAGATTGCTTGTGAATAATGCTAATGCTAATAATGCTATACTGTACGCTTCCTAAGGAAAGAAAAGAGGATCAACATGTGTCATTGATGTGTGTATTCAAAGTAGGGATGTCCCGATCACGTTTTTTCATCTACCTATTACCTATTCCGTTCATTTGATTTTGAGTATCTGCCAATACCACACATGCCATATCTGATATCACAATAGTAGGCTACAATATCCAAAATCACAGACAATATCCAGTCTAATAACTAATAAACTCTCAAGAGTAAAATTATTGTTAAACATTTACATTACTTAAATTATCTTGATATGAAAAGGGTTGAAACCCACTGCATTATTGGTGTTGATTGGTAATGGTATCTCTTATCTGAGATGGATAACAGAATCCGCATTTGAAGATTGTTTTATGGTTCAGGGTTAGATTAATCGTTAATATTGAAATATACTAATCAATTGTTTTTGTTTTGGACACTTTACACATTGGTAGTTTATTTGGACAAATACAGTACAATGGTTCTCTATATGCTGGTAGTCCAGAGAGTGGTGTTGGCTACAACTAGTGAGCTCATGTCTGGGGCAGGGAGGACCAAGGGCAGAGGCGGCCCCACCTCTACAGCTCCCCATTTCAATGGCCCTTTCATTCACCTGCAAGACATGGCCATCCGCACCCTGTTCCAACCGCACTCTGAAAACAGGCACGCCCTGCACTCCCTGCTAATGCACGGTATATTTTAGTCACACAAACACACCCAGGTCCAACACAGGTTTGCAACATTCTAAAATGGCACAGTGTAATGACATGCTGTAACCTCGCAATAAGAGATCCATTACAGAGATAGTGATCAGAGAAACAAAGTGATGCAACATTGTGCCACGTCATATAAAACTGTCATGACAATAACATAAGCACGTCATTCCTCCCTATCTGGAAACTCAATGCACAGAAATCTGCTGTCTCTGGCCCGGGCCGGCCTAGCGGTCCAGGCACCTAGGCTGGTAATCCAGCCTGGCAGCGTGTCGCGGGTTTGAGTCCCGATCCCGACGACCTTTGCTGCTTGTGTCTTCCTACATCTGTCTCCCCGTTTCCTGTATATCTATCAATAAAGGCAAAAAACAAACAAAAAAACAAGCCCAAAATGACGTAGTCATATTTTACCAGGCCGCACACACACACACACACACACACACACACACACACACACACACACACACACACACACACACTAGTGGGTTGTTGCTGGCTGCAATGCTATCCCATTGGCTGAGAGGTCGGCTAGAGGTATTCAATACAGCAGCCAAAGCAGAGAGAACATAGACCAGCTGTACTTACACAGCAGCTGTTAAAAAGAAAAGAAGAATCAGCTGTCTCTTGACAAACCCCAGTGTGTCATCCCTTGCTCTCTCCAGAAGCGCAGGGCCCTCATAGGCAGCAGAGGTGCCTGTAGAGGAGCAGCCTGTCTGGTTTATTTGAGCAGAACAGGACCCCTCGCAAGGACCTTGGTCCCCTCTTATCAGTGTGTGTGTGTGAATAGAACTGTGACGACTCTGGTTGGCCTGCAGAGCTGTGGGGCCACAGCAAAATGTCTCACAGATAACCATAACAAGAAGAGGCACTGGACTTCCTGACCCAGACATTTGCCATGCAAATGCATGATTGCTATGATTTGAACACCACTGATCACAACACTGTTACCATACATTCTCTGCCCGTCCATTCTTGGCTTGCAAGGAAATAAAGCAGTAAACATGGCCAATAATAGAACACGACGAGCAACCATCACACTTTATATGAAGGAGGACAATTATGTCAATGACTGTATGAAAATGTAAAGATTTTCACCTGACCTGGTAACCTAGTCAGCCTATAGAAAATAAGGTGATAATAAGCGGCCATGTAGAGGAAGAACAAAGCACTCACTCACAGTCACACATGCCAAAAGACGCAGCAGAATCCTTCCATGCGTTATCTTACCGTAAAGGGCCTTGGCGCTTATCCTGCTGTCCGACCTGGCCACCCCACTGCAAGGGAAGGAAGAGGAAGCAGCATTACGTTGTCGGCCCTTCATCGTTGACCCCCACGCACACACTCCCCAATTGTCACCACTGCGGTGTCACCAAGACACCTGAACGGACACTCCACTGCCGCTTGTCATCGATGCATGCACGGCGTGCACAATATTAGTGAGTGGTATACAGAGTATCCCGGCAGACCGGACAGTACTAGGACAGGAGGAGATTAGCCTGAGATTCTGAGCATATGGACCAGCCAGGGAGAGGGAGAGGAGGAAGGGGGCGTGGGGCATTAGGTGAGAGAGAGTGAGAGTGAGAAAGAGAGAGAGAGAATGTGTGTGTGTGTGTGTGTGTGTGGGGGGGGGGGGGGTTACCCAGGGAAGGCAAACATTCCACTACAGAACAGCTCTGTGCCCGAGGTCTCTGACCCATGCCGCCTCTCACATACTAGGTTAGCGATTCCCTCACTCTCTCTTGTTCCCTGTGTGGCAGGCAGTGGCTTCAGGATAAGGGTGTTAGCTATAACTTGCAGAAAGGTAAACATGCTGCAGGGTTAAGCCAGAAAGTCCCAAAAGAGTACCGGTATGTATGTTGACTCACTTAGCCTGCCTCCCTGGAGGTCCTGGGATGTTCATGGTTTAAGACATCAACCTGGAAGAGAGAGGTGGAGTGGGTGAGAGAGTGGGCAGGTGATGGGGGAGGGGGGTGCTAAAGGAAGGAAGGGAGGAGGGCCATGGAAACAGAACATTTCCCCACAAAACAAACATGTATTATTCAGTTCAAGCTGCCCTTTCATGTTGCGTCAGGTGTCTTTTTAATTCCTTGTTTCCCATTCCACTTTGGAAACTCACCTACAGTGATATAATGTCTGACTAACTATACTAACGTCTTTGGTACATTCAGCACCCAAAACACAACATATAGTTTTCCTGTCGTTCCACTGGAGTGGGCCAGGTGTTGGGCCTGTATGGCTGGAGTCAGGGGTCTGTTGTGGGACAATGGAAGACAGCAGGCTGATATACACTCACAATGTAATCAGATCCGCTTTTTTGATGACTATCTGCATAGTTGCAATTAATTCATTTGGGAGGACACACCATATATATATATATGGTATACTGTATATATTTAGTTCTCAAAGGAAAAGGAAAATTGCAATGCAGTGCTGATACCTGAAAATCGGAGATTTGAATAACTATAGGCTTACTTAAGCTTAACAAAAGAGAATGGAACAAGACAAATCTCCTGACCTACACTGTCAGCTAAGAGAGAGCCTGGCACTGGCAGCTTCAAGTTGCTTGCCAAGGTGTTCACTGAAGTAGTTATTATAATGTTACAAACACACGCATGCACACGCACACACACACACACACACACACACACACACACACACACACACACACACACACACACGTTTTTATTTTATGTATTAGGCTATTATCAGCAGCATTACATTCACACACACACACACACACACACACACACACACACACACACGTTTTTATTTTATGTATTAGGCTATTATCAGCAGCATTACATTCACATTTAAAAGGTTTCAGAGTTTGCAGCTGGAGTGCATTCTTTTCAACTGATTTCAACTCAACTTTTTGTGACTTCTAGACTTCTGACTTCTAGCTATATATTGCTTTTACTGTAGCAATGCCATTTGTTTTGTTTAATTAATTGGTAGTAGGACATTGGACACTTGGACGAGTTCCAATTCCAAGCATTTGAAACACTGCAATCCAATCTGCAAAGTAACCTCTTTAAAGTTTGTAGGACTGGGTGACGCTATAGGAACATTTCAATAGCATTATTACAGCAATGTAATAGTGAAACCAGTGAAAGGAAGGGAACACACACTCCAGAGACGCTCAAAACAAGATTATTTATGCTTAATTTTTTATTGCACGACGCGTTTCGCCGTTTGGCTTTGTATATATACCGGTACCAACAGAGGCACAGTCAGTGGAGCGTATCTCAACAGATTTAGATTATAAAGATAAACGCCCTCTAAAGATAATCTCTTCAGATCTAAAACAAATGAAGGGGCAAATCATGTCAACAGCATCCATAAAAAGCTCCAAATCTAATATCACTCCCTATTCCCCTCCGCAGGCAAAGTCAGATTTTATTCAATCAGGCCCACTTCCAAATTGAAGTCCTACACCTACAGGTTTGCACCCATCAGTGCGTATGTGTATGATTACCTGCAACAAATGGGCAGACAAGAGAGGGGCGGACCAAGAAAAAAAAGAGTAGTATTTAATTCAGTATGTCTGCACAAAAGGTGGACTTCCTCTTTCTGTACTTATCTTCCTCTGGTCATCTCTCTGTGCTATCGTTCCAGCCGCTGGCTGCCAGCCAAGTTTCAGGAGATAGGAGAAGAGAACAGCTAGCTAGGGTGTCTGTTGTCATGTCCTCATTGTAAGAGGCTCACACACATCCCTGTGTCTACAGTAGTCTACACAGTTTAAGGTTCCTGTTGTTAATAAATAAACATATTTTGTATAATATTACAACAATTGGTAAGTTTTAACAATGGAAATGGTAAAGTTTACCTTGTGTATGTAGTAAAAAGCACACATAATAAACCATCCTTTCCCTTTGTTTGACCAATATGACTCCTCATTGGCCATTCACACTGAGCACTATTACTGTCTATACCAGAGTTCATACCAACTATAAAACAAAAATACAATGGTGAATGATAGAGTTATGGTTAGAGTGCTCAATGTGAAAGGCCCTTTAAGTCTTCAGATCATTATACTAGGGGTGTAACGATGAATTTTAACAGCGATTTGATACACATCACAATACATGGTTGACGATACGAGTCAACCATGTGGTTAATCAATGGCAGTGCAATACGATTCAATTATTTAAAATTGATACAGTAACTATTTAGCAAAACTTAATCTGTGGGTTTTTAACTCATTGACTGGCAGAGTTAAAACATTGTCTATAGCTTCCCCTTGCCAGCGTTTCAGAGCGTTTACTTTTTTGTTTTTGGGGTGTATTATTCTTCGGTGATCGTTATTATTATGGATATAAATAAGTAAACATGCTGATTCTCTGGCAAATACATGGAATTGTAATATTTGAATACATATGGACGAACTCACACCTTAACATGAACACAGATTACACACATTTATTATCAATAGACCAAGTGTAGAGATATGGAATGGAAAAGTAATTAAACCCCTCTTTTTTGTTTTTCTTCTTAAAATAGCTAAATACAACGCACAAGTACTTTTGCGTTGCAAAACGATACTATTCGATATTTGCATTGCAAATGATACGATTCGATACAAAGTCAAACTATACGATATATTGCTGTTTGCATATGTACAGTTAAACCGTTGAAATTAAAATCGATGCATCGATACAGTTACTATATCATTACACCCCTCAATTTCAGTGAAAATACTGACCAGAACTTGTAACCAGCGTTGGTTACAAGCTCAACTCCGTTAGAGTGAGAAAGCATATCATGGAAACAGTCTATAAGAACCTGATAGAGGGAATCTTGACTTTTAACATGGAAATGTGGTATGGCAATCTTAATGTAAAAGGAAGAAGCAAGCTGCAGCGAATAGTGAACCTAGCCTCAAAAATCATTAGGAAGAGACAGAAACAATTAAGTTGAATCTACAAGGAAGTACTTAAAAAAAAGATAGCAAATGACCCCTCTCATCCACTCTACATGGAGTTCGAACTAATTCCCTCTGGCAGACGGTACAAAATACCAAAAGCTAACCGTCACATATTTAAAAATGATACCATGTCTCGTTAGATTTGTTTTTAATGTATTTGCCACTGTTATCCTGCATTTTTGCCATGAAGATAATTGTGTGTAAGACAAGTTTCCACAAATTTCCACATTGTGGACAATAAATGAAACTAACTAACTAACTAACTAACTAGGTCTACTGTAGACCTCACAAACTAAACATATGCACAAATCAATAATCATGCCACTGACTACCTCAATGCTGTTTTTTGTCACTTAAAGATTGTATTCATTTTTTGCAATGAAAATAACATAAAACAAAGTAAAAGAAAAAAGAGAAAAGAAAAAAGGCGACATTTGCGTATCAAAATTTGCATATTACATCTCTGGGTATTATTAATGTGCACAACTTAGATATAATTATACCATACAGTAGGGCAGAATGACTTAGATAAGTCATTCTAATCTACAGTACTATAAACTATACAGTTTGTAAAATATCGCTAGTTGGCTACTGATGTGGAATTATGCAACTCTCATATCCTTAGACCCAGAGGGCTGTGAACTTTGGCCCAACAAGCAGTGTAATGAAGCATTGCAACATGACATTTGCATGTGATACAGCAATCAGAAATGCCTCAGCTTGAAAATGTGTGTAGTTGTAAACATAAATAAATGTGCAGCAGCAGAAATTTCCAATAGAGGGTAAGTTATGCAGGAATGCCTACTGAGTGGCAAAAGACTACTTTCTGGCCTTGACAGCCCATACATCCAAACAGAAAAGTCCTATCTGATTGCATTAAACAACGTTAAACAATGTTAAACTCACTTTGCATGTTGCTTTGCCACTCGATGTACCATTCACTTTAAGCATGCGCATACCCTCTATAGACTACATTTTAAAAGCAAAAAACAACAGCTTCCAATACAACAGATCCCCAAAGTTGGATTACAGTTTGCATTATTATGGCCTTCATCACCTTTGCTCCATGGTCCTGAATAAAAAACATTATAAAATAGATAAAGCTTATATGACTTGGCACAACTAACTATTCAATCACGTAGCCCAATCTTATCACAGTGATGCTGGGAAGTCTGATATCTTTCAATCAGGGCACAATATAACCTGAGAATGAACTGCCTACAATTAGGTCAGATCTCATCTCACAGACAGTAGACTCACAGGACAAAAAAATGGTATCAAAACTCAAAAGACATCAAGAAAGTCAATCAAAGAACAAGGCAGAATGTCCTCTTTTGTCAACTAAAGTGCTCTCAAGACTCTTGCTGGATCCCTCATTCAATGCCATTTTGACTATGCTTGCACCTCTTGGTATTCCCAAAACAAACTCGTTGAACTACGTCTCAGCCTAAAGCCATGCATGACCCACCTATTTCCAACACACTTTGCTAGTCTGGGATGGCTCAGGGTAGAAGAAAGGGTTAAGAAAATAAAAATGGGATTGGTATTTATTATTTAAGATAGTCAAAGGGCCACTGCCCTCAATACTTAGTTCATACCGGTACTTCTCCAAAGTGAGTGACACCCACACCCACAATATCAGAGGAAGCGACAACGATCTGGTACAACCCAAATGTACATGAACAAAACTAATTCTCCTTCTACTATGCTCTGCCACCAAAATGTTATGCCCTGATACCATCCATAATAATATGTAAATCACGAGTTTATATCAAAACTGGTCTGAAAAATCATCTATCACCACAACGGGAGATAAATGAAATAGCCCAGAAAGAAGGTGTTATTCACGATGGCATGTATTATTGTGTCAATGTGTTGTGTTGATTAATTGAATACATAGGACCGCAATGGAAACAAGTCACTGGGACTTTTTGTGTTATCCTTTTAGCCTTAATGCCTTACTGTACCACATGCTGTTTACATGTTTGTCTAAATCAATCAATCAATCTGTGTGTGGCATTATAAGATCTATGAATTGGTTTGTTAAATTAACGGGTTAAATTCAATGGGTATAAAATGGTCTGAGTGTACGAAGTTAACAGGAGAGATGTGAGAGGTAAGAGGTGTGATGATTGTTTCCTCGGGTATAGAAAGAAGCTCTGGTCAGGTTGATTTAATTGTAGGTGGACTGAAAACATGGCCATGATTCACAATGACACACAACAATAGTGCTGTCTGCCATGTGCAGCAAACTTCAGTTACACAGAAACCTAATCTTCCCGGAAATTGTGCCATTTAATGACCATCAGAAGAAAGTTTGGATCGTTTGATACTGTAATGTGTTAAAAACGTACTGTGTGTTTTTTTTTTTTTCATTTTGTTTCATAAAAATAATGTTTGTAACAATTTATAATCTGTTCTGTGTGTACTGTGTGATTAGAATCTGATGTTTGTATAGTTCAGATATATGCCTACTATAGGCTACCAAAGATGCTGCTATTGAGTATTGAGAAATAGAAGAAATCAAACAATACACTACAATTATTTGTTACAGTCAAAACTTTGTCTATATTATTAACGTTTATAACCAAATAAAAACGTTTCTCGTACTTTAGGGTCATTAATGGCTATTTAAGTGACTAACAGCTGGGAAACCCTAATGGCTCCCATGAAACACAACAATGACATACCGGTATTTGTTTTTCTCTTGCACATACAGGCTTCTACAAAAGCCATTTTGAAAATAGTCCATCATTCATGGCTTGATAGGGTTTCAAATAAAAGCACTATTTTTATTGACCATGGCCTAATTGCTACATCTGTTGACATTTGGGAGAACGAAAACGCCAGTTCAGATAATGTAAAGCTAGAATGAGAAGTGTTTCACAACCCATTAAACCATCAATTGACAAATAAATGAATATGATAATAACTTTTATTATAGTCACCAACATGAATTATGTTTGTTATTTACAGCTATAGGTAGAGTAGTGGGGCGAGATGGAAAAGGGGCGACCACTAGCTGTTACCCCTACTAGGCCTATACCAAAAATAAAACAAAACTTGAATCATGCACTGTGCACATTTACTAGAAGAAAGAAAGAAAGAAAGAAAGAGTTTTATACCGTTGCGCTGCACAGTGCACACCTGGTGGTTTCCTGGACGGGATGCTTAAGGTGACAAGCTGCATGAAGCATCATCAGACTGCCATCATCTCTGCCTGTCAGCAGCCCACAGCGACGACTCCTTTTCCTTTTCACTGATACTTTGAGCAGCGGCCGGGACCTTTCGTGTTGGTACCAGTGAACTGCAAACCAGTGCGGATGCTGCGATATTGTTGAATAAAAAAAGAGATGCAAAACAGATCGGGCTTTGCAAGCTCAACATTGACGATGTGGCCAGCCAGGCTCTCCGGACAGCAGGTAAGTGACACGTGAGTCGGCAGGTAACTCAAGCTGAAATGGGGCGGAGCAGCGCCGCACGTTCTGGCCGAATTCAAAGTGACACTATAGCTATACTAGGCTAAAAAAACGCATTTTCGACATAGCTTTCTCGGAGTTTGCCCAATGCAATTTGTCAGTTCAATTATAGCGTAGGTCTACTGGCAATATTAGCCCACATGTATACGTATCGGTTCACAGAATTTCATGACGCTCGCTCGTAGCCTACTGTTTCAGGGCTAAACATATAATTGTAGACTAGTGTCAGCAACAGAGAGATTTGAGGAAGGTGGATTTAGGTGACATAAAAGAGGATAGGACTATAGCCTCCGGCAGCCGAGGTGGACGTGTGGGAAATTTGGTATAGGCTAGTCTTTTTTATTGGCCTAAAATATTGTCTATATACATTCATGAATCCACTTTCTGACCGGCTGAATGTATTGGGCAATTTTTTATAGGGGTTTCTTGTGACCCTATAGGTACCATAATGGTACTACCATTAACATCCTATGGCAGGCTTTCCTTATGCTTTAAGTAGCATGTCAAACTAGGGGGTTTTCATGATTCTGAATCCATTCCAAGAATTAGTTTTGCACAAAATACACTCCTTGGGCTAAAAACAGCCATAGACATCATGACAAATGTGATGACATCAGCACATTTTGGGCACATTTGGGCAAGTGGCTATGGCTGCTTTTAGCCCAAGGAGTGTATTTTGTGCAAAACTAATGCTTGGAATGGATTCAGAATCATGAAAAACCCCTAGTTTGACATGTCACATGCTACTTAAAGCAAAAGGAATTTAAATGTTTTGCCAGCCATAGGATGTCAATGGTATAGGGTCACAACTAAGAAACCCCTATAAAAAAGATTGCCCAATACTAAAAGCTGGTCTGCAAGTGGATTCATGAATGAATGTATATAGACAATATTTTAGGCCAATAAAAAAGACTATATACTAATTTTCCCACTTTAAACTAAAGAAGCCTGTCGGCTGCCGGACTAATAGGGTTAACCCTAACCCATGTGCCTGTGTAGGCCTAAAAGGTACATACTTTTACTTGCATATTTAGTACAAACTGAATTGACCTCTCTAGAAAAGGATAGAGGAGGTAATAGAATAGTTGTTTAAATCACCATGTAAATCGTGGGCTGGAATGCTCCTCTTACAGGAAAGGCTGCAAGTGATCTTAATTGCACACTTGAACATGATCACCACAGGTCAGTGGTGGGGAAACTGTAGAGAGAGCACTAGATATATCCACTCAATGCATAGCCTCTTGTTAATGTAGCCTACCACAGTGGTTCTCAAAGTGGTGCCCAGGGACCCCCAGGGGTCCTTGAGAAGGTTCCTGGGGATATCCCAGCTAAATTAGTTAATATAGCCTATATAGGATGTGAGCTAGATAACCACATCTGAGCTCAATTTAATTTGTTTTATTTTGTGCAATGTGCATAGTGTTTTGTCTCATGTTGAGTTGGGCTTGTGACAGGAAAAACATGAAAAGCACTCATGTAACACATCTGGGCACATTGATAGTTGTTGCTCAAGCACAGGTAGACTATAAATATATAGTGTTGAAGTTGGTTCCTTTGGAAACCTTGGAATTGGGTTTGATTATTAACTTCACCTGTCACAGCTGAGTAATGGCCTGTTTGAACTATAAAGTGGTTACAGGCAGCAGAAAGTTTCACTAAATTCCGATGACAAATCTGCTTTATGTTATGGATAAGGGCTAACATATAAGTTATAAATATAGAATTGTATAGAATCTTTGGCGTGTTCATAAATCAATGAAGTGTCTTTCAAAAAGACACTTCTGCCCTCTACTGGACAAAAATTATATATGGCAAGCTATATTCCTATACTCCTAAACTAGAGTAAATTACTATATATTCTGATAATAATCCTAGTGTTTGATCAGTAACAGGGGTCTCCCTGTCTCTCCAGCTCTTTACTGAACAGAACATGTATTTTCAGGTCAGGATACCAATTTTATCCAGTTAGGAGAGAGGACTCATACAGGATACAGAATGAACAGTATCAGTAGCCAGGCAACTATTCCAGTCTGAAATTACACCTCCCAAAAGCAGAAGAACAGAAGCTGTCATAGCTGTAGTGTTCATCATTTCCGTTCACAAAAATCAAATATCCTTAAAACATATTTTTGAATTCCCATTTCTGCTAAGCAGCAATCTATTATATATAGCGACTAATTTTATATAAGTATACGCTTTATCCTTGGATCATTTTCAGAGCTTACATGCTCCGAACTGTATGACGGAAGCATTTGAGAATTGTGGGAGGCAACAGTCTGGCTCGTGAGATAAAATAAAAGTGAAATTGGAAATTGTACGTGCTGACACAAATAAATTAGCATGGAACTGGAACAATATAAAAATGAAGCTAAAATGGGTACTCTCACCTGTCCTTTTAACCAAAAACCTTTTGTTTTGACCAAGAAATATCACTTACCCTACCTTTACCGTAATATATTTTATGTTTAGTACCACAATTCAAAAGTGCAACAAATGAGCATCGCGCCTGTCACAGACATGCACAGAGCAAGCGCATTCATCACGTTCACATGATTCACTTCATCCAATCACACAGTCATCCCATTTTCATACTGGCTATTTAAACTGGAAGTTGCACTGCTCAATCTGCTTGCTCACTCGCTGCTAAACACTGATACTGCTGTGCTGCTGCCTGCTTAAACTTTTGCTGCTCACCCTCCTCCACCCCAGCTACCACCTGTCGTTTTGGATCTGCTGTTAGATACGGGGGATTCGGAGTCCCTATGGTTGGGACTGATGCGCTTGATCTCAGTACCTAATAGCAGATCCAATTCATCGCCAAACCATAATAAATTTGTATTAAATAAATATATATTACATCCATTCTTGAGTTGTCCTGACTGAAACATAATCAGGTCTTTTATTTACAAAATTTACAAAATATAAAGTTTAATACAACGAAACATGTTACAAAATAAATATTTACAGTATTTACTAAATCTATAGGGCCTAGGATTTGAGTTGGTTGCTACACATGAATTGTGTTCCTAAGACAACCACCTCATAAACTAGAAAAAGCGGGGGCTGTCCGGTGTCCTTATTGTTCAAAACTTTATAAACATTCTTACAGTCTTCAGAAATATGGACCAGAAACAACTTTCATTTGTTTGTGCTTAATGAAGCCACAGCCAATTGTGCCAAGACTTCAGGAATGACAACCTGCTCACCAATAATAATAATAATAATAATAATAAAAAGGCATGGGACAAACCACATGTGCACATTAGAACGGCAAATGTTCAGGAAAAACATTTATGCCAATTAATAATAATTTATTTATGTATTTTGTATTATTATTATTATAATCATCAATTTGTAGCCTATTGCAATATGCTGCTATGGATTGGAGACTAGTTTTGCTACATAGTTGCTTTTCTGGTGTTTAGGTGAAATGTGATGACAACACTCAATCAATGCCAGCACACTACAGTTCTCTTTCTTCCTTTAACACAATGATAGCATGTGCATTTCACTACCCTGCATGATGCATCCATACAGTTTTAGTAAGAAGTTAGAACACATCTCTTCCTACAGCATTCTGCACAAAAGACATATTGTTTCAGAATAAATGAGGTGAAATTTCCTTTGATCTGTCTTCGGAGGGAAATCTGAGTGACGGCATCCTTCAAGGTATACAGTAACCGTTTGATGAATGACACCCAAATCAATAATTCAAACAAGCCCAGAAGAAACCAGGGCTGATTTCGTTCATGAACAAAAGAGTACACAAAAGAACAGCTCCATGTATCCAGGCCATTCAAAACTAATAACTGGGATGTCAATTACATGGAAATATCTCGTCAATCAGTATGAAAGAAACATAAGGCACTCCAGACATGCTGGTGAAGCATGCTGTGTACTTTTGACACTATAGTACAACAAGATAAATAAAGAAATACAGGCCTTGAGGCCTACATGATGTTTACCAGATTCAACAGTTTAAAAATCTTCATTAAAAATAAAAATAAACAGCTTGTCAAACATGAGTAGCGGATACCAGTACAGTGGTTATGATAAAAGCTATTGAGATCTAAACTCTGACCTGGTAAAACTGGTCACTGTAATGAAAGCCATGACTCCACCCAAGCCATACGCAACTAGGAGGACGGCATTAATGATGATGTCTGCACGCAACACGTAGGACTGCCAGGCCAGGAAGTAGACAGACAGCAGCACGGTAGTTCCCGTCAGGGCCAGGCTAGCCACCACATATCTCTCATTCTCTATTAGGTTGCCCTTCATGCCTTGAAACAAAGAGGATTGAACAACAGTGAGGGAATACATTGTTAGCATCACCAGAGATGGATGATGTGAGAGGGAAGAAATGAAAAAAATCTGCACACCATTTTATGCTCCCAATATATCTTTACTGAAGTGGTAACGTTTCGGGCTTTGAGCAAAAATGGTGTGTGGATTGTTTTAATTTCTTAATTCGTGACTTTATTTTGATCTAGCACCCAGCCTGTATATAGAAGTGCGTGTCCTTTTTGGCTGTTTGTATTGTTATATTGTTATTATTGTGTGTTGTATGATATGGTGTTCTTTAGCTGCTTCTGTACTGTTTTAAGGAGTCAGACTATGCATTATTGAGACGTGATGCACATGGGATGGGATCACACTGCACCACAGGATGTTTAATTCAGTTCAGGGCAAAACGTTTAGTCTTAAGTAGTACGTACTAAGTAGTTTGCACAAGGACTTCATTCAGACTGATCCAATCTGTCTGTATATTGGGTCCCGGCCATGGCATAATGCGTACGTCCGACTAATCAGACTTGGTGAATGACCTAACCCGGGACTCGGGAATGTTGTGCAGTGCAGTGCCAACTGCCAAGTGGGAATTCGGTCGGACCGGCAGTTATAGAGAACCAAAACCAGGGTTTTGTGACGACATTAGGGGTCCCCACTCCCCATATCCCAAGAGTTAGTCAATCATATCATCGTATGGTAGTGTACTCTGACAATGGTGTACTAGCCCCATATGGAACCTCTCCCTCTGCTTATACTGTAGCTCCGAGATGACTGAGGTCAAAAAAACTTTTGGTCATTTCATCGTCTACAGTTTTTAAGTTGCTCGATTCTGTATTTAGATATTTGATATTAATTTCAGTGCCCCGCCCCCTTCCTATACAAACTCATTGTAACTTCTAACTCCATTTTAATCGTGATAGATTAATTTCTTAAATTTAGCTATGATGATGAATACCAAACGGTGGACCCTCTTGTAAACAAGTGTAATGCTTAATTGGGTCGTCCACTCACAGTTAACAGTCTTTGTATTGAGTTTGTGCTTGAAACGTACTGTAATTCTGCAAACTGTTAATAAATATTTCAATCAATCAAATTACCAACTCGCCCCGGGCGTACAGCCGGCGGAACTGCGCGGCTTGATATTCCTAAATAAATTATGCTTACACGGTTAAACCTAACCTTATTCCTAACCTTAACCTCAGTAAAACTATGCCTAAACCTAACCCTATATCTAAACTTAACCCCAGTAAAACTATGCCTAAACCTAACCCTATACCTAAACTTAACCCCAGTAAAACTATGCCTAAACCCTAAATTATTTCTAACCTTATTCTCAGTGAAACAAAATAAAGAATTCAAGAATCGTCAGACCGAGCGGTCGGTGTGAGGTCAGCGGAAAGATCGAGGGGCGAGATGGTTTACGGGCGACCGTACCTGATACTGTGATGATTACAGTGCTGCAGTGTGAAAATGTATCAACTCACCAAAGTAGCAACGCAGCAGCTCTATGCCAGCCATGAGGAAGAGCAGACCCACATCACAGGAGATGTTCTCATCAGGGTAGCTCAGGATTCTACCTGAGAGGCACATTTACAAATAAAAAATGTAGTTTATTTGGATCGTGTAGCCCAATGCTTCCCTACCCTGGTCCACAACTACATTCAACACTCCTTATTCTACTAGAACTCTGCCGTTCACTTTAAAACCTTTAAAACCATGTTTCTTATAGCCCCATATGTGCCCTCAGTCCCTACGCTCATTCTGTATAGGTCCGAGCTACAGAATGAGCGTAGGGACTGAGGGCACATACGGGGCTATATTTCTTATAGTGCTCAGTATGCCTTTAAATTAGATTTAAACCAGAGCTATCCAGTCCATGATTAAACAAGACAACAAGAAAAGAAGAAAGACAAGTTCTCCCCGTGGACCAGGGTGTATCTAGCCTGGGTTCCAGCCTGATTCGCTGCGTTCCGCGGATTTGTTTTGTGACAAAACAAATCCATGGAATGCAGCGAATCAGGCTGGAAGTGGAACCCAGGCTAAGGGTGTATCCTACAGTAGTCGACCATACATGGGCAACTGGCGGCCCGGTGGCCACCCAACCTTGATTTAATGTGGCCCTCAGGTTAATATCAGAATACTGATATATTATCTTTTAAGATGAATAATCAGTTGGATAAATATGATTCAAAGTGGAACGTGTTCCTCAGTAATGTTGCAGGCCCTTGATGTGATCCATGCCATGGTCAGGCAATGCCCTTTTGATTGTTTACTGTCTTAGTATACGATACGGTTGATGATGCTGCGTGTTGGGTCGTGTAAACTCCTTTAAATTTTAAATTTATGTTTTATTTGTAAAAAATCCAAATAAACTGCTGATCATTAAAACAAGAATACTGATGTATTATTGATTTCAGCTGTTACAATTACAAACATGACCGCTTTAATTACTTCTAAATTAGTAGCTTAATGAGTAGTATTATAATTTTGTTGTCTTTTTTATGTCCAATGTATTTGAATTTAGTTCTTAAAGTTAACATAACTATAATTAAGACATTTGAAATTAAATTAAAAAAAAATTACTTTTCAGGATTCTAATTTAAAAATAGCAAAAAAAACAGCAATTTTTGCTACAACAGTAATATGCAATGTGGCCCTCTGGAGTTGTGTGGAACATATTGGCCCTCTCCATCGTCAAAGTTGCCCACCACTGCCTGGGGTAGACAGTAGACTACTCACTCTTGTAGATGATCATGCTGAGAGTGCAGAGGAAATAGAAGATATAGTAGATGGCCGTGAAGTACAACAGTGATTGCAGAGGGACAGAGGACAGCTGGATGTAGACTACTGTTAAAGGACTTTATTTGTAAGGTTGGGAGGCAGTTCTACATGTATGGTCATTTTCCAAACATGCAAATGTAGAATGTACGCATACGATAAAGGTACGATAAACAAAAAGGATACAACGACGGCAGACCTTCCTAAGGACAAGGTAGAAACAAAGAGATGGGTAATGTTTTGTATTACTGGGTTCGCACTTTTTAGACACACACACACACACACACACACACACACACACACACACACACACGTACTACACAAGTACTACAACGAAGCAGCAAACCAACAAACATGCAGAGTTGATCAGTGTTATCTAAAATAAATTGAAGCATCATATGTTTTCAAATTGTAGGCTACTTTTCTGGTCTTCTGCCATCGAAGTTGGTGTCTATAGCAACCATAGCAACGCGTCAACCAACCTGGTCTGGATGTCGCCATCTTGAATTAGATTTCCTCCTTCTTTCCAATGACTTAATCCCTACATTGATCAACACCGCCACCTATTGGCAGGAAGATATACTACTAACAAGTGAAAGAACTCTTTCTCTTTCTCTACACACTTACAGGTTATCTGTGTGGAATGTGGCTCTGTCAAGTTAAATGTGAGGAAATACTGGGGGGTATAGAATAAAGTAAAAATAGATTTATCTTGTCAGATTTCCCCAAGGCTGTCACAACAGCATGCTATATGTCTTGTTAAATCATTATTTTGTCAGTTCACAGCAGGGCAGGGCAACCAGGGTTAGCCATCAGGGGTATCCCATAAAGTCTAGGGAATTAAAACGTATAAAATTAAATCTCTCAATGCATTCAGAAATCGCAAGGACGCCAAAAGCCTTTCCCCACCCCTGACCCTCTCTCTCTTCAGAGAGTTATACACACATAACACAAATTACACAATGCAGGTTTATATAACATACTAAAACACCAAAATGAACTGCATTAACATAGCCAGCTGTTTCATTGTCCCTCACAGCATCTATCTCTTTCTCGCTTGTCCTCCGGAACAATCTGCATAGTGTGGCTGAAAATATAACGGAGGCGTTGTTTGGGCCGAATGCTGGAAAGTGTGTGTGTGTGTGTGTGTGTGTGTGTGTGTGTGTGTGTGTGTGTGTGTGTGTGTGTGTGTGTGTGTGTGTGGATGGGTGGGTGGGTGGGTGGGTGGGTGAGGGTGGGGGTGGACAGAGAGAGAGAGAGAGAGAGAGATGGTCCAGCTGTGGGGGTCAAGTCAACACAACAAAACAGCATCTCACATTCAGTGGGGGCAAACGCAGTGTGTGTGTGTGTGTGTGTGTGGGGGGGGGGGGGGGGTGCACACAGTGGCATTGTTATAAGACAGATAGAAGGGGAGGGGGTGTAGGGGGGGTTGCAGCTAAAGGGAGAGAGAAATGGATCATTTTCCTGACTGAGGCTGATTCTAAAAAAATGTCTTCTAAATCATGACAGTTTTCGGAAAAACCTATGTTTCTATGTCAGTGGTGCTCAACTTTTTTCATGTCAAGGCTCCTCAGAAGAATGATCTGTATTTGGCCACGGACCCCCATCTGAAAATATGTTGTTCCGCAGGGAACCAACCCAGAAGAAAAGATTTTAGTTAAAAACGTTCGCTCTGAAAGAATATATATTGATTTGCGCCATATTTTCACAAATGTTCAAATATTCAATAGCTAAAGTATGATGCTTAAAGTATGATGCTTAAAACACCAAGACATGTTCCCGTCCTGAATGGGTTAGATCCTCCGCAGGGAAGCTATAGCACAAAATGCTGTTATTACAGTAGGCCTATGTGTTGAAATTGAGAGAATTGAAGTAGAACACAAAAGCCTTTTCAACATGTACATATATACTGCACAAAACTGCATACAGTATGTGTGAAACACCATGTATGATCTAGTCTAAGGGGAATTTAGCATAAATTGAGCACAAAGTGAGGTGACACTAAAATATATATGATTAAAATAATACATCTTCTTCCACAAATATAGGATTTGGTGTCCATCATTTCTGTCAAATTGCAATAAAGATATTGTAATGTGTGCCCCCTTGAAAAGGATCTCCATTCATCACATTCTAAATTTGGTCAAGGATTTAAAAAAAAACCTACATGTAATTCCACCCAATCAGGTCAAAACGGCCCTGTGAAAAGTGAAAACTACACCTTGACGGTGACCACACAGCAACTTGACCACACACATGGTTAGTTGGTTACACATGTTTATCCAGATTCACTGACGTGGCTATATACTACAAAACAAACAAACAAACATAGTAAATGTTTCAGTAGACCTGTAGTCCTGGCCTACTGTACACTAACACCACGTCACGTGGTTCTCAAAGTGGGGTCCAGCACTGCTGGTCACAGGGGGTTCCAGCGAAATGTGTCAGCAAAATCAGTAATTTGACAGCTGATTTACTAGCTCACGAATCTCTAAAACTTTAAATCTTGTAAGATTTTGACTATTTTGGTAACCCGTAACCGTAACACTTTAACAACAAAAATATTGAATGGGAGTCCCCCCTCCCTGGGACAAAATCTTTTCGGATGTGGGTCCGCGACCTAAATAGGCTACATACATGTGGGGGGTCCTTGGCGAGTTGACACAAAAAGAGAAAGAGAAGAAGCACTGCAGTATGAGAAAAGGCTGCCGCTGCACATCCCTCTGGTTGAGATTACAGCACACCTGTCCTGCATGTCTGTCTCCTCTCCTCCGAAGCTCGTTGGTCACACAGGCTCAGTCTGGGAGGGACTGACAGGCGAAGGAGGAAGAGAATCTGATTCCACACTCGGTTGTCAACTTTTTAGGCAACTTTTTACTGAAATATAATTTCAAACACACTTTTTTGGCGTGTGTTCAAAAGGACATTTTGTCGATCATTTAGCATTCATAGCCGGGTCGGGATTAAGATTGCGCGCCCGAAGGATCATTCTCGAAGACCACCACCTTGGATATATTCCTTAGGCTAGGCTACTCCTCGTTAACATAAAACAGATACCGGTAGATTGTTTCGTGTTTATTTCAAAGTAGTTTTTAACTTGTTACTGAAGGCGTTTGGTCGTTTTGTCAACGTGTCTTGAAGCCGATATCATAACAGCAGTTGAGGAGGAGAACACGTTATTCCGAGTGGATTTATGTAAAATAAAAACATTATTAATATCCTATTCTTAAAAGGAATTATCGGATTTCGAAATTATGTGAAAGTTTCCCCGATCCGAATTGATCTCGTTCGGACAAGGGGAGACGTTCATGGATTTTTTAAGTAGGACCCGCTAGGATGGACGTGGTAGATGAAACTGAAGCGCTACAGAGATTCTTTGAAGGTAAGAAGTCTCATTTAGCTACAATAATATATAACACAAAAAATGTGGAGTATTATATTTATTATAGAATATGCCAATTGGTTTAAAGGCTTCTGCATCATTCTCACGCTAATAGCTATGCAAATATCTTTATGATGTTATGACTGGCAGTGGCTACCTGCTGCTCGATTCGGCCTAGCTGGCTCCCTTTCGCTGTGTCTGGCTACTGACAAACGATGAAGTGTTTTTGATTAACTAACTAATTGAAATAGGCTACAATTTTCTGCATATGCTACAGTCAGTTTTTGCCATAGCCATACGTGTGGCTATCCTTATAAATTGTTGCTGCCTGGAGGTCTATTATGGGCTACCTATCACGACCCAGGACAGGTGGCCTATAGGAAAAAAGCATGCAGAGCTTGGGTTAATATAATTGTGGATGGTGATTTTTATGAGGTCCCATGGCTATGGCTTCTATAAAACATTTAAATGTAATGCATCCGGGCCTAAATCTGTCTAAGTTGTCAGAGCTGTTTAATTCTTTAATTTTACTCATCCCTACTGTACTGTTTAAAAGTTAAAATACGAGGAGGCAGGGAGGTTGACGAGTGCAGGGAGCAAAAGTGATGGTGATGGCAAGCAGAGGTTGGAGGATGGAGTAATGGGGAATCCTGAGTGAAAAGCAGTTGGAGGAGGGAGGCAAGGGGGCAGGGTGTAGGAATGCAAGTCAAGATAAATGGCGTGTTTTGTGAGGGTATATAGCTGAGGCACAATGTACGTAAGAGAAAATAACACAGTTTGATGATCTCACATTGCAATGTGTTTAGTAAAGCACATGATGTTGTCATCCAATGATTTCCAAATATGAAGCTTTTGTATATGAATGCATGGAGGTGAATTCTTTAATATTTGTGTCATTCTGACATCTGGCATCTAGGAATGTATTGCTCAAATGGATCACATGTTGCAGCAGGGCTTTGTCGTGAACTCTGATTTAGAGCCTTCACATCTCATTATTTAGTAGGCCTAGGTTCTCTTTTTTGAGAAGATTTATGTCAAGTGTTTGGGTAAAGTCAAGTGCACATGAAAACACATTTGGTGGCTTATGTATAATAAGTTATCTCTAGGAAGACTTAACACTTTATTATACTATACACAGACTGTTGACTTGAATATACACAGCAATCTGTGACTGTCAAAGGTTCCTCGCCACTCTGACAGGAATTTAGAGTGTTTACATTCTTGGTTTGGGAGTGAGGGAGAGATGTTCTTACTATTGGCTTAATTTCAGCCCCTGTGTTTGGAAGTCAACTGGAGTAGAACAGGCGCCTGTAGAGACCACAACATTCATTTACAAATGAAACCTTTTGCTGTTTGGGAGAGCATGTTTTTGGTGAATTGTTGAGCCCAGATTCAATTTCAATTTACAGATTATCTATGACTGTGAAACAGTCCAGCTATTATCTTTCCACCTCGTTGATATCAGCCCATCTACATGTCAGCGATCACCCCTTTGATTTAGGTAATGAATTAGGCCTCCACGCAGAATGGAGGTTTGTGGAGAAGCCAGTAGCCGCTTCAATCCACCCTTTGAATTTTAATATTACATAATTGGTGCTAGTGGCAAGGTGACTTGGTGGCACACACACACACACACACACACACACACACACACACACACACACACACACACACACACACACACACACAGAGTATTATATATTTACACACCAACCATGGTTAACTGTGGTTTAATAGGATTAGTGAAATATGTATACATTTAACCTAATGCACACTGTGCATTCCTGGCATAACCTCATCAGCCTTTAAAACACAATGAAGTGAGACTGGTGTTTTTAGTCTGGTCTTTCTCCACTCTCTCTCTCTCTCTCTCTCTCTCTCTCTCTCTCTCTCTCTCTCTCTCTCTCTCTCTCTCTCTGACTCCATTAGAATGACAGTGAGCAGACAGGGTGAGGAGGAGAGATAGTGCAGACCCATGGTGTGTGTGTGTGTGTGTGTGTGTGTGTGTGTGTGTGTGTGTGTGTGTGTGTGTGTGTGTGTGTGCGCGTGCGTGCGTGTTGGGGGGACGACGACTGCTGAGAGAAACACAGCAAACCCCTGAAAACTTGACCTTTCCCTCTCTGGCACTCTTATATACATGCACACACGCAAGCACGCACATTTGTCAAAACATCCAGATTCAAAGGATATATTTTGTTGTTAAAAGAAACATACTTAAACATACTCATACTTATATACTTATCCCCTATCTGTAGTCATCTAATAGCCAAGTTACAATATTGCTATAATTGTTATTATCGTTTATCGTGATTATTATTCACCTTTTATTTGTCGAGCTGCATATCCAGTACCACTTAAAACCTTTAAAGAATAGCCGGTCTACAAGCTCACAAAGAGCTTGTAGATCTGCAATTTTTTGCAAACATTCCACCCCAGAATATGGATGCTGGGGTTCAAGTGGTAACAAAAGTGGCATTTTAAGAGTTTTAAGCATATTAATGATTTTTATCTTAAGACTTAAGGTAAAGTTAACTCAGACAAAAATGACTGGCAATATGATTACTCATAGAAATGATTTCCGTCTAGTAGATCAATGTTTACCAAGGACGTAGCTGAATTCTCCAGCTTTGAGTCACACAGTAGGACATTTCATTCATCACGATATCAAAACAATCACAAAGTATAAAGTCTATGAAAGCGGATTGAACATTTTCATTTTATAATTACCTTCGTGAATTTACAACACATGTGTTACTGAATCATCTTCCCAGTTTCCAGTAAGTTCCACTCTAGTAGTAGTACTTCTAATGAGGTCTTTGTTCCATCTTGGAAAACCGGGGTGATGCACATCAGTAGGGCTGTCGAGTAATTTGATTAACAGCTGTAGCAGTGCAGCTTTTTGTTATTGGAAGGTATTGTTTTTGGGCAGTCAGGCTTTACGAAACACCACCGGTTGGTTTTGTGTTTTCATCATCTCACTCCCATCAGCGCTGGCAGACAGCAGAGTCATTCTCGACCAAATAAATAAACACTGTGCTTTAACTGGACTTCAGAGGCTCGTTTTAAATATATAAGTTCCTCTCACGTGCTCGCAATACCCTAAAAGTTACTAGTAAACAAATGAACTCATACTGTTACATTGTCAGTAACACCATTAGGCAAAAATGACAGGCAAAAGGTCAACTTATTAGTTCATTACATAATGAATTGTAGTGTTTTGGGGTGATTTGACTCCCTGCTCCCAGCAGTGACAGCTTTTGCATGGCACAATTACAACATGAACACAGATCAGTTTGCCTCAACCTGCAGACTGTGGACAGAGCTGTGTTACTTTCATTTGTTATAAATGATCTGTTGTTAGGGGGGGGGGTCTTCTTTATTGTTCATTGGTGAATCATTGCTGATTTTGGCATGTAGGTCTACAAGACATGACACTTTCAACATACAGTATCACTATAGACAGGTAGACAGCCTGCACCTCTCCTTTTCCTCTCATTCTCCTCCTCCACATGCCTTCTCCACCTTTTTTCTTCATCTCTCACCAATGTTCACTTGCACTCTCACTCGTTCAGCCTGCCCTTTTTCCTTCTTTGTCCAAGCCTCTCTCCATCCATACCCCAGCCACGGCCCTGTCACTTCACTGCCCATAATCTCCTGAGCCAGGTCTGCCGGGGCGGCCAGTGCTGGTGTGCGACAAAGGTTGTGTGTGGTAGCCTGGTACAGCCCTGTCTCATGACTGAAGACATAATCCTCGTTACAAAAGCACTCGCAACCTTTCTCACACACACACACGCACACACACACACACACACACGCTCGCGCGCGTGCGCAATATACCTTTACGCATATTCATGCACACACACACACATGCGAGCGCGTACACACACACACACACACACACACACACCAACTCGCCGTAACTTCCAAAGTGCGACTCTCAGGTCTGAGGGAGAAATGCTTTCAGCCAGACTTTAGGGAAACATGTGAAAACATTAGAAAGGAACTGTTCTTCTCATCTTCCGTTACAGGTGCTAACATCTTCAACATAGGACATCAACATGCTTTGGCTACGCGCAGGTACTCTGCCCCCCAAACCGACCCCACCCCATCCCACCCTTCACCCCCAACCCCCATCCCGCATCCCCTCGTTGTTCTTGTCCCCTCTGCTGTTTTGTATGTGATTTGTTGGTCTTTATCTAGTCTCTCGACAATTCAAAGGAAAAGAGGGCGCTGTTTTTCCTTTGTTTTGTCTGATCCAAGATTGTTCTTTATCCGAGAAGTGGATTACATTTAATATTCTGTTACGCGTGTTGTGCTACATTGGTGGTCCTTGCCTTGCTTGTTCAGAGTGTCTCTCACTGCTTGACCTGACTTAATTTGGACTTAACTTTAGTTTTTTGTGAACAATGGCTGTGCAGGACAGGCTCTATATATCAGTTCCATCTATCAAAATCCATATTGTTAAGAGCTTCATTGTCAGTAGGAGATAGAGTTGAAGTGGTTATAGATTATTGTTACTGTGGTTGACTTATCATCGAGTGCATTCAAATGTCAATCATATACCACTACTGTATCATGCAAACAAGGGGTGATGAGAAGTATTTTCTTCAATCTGAGATACTGTGCATTTTTCATCGGTCAACATTGTTAATTGTCAAATACTCTTGTCTTTTGTATTATTCATTATTCTTACATTATTCAGTCATCTTCATTCTGTGCGAGGTCAAGATGTGAAAGACAAGTTAGTAGATGAACGATAGGGTTTTTTTCTTTTCTTTCGAGAATGTTGTTTAAGAATACAGTACATACAAACATACTGGTAATGTATGTGGTAACGGAAAGGGGACTTAAGAGCAATTTGTACTTTCAATCTTAGGGAACTTGATTTGGTGTCAAATCAAAGAATATGCAAATATTTGTTCCTTGTTGTCTTTGTAATGCTGAGATGACGTATCTGACATACAGTATACACTATACAGTACATTTAATGGTACATTTGTGAATAGGTGTGTGTGTGTGTGTGTGTGTGTGTGTGTGTGTGTGTGTGTGTGTGTGTGTGTGTGTGTGTGTGCGCGTGAGTGCGTGTGTGTGCTCGTGCGTGCGTGTGCTGTGGGAGCATATTTATGTGTTATGTGTATTCATCAAGTGCATTCTGGGTCATACCGTTTGATAATCAAATGGACTTTGCCCCATCACACTAAGTCTCATAGAGTACCACTCTGTGAGTGATTAATTATTAACACCCCTTTTACACACAAACACGCTGACATGCACACGCATGTGCACTCGCACGCACGCGCACACACGCACGCACGCACGCATGCACGCACACACACAAACACACAATGTCACCCAGAAGCATATTGTTTAAGACGGTTGCATACATCATGTAATGATGACAGTATGTTAATGTCCTAATTTAATTCAAGTTTAATTGTCATTGTGATTATTGTGAATGAGTTGCTTTAATTGATTTCCTGCTCGAAAGCACGCATTTGACTAACGGAAATTAAAGAAAACGAGGCACATTAGATAGGATTATAGGAGTCAATCTATTACAGTAATGGTTATTCACTCACTCACTCCTCTGTTTGTCTTTATCTTAGACTTAGATTATTACATTGTAGACAACTCGGTCATTGAAATGGTGGAATAACACCCACACCCACACACATTCACACGTATACTACACACACACTGCCCTCTCAGCCCCTAATCTCTCAAAAGGCCAGTCTGTATCGAAGTCAGACTGACAATCATCGCACTGTTCCCCTTCGAACACAGCTGGACACAACAGAACATAGAGGACGGGGATATATTAACACATCCCATCCCCCTGTCATCCTAACGAAACTTTGACTGATTGACAGTATTTAGTGGTTGTTAAAGTTGCTTTAAGTTTCTACCCAGCCTAGGAATTATTCGTATTACTACATGTATGATATGAGTGCTGTGCTGTCATTCAATTATTTTATTGTGAGTGTTCTTTTATCCATTAAAAAAGCTGTCAAGAATATAATATTCCCTGACGTTTGCTAAACAAGGCAAAAAACAAGATATTCACCTCCCTAAAACTTCTCTGAATTTGCCTGGGCCGGCTGAGCGGTCTAGGCACCTATATAGGCTGGTAATCCAGCCTGAGTATGTCGCAGGTTTGAGTCCCGAGCCCGTCGACCTTTGCTGCGTGTCTTCCTCCCCATCTCTCTCCCCCTTTCCTGTCAAACTACTGTAAATCTATCAATTAAAGGCAAAAAGCCCAAAGAATATCGTAATAATAAAATACAAAAAAACTTCTCTGACCTAACTTAATAACAACACATGTAGTAAGCTATACTGTAGCTTGCCGATCGGCTATTTGCAGAATAACAGAAAACAGAACATACACAAGCCTGAGGGATATCTGCACACTTTTGTGCAGATATTTATTTTCTTTTGTTACGCACTGCTGACTATTTTCCTCTCCCCCATCTATCCCTCTCTCCCCCCTTGGCCTCCATCCATCTCCCCTCCCCACTCTCCGCATCTCTCTATTTTTCGTTATCAGTCCTGCCAACCTAAATTTACTGCCCATTTGGGTGGGGTGCACATCTGGATTTAATTTAAGAGAAGCTATACTTCTCTTTTTCCGCGGCTCTGGCATGCATTAAAAGACGTTAACTGGCTGTTTCTGTCCAAAGCCAGTGACTCTAGACAGCTAGTTGAAGTCTGAAATATAGCTGTATATACACTGAAAACATATTTAATGTAATGATAAAGTGCAATAATACAATTAACATTGAGTGTCGTCAGCCCCCTGGTTTACTTCTTATTTGATTCGTAATGCTTTTGCTAGCATGTTATCAAAATGGGCTTGTAGACTGTCATACTCATTATGGTCAAACAAGATTGTTCCAGTGTCTGAAAGAGAGAATGATATCAATCATCATTTTGAGGACCCCCTCGAAAACGAGTTGCTGCAACTCAAGGGACTCAGTGAAAGTTCTAAATAAAATCATACCAGAGACCACAATTCTTCATGTGGTTAATTAATTGATTGGTTGGTTGGTTGATTGATTGGTTGATTGGTTCATTGGTTCATTGATAATTGACATTATTAATCCCCTGGAGGGAGAATTCATTTCATGACAGTACTAACATGACAATTCAACAATGACAGTAAAGACTAAAGTGTGAACTTTAAACAAAAATGTCCTAAAATAGATAAATAAATATAATAAAGAACATAAGGCTTACACATCTACAGATGTTCGTTAACTTTTACAAAAAGAAAAGAGAGGGCAACCACATGCGTGTGGCACTGAATGTACTACTAAGACAATAATACTAAAACAAGGATGGAGACAATATATCCATATAACTTTCTGCAAATGGTAGTGATGATAGAGACCACAACATTAGCAACATGGACACTGATGCATGAATGCGTGATATCTTAATTGAGATTTTAAAGCAGAGAGCAAAGTTGGAGGGAGACAAAAGAGCAAAAAAATATGCATTTTCCCCCAATGGTAACACTGAAATTCTTGGCATTCCCAACTGACTAGTTGCTTAATCTATTAGAAAGAGAGAGAGAGAGAGAGAGAGAGAGAGAGAGAGAGAGAGAGTCAGGGGCTGCCTGCCCACCCACTGTATACCTCATCTTGACCTTCTATCAACCCCCTTCACTCTGTTCCCATCTCTTCTCTCGCTCTTGTGTTTAGAAGCAAACCTTGCCTTTGGGAATTACAACAATTGAATGGAATTGAATGTTTTGAGAACAACCTTGTTTAATCATCAAAGGCAAAGCTGTACCTGTTAAGGTCTGTGGTAAATAGGCTATGTTACGTGTTTCTAAAAATAAAATAAAAAATAAAATAAACTACAACAAACAAACTAAAATCTATTAATATATTATGCATAAGAGCGACTTCTACAACAAACTACTAATTTTGGAGATTACATGGGTCATGTGTTTGGGATTTGGGGAGCTTTGGCTGTGAAGGGGTGAAAATAGCTCTGGGGTGCAGTGAAGAGAGAGAGAAGAGGATTAATGGTTAAATAAATGATGCTACACCAAAAGCAGTGTTAATTTAACTTTATGTGGTTAAATGGTTAAATTACAGGAACTCACAAGATTCACAACACAACATTTTATGACAAAGACAAGACAGAAAAAAAACACAGACAGCTCAGCTCAGACACGTTGTGGAACAAATGACAACGTTATACACATATACCCATTACCTACATCGAACCAAAAAATAAAATACAAAAATAATATACATATATGGACACATTCAGTTTGGTGCTTGAAATTCTAGATGGGTTAACAACTCCCCAGAGAAAATTAAAGAAAAGAAAATAAGATATGCATATATACTCTTATATAATAGCCTATGTAATGAATGAAATGTTGAATCTTGAAGTAAGGGGGTGGAAAGTGAAGAAGATCAAGCTCTAGCTAGATTATTTCAAATTTGATTGAATAATTCAAATAATAATAATCCAAATCTGAGGCCATGGTTCTCAGCAGGAAACCAGTTGATTGTGCAGTCCAGGTAGGGAATGAGGCATTACCCCAGGTGAAGGAGTTTAAGTATCTCGGGCGGTATTGCAGTCGCTGTACCGCACTGTTGTGACGAAAAGAGAGTTGAGCCAGAAGGCAAAGCTCTCTGTCTACCCAGCAATCTTCGTTCCTACTCTCACCTATTGTCATGAAGTGTTGGTCATGACCGAAAGAATAAGGTCGCAAATACTAGTGGCCAAAATGAGTTTTCTCCGACGGGTGGCTGGCATCTCCCTTAGAGATAGGGTGAGAAGTTCAGTCACGCGGGAGAGACTCGGAGTAGAGCCGTTGCTCCTTCGCCTGGAAAGGAGCCAGCTTAGGTGGTTCGGGCATCTGGTTATATGCCTCTCGGGCGTCTCCCTATAGGGAGGTCCTCGATGCACGTCCCACTGGGACAGACCAAGGCGCACATTACATCGACTCACTGTCCTTGGAACGTCTTGGGATCCCCCAGGAGGAAGTTACTAATGTTGCTCTGGAGAGGGAAGTCTGGAGCTCCCTGGTGGAGCTGTTGCCCCCATGACCCGACTACGGATAAGTGGTTGAAGATGGATGGATGGATGGATGATTGAATAATTGTAATTTTATTTAATAGTACCTTTTATTATACTTTTTAATTAAAGTAAGTTTCATCACAGTCCTATTTTAAAGTGCGGCGCTCGCATATCCGTGTTTTATGTGCCTGAGTGTAGCTCGGCTGTAAGAGTATATCTCTTGAATGCTTCCAGTGTAACTAATTAGCACTGAAACAGTAGTCCTTGGTGTACCACTGTAAAGTTGATTACTAATGCATACTCGGACTGTTTGTCACAACTCCTATTAAGGGCATTGGAAGTTCCTTTCTGTAACCTTAATTCTGAAATTCTCAGTCAACAAATCATGGCTCCATTGTCATTATCATACTGAGGCACATATAATTACAGAATGTACTGATACAAAATGAGTATTGAGAGTAGACGAACACATTCAAGTATGGTCAATATAACAAAATGAAATGGACATCTTAATCTCAAATAAGACGCTGTAACAGTTACGACATACTGTGTTGGCCCTGGCTTGCTGTTGTTGGAATAGACGTGGATGGTTGGCATATGGTTCCCATTGCTAACTCCCAGAGCTCTCCACCTCTCCTCCATGTTTCCCCCTGGACCCTTTCTTTATCGCAGGTCATGATATTACCAGTTCTCTGGAGCCAACCAACATCGACACCAGTATCCTGGAGGAGTACATCAGCAAAGAGGACGATAGCACTGACATGTCAGTAGGGACTCCAAACCAACACATCACAGTGCACCAAACCTCCCAATCAGATCATGTCGTTACAAAGGAATTTGTGTCTCTGATAAGGCTAATCCTCTCTCTCTCTCTCTCTCTCTCTCTTTCTCTCTCTCTCTCTTTTTTTTTTTACAGCTGCTTCTCAGAGGTCCACAGCGGCCCAGCACCGAATTACTCTTCTCCCCAACCAGGAGTTTCCTCCTCCGGGGGGCTGGTGTGTGGTGTGAGTCCCCCCATCCCACTGCGCCAAGGAGTCCCTCCGTCCGGTCCCCCGAACTGTCAGAACCCTTACCCACCTGGGCCATCCCTAGGACAGCTCCGACACAACTACCCCCCCTGCCTGGGGCAGCAGCAGCAGCAA
Organism: Protomyctophum bolini; assembly: GCF_963924005.1. Lineage (NCBI taxonomy): Eukaryota > Metazoa > Chordata > Actinopteri > Myctophiformes > Myctophidae > Protomyctophum > Protomyctophum bolini. Next base: position 33,254,924 of record NC_137865.1, read on the forward strand.
CAACAGCAACAACAACAGCAACAACAACAACAGCAACAACAACAACAACAGGCTCACATCAAGCCTGAGCACAGGGGCCATTACGCTCCAGGGTGAGATAAGAGAAGCAAAAATACTAGAATTATTATAATAAAAATCACACCTGTGTGAAGTGAGGGGCGCTCTTCTAATCATACGTCCTCATGCATGCATACTCATATCACTTTTGTCTTCAATGTTTGTGTTTACACGATGTTTGTGTAACTAGTGGTATAGGTGGTGGTAGCAAAACAATGTTTGTGTTTACACAAATCCCCAAAGCTGGACATAGGTGGGGCTTGCGCCCCTCAAAAATATACAAAATATACTGTATCTATTTTTTTTATTTAATTTAATTGAGCCACCAGGTGGTCTCACACTGTGAAATCTGAAGTGTTCATTTAACAAACAATCTAAAAATCAAATCAGTGCACTTCCATTTAGTTTTTTGGTCGCTTGACCAAGAGGCCAAGATACACAGTATGAGGCTAACATCAAGTGTTTGTGATTTATCATATAACCCAAGCATGTTCCTTCAAAGCAGCATCATCGTATAAAAGCAACTTTGAAATGTTCTTATTTTGTTGACCCAGCATTTATTTTCCATTGTACATCGAAACCAAACACACACCCTATACTGCAGGTCCATGATGCAAGCCTTTGATTAAACTTCACTGAGACAAATAAAGTATTTGCTGACTAAGAGGGAAGGTAGACTCATATCAGAAACAGAGTGAAATTACACCATTTAAAAAATGCACACACTCACACAATCTTGGTTTGAAGGGCTATACTCTTTTCTTTTTTTAATAGAGAAAAGAGTGCAGCATGAAACTATTTCAAAGAATTCTATCAATTGAAAGTTTGTTTTCATTTTATAAGGCTATAACAAAAACATCTTCTCATTGTCTCTTTTCTTAGGACACTACCTGAGTCCCCCCCAGACTCCAGTTCAGAGCCCTACTCTCCCCAGCAAGTGAATGGTAAGTAACTGACAGACAGACAGACAGACAGACAGACAGACAGACAGACAGACAGACAGACAGACAGACAGACAGACAGACAAAATGATAGAGGGAGAAAGAAAAGGAGAGAGGGCGGAAGGTAGAAGGAGTGAGAGAAAGAAAGAAATAAAGAAAAACAGAGTGAAAGAAGCCAAGAAACAAAGAAAGAGGGAGAGAACAAGAGAGAGAGAGAGAGAGAGAGAGAGAGAGAGAGGGATAGAGAGAGAGAGCACACAACAAACTGAAATGGTTAGTGCATTATATATCTTGTAGACTGCAACCCCTTGGCAGACATCAGTCAGAGTCAGAGGAACCCATCTACTGACCGTATGGGTTACACAGAGAAGCAGAGATATGGATAGCAAGTGTAACAAATAGTAAAATAAAGGGTTGAGGGGGAGAGACCCAAAAACATGGAGGATCTTCGCACAGGTATGTGTGCCCATGACTTTGTCCATCCTTCCAAGCCTGCTCTCTCTGCTCAAATCAATACCTGTTACTCATCACTACGGGACCTTTGAATAGAACATAGAGACCAAGAGAAATTCAGTTAATGTGTAACAAATTGATAAATTCAAACATTCGGTATAGCACTCACCTGTCATTTATTAATCTTCAATAATACATTCATAATTTCCTTATTCGAAGAGTTACACCTGCCACTTATTTATTAATCTATCATGAACATAATTGCCCTGGAAATGGAATTTCATCAAATAAATTAAGTTCCTTTGAACCATAATAATTGAGGTTTGTTGTTTTTAAATGCATGATAATTGGAATCACAGTGTGCTTGGCTTTGTCTCAACATTCCGACACAAGTCAAACTGTCCTCAAAATCACTGTGTAGTGTACGTTTTGTACTGCTCCCACACACCTGCGTTGGTCTAGCAGACCATTAGTGAAGAAGGTGTGGGATTGTTTTATCTGATCGGCATGACTCCAGGCGGAAACAATAGAAAACACCATTAGCCAAGGGTGGAGGAAACTGGAACATGCTGCTGATTGGTAGGGTTAAAAGAGCTGAAATGTTGTCTTGTGTGTCGAGTTATATATTCGCAAGCTAAATGAATAGCTAAATACACTGGATGCAGTGAGTAAACACCTGGATGTAACTGGAACCCATGTGAAGCCCCAGACGTGACACTACAGTATACTGATATTTTGGCAGACATGCACTAAACAAAAAGTACACATTGTGTTTAGTGGGAGCGGGACTGTGGGGCTATGTGAACATAAACAATAACAGCATGAAATGATAAAACATTGAATTGTTGTATTTCTGTAGACCCTCACATGCTCAGGACCATGACACCTGAGAACATGTGTCACATGACTCCGCCGCCGCTCCTTCCGCCGCATGGACACTATCCCAGCATGCACCGGGACATGTACCTCAAGCCGGAGCCCATGATATCGCAGTACTCCATCGGCCCGGTGGCCGGCGCCAGCGGAGACATGCAGCAGCAGCAAACACAGATGCTTCATCAGCTGCTGCAACACCCTCAGGGACAGGAGTAAGTGATAAACACACAGCATTAAGGGATAGAGGGATGAAGTAGAGCAGGTGAGACAAATTGCCAGTTTATAGGGCATAGCAATGGTGGCCATAGATCCAGAGTAGACCCCATTAATTTTTCCCATTTCCAAACATATTTATATAAATTATTTTCAGCCTAAAATCAAGCAGCCGTCCACGGGATTCTGGTGAATTATGACCATAAAACATTTTATTATGTGAAAACATTATTTTGAATATTGAATTATACTAGAGCTGTGCACGTTGGGCACTGGCCTACTTGGAACGATGCAAGTTGGAAATGCATGCCCCACCCAGTTATTATGACTGTGTCCATTTTATGCCCATATATGGAGTTCTTTGTCAGGCATGCCCAAATATGGAGTCTATGCAGATGTCAGAACAGGCCAGCTCCAGGGAGAACAATGTCAAAGGAAAGTTCCATTTAGTATGGGACTACTTTTATTTGTATATTATTAAAGGATTGTTGCATTAACAATTTGTAATACATTACAGATGATATAATCACTATTGTCAACAACAGAATGTGGAGGGAGGGGTGCATTTAGCGTAGTTTTTGACTGCTAGTTGTGTTTTGTTTTAGTTTTTTAATTTTTTCTTGTCTTTCTTTTATGTCATGTGTATTTTGTATTCTTTAATTGAAAAATCATAAAAAAAACTTTGATGACAAAAAAAGGCCAGCTCCATATATGGGGAGATAGGGGTGATCAGGTCCAGAGCCCGGGCAGAGATAGGGGTGATCAGGTCCAGAGCCCGGGCAGAGATACCGTAGGGGTGATCAGGTCCAGAGCCCGGGCAGAGATAGGGGTGATCAGGTCCAGAGCCCGGGCAGAGATAGGGGTGATCAGGTCCAGAGCCCGGGCAGAGATAGGGGTGATCAGGTCCAGAGCCCGGGCAGAGATAGGGGTGATCAGGTCCAGAGCCCGGGCAGAGATAGGGGTGATCAGGTCCAGAGCCCGGGCAGAGATAGGGTTGATAAGGTCCAGAGCCCGGGCAGAGATAGGGGTGATCAGGTCCAGAGCCCGGGCAGAGATAGGGGTGATCAGGTCCAGAGCCCGGGCAGAGATAGGGGTGATCAGGTCCAGAGCCCGGGCAGAGATAGGGGTGATCAGGTCCAGAGCCCGGGCAGAGGACTTTGTGCTGGTTCTGGACAACCGGCTATCCGACGGAATCGACACACAATGTGTGTCACACAATGTCTATTACAACTATTACTATTACTTTACCGTTATTGACCTTATACCAGCCAACGTACCTTAGTTACGTAGAAATGCACTCTGTCGAGGTGCAAACTTGCGCCTTGCACACAAGTAGGCCATGCATGGACTACTTGTGCGCAAGCAGAGCGCGCAAGTACTACAACTAACTAATGTCTATTACAACTGCTGTTCTAAATCCTTTAGACCCATTATTGACCTTATACCAACCTTGAAATGTACCCTAGTTACGTCATCATCATCAGCCAATAACATTGAAACATATCTTAATTACGTCACCATCAACAGCCAATTGGGGACCACCGAGGACAGGCATACAGTACATATCATATACATACTGTACATACATACCATGCATAGTGCATACCATACATATGCAGCCGACCACAGACCACAAGTAATAAATAGGCCTACGCTTTGTTTTGTGGTTTTCATTTTATTACTTATTATTTTCTTCTTCACAGAATCAAATGTTTTATGGTCAGGATCCTGGATGGGCTTATTCAATATTTCAAATAATTGTTTATATAAATATTTTTGGAAATGTCTATGAGAAAAATGAATCCGGTCTGGATCATTGGAACCAGAAAATGGCCACCACTGCTGTGCCCTGATTATAGGGGGAGTGATAGAAGTAATGTCTATGGAAAGTCACATACTGTAGGCCTTTTGCATTCAGAGACAAAGACACAAAACGCAATAGAGCGATGAAGTGAAGGACGAGAGAAGAGAGGGAGAAGGATGGGAGGGACTGGCAGAGGGAAATAATGTGAGAGCAGGGAGCAAGGAGGGCCATTTGAGGTCCATAACACACAGTAAATTAACAGTCAGGATTGTGCATAATAATGCTGTAGACATCAACCCTTTGAGGACAAACAATGTATTTGCTTTGCTACAAACTCCAATCGTTTTGGGCTGCTGACGTTGTGTTTCTCTTTGTGCAGAGGAGTCCCTGGTCACCAGGCCAAGAAGCGGAAGCACTCAGAGTCCCCCAACAGTACGCTCAACTCCCAAATCCTCACAGGTATCATCAAACAAGAACCAGGTAGCTTTCGTTCTTTCTCCTCGTCTTTCCTCACCTGCTCTCCGTCTCACTGTTATCTGCTCTCACCCGCCCTTAACCTCCGGAGAAATACCACCAAATTAACAGTACCCCGCACCTACGCCCTCTCACGGGAACGAGCCACAGACTTGTTTTTGCGAGCGTTCTTCTTTGAAGTGACTGGCAGGCCTGACATTATCCTCCACCTTCTACACTAATTTCTTGGATGCCGTTTCAGGTTTAATGCAGGACGCAGACAACAGCTACTTGGACCCAAACTACCAGTGTATTAAGTGGCAGCCCCACCAGCAGAACAAGTGGACGCCATTGTATGACGTCAACTGCAAAGAACTGTGGGTGAAAATTCATTTCAGCATGTCTATAGATCTCAATCTATCTATGATTATAGTCTTGACAGTAACCTATAGCTCAGAGAGGTGAAAGCCCTCAACACAGAGGTAATAGCAAGAGTGCTAAAAGAGGGGTAAACGGATAATTCAGCGAACTACAGAGGGAGGGAGGGAGTGGAAAGGGAATGGAGGAATTGTAGATGTCTACAAATTCCTCCGAGGTGAGCTGTGCGGGGGAGGGTTTCGGTTTGGAAAGAGAACGTGGGGAGTAGAAGAGGGAGAGGGTTGGTGGGGCGACTGGGCGAGTGTGTGTATGGAGAAAATAGCGAACGCCTCTTTGTTCGATGCCAAAGAGAATTAGAAGAAGAGGGGGTAGACCTGCACTCATAGAAGCTACCCAATGGTTTATTGCCATCACCACCTGGCTGGTCACCACGGTTTGAAGCATGCCATGCCCACTTACGGGTTCACAGGGTTTTGTTGCACTTAAATCCATCAGCCTTCGGTGGGGTCTTCAGAAGGTCCTAGTACTGGTGTTGTTAAGTCAAACACTCCCCCTGGTGTTAGGCATTGAAACTACATTAGCCTAATATTCTTTCCACAGTGTGCCTCAGTTACATACATTTTCCAATAATGGAGCATTCAAACTTTTCCCACTCATCATTATGTCCGTCTTGACGATCCTCAGACCAATGCCCACCTACCGCGTGGACGCCGATAAGGGCTTCAACTTCTCCTTGTCCGACGACGCCTTTGTCTGCCAAAAGAAGAACCACTTCCAGGTCACAGTGTACATCGGCATGCTGGGAGATCCCAAGTACATTAAGACCAGTGAAGGTCTGCAGCCCATTGACTGCTTCTATCTGAAGCTAAATGGAGTCAAGGTAAGGCAAAAAGGAAGCAGTACTGTATTAGGGACATGATCTAGCCTGACACTCAGTCTGAATCGCCAGAACATATTTTCTTAATGGGCGTGGCTAGCGATTCAGGGCTGGGGCCAGGCTAGACATGATCTACAGTTGATAGTATTTGGTCTGCCATTATGATCCTCAGCTCAGTACCTTAAAGGGTGAATTCACCCTCAAAATTACTTTATTGCTATCAATTACTCACTAACTCACCCTGCAAAGTCTTGAATTCACGGAAATATCTTTGTTTTTGTCGCATTCCTGATCCAATATTCCAATATTTGATGAATTGAAGTGAATAGGAGGAGACAGTAGTAGTCCTCAGAGAGTTGTTCTGGAGTTCATACAGTTTTTTATTATATAGTTTTGCCATGGCCTACTATTTATTTCAATTCATCAAATATTGGAATATTGGATTAGGATTGGAATGCGACAAAAACTAAACAATCTCCAATGAATTCAAGGGTATGGCGTGAGTAATTGATTGAAAATCAATTAATCTGATTAATCTCAGCCATCCTAAAAGTGATTGTGGTCTATCTCGTTTTCCAGTTGGAGGCCATGAACCAGTCCATCAATGTGGAACAATCCCAGTCAGACCGCAGCAAGAGACCTTTCAAGCCAGTAATGTAAGTCTGGATTATTTCACTGAATAGAAGCAGATACATTTTAGTAGCTCCTTGGGTTTCCGAGGCTAGTGGCTCCTATGCCACTAAAATGTGGAAAACCCTATCAACAGTCGTTAAGAAATGTGAATCCCTAGCCTCCTTAAAAACCGCTCTCAAAGAGCACTTACAGGCACTGCAATTCTGCAATTCGAAACTGTCTTTTGTCCCCTCACGTCTCATATTTGCCATGGACAATGAAAGGAGAAATTAGGTCATACTGTATGTGCCTGAAATATGATGTAAATTTGTGGCAACACAAACATTAAATATAATAATAATAATAAAACTTTATTTGTATAGCACCTTTCATGACATGAAATGCAGCTCAAAGTGCTTTACAGAGCAATGGAGAAAAAAAGAAAAGAAAAGCAAGGCTTCAAATGCCATGAAGGGAACATTTACGTCATATGTAGACGAACAAATCGGCTAACCAATCAAATAAATTCAGTTGTTCATGAGATGATGTATGATGATGTATAATGAGCGCCCCTCACTTCACAGGGGTGTGATTCTTTTTCTATACTGTTCACGTATTCCCTTTTTTTATAACTTTTTTTTGCCTAGATGTGTATATTTGTATGTCTTTAAATGTCTTGATGAATTGAAAATGGAGGACCCTGATGTAAACAAGTCTTAGTGTTTTTTCTGTTTTTATCCTGTTTTTAGTAGTTCAATCAATCAATAAATCAATCAATCAATACCACTGAATATTGAGTACACAGTTTTATAGAGTATGCCATGTTTTGTGATTATTATTGTATGCTTTTTTGATGACAATGATAAGAGTATTATTCAACCTCAAGATGTAGCAGTTATGTATTCAGAGAACATTAATTTGTTAAGCGAACAGGACTACCCTCCATAAGGCAACTTGATGGTGGATCAGTTTTGTGTCTCCCAGGGTAACCGTGCCTCCAGAACAAGTTACTAAGGTGACGGTGGGACGACTCCATTTCAGCGAGACCACAGCGAACAACATGAGGAAGAAGGGGAAGCCAAACCCTGACCAGAGGTGAAACACCACTGGCATCCCAGTCATTTATGCATTTTAAACATAAAACAGGCACACCTTGAGAGAGAGAGAGAGAGAGAGAGAGAGAGAGAGAGAGCATGAGAGCATGAGAGTGAAAACCAACTACTGCAAATACTGTACATATCATTGCTCGTTGCTGTCGGGAGGAAACCACCTGCTTCGGACAAACCCTCTTAACTCCATTGGACCCTCAAACTGTCTGATAAAGCAACTCCACCACCTCTCCCCCTCTCATGCAAGTAATTGACACTATATAAAGTCACAATACCAAGTTTGATGAGGCAGTATTGCTTTGATTAAAAGATATACGATTTTCGGAGTTGGATGGTTTCTTCCCGACAGCAGAGTAATAAAAATATAGTAATAATAATTAATGTGTGCAAGGCTCCAGTACAGTTAGTTGAATGTCTGTGTGCTACTGTGCTCATCATGGCTCTCTCTCGGTGGTCCCTAGGTACTTCATGCTGGTGGTGGCGCTGCAGGCTCAGTCCCACAGTCAGAGCTACACATTGGCCGCTCAGGTGTCCGAGAGGATCATCGTCAGGGTAACATCTGTCAGTCTGTGTCTGTCGGACCGTCCTCCTCCAACCATATCCCTTGTGAATGTGTCGTCATCGGTCACTGTACAGCTGAGAAGCTCACAGTTTTTTTTTTTTTTTTTCCATTTCCTCCTCCATATATCATTGTTGTAATCCAGTGGTTCTCAACCAGTGGTCCGGGGACCACTGGGGGGTCCTTGAGGGGGTTCCAGGTGGTCCCCAGCTAAATGATGGAGAGTTGGTAACCAAATGGACCCTTGTAGTTAAACATCTGCATTACTTAATTTAGAAGGTTACCCACTTGTTTTCCTGTTGTCTCTCATCTACACTGTAGATTCTACAGTATGGTACCACATCAATACAACTTTGGACAAAATCTTTCAAGACAAAAACAAGTCTAGGGTCTGAGAGGCTATATGTCATCAAATGGTGGTCCGTGGCTCAAATGCCGAATAAATAATGGTCCTTGATATGAAAAGGGTTGAAAACCACTGTTGTAATCCCATTCCTTTGGCATTCCATTCCATTTTCTTTTCCAGATTTTTTGGATTTGGTGACTGTGATCCTTCAGCATAACATACTTAAAATGGACTGTTAATACCAAATCATATATTTATACTGTCTGTGAGTAAAAATAGGTCACAAGAACTCTACTTCTTTGTTCACAGCCTGTGAACACTGAAGTAGAGCCCAGCGGTGCTTGTTGCTATGGATACCATAACCAACTCAAACGTGTCACCAAGGACCCCACAGATTGATTACTTCCTTTTCTGTGTTTGACAGTGTTACAGTGCACCGCACACGATATGTTTTCTCTCTTTACACGTCCGGGCTTTCTCAAGTTCTTCTGAACTTGAGAAAGTCCCAGACGGGCGAAACGTTGTTTGGTTAAAATAAAGAAATGACGGGGAGCAAACATATTGTGTGCGGACATTCCCATTTTTGGATCCAGCACCATATCTAAAAACTGTGGGGATGTGCATATCTTTTTCCTTTTTTGTAGTGGCAGTGTTGCTAATTATGAATGGAAATGTCCAGTAGGCAATTGTATGGTGTATTGCCCAATTATCCAGTTCATTGCATAATACAAAAGCTTTACAAATGATGCGTAGCCTGCAGAGTTAGTTCATGCAGACATACTCAAGGGGGTTCATGCCATGCTCAAGGCGCACAAGTCGCACACGTCATTCGCTGATGTGGCAGTCAGTTGACCATTGGGCGGGCTACTTAAGCTCACCAGTCTGCATGCTCTTTCTGCCTTCCTCTGCATATGGTTCCTGGTTTATGTGATGTTTTTCCCCAGCACCACCGGTGGGCTCTGTTATTCATGTTCCCCATGGGAGTTTATTGTATATCTATCTCCCTGCTCTTAATGTTTTACGATGGTGTTTAATCTCGCCGAGCAGGGAGAAAATGCAGCAGAGCCGAACGCCAAGTCTAATATCGTATGCACACTTGTATTCTCATTCTATAATAAATATTGGTTAAATCTATTCGTGAGTTGTCTGACTGAAATGGATTTCATGAAAACTGCACAATCTCCTCTGAATAGGTACACTCTGCTGTACCTGTGTACAGTAGAGTGTGGAAAACCATTATAAAGCCAATCCTACAGTAGAAATATTATGAGAGACTGGAGCTTGTATCTGAACACGTTTGTGCGTCTGTCTTCCATGTCTGTTCCGTCCCAGGCGTCGAACCCAGGTCAATTTGAGAGTGATAGTGAGGTGCTGTGGCAGCGTGGCCAGCTCCCAGACTCTGTGTACCACCACGGCCGCGTGGGGATCAACACGGACCGCCCGGACGAGGCCATGGTCATCCACGGCAACCTCAAGGTCATGGGGTCACTGGTGCACCCCTCTGACCTCAGGGCCAAGGAAAATGTCCAAGAGGTTAGTACTAAACTGCGGTTTGTGTGTGTGTTTGTGTGTGTGTTGTGTGTGTGTGTGTGTGTGTGTGTGTGTGTGTGTGTGTGTGTGTGTGTGTGTGTGTGTGTGTGTGTGTGTGTGTGTGTGTGTGTGTGTGTGTGTGTGTGTGTTCGTGCGTGCGTGCGTGCGTTCATTCGTTCGATTTTAAAACAATATTATAGAGGTTTGGTCTGCATGTGCATGCTTGTTCCCGCATGAGTCATGGCTGTGTATGCCCATCCGAAGTGCTCAGTGCTGGGAACAGTGCTGGGCAGGTGTGATTGCGTGTTTTGTGCGTCCATTGTCCTTGATCCATACATTCTCATGACCACATCCCTGCACACGCATGCCTGTCTTTGTCATTCTGTCCCGTGTACAGGTGGACACCACAGACAATTTGAAACGGATCTCTCAGATGAGGCTGGTGCATTATCATTTCAAGCCTGAGTTTGCGGCCTCCGTGGGCATAGACAAAGACACTTCAGAGACCGGTAACACCTATAGTCCCAGTTCATACATAACCTCTTTTCCACCCTCCACCCTAGAGTAGCTGTTCATTTGTGGCTTTTTTGTTTACAAAACTGTGCGTATCGCCACAGTCATAATATTTGATCTCGCTGGACTTGTATGCACACTTTAATATGTTGTGTGTAGGTGTTTATTTATGCTCTCAGTGCTGGCTTTCACCTTGGCTCTTATCGTCTCCCCCACCTGTGCAGGAGTCATAGCCCAGGAGGTACAGCAGATCCTACCTGAAGCAGTGAAGGAGGGAGGGGATGTGATATTTGCCAACGGTGAGATGATACCCAAACTGCTGGTGGTCAATAAGGTATCACTCTCTGTCTCCTCTCTTACACACACATGCGGCACAGACACACACACTGCTACTGTCACGCAGGTGCTCGTTCACTGACACACGGCGCTAATCGAATCCCTCCTTAAGGACCGGATCTTCATGGAGAACGTGGGTGCAGTCAAGGAGCTGTGCAAGCTGACGGACAACCTGGAGACCCGTATAGACGAGCTGGAGCGCTGGAGCCGGAAGCTGGCCAAGCTCCGGCGTCTGGACAGCATGAAGAGCACCGTGAGTGGGGGAACTGTCAGGTGAGTGGATATATTTTGCACATGAGAGAAGTTATTGTCTCCACCAGGCCGAAGGCATGGGGAGAGAGTATGTTTTGCACTCCATCCGTCCGTCCGTGTGTGTGTCCGTCCGTCTGTGGACAGCTAATCTCCGGCACCGTTGGCTTGATCGCAGCCATACTCTGCACACACACTCCCTGAATGCCACAGCTGAACCTCTGCCCCAAGGTTTTCACATTGGCCTCTTATAGCGCCACCAGGAGGCCGCTTTGTGCAAAACACTTTTTTGGACAGTACACCTACAGATTTTGTTCAAACATCACGCAAATTATCTAGGTGTGAATTTGCCCAAGGACTTGTCACAGCTGTTTGATGTAAATTACAAAGGTGCAACGGAGAAGATGTATGATGATCTTGGCAGGTGGAGCGTGCTTCCTCTCGATTTAGGTGGCAGAATAAGAGCAGTCAAAATGGTAATTTTGCCCAGATTATTATACCTTTTTTTGTCACTGCCAGTAGAAATACCTTTAAAACAATTCAGGGAATGGAATAAACATATCTCACGTTTTATTTGGGATAAAAAAAGGCCAAGGGTGAAATTTTCTACCCTACAACTGCCCCGAGAGAGAGGAGGCATGTCTCTCCCATCTTTAAGGGACTATTATCTAGCAGCTCAGCTAAGACCCTTGGTATATTGGTGTAACCGACCCTACATTGCAAAATGGAAAAGCATAGAGTTATCCCTGATGGATGTACCAATACAGTCACTATTAGGTTGCACTGACGGAGAGAAAGGAATGTTTCAGACAAGGAGTCAGTGGGTAAATTTGTCGTTCAAAATATGGCTGGAAGTTGTTAAACGCTTCCAGCTTCAGAGGGAGGCAAAACTTTTAAACTGGCCGGCATATGACCCTGACTTCATACCAGCAGTACTAGACAATAGGTATAAACAATGGCACCACAATGGCATCACTTCTATATGTACTATGATTAAAAATGGAAATATTGACAGTTTTGAAAACCTAAAGCAGAAATATGGGTTGGCTAACCAGGACTTTTTCAGATACTTGCAAGTAAGGGATTATTTTAGTAAAAAAGTAAAAGGGTCTACTCCAGGTATTACAACAAGCCTAATCACTGTATTTATAAATGCCTATGGCTCAGGAAGCAACAGGGGTCTTGTGAGTAAACTATATAATGGGCTTATGTCGTTGAAAAAGGACTCTACAATATATGTGAAAGAGCGATGGGAAAAAGAGTTGGGAATCGATATAAGTGATGAAGCATGGATGAATATATGGGAAACACAATCAACGACCACTAATTCCTTGACTTGGAGAGACTTTTGTTGGAAAAACCAGATTCGCTTCTTTATTACTCCAAAACAGAAGTCCAAACAGACTGGCAACCATATGGACTGTTGGAGAGAATGTGGAGATACAGTGGTTGATCATGCACATGTCTTTTGGTCTTGTCCTGTAATTCAGCCATTTTGGAAAGAAGTGACAACACTTATCTCAAACATTATGGGTTTTAGAATAGATGATTCATTCATATCTTTGTACCTGGGACAACTCCCAGACGGGTTAAATCGGGATGACTCATACTTACTTAAGATCCTACTTGTAGCAAGCAAAAAAGCTATTACAAGAAATTGGTTACAAAAGAATTGTCCTACTGCCGATCTATTTCTCAACATTGTGAAACAACTTCATCACCTAGAACAGATGACCTATTCTTTAAGACTGCAAAAAGAGCTGGGTGAAAGAAGATGGGAGAAATGGACAGAGTACTTAGCTGGGGGGGTGGATGTGGCGTGAATATGGGCGGTGTCTTTCCAGTTGTCATTTAATGTAAAAAATAAAAAAAGAAGAAAAAAATAAATAATCTGTAATATGTATTGTTGTTGTACATCCCATGACCTCTTGTTTTATTTTGTTTTTTGTCTTTTGTTTTTATTCAGTTTTCTTTTACTGCCGATGTTTTTGTCATATTGTATGTCTTGTTTGTCTTTGGTGTCTATTTTGGCTATTCAAAAATTCAAAAATAAAGAGTTTAAAAAAAAAAAAAAAAAAAAAAAAAAAACATCACGCAAATTGGTACACAGTCTCTCTAGAGCCATTCAATGAAACGGGTCTTTCAGATTTTTCAGACTCCATCCTGATTGGCTAAGATTGGCTTCCAAAGTTCGCAGGAGTGCTCAGTTTCAAACAAAATGCCGCCAATCATGAACACATCGTGTGATTTCCGTGAATGTGCACGCACATTCCCACACGCGACTAGGCCGAGGAAGAAATGCCACTTGAACATTTTCAAGTGGCATTTCAACTATAACTGGCCGATTAGTGTTTTTACCTCTAACTGCACGGATCTGTGTAAAACTTAAATCCACACTCCCTAGGCCTAGAGGCCAAGGAAAAACCACCGCCTGGAAGTTTTCACATCTGTTCTGATTTTATCCAAATTTCACGCACATCGGTACAGTTTTGCCAAACATCACACACACTCCTATCCTCCTGGTGGAGACCTGTGCCCAGAAGGGCGCTTTTTCTAGTTACAGTATATTTGAGTTACCAAAATACTGTCTGTCTGCGTATTGTATTTGTGAAGACAAAAGTTGTCTACACACATATACACATTTATACAGAATATATATTTTTACATTTATTTAATTTTATTTATTTATTTGAAAATATGTTTATCACTCTTATCCTTCTAGCCAATCATCAAGTTACTTTAGCAGGACAGGAAGTGGCCCACTTAAGAAGAAGAGTGTCAGACCTGGGAGCAAGGTATGGTTATATCATGACATATTTAAAGATTGTGTTAACTGTTGCTGATTTCACAGCAACAGCGATGAGTGAATGTCAGCAGTGCGGACATAAGTGTCTCCTTTAATGTCATCTTTGTGTTTTTGTATTTTATTTTCAGAACTCACTTCCTGATCAAGGCTGTATCAGCCAGAGATTCATGCAGGGGACCATCCTGGCACTTGTCATTGTCATGGCCTTTAGGTTAGAATATCTACAATATGTATACAATATCTACAATCTGTTTCACAACTACTTCTTTATTGAGCCCCATACCTCGTGCACACATTTCTCACCTACATATTGTGATTATCATAAATGAGATTCCATTGTTATAATTCATAGTGGGTTCAGGGTGTGTGGTGCAGTCACAGCTAGTAGGTCCCGGGTTGGATTCCCGCCAGGGAAGCAGTGGGCGCTGGGGGCGTGTTCTCTGATCTGTGTCATCAGCGCCCATAGGGGTTGGCAAACAGGCCTTTCTGTGTGGAGTTTGCATGTTCTCCCCCGTGTAGGTACCCTCACAAAAACATGCAGTAATCCTGATCTCTATTGTTGAGTGGTTGGAATAACGTGTTCCAGTCCTACTGGGGAAACTCCCATCTGTCAGGTGATAAGAAGCGGCCTGCTCACTCCTCATGCATTGAAGGTAGCATGAGCTCAGTTCGGGGCTCTCCCCAGTTTAGCGCCCAGGATTACAGCGTAGGCAATTAACACCGGGTAAAAAATGGGTTCGAAAATTGTGGGATAATTTATAGTGGATTCATTGTCACTGTCATTGTCATTGGATGAAATCAAGAAAATGCCAGCATTGTATGTCCTTTTCATATGACGCTGACGAAGGCCAAACAGGCCGAAACACGTTCGTTATCAACTCAAATTCATGTGAAAAGGACATACAATGAGTGCTGGCATTTTCTTGTTTTCATCCTGTATATTCGAGCCTTGCACCGTAAGGATTTTGTTCTAAACTGGAGCAGTACTTTTTTACTGTCATTGTCATTGTCATCAGTCAAATTTCCTCATACATAATTGTGTTCGTTAATTTCCAATGATGCATCTAAATAGAGTCTGTTTGAGAGCGAGCTCGACAAGGCCTCCCTGTGATTTGAGTCGCTGCCCATGTCAATTGGGCAACCTTTTTGGGAAATGTTTTCTTTGTTGTTTCCGCATTTGATTGGCCTTGGGCTCAGTATTGTATAATTTTCAGGCTTGTTAAGAAGTCTGTATCTATTGGTCCGATCTGGTGTTCCTACTAGTCAGCGTTTAGGAACTAAGACCCCCTCTAACCATCGCAGATGTACTATAGTTAGATTGTATTAACATACTCAACCATACAGATGTTTTATTCATTCAAATAAGAGATGGATTGTATCTTTAATTTGCTGTGTGTGACGTCACACGGCTCAGTGTTTTGTGTTAAGATCTCTGTTTGTTGCCCTCAGCGTCATCTCCATGTCCATCCTATATGTACTGACCCTACACCATCGAGGAGACGTCACAGAGAAGGCTGAGTATGTCAGCCCCCTCACTCACACTTTATGTACCCACTTTATACACAGTCAAATCCTCCATGTTCAGTGGAGTGTACAAATGTAACCAAAGGGGCCATTCAGGGTCAATTGTTCTCAGTAACAGATCACAGATGGTTAAATTAACGCAGAGGATTTTACTGTAGTATACTACTACAACAAATCAACTCTTCACTTCTTCTTTCATTTTTTACTATATTCCCCTTCATGTCTTTCATGTCTTGTGAAATCAGCAGCTATGTCTCCTCGTGTGTTCTCCACATTTCTTGGATGCCTATCTTCACTGCCACTGTCACTCTCTGTCCACCTATCTGCCCATGGTACTGTATTGCTTCCTGTAACTTTATTTCCTGTATATGTCTGCCTTCTGTCATTCTACCAATATCTTATCTTTTGATTGCCTGGTTGGATGTTTCTTTTGCCTTTGCCTGAGAGGAGGTCTTAATAGGTTGTACCTTGTTTAGATTAGAGCATCTTAATACAATACGTATTGACAAATATTAACCAATATAATTGGTTAACCATTGAAGACAAAGCCATAGTTCCTTATTTGCCTGACACATCTGTAGAATTTGGAGCGGGGAGCATTATTCATCTACATACAATGTTTTCTAATCAATGTCACCTTTAATTGTATTGCTTGGTAATTCATTATTGCTGTAAATAGTACCTTATTTACCTCCACTATGAATGGCACAGGTCCAAAGCTGCGTTGTCCAGTTCTGCTCACCAGTCTACCACATCTACACCAGGTGAGCAGAGATTCTTTTACTGTTCCTCACCGTTATCGAAGGTCATCAGGCTATACACACTACCACACAGTGTGTTATGTTCTCTCATTCTCATTTGCTCTTTGTTTGTCTGAACCCTGCAGCTTGCTGTTCAACCACAGCCCCAAACAACCAAACTGCTACGCCTATGTCACCCATTAACAACCAATCCACAGCTGGTGAGTAAACATGCCGTCTAATGGCCATATATATAAAAAAAATAACTGCTTTGTACAATAAAGTATAAATCGGCCTTATGTTTTCTATGTGTTAAAAGATTGATTTGTCAACTTTACTTTCTTTTCTACTACACCTTTTAGATGTAGGCAGCCTGGGGCCCACACCAGGCACGATCAATAAGAAGGCCAAGTCAAGACCTATGGACAAAGATGGCCGCAATAGGAACCGCCTGAGTCACACCTCTGCACCCCTGTTTGCGAAGTCCAAGAGACCTCATCCTACAGACATGGAAGGAATGGGAGGTACCAACCGTCTGCCTGGGGGGCAGCAGCAACCACCATCACCACGCAGACAGCGAAGCGTACACACAGAGGGTAAGCGGAAAGAAATTGACCTACACTCTCAGAGTTAAATTAACACTGGTCTTGCTGTGTAAAAACACAGCCATTTGTTTGCCAATAGTAAACATTTACAACTGAATTATTCTTTGCTGTCACAGCAGAAGCATTAGCTCCCTCTCTGGTTGGTCTACACATCCTGGAACCAGACCAACAGATTACTGCACAAATCTGTCCAACCCCTGAGAGATGCAGGTGTGTTTGTGATTCATTTACCCGAACTCTGGTCTCGAGTTACACAAAGTGTTGGAGCTAATTATTGGAGTGTTTGTTGAGTGTTTGTTTTCTTAAATTGATGTTCTCTTCTTTTGAATCTACTGTAGCTACACAGTATCTCTTCACGGGAACAAGAACTCCTCCATCTCACAAATCACTTTGCACATGACGTGAGTGTAGAATCAAACCATGAGTTCAACAAGTTCATTTTTGACTCCCCACATTATGTTGACTAGCATTATTAACACAAATAATGTATTTGTGTGGATATGTACTTGTTTACTTCATTGCAGGTCCAGTAACAGCGTGTGGGTACGACAATGTGGAGCCACCAAGGGCCGATTGTGTCCAGACCGCAAAGAGACAGAGCTCTACAGTGGACAGAGGACATCTACCAAGGTAAACACAGCTAAACATAGGTGCCAGTATATCATCATACAAATATTTGTATAGTGCTACTAAGACTATTATTATTATTACTTGCGCAAGCAGAGCGCGCAAGTAATCGTTTCGCTTGGTCTCTTCGAAGTGAAGCCAAGTTTTCTTCAACGGTAAATCTGTGCCTGGTTTGCTGGGACTAGTTACAACATTACGTCATCCTTGAGAGAGTACATGGTGTGTATATGACGTAATGTTACAAGTTACAAGTTACAAGTTACAACATTACGTCATATACACACCATGTACTCTCTCAAGGATGACGTAATGTTGTAACTAGTCCCAGCAAACCAGGCACAGATTTACCGTTGAAGAAAACTTGTCTTCACTTTTTGGAACCAAGTAACCACAGTATACTGCTAATCAAATTACAACTACATACTCTGTATGTAGTTGTAACTAGAACAACTACATACAGTCTGTGCCTGGTTTGCTGGGACTAGTTACAAGTTACAAGTTACAACATTACGTCATATACACACCATGTACTCTGGTCCCAGTTCACAACGATGACGTAATGTTGTAACTGGTCCCAGCAAACCAGGCACAAACCTACGGTTGAAAAAAACTTGGCTTCACTTTTTGGAACCAAGTAACCACAGTATACTGCTAATCAAATTACAACTACATACTCTGTATGTAGTTGTAATGTGATTTGTAATTTGTAAATCTGTGCCTGGTCTGCTGGGACCAGACTACACAGATGACCATATCTCTTACGTCATCACTGAGAGCTAGTCATACATATACACACCGTGTACTCTGGTCCCAGCTCTCAACGATGACGTAATGTGGTATCTGCTGGGACCAGATTACACAGATGACCATTTCTCTTACGTCATCACTGAGATACAAATCCAACTACAGATTTCGGAAGTATTTTAGATCATGTATATTTCAACAAATTTGAAAGTATTATTACAGAAATTGAAGTTAGAGACACATATTACTCTGATCATGATTTAGTATTAATATCACTATAGTACAAAATGAAATACATTTAAAACAATTGACAATTTACAATAAGTAATAAAATAATTATACTGTATAATATATTTTAGTTTATATACCAGTTTATATACCTTTTTTTCATCACATATCAATGATTCATTTTTCTGTAAAAAAGTAGTTAGGTAGCAAATAGTTACACGTAATGATTATACATTTCAAACGTTCCTTCACAGAGATACTGAGATGTGATAGTTTCCAGCGGTCGAAAGTACTTGCGCGCTCTGCTTGCGCACTAGTAGGCCATTTATGGCCTACTAGTGTGCAACAAGCAAGTATGCACTCGGCAGAGTGCAGTTCTAGTTATTATTATTATTAATAACTACTCACTTTTTCTTAATGACTCTTAGGGGACTCACCACCTGTGGTCAGTGCCAGTGCTGTCTTTCCAAGATGTCACCTATCACTTCCGTGTCTCTCTCAATGTGAGTAAACCTGGTCACCAAAACAGAAGTGCAGTAGCATTTAAGAATTCCCAATAGGCATTAATATACAGTTTTGTACAGTTTGGGCGTGGCGCTGTCCATTCTCTCTGTCCTTCCAGTCAGATGTTTGGGTTTGCTGTTCATTGGGAATTTTGGAAGAGTAAAGATTCATGTGCCGAAAGACCAACATTCCCTGAATGTCCATGATCTTTCCTTTGACAGAGTGAAGTTAGTTGTTCTCCGAAGAAAGAGAATGAGAAGACTGCATCGTACTCTGACCACCATTTTCTCATTCAAAGCAGCTGCATGTAAGAATGAGCCTGATCTTGACCCAGTGCTTTTCAAAAACAGCCTCTTTTCTTCTTCATGGTCCAATTTGTATGCTTTTGTGATGGAATAGTGTATCTCACACTCTTGAACTTGATTTTGTTAAGAGAGACCTATACAAACTATCCACCACATCTTCTTCTCTATGCACTTCCATATGTATATGAATTAAGACCTCTTTCTGCTGCGGAGACCACTGGGCTTTGAAAACGCTGTCTGTAAGTCCTATTAATTTTGTATTATAGTTTATTCACTGAATATGGACGCAAGTTGAAAGTCATTGACAACTGTAGTGTCTCACCATTAATTACTTTTGCCAAAAGTAACGTCTGTAGCTTTATAACTCACTTTATTGTTCATCTTGCAATGTCCTATGCACTTAATATAAGCCATAATCAGTGTTGGGGAAGCTACTTTCAAAGCATAGATTTTCACGAGTTACTTCACACTTTCATCCATTATACATTTTAATTTAAATATTTTAAAAAAGTATAAAAGTATATGTGAAACATAAACATAAATGTTAATTACATTCCCCAACACTGGTCATAATTATTCAAAAAAGCCTGCAAGATAGTGTACATGATACTGTGCTTCGTATTTTTCTTTTCTGTTGTTCTACTGTTCAACTGTATGTACACTGAACCAGTATCAGCAGAAAACAAGAACAACTTCAGGAGAACAAAAGAAGACTGTTGGCTTCTGCTGAAGTGAATGTTTGCCAACTTGCATTGAAAATATACCTCAATGGTGCACACTGTCAAGTCCTGCCCCTCTGTGATGGTAGATTGTGTTCCAGGCTTCTATAGCCTACCACACTGAACTGTCTCATATACGTCATTGATAGTCATCTAACAATAGGCTACACTGTACAGAGGAAAAATGACAATACAGTTAATTGAGTCTCAAAAGGTACACCAAATTAACCACTTAAACCATCTAGTCTTCGTAAAACGGACTTGAGTTACAACACAAGCTCACAACGTGTTGCAACGTGTTGGGATGCTGGGGTTCAGGAAGGCTGGGATCAAACTATCCAGCACTACTAGGGATGTGAATAGGGATGCTGGGGTTCAAGTTGTTAAGCTTAATGTACCTTTCACTTCTGTGTATTTGTACTATTATACAATTTACAGCATCGATCCAAAACAAAGAGGTATTTTTGAAGCACACTGGATTAAATATTTTCAGTAGTAGTGTCACTGGATATCCTGTGATTAGACTGGACACAGGTACCAAATGACTGGAAATAACGCACAAACGTGTAGAGACACTGCAAGCTCGTATAGCATCAGAGAATGGGATTAGCATGTCCAACACTGACAATACTTCAAAAACACTGGAATAGCATACACTGTATTTTGTTAACTGGATAAAATGCTGGTATGGAAGATATAATATCATTTCTGATGCAAGCCCAATCAATTCCCTTTCAATTAAAACATTTTGGTGTCATCGTACGACAGAACTCAACTGTGGGGAATCGATTTTTATGCTTGGGTCACAAAGCTGTGTTGAGTCATGTGTTTTTTTCTTCTATTTTTTTTTTTGCTCTGAATATTTCTAATTATCTGTGCCAAGTGCCCACACACATTGCCTAAGAGTAAACAGAATGATAACACCCTTGATTAATATTAGTTTTCAATTATTTGAACTTGTATAGTAGCCTATTCATTTATTTCAAATAGTTTTATTGTTGTTTACTGAATATTATTCTTACCATTATGCTATTTAGGTTGTTTTGCTTAAAATGACCAAAGCCCATTTTCCACTCCATATTTGCATGAAAAGGAATACCAGATAGTGAATCACAAATGTCAAAATCTTATGGGAAGAACATCCTTTAGCCATACTAATCTTACTGAATTGACCACAATATGAAATATACCATGCTTTCATTGTATTTTTCATTTCTTTAATGGGTACAGTGTACAGTTTTAGCTTATTTATAATGCACCATCTAGCATAGTGAAACCAGCATAGCACTTTTTGAACTGTATATATGGACTGCTTTTTCTTGGTCTATTGGATTCAACTGGTTTCAAATATATATAAATAAATACATTCAATTTAACTGTATAGCTTCATTTTGTAATAACTGATGCTCCTTTTTATCGTCCATGTTTTATCAGTTTTTATTGTGCATATTTTTGTTGTTGTTTTATCATTAATATGCTAATGTTTTGTTATGAGCCATGTTCTGTTTCAATCAGAAATGATTATTTTTTATGTCATTGTATTAGAAAGCGCACGCGCACACACACACACACACACACACACACACACTTTATGAACATTCATGATTTTGAACTTACATTTGTCAAGTGAAGCCAGGTTGATCGTTTTGATATAACTACCACCACGTTATCCTTTACACCATTGTTCTCCCTTGCTTGATTGTGTTTTAATTAGCCCCTATGATCATTACATTTGCAAAGTCTTTTGTCAAGAACATGCTGTAATAATAATGAATGCATGCAGTAAATAAAGTTGTGAATAAGAGCAGTGGTGGAAAGTACAGTTAATCAAGTACTGTACAATTGTTATGTACTTTTACTTGAGGATCTCCATTTCTTACATATATGCCATTACATCACAGGTAATTAATGTACATTTTAAATTATTTTACAGCTTTAGTTACTTGTCATTTTTGTAGATTTAGCTTTCTTTGTATTTGTTTCTAACATCATACATGCCATTAAAAAGAGTCACAATAAAATAATGAAAGATAAAAATACAAAATAAAATCCAACAACAATGTTATACACAACAATGCAAAACAATGGTTGTGTTCGAAAAGGAGCAGAAAGAAGCTAAATGCTTATCATGTCCTACACCTTCAACAGTTTTATTGCGACTGTAGGTCGCAGATTACTATGAAAACCTGCAGTCTGTCTGTCAAGCCACCATATATGGACGTCAGTCTGTCACACCTTGTGACACATCACGCCACCATATGTAATTTATTTAATACAGGACCTTTACTTGTTAAACTTTACTAGTCTATTTCTACATTGTGTTATTATTACTGTGAGTCCACACCACTGACCGGACCATATACATTTAGTAGTAGGCCTACATTACTGATTGAGTAGTACGGTGCTTCTCAAGCAGTGATCCTTGAGGGGGTTCCAGGTGGTTCCCAGCCAAATGATGGAGAGTTGGTAACTAAATGGACCTTTATAGATCTTTAACTCTTGAGAGCGTGAAATGAAACCAAATGGACCCGTAAGGATCCATTTGGTTTCATTTTACACTATCAAGAGTTACATTTTTGTTAAAAATAGATACATTATTTTATTTACAAGAAGTAATTAGAGAATGCAAAATAATTGTTATTTTGATCAACGTTTGCCTGTTACTGTATCTCTCGGTACCACATCAAAAGAGCAAGGAATTGTGGACTAAATCTCATCAAATGGTGGTCCATGGACTCAAATGCGAATAAATAATGAGCCATTGGGCCTTGATATGAAAACGGTTGAAAACCACTGGAGTAGTTTAGTATAATGTGGGTTTGATTTTATTATGGAAAACCAAAGGATGATTAAAAACACTGAACGCAGCTTACACTAGATCACTAGTAGAGATCTATCCACTAGATGGCAGACGAGGGTCTTGTAACCACAGCTCTTTCAAGACGTCACATAAAACGTCACGAAAAAAAAACAGGAAGACGTAATCAATTCAGTACGTGGCCTTTTCCTCTTGGACACACACAAGCTGGAGCATCTCCCCATCACAAAATGGTACAGTAACTAAATTGTGTTCGTTTATCCGGCGTTAAAATAATGTATATTGTCTGTGTTGAATCCATGTTTCCAGAACCACGTTATTTCTGTGCAACGGTGTTCATTAGTTGAGATGGATGAGATGCACACACAGGCTAAATGAAACGCATTAGAGCTATGGACCAGAGCTAGCTGCGTTAGCACTCAACAACACTCTTTGTAAACTGTACATAGGGAAACAATCAATAATGTCCGTCACACGGACAAAATGACAAATGTGTCCGTTGCAAGACTGAGCCACTGAGGCCTTAGATTTAGTTTTTACATAAAAATGTTTTGATCATAAGACCCAATTACTGAATGCCAGTCTCCAGTTTTTTCTTCTGAATGTTTGAGACAAATTATTATGACACCATGACACATTGGAGAATGTGTTAGTGAGTCAATTAATGGCATTGCAACGGTAGTCCACTAAAGAGTTGTGAGTCCACTAAAGTCTAGTCTAGTGGTTCTCAAATACATTTATTTTCAAGGACTCTTAACTCGGTGTACAAATACGGGTCCATTTGGTTCCATTTGTACACTCAGAGTTGCATACCTGTTATGGTAATTTAGGGCTAGTTCTGTGAAACCAGCAAATAATTATTCTCATTTGCATGGTGGACCCTCTTGTAAACAAGTGTAATGCTTAATTGGGTCGTCCACTCACAGTTAACAGTTTGAGTTTGTGCTTGAAATGTACTTTAGTACTGTTAATAAATATTTTCAATCAATCAATGTCCATTTCAAAATAAATCTAAAAATAAAATGTCAATGACACCCCCCCCCCCCCAAAGGTGCTAAAAGTTTGATCAATTGTAACACTGACCTGTGTGCACTGTGCACCTGTTACCTCCTTCTGTTGTGCTTGCAGGAGCTGGAAGCTATGACCAGATACACCAGCCCGGTGAACCCGGCTGTGTTTCCTCACCTCACCGTGGTCCTGTTGGCTATTGGAATGTTCTTCACTGCATGGTTCTTTGTGTATCCTTCCAGAGGTTGGCTTGCTTACTAGATCATGCCCTAGTTAGACAGTTGCTGATCTTATGGCGAAATTCCAAAAATCCTGGCAGCACTTTTCTTTTGGTTGGCCTATCATGTTGATTTTAACACCCCGAATGCGGGAACTGGTTTTCTACGTGGTTCGAAACTTCGAATCCCAACAGTCCGATGCGGGACACGTAGATCTCAGTTTAGCGCATGTTTTTATTGATTACTTTCAATCGCCTTTCTAGACACACGGGCAATAGATCAAGCAGCCCCGATTACAAAAAAGAAAAGCCTCTCCCCCTCCCTTCCTGAAAACAGGACGGGAGGGGCGCATTGTGTAGAACAGTCTCTGTAACCGTAATGGCGGTGCCCATGTGAGCATACATACGTACAACTCCAGTCAACAGAATCACACTGCATAACATCTGATCGGCTTGCCTCCACCTCTCCTCCTGTTTCTCCCTCCCCTCCTGTTTGTTTCAGGGGAGGGGAGGAGGGTAGGGGGTCTTGTGTGTAGTGTCGGAACATGCTGGCTCCCATGGACACTGCCTGCAGCACCATCATAACAGATCTAAAGTCGGTCAGATTCATGTCTCCTTTCCTTCTGCATACTACGAACAAACAAGAAAACTAACAAAGGAATCACAACTTCACGGATTGTATCGTCCCTCTGCGAACTCGGTGAGGGACGGTGGATGGTTATTTTTTGATGATGATCATCGGTCAGATGAAACAATGCAAATACACGCTGGTGTGGAACTGGAGGGGCACTGCAACACCACAGTCCCTCGGAGAACTCGGCTAGCCGAGTTGGAACGATACACAGTGACAGACACGTGCATAGATGGATAAATAATGACAATGCGTCTTTGCATTGTTTCATCTGGCGTCTGCCCGATCCGTCATCATAAAAAATAAACAGTACTAACATAGCCCCAATATGTTCCCTCAGTCCCTATGCTCATTCTGTAGCTCATTCAAAGCCAATTACCGACGAAGGGTAGATGGGATCAATGTGTACTTCTTTCCTCGTAAAAGTAGACATTCATGCAGGGCTTTCATTCAGTGTATAGTATGGCAGTATGTATAGGATATTTTTTGTGTTCATTTTTAATCTGCCTGTCAATGTCTGACATAAAACGGTCACTAACTCGGCTTTCTGTTCAAGAACAGCACGTTACTACAAAAGCAAGTGTTACATAAAGGTAAATATATCCAGAAGGGAAGATGGTTAAAAAAAATGTTTTAAATTGGAGTGGACAAATTAAGCTTTCTTTTGAGGTATGAGTGTGCTTCTCGCTATAAGAGAACATTTGCTGTCGGCCTTGGAAAAGGTTGGTCCTCCAATGCTATCAGCATTAGCATCAGAGGTTCTAAGGCTGAGGAAATGGTTAGCAAGCTTTGTGTTAAATCAAGTAGTCCGAAAATAATATGGGCAACTTTTATTAGCACAGCTCCACAATGCTGCAGCTAATACACTATTTACAGCTAAATTAATAAAAATGTAGTCTGATATAATACCAGGTAGCTCAGTCGGTAGAGCACTTGCCTTTCGATCGCAAGGTCATGGGTTCAATCCCAGGCACCGCCAACTCAGCGTATGAGTAGCTCGGCTTGGGTGCAGCAAGTCGTGCGGTAAGTACTGGTAGCTGATGGTAGGTGTTGCGCTCCACCTCAGTAATCCATCTCCCAGGGGTCTAGCGTGTTGTGAAACGGGGATAGACTCCCGCACCCTGGCTGAGGCCGACAATAAGCCTCTCTGACCTACTGACTACTGATAATACCAATATTATATTGACTACCATTATAATGGTATAAATTATAAAGAAATTGACATGAAAATTAAGTCACCATGTGATAGCACACTATTAAAGAACTGTTTTTAAACTTACAGAATGGAGTATGTAGTCATTTCAGTCACAACATTAGAGTCACAGTGCAGCACAAGTGAGAAGTACAGATTGTAATTATAATCATGCATCTAAGCAATTATTAAAATCACAGAAATTATAACAAGCCTAAACTGACTGACTACAGTACTTCTCACATTATAAACCAGAAATACAATTTCAATATAGTTTCAGAGTATGAGGTGAAGAGTATAATATGATGTAAACTGGACATGAATGATGTACACTGATGTATTGGTGTCAATCATTTGATGTTTTAATTTAGAGTCTGTTATTGCCCTGAATACAGGAGCAGATTGAAAAGATCCAATCTTTGTATTTGGAGACACAATGAAGGGTGGTGAATCAGGATTTGCACAACGCAAAATGTCCATCGTATACAAGGCGTGTTGGTCCTTAACTGTATTTTTCTCAGCTATGAGGTGACGTCAACAAAATACACGAGGGACGTGTACAAGGAGCTGCTGATCTCTCTCGTAGCTTCACTCTTCATGGGCTTCGGGGTGCTGTTTTTGTTACTCTGGGTTGGCATTTATGTATGAAGGTATGTATGAAATCATAAATAATATGAGCATAATTTACAATCTCTGAAACTATTGTCAGTAATGTTTAGGGTTGCAACACTTAATCAATCTCGTGAACTTAATTATAAAATCATCGCTAATTGATAATTTAATTATTAATACAATCTATTAACAATCTATCCCTATTTTGGGCATGCCCTAATGGCAAAAGGAAATTCCAAAATGGTGTATACAATGACACCAAATGGTGTGTGTGTGTGGCCCACATACATTATATAAAATGAAAAGAATAATCACCAAGAAGATGATTGATGGTAGCGGCTCTAGCAGCAGCCATATTAATAGTAATGTCATTATTAGTTTTGAATGTTGTGCTCACGTCCCTTTTGTCTTTGTTCAGTTTCAGATGACGGTTTAAACTACTAAGACAAACATTCCAGTGGAACAGATGAGATTACATGCGACTGAATTTTGGATTGGACTGCACTGAAAATGTAGGAGAATGTGGACTGGATTTTCTTTTCGATAGTAAAGAGGAATTTGTAAAACTATGTGTGCTGTGTATGTTTGTCATTTTGATGAGTGACTGCGTACCCTGACCAACACCAACACTGGGCACGACCTAACCGGTTGAGTGGTTTAGCGGAAGTAGCAGAATTTTGGCAGACTTACTGCCCAAGTCAATGTCGTTGACGCTTTACAAATCGGTTTACATTCTCCATGAATTAAACGAGTATTGATTGGTCGAAAAATAACATCTGGGGGAAATGTTCTGGCACGACACTTCCGGCAGAACACTCCACCTTGGAGTGACCAGGCTTTTTTTCTTCGCAGATGAGATGAGTAAGGCTGGGAACAAGGCTAGCTTTCAACTGAATACTGTAAAATGGTAGTGTGGTCTAATGAAAATGGAGGGTTATTTTTTACAGCCTGGAAGGAGCTATTTATGGATAGTAATTCAGTAGCGGCACTTAAAACCTCAATCCCAACCTAATCTCTGGATTAAGTAAAGAGCAGCCTGCCTTAACTTGTCTCCAGGATAACATTGCTTGCTATAGAGCCAACATAACAAGTAATTCATTCTCTATGATTTATTTGATAAACTAACCCAATTAACACTTTAAACAACTGAAATGCAAAACTGGTTCATATGAAATTATGTTGACATTAAAATAATGTAATATGTGCCATTTAAACATTGAACATCTCTGTATATAGTCATTTCATAAGGCAAAGTGGGCATTTAAAAAGGTCAGAGAAGACAGTCTAAAAAAGTATAATGTATACACCACATTCCATGGGAAGCAATGCTTGCCTTAGGCAATTAATTGTCATGGGGACTCGGGAGAGAGTATGTTTTGCACTCAGTGTGTGTGTGTGTCCGTCCATATGTTTTACCAGCTAATCTCCGGCACCCGGTCGATGCTAAATTTTGCACAACGATGCCAACAATGAACCCGTTATAGCGCCACCAGGAGGCTGACTTTTGTAGGACACTTTTTGATATTACTCCTCCAGATTCTGTCCAAAAATCCCACAAATCATTACACAGTATCTCTACAGTCATGTGTTCAAGACGGATCTGTCCAATATTTCATATTCCATCATAATTGGCTTTCAAAGTTTGCAGGATTGGCCCGTTTTGAACAAAAAGCCTCACATGAGCAGCATGCAATTTATGTGAAATCTTTCACAAACTTTCCTACCTGCTGAGGAATTTATCCCACCCTTTTCACATTGGCCTGTTATAGTGCCACCAACAGGTGGATTTTAGCTAAACACATTTTTGGAACAAAACTCCTCAAATCATCAAATTGCCATCCAAGGGTAACAGACCGGCAGTCAAGGTTGGGAAATTTGGTATATAGTCTTATTGGCCTAAAATATTGTCTATATACATATTTTTATAGGGGTTTCTTGTGACCCTACCATTAACAAAAAGTTTGACAAAAATGCCAAACTTTACTTTTGCTTTAAGTAGCATGTAAGGGGGTTTTCATGATTCTGAATCCATTCCAAACATTAGTTTTGCACAAAATACACTCTTAAAAACAGCCATAGTCACAGCCATGTGCTGACCTCATCACATTTGCCACTGCCCAAGGAGTGTTTTTTGTGCAAAACTAATGCTTGGAATGGATGCCGAATCATGAAAACCCCCTAGTTTGACACATCACATGCTACTTAAAGCATAAGGAAATTTTGACATTTTTTACCCAATACTAACAGCTGGTCACGGTCAGCAAGTGGATTCATGAATGTATAGACAATATTTTAGGCCAATAAAAAAGACTATACCAAATTTCCCACTTTAAACAAAAGAAGCCTGTCGGCTGCCAGACTAAGAAACATTGCACCCTTTTCACATTGGCCTATTATAGCGCCTGGCCTGGTGGAGACCTAGTTCATACATGATTTGACCATGGTCATGTTAAATTAAATGTCTGCAAAGGAAAACCATTTCAGCAATACTTGCAATACTATAGAAAACTTTGGAAACTGCAATATTCCTTAACCACATTGATTGAAAATTGTTTTAACAGTTTGCAGAATGAGTACAGTTCAAGGAAAGTACAGATCAATACAAAAGGTAAATATTAAGTTTTAATTGGTTGTTTTACATGCAGCGGTGCAAGTATTGCTGAAAGATATTACTCTTTATAATGTATGTTAGTAGGAGAAGTTGTGCCTGAACCTCTACTTAAATTGACTTACAAAGGCCACATAAATGAGTTAACTGGATCCTGATTATTACTGTACCTGAATTATTTGACACTGTAAACCACTTATCTGATTGCCTACTAACTCTACTTGGTCACACAGGGGCTGCAGTCCTTGAGTTTCACTGTCATTTCTGCCCCAAAAGAAGATGCACTGCAGTACCGAACATTATGACATCCATTGCCTCACCCCAGGGTGTCGGGGTGATTCTTTGTCTCTCTAGGAGTTCAAATACAAACTCTTCTCTTCATGCAGCTTGTAGACTAGTTGATGATACCCAGTGTAGACGTGTAGTCTTGTCCCAAATGGCCTGTTTTGGCAGACCATGCCAATGCTCCTGTTAGACTCCCCCTCTTTCACTGGCGAGCCCTGGCAAAAGCCTCTCGCAACCAGAGAGAGTCCTCATAAAGCCTTGGGTCTCCCAGGTACTCTGCTGTCCGTTTGTATAAGTAGTAATACAGCACTGCCCCTGTGCACACAAGCAACAGTCAGTTAATGGGCAGGTCATGACAGAGAATAAAGATTGAACTTATGCTGAAACATGTAATCGTAGTTTTTAATGTAATGCTTGTACCTGTCCTCTGGAAAACAAACAGTACTTGAAGGCCGTCTGTCCACACAAAACGGTTCGACTCCACCCATCTTAGGTTCTAGAGGGGGGTAAAAAGTAGCACTCAGTTCTCAGTACAATTTTGATATAAACAACATCCATTCCAAATCAGTGTCATTTTGCATGTGACGGTGTGACCGCACGTACCATCATCCAGCAGTGCAGACAGATGCTGAGGGTCAGGTAGAGGGCGGCGAACGCCATCAAGGCCCTGAAACGCTCAAGCAGCAGCGACACCAGTCCCACCTGAAACACGTAGGTGTTGAACATCATCAGTAGTATGATGATCACGTTGAACAGGATGGCAACATCCTGGATGCTGGAGATATAGAAGAATAATACATTAATGAAATTGTACAAATTTAATCAAATGGACCTGTAACATTTGTACACTGACTATCAGTTAAAATAACGGTACACAGGGTTTTTTTACAGTGCAGAATGTGATGTGATAGAAGAATGATGTGAATATCAGAAGATATTATTTACTAGTTTAATAGAATAGAAAAAAGGAAGGAAATAAATCACATATCGGGCTTCAATAATCACAACTTAAGTTCATACACTTACATGAAAAGCACAAGCTGAATGACAGGCGCTCCTCTCAGGAGTTCACTGAAGGAGTTGACAAACAGGTCGTAGGTCAGCAGAGCCAGCTGGATCAACAACACCAGCGAGTAGTTACTGGTCTGGAGCATCTTATCTGCTCCCATCTATCTTCACATCTCTGTGTTTAGCTTGATTCCTGTTGACAAGTCAAAGGGGATGTAAATATTTAATCATTTAATCTTTGAGAACAGAGCTTCCAACTTTCTTCCACTAAAACGCAATCCCGATTCCCTATCGAACAATTAAGTAGCCTACACAGACGTAGCTCTGGTCCATCTATGGAACAATGGACCAGCGACAGAGCTAGCCAGATAGGGTTAGCATTATTAATTTAACCAAAACAGACAAGACCATGATTTAGGTTAGTTGCTGCGAGAGTGAGGTCTAGCCAATTCTGACAATCGGCACAATTAAAAGACAAATCACAACAACACACAATAACAACTAGCTATGGAACAGAGCTATAGGCACGCAACTTACTTTGTGGTTGAGGTTGACCTGGGCATGCATGGCTCTCCAAAACATCAACAAATAAAGCCTAAATTCTTACCATTCACGATCATTATGAAATGTACCTGGGACGCATGTCTGAATTATGTGCGGATCCCTATGTACCTTCCCCGAATGCAGTACAGTACCCAAGTCAGTCAACAACGTTGCTTAGTTAACCAACTTGTCTCTGTGTTGGATACAAGATACAGATCATGGAAGAGAGGAAGCCCCGTTTCCAGCGCCAACTTAGCATTTCCGTGAATTCCATGGTAACGTTATTTGTTACCGTATAACTCCTAATAGCAGTATATTGAATTAACCTATAATCAGAGTACTACTATACTACTAGTAGACCCATATTTCGTCATGTTTACAATTGCAATGCTTTTCGTTTAATGATGTTATTTTGACATCCTTTAGAAAATAACAAGTCGTGAAATAAAGAAATAACGATCATTTATATTGTCTGACTACACGCCACCTTACGGTAAATCACAAAAAGCCATGCCTCCAGTCCAGTCTGCACAGTAGCCATGCTCCACACTGACACCTTGTGGAGAGAGAGAGTCTGCATCTACTCTGTTGAGTTCAAGTGATCAAAGGTGAAGGTAGTGTAGTGTGGTGTGGAGTCGTTTCGACCAGACACCTGTGTCCCATGCATGCGACGTAGTCGGTGAGTATGTGACTATTATTATGTGTTTGACGAATTGGCAGTACTAGCAATGCGAATTATTTAAACAGAATCAAATGACAAGAGTAGGCTAAGACGAACTTGTCCACATTGGTCGTGAACTAACGAATTATGAAATGGTCGAGGCTTGTTTTCTCCAATACATTCTTGGTAGACTGGTGTCTGGTAGAGTGCTGCATTCATTTAATTGTAACTAGCGAAATCCGCAGTATCTACAATGTTTTATTTTTTGATTAATTTAACACTTGTGTCACTAGTAATTGATTCATGGTTGGTTTGTTTGCCTCTTGCAAATGTGTAGCACCCATTATTGCAAAGTCGAAGTTGTTGGCTAATTAATGACAGATAATGAACACGTTTATTCCTATTATTTGTTCCAAAACGCTAAAAAAAAATATACTTTCAGCCTGATAGGTTAATACATTGAACGGTGTCTTGTAAAGTCATAATGACCTTCTCATGAGTCATGTTTGATAACTAATTTTGTCACTTTCAATGACACCTCTGCCTGTGTGCAATCCCAGATTTCAATATATTATAACACAACAATCTTGCAATGTGGTAGGTGTGTAACTTTATTTGACCTTTGGTGTGGCTGTAGCTATCTCATGTTTGGTTTGACATAGAAAATCTCGAAGACTCATACAGTTTATATCAGCCCCCTATCTAGAGTTTCTGCATAGCTTTTGAATTACTACATGTTTGGAGAGCCCATGTCGGATATAATCAGATGTTTATTACTACTCTGCTTTTGCAGTGGAGAAGTGAAAGTGTAACGAGAGAGTAGACAGGAAAGGTTGCATGCTATTGGTGTTGTATATAATTGCCTATATAATAAATAAATACAAGATTGATTGTGTTTCCAATGGTAGGATACCTGCATTTATGTCAAATCACTGTGTTATGGAACTTGGAGATTCAGCAGCCTATTGGCCATCATTCCTAAAGCAAAAAGTGATTGTAATTATAGTAGTTATGCAATGCAAACAATTGCAAATGTTTCATTTGCATGGCCTCTCCATCCACCTGCACCCACCCACAACTCTCAGTCAGCACACTGTAAATCTCCTCACATGACACCATCCTGCTATTTGCCATCCAACATCCTGGTGCTGGCTCAAGGACACTGCTGGTGGTGGGGCAATATGTAAACATGAATCCATCTCTAACCTTACCTAACCGGAAAAAATGTTCTTGAGGAATTCCCAAAACTAAGGCTTTAACATCCAAGCCCATCTATACGATAATTATATGTTCAGGAATGATTGACTTGGGAAGAATACATAGGATATACATACTTAGTGGGGATATTGTTGTTTGACTAATGGGCTAAAGTAGGCTACCTTGTTTTAATTCATTATTTCAAGTTGGACAAATACAATCTCCTTTGGCTACTTCAAATAGGCTAAGCTGGTTTTAGGTGGTCTTGGCGTGGCCAACACTTGTTGACAGCAGCTGTAGATTATCTACAGCTGCTGTCAGCAAGTACAGTCACAGCTCAGTAGCACTGAGCTTCTGTTTGACAAGGGAGGACCTGGAGGTTTAACTTCCCAAACTTCCAAACACACATTTAACACAGTAGACATGAAGTGTCTTTTGACTGGTTGTAATTCAGGGAAAATAAAAGCAAATAGTACTTAGAACAGCAATATCTTTCCCTCCTCATTCTACAGCAATGTCTACGTGGCTGGAGGATGGAGAAGTACTGGTGGGGCAGGGCAGTGGCGAGGCTTCTCCCATGTGCACCAGGCTGAGGGGCCCGATGGCGAGTCCCCGCCCAGGGCCCACAAGAGGACGCAGCTTGATAACTTCACCCGCCAGAGAAGCAACACCTGGGACCCCTCAGCCAGAAACTATGGGCAAAGCCAGGGAGTTGTTCATGTTGTGTGATAAAGAGAGCAAAGGGTTCATCACCAAGAGGGATATGCAGGTGAGTACTGTTCCTATTATTAAAGTATCAATATTGTGACTTAACTTAAGTTATTACCAATTGGCGGGGTGTTTCTGCATGTTTTTAGAGACTACAGGGGGAGTTGCCTCTGTCCCCTGAACAACTGGAAACAGTTTTTGAGAGCCTTGACCGAGAGAGCAACGGATTCCTCACTCCTATTGAATTTAACACTGGCCTTGGTGAGTGTGCCTTGTTGGTTTATTTCATGACAGCCAATCTTTGTCAAAGAGTCAAAGACCGGAGGTTCCCATAGATACAGACTGCCATGGGGATGACCCGATATTAACTAATATCTGTCGTCCCTTTCTTGTGTGTAACTTTCACTGGCCTTGCCGTAGGTGAGCTGATGGGGCTGGATGAAACTCCAAAAAATAGCAACGTGGTGGCAGAGGAGGACAAGGAACCGTTTGAATGGACCCAGGACCCAAACGCAGTCAAATTTATGAACATTCTGATGGAGCTAGGCGCTGACAAACTCTTCAAAGAGTAAGTGTAACACACACACACACACACACACACACACACACACACACACACACACACACACACACACACTGTTTTTATCACTTTTATGTTCACATAACGTATACAAAAAAGTACAAAATTAGCTTTTGTCATTCCTGTCACTGCAACCCCCTCATCACACATTTATGGACCTTACCTAGGCTGTGAAATACAAACACAAGCAGTATATCCAAGCTGTCGGAGAGCATATATGAGGGAGTTATGACGTCCTGTGTTGTGTTACAGTCAGTGGGACCTGTGCTCTAATTGGTGTGAACTCCAGAGGGGCAGACCAGAGTTGATGAGCATTCTAGAGACCATCCTGGTTCATGCTGTGTCCCATGTACAGGACTCCATCAAGGAGAGAGACAGCCTGGAACAGGCTCTGCGCAGGTTCCCATCATTTTCTCTTACACACACACACACACACACACACACACACACACACACACACACACAATATTACGAATGTAATACTTTATCTGACTGTTTATAGATGGTAAATGGCGCATATTCACGGGAACCTTTCAATTCCCATGCGTCCGGCCGCTCTACCTTAGTCCTGAGTAGCCTGGGTTCCAGCCTGATTCGCTGCGTTCCACGGATCTGAAAATGTCACTTGTGACATTTCAGATCAGCGGAATGCAGCGAATCAGGCTGGAACCCAGGCTACCTACTGAGCACTACCTCCCCATTGTCAATAGTGTTTTAACGGGATTGTTTTTTTGTTTCAGACGAGAGGCTGAGCATGATCAGGTTGTGCGATCCA
Organism: Protomyctophum bolini; assembly: GCF_963924005.1. Taxonomy (NCBI): domain Eukaryota; kingdom Metazoa; phylum Chordata; class Actinopteri; order Myctophiformes; family Myctophidae; genus Protomyctophum; species Protomyctophum bolini. Next base: position 33,289,875 of record NC_137865.1, read on the forward strand.
TATATGAGGAGATGGAAAGTCAAGTTAGAGAAGAGAAAGAGAAGAGGCTAACAGAGGTAGAGAGACAACATCTGATGCTGACAACACTGTGCTGTTTTATAATTATGTTTCAAATAACCTTTATGTGAATTTGGGTAAATTAAGGACACTATTAGACATCGGGACAGAGGGCAACAACTTCAAGAGAAGCTGAAGACGCAAGAGCAAGAACTGCACGTTATACTGGCTAATCAGAGACAGGTATGTTTATACATTTCCTCCAAATTCGACTTGGTCCAAAATGGTCTTAACCTCAGGTCAAATGCTTGGCTACGGTGTACTGTGTAGTACCAGCATTCATATCCGAGGGGGGTAAAAATGCTTGGCCTTCTTTGGCCATTGGTCCTACAGTCCTACAGTCCAGACTAAAATTGGCATTGAAAGTTCCCTTGATAAGTTTCAAAAGGATCATCTTAGATGTACAGTCCAACACCTGCACATGTTTGGATATGTACTAGCCTATGTTCATGCCTATATATTTATTATTTCTGTTTATATTTTATACATTGCCCTGCTACTAAAAGATTGGCACTTCGGTGATTTGTTGTATTTATTTCATAGGTACTTTGAGGTGTATCATGGATGTTTTATTTGCTGTTCCATAATGTGACATTTACGATGTAGTATTGAAGTAGGGTGATCAGATGTCCCCCTTTGCGTGGGACAGTCCCTCATTGCCAGGACCTTTCAGGCGTCCCACAAATTGAGACCATGTCCCACATTGTGATTGGCAGGCCTCACTGCCTTAATAGTTAGTCCCCTAATAGTTGGCTCTCTTGCCTCTCTCCTGCAAGATGTGTTATTATTATGTCTGTTAAAATAACATGAGAAATATCCCCTAGGCTATGGTACCAAGTCGGCCATACCACCCATGACCAAAATTTACATTAGGCCTAAGGCCGATTCTAAAAACGCCTCTAAATCCTGACCTAAGGTTTCTGAAAAACTTCAAATATTTATATAGCAGCATCAAAAAATTTACATTTTTGAATACTGTACATACTGTACAGAACCCAAATATGGGTGCCCGGCCTGAGGGGGTAAGATACCAATAGGGGTTCCCGCCCAGAATGGGTTAAAACAAAATGTTTTGTTTGGATCTGATTCTGGTCACTAAAAGGGCATCAAGGGCTTTCTTGTTGTTCTGTAGCTGCTGTCTAGGGAAAAAAAGTCAAAGTCGTACGATTTATCACACACGTTCCTGCTGTGAAATTTGTTCTCCGCTTTTGACCCATCTCTTGGAGCGGTGAGCCGCAGCCAAGGAGCGCTGAGCGGCAGCCGTGCCGTGCTCGGGAATCATTTGATTAGTACATTTGACCCCCCCAATCCAACCCTTCGATGCTAGGTCTATAGTGGCTCAGTGCAGGGTGACAGGTTTGAACTGCATGGCCAAATTGTGTCTCTTTATAGAAGGAGTTTGAAACAGAACCTGTATTCTCAGTTGAGATTCTGGTTGGTTTACATTACTGGTCAGGTCAGTGGTCAGGCTGCATTCAGGTGTTAAAATACCAACATAATATAAGTCAGAAGTCCATGAGCCAGAGCTCCAAATGTGGGCTATTTCTCGAGACGAGTTTTCGAGACGAGATTACCAAATGAGTAGGCAAAGCCTTAGAAGACATTTTTAAAATTTCGACGTCAGGCCTGAAGTGTAATTTAATTTCTGCCTCTTGGCCAGTTCCCACTTGTAAAAGAGACGCAGTCTCAATGTGTTTTTACTGGTTAAATAAAGTTTAAATATATAATATAAAAATAATGGTTATTGCTGAATAGTAGTTTTATAATAAGGCCATAGCCGACTGGGAAGAGAGCCCGAATTGTAATGTTGCCGGTTCGACTCTTGTCTCGCTCTGTGTCCCTGACCAAGACTATCTTAACCCATAATGGCTCCCAGGATGCTGTATTAATGGCATCCACTGCTCCTAATAGTTGGGATGGGTAAATGCAGAGGAGAAATTCTAGTGAAAAGGTACTTGGCAAATACCCCAATAACTGTAATGGGGAATAATATTATCATCATTAAAATAACAATGATAACAAAACTACCAATGATACCATTAATACAGCTAATAATAGTGCTAATGCAGAGAATAATAATTTAACTCTTTGCTCAGGATATGAATGATTAGGATTTTTTTACCTTGAATGTGACCTATGACCTTTTTGGACCAAAATGGCCCAAGATGATAGTATTGGGGGCAGCGGTAGCATGAAGATTATAGGCACACAGTAAGTTGTCTTTCTGCAAACATGAATTCCACTCAGCTGGAGAGCAGGATCCAGCTGCTGAACTCAGAGCAGGCAGACTTCAAAGAGCAGAACCAACGGCTGCACAGTGCCAACCTCCAGCTACAGGATCAGTTGGAGAGCAGCAGGGAGCGTCTCAACGACGCACAGGCTCAACTCAGACTTATACAACTCAGCGCAGCAGAAGAACAAATGGCCAAGCAGAGGTACTATACACAAGGCTTAAAGCTGTATTTAAACTTAGTTGCGTGCCTTCATTTTGACTTTTTGCTTTGGCAGTGTAAACAATATGTTTTCTCATGCCAATAAAGCCCTTTGGATTGAATTTAATTTAATTGTGAGCCTTGTCACACACTGAGAATAGCCAATGTGCAAGCTGCGACGTGTGTAGACATACAGTCCTGCACTGTATAGTACTGCACCTCACTTTTGGTGAGATTGAAAAATAGGTTGAGAATGTGTTTGTATTTTACTATAGAAATGTGATGAAGGTCTCGAGGAACATGCAGAAAGAGAAAGATAGCCTTTTGAGACAACTGGACCTATTGAGGTAAGTCTGTACATATTGCACATGAATTAATAACGAATTCAATTTCAAAACCTTTAGCGGTTCAAAATGACTTGTGCAAGATTCAAGATATTGTCCAGAAACATCAACACAGCTAATTCCAGTGTGCACACTTGATGAGTTCTCCAGAGGCCTTTTTACATTCACACTCATCCACTGGAGGCATGGAGAGGGAGTCACTGGCTCTGAATTCTTCATTTATTTTTCCTCTCAGGGATATGAACAAACGACTGCGAGATGAGAAAGATGCCCACCAGTCTCAGAAGAGGGTTAGTCCCCGAAACGCTGTCTTCTCTCATGTCCCGCTAACTTATTACCTCTGTGGAGAGCCCTGCCCTCCCTGGACACAGCCATGTTACCCTTATTAAGATAGTCTGGGTCATGTTTTGACAAAGTATAGTTAATGTTTTTGTTTTCAACCTGAAAAAGGTAAATCCAGCTTTCTTGCTGATGGTTATCATTTGGAATTTTCATGATGTTCTTCCCACCATTATCTTTGAGTTGGTGTATTGTGCTTTGTTCGCTAATGAGTTATACTTGGTGGGGCATTGTGTCGCATAGCAATATAAAATAGCAGATTGTTATTGGTTATTTTCAGACTCAGACTTAAATATGGTCTGTGAACAGAACAATACTGATAGGTCATTTATTCTGATCTAAGTCAACATAACAGGAAAAGTGTTACATGTGATAACTTATAATAATATACATTATTTATCTCATCACACCATAGTGGTTCAGTGTTCAAAACACTAGTAATTCTTCCTTGCTCATTGTAACTGTAATGATATGACACTTTTCATGTCATGTCATAAGGTGCACATGTGCAGCGAATACAAGTAATAATAGTGGGTATTTATTTGATTTAGCTGTAGAAGTTAGCGAAGTTCCTCTTTGGACCACCTAAATCAAACTGGCTAATTATCAATTTAATTAGCTGCAGCTGTGTTTACCCTGTTGTGAAGTCTTTATTTAATAAATGTATTTTTTGTAAGAAAATGTAATGTAGATATTGTTGTTTTATCTAGGCATATTTGAACTTGTATGCCTGATTCTTGCTCAATAACTAGGGTTTGTGAACAAAGTACTGAGAAATAAATAAACAGGTAATGTGATGTTTCTTTCATAAGCAATCTTTGAAAGTAAGTGAATATTAAGACTGTAGCTGTCATATTTGTAGTTGAATAAATGTCTTTGTCTGATTTATTTTTTCTTTTTGTGATGGTGGTGCAAGGGGGGTATTATTATTAGTGTTGAATTAAATCACATTACTTCTTTATTACATTATATACAATATAGATAATAATATAACATCTTTCTTCTCCCGTCTCCATAAAACCTTTCCATAGACAACTAATAACACAAAGCCCCTACAGAAGCGAGGGTCAGTAATAGGTAACTACTTGCTGCAAGACAAGCCTATGAAAAGGTTAGTGTACTCAGTGTACTACATAATATTTCATCTATCTGGAGGGTTACACTAGTGATGAAACTCATTTCTGTGTGTTGTCTAAAGACAGTTAAGCTCTGACAGTGATTTGGAACATTACTCAGAGGAGGCACCCAATTCTTCCAAGAGATACCAACCTTCTGGTACAGAAAGATGTGAAAATGTTGAACAGACCCAAATGCAGGTAGGCCAGCCCTTGAACCAACAAATACCCACCTTTTGATTATATGTACATTTCTGAATGTATTAATTTCCCTTCTATATCACTTGAAGAATGCATCACACTTAATTTGTGTTCTCAAAAATGGAACATGGCTTACTTTAAATGCAATGTTTTGTTTGTGATGATCATATGCTAAACCATATAAAAGCACAACTATTAATAAATAAATATTGCATTCCATAAATCCTTATTCTTCAATTTTAGACCTCACTGGTCAGCCCTCAGCGGGTATTTAAGGTGGTATTTCTGGGCAATTCAGGAGTGGGCAAGACTTAAGTTCGTTCATACAACACTGCTGCAAAGGACACTTTTCCAAACGAATGAATGCCACTGTTGGTAAGCAAGCACTAAGCAGTTATCAAGTTTTGAACGTGTCGCAAAAGTTTTTTTATTAACGCGCATACACCATTAGTTACTTTTTGCTTTATAAAAAGGATGCAGGTAACACACAACTTTACTATTACAAATTAGGCTATGTAAAATGACCACGTAGGTTGCTGTTGTTCTACTTGGGCTGCACAATCTTCTTCAATATGGAAGAAGGTTTTTAACTCAAACAATATACACAATCTAGAAGATAAAATAAATGGACAAAAACTCTGAGGCAAATCTAAGGCATAATGGGGGCAGTAAGTGTGCAATGTGCAGCCTACATCAACCTACGTGGTCATTTTACATAATTTGTACTAGTAGTAGAGTTGTGTTACCTGCATCCTAAAGCAAAAAGTATGCTAAATGTTTATGTTTGCTAAAGGGCTATGTTGGTTCCAGGTATAGATTTCCAGATGAAAAGCGTGACTCTTGCCGGCTCGGCCACCGTTGTGTTGCAACTCTGGGACACCGCTGGACATGAGAGGTCTCTGAAGTCATCACACCTGACCTACATTGCCTTTGATGACCTACAATGAACACCATGCACCTTTAAATGAACACTGAGGTTTTTATTCTGTATGACAGATTTCACAGCGTCACTCAGCAGTACTACCGTAAGGCTGATGGGATCATCATCATGTATGACATCACTCAGTCCGCCTCGTACATAGCGGTCAGGGAGTGGCTGGACATAGTTCAGGAGGCTTGTGATTTTCATTGATCCATTGACATGCAAATGAATAATTATTTGAGCCATTTTGAATACTCTCTTTTGGTGTCAATTAAGGGCGGAAGCCTTTAGTTTAGTATGATTTGTGAAAGAGGTAACACACTTACAGTAACAATTTATGGACAACATTTAAATTGCTGCAGACCTTTTTCCACATCAAATTGTTCTTCTTCTTGTTATTTTTCCCAGTTCATTTATTTAGTTTTTGTAGACACAGTGTTTGTCATGAAAGATATAGTATTAATATAATGTGTACACTATATGTGTATGACCCAGGAGAGGAAGAGCAAAGGTGTGGTCCTGATGCTGCTGGGAAACAAACTGGATGTGACAGACGGAGACAGACAGCGAAGGGAGGTTACAACCAGGGATGGCCAGAAACTGGCAGATGTGAGGCCCATTTTAATCTTCGAAACAACCTTTAACACCCCATAAATGTTCCTGTTGAGAATGGAGACTATACTTTCTTTTTTTATTGCAGCATTACAAGGCAGTGTTCTATGAGTGCAGTGCCACAAGTGGATACAACATGGATGAGTTGGTGACTCGGCTCTCAGGGTAGGCTATGGGCCATGGCATAAACACTTTCCGCTGGGGCACATACTGTACTATGCTGAGTTACTGTAGATGCATGCTGGGAGTGGCACACAAAAAGACCATGTTTTTCATGCTGAAACCTTTTAACCTATTAAACCCTATACTTAGTTGACTGTGCTCCCAAGGGCTCTATACTATGGCTCCTTGCCTCCTTCCTATTTTCGTTCCTCGCTAAATATCTACAGAAAATAGCCGATCTACAAGCTTACGTGTTTCGTTGCATGCAATTATAATAATGAAGTTGAGTGTCTCTCCACATCTTCATCTTTTACCTTTCTGTATCTGTGATATCATCAATCAATCATGAGCTTTTTAGGAGTTACAAGGTTTCTACTGGAGAGTGTTTTCATGTTTCTTTTTCTTCTTCTCATTTCAGGTTGTTAGCGGCTATGCAAGATCAACAGTGTGAAGACACACTCTCACTAAGTGTGCATCCGACTAAGACAGGCTGCTGTACATAAACAGAGGACTGTCTTTACTGTCATACCAGTTCAGTTCAGATGTTTCATACATATTTCGCAGTAATTACCTTTATTGAGCTAGTAAGCGGGTCTAACATCAGTACCTGGTGTCCACTGTTCCAGATACTACAGTACATGGGGGAAACCAGTACAAGTGAGGAAATAAATGCAGTGAACGGGAGGCCGACAGGGCATTTCGTCTCCCTTGGGGAGGCCCGGTATCAAAGGGCCTCGACCCTCCCCCCCGTTCCTTTTTTATCACTTGTAGGCTACTGTAGCATATACTGTACAAACATGTTTAGTTGAGACAGCATGTTAATAGTTTACATACAGTAAGTTGTTTTGTAAATAGTTTCTGAATTACTTTGAATAGTTTCCAATCAATTAAACATTTTGTATAATAAATTAATACATAATAATTAATAACCTTTATACAGCTGAATAAATAATAATCAAATAAAACCACAGAATAGAAACATAAAACATTATGACATGTGTATTGGTCTGTCTTTGTCAATCTCTTGCTAAATTAACAGCATTTGCAGCAGTTGCAAATCCTTTACAGCAGCGCCTTGATTTTTGGTGACGTCGAAACAAGTCATGTACATGAGAAACCACCTGGTGGCAGGCCTGTGCACTCCAGAAGCTTGTGGTAAAATAACCCCCTATGTCAAAAGAGTACAGTAGGCATACTAGGGTGTTTGAGCGTCAGCTGAGACTGCTCACTGTCGCTTGTAACCTTCAAAGTGAGCGGTGTGTAGGATCTGGGGTTTAGCAGAACATCTGTAGACTTTCCCCTAATAATCCACACCCTCCAGCTGGCCCACCATCTACAGCAAGAGCAGGTAAGAGTTGTTTTGCTCATGTGAAATGACACCATGGTTTAAAAATAATAATATGAATATGAGTTTCTGGGTAGACTTTGTTTTGATGGACAGTAGCAATTTGGCATAAAGAAATGTATTACATTGTTTCCCAAAGAAACAGCTCTTATGTGTTGTAGTTCAGAATTCATACTATGGCTGTTTTCCCTTCATAATGTACCAGTAGTTTGTTTGGTCATGCATTTCCCCGTAAAGGAGAGAGATGTCCACTTGTACCTGAACTGAAGAACCTCCTCTCATGACGACATGTCAGATAGTGGTGGACGAGAGGGAGACTTGGTTATAAAATTAGGAAGGGTGTCATAACCATGTTATGTGTCTCCATCTACTCTTATGGCATAAGATGGCCTGGTTGAATTACTGGAATAGAAGACATATCTGTTCACTGGGTGGCATATGAGACAAGTTGTAAAGTATTTTTATCCCACAATTTCGTGAGAAGGACTCTTTGTTTTGTGTTACACCAACTTTCTGCAAGTGTTGGAATGATCCACAGTCTCATTTACAGGCCTCCGTTTTATATTTAGTTCTCTCTAATATTATTAAAACACTTCGAGAACATGTACAGATATTCTGTGACACACTTAAGAGTTGCACCTCGTCAATGTGTTGCTTCATATATCATACTTGTGTCTGGATACACATTGGACACAATATACAGTACAATCCTCTGTTCATTTATCCATTTAAATTACCACTGAGGATTTTACAGTGTAGTGCATGTGACACTGGGCCCCCCTTTTTTTACCTGACTCCATAGTGTGGAAGAATAACTTACACGATAGGCCACTAATAGGCTTAACTTATTGTCATGCAAGCATACAGGGAGGAAGTCATGCAATCATAATCTAACTGCAACCTTCTATGCGAATACCATGAGGTCATACACTGCCAAATCTTCAGTGTTGATTCAACTCCATGTGTACAGGATCCATTATTGTGCAATCTCAGGTTTAAATTAACACTAAGGATTTCATTGAGTAGCTTTGATTATTTTGTGCACTTGAAATGTCATCTTTTTGTGCCCCATTATGTTGTAACCATTATGAATTTGTCCTTTCAGAATGGAATCACGGAGAGAAAAAACGGACACATGCGGGACAATTTGTCTGAAATATCTGCTTTTTATCTTTAATGTTCTTTTTTGGGTAAGTTGACATGGTGAGTGATTGGCTTGGCTTCTCATGTGATATTGGAAAATCAGCTCTAATGAGGCAGCAACATCTCGTATTGCAGTTGTCCTTCGCATGCTGTCAACAGGTGACCTTTATTTCAACTCTTCTGTGTGGTTATATTCACAAGATAACAGACAACCACCAGCCTGAGCTGCCATGATTTGTCATTCCCAGTGTTATAATACAGTAAATTGCAATTACTAACCCATTTCTCAATTTTTGTATTAATGTAAACTGCATGCTAGCAGAGGACTAAACCAATTCCAGCATGCTTAATAGTACACACTCAGATACCAGACATGTGTGACCTATGTGCTCCAGATGAAGCTGATAAAACTCAGACTCTGCTGAATGCCTTCGTCTCTACAGTTGATAGGGCCGGGGATAAGGCCGTGTCTGTTTTGCATTACTACTATGTTTTAACAGTGCTAGGAGCTGCATGGAACTGGTATGAATTATCTTTATAAGGAATGTAGAGCATGCACATCCACTCTGGTGAACAGGGGCAGGATAAACAGCAGATCCAACTGAAAATATAAATAGAGTGTACTCTGCGATTAGCTCCTATTGCAGATGGCAGATCAACGTTTCGATCCAACAAAGGATCTTCATCAGAATGAGTTATGGTGGTACCATATTGCTGTGATCATCCTGTCTGAGTCCAGCTGATATAGGGCTATGTGTGCGTTCAGCTGGCAGGCGGGGTCGTGTTGGCGGTGGGAGTGTGGACTTTGATGGAGAAGAGTGACTACATCAGCCTGCTCGACGGCGGCTTGTACTCTGCCTCGGCGTACATTCTGATAGTCGCTGGAAGCATCGTGGTGGTGACGGGGATGGTTGGGTGCTGTGCCACCCTGAAGGAGATAAAGAGTCTTCTGATTGTGGTGAGAGTTCTCTCAAGTTTACACTGAATCATCACAGTGCATATAATGTATTATTAGATACCCAATAATCTAATAAGTAACCACCATGAGGATAGGAGTGTGTGTGATGTTTGGCAAAAGTAGTTTTGTGTGTGTGTGTGTGTGTGTGTGTGTGTGTGTGTGTGTGTGTGTGTGTGTGTGTGTGTGTGTGTGCGCGTGCGTGTGCGTGCGTGACGCGGCCTGTTGTAGCGCCACCATAACGCTGATTTGAAAACTGTCAAGTGGCATTTCTTCCTCTGCCTAGTGGGAATATGCATGCACAGTTTCACCGCAATTGGACGCTGCGTTGAGGAGTTGTGGCGATTTGTACAAAACGGGTACAAAGCGTGCTAATCCTGAAAACTTTAGAAGCCAATCGTAGCAAATCAGGATGGATTATGAGAAATCAAATAAACCCATCTTGATCACATGTGCATGTGTACCGATTTGCGTGTTTGGTAGCCAATCTTAGCCATTCAGGATAGAGTCTGAAAAATCAGAAAGACCTGTTTCGTTGAATGGCTCTAGAGAGACTGTGTACCAATTTGCGTGATGTTTGGACAAAATCTGTAGGTGTACTGTCCAAAGAATTGTTTTGCACAAAGCTGCTTCATGGTGGCGCTATAAGAGGCCAATGTGAAAACCTTGGGGCAGAGGTTCAGCTGTGGCATTCAGGGAGTGTGTGTGCAGAGTATGGCTGCCAACGGTGCCGGAGATTAGCTGCATGTCTACAGATGGACACACACACACACACACACACACACACACACACACACACACACACATACACACACACCACACGGAAGGGCGGACGGATACATTATTGTCTCTCCCCATGCCTTCGGCCTGGTGGAGACAATAATGTATCTATATCTATAATTCCTTCATGTTTACATTGAGTCATTTGGTAGTTTTAGTTTTTTAGATACAAGTAATCAAGTCAATTAAACAAGTTGTACACTTGTCCAAACCGATATAGCAGATTGTATTATCTGGGGTAAAAAAAACAAACCAAAACAAGACAAATTCAACAAGTCACTTTTTAAATATACAACACAACTTTGTTTGTTTTAGGTGTATTTAAAAGGTCTTTGTCCTAGGAGACATTTTGAATTCTTGTTGATTTAGAAACCTGAACCTAGTTGCTGTCTGGTCTGCGTGTAAAAGGGGAAGCTCGTTATGTCAGAAATACACAACCGTGTCAGGAATAACAGACAAAGTAATGCAGAGTGTGTCTTTAAGGGTTTAGATTTAGAGTCTGACTCATGCCAGAGGAATGAGGGGCATCACAAGCGGGTGCTTGGAGTTCAGTGTGAGCGTGAGACAGAATATATTATATGCAATACTGTACCGGCTCTGTAACATAAATACTATTTCCATGTTCCCTGCGACCACTGTAATGAATAGCATCATTCTTAGGATTCTGTATTAACCCAAATTCTCTTTTCAAATGAAATCAATTCAAAGTTTAATTCATTTCATTGTCATTAGATGTGAAACCAAATTTAAAGAATCAATGCACAAATAAATCTAAACTAATATACACAATAATAATTCACATGCAATAGAGACATTTCAAACTATATAACACGAGAAAGGCCTCAATATGAATCATCGTACATCATCATATTAACGTAACATGTCGATTTGCTCGTCCACATATGACGTAGATTCTCCATTCATTGTGAATGGGAATTAATAGCTGAATATAAAGTAATATAAAGTTAAAGTATAAACCTAATGATGCATTCTCAGTCAGTGCAGTATGAGGTAATGGCCACCGTAGCGTAATGTCACTCAGTTCAAGTATAGACACAAGTTCATTCTCCACATTGCAGAGTGTGTGTGTGTGTGTGTGTGTGTGTGTGTGTGTGTGTGTGTGTGTGTGCGCGCGTGCGTGCGTGCATGCGTGCCTGCGAGCGATGGTTAAATCAATATAACTATGTTGAATAACGTGAATGTTAAGAAATGCATATGAATATTATTAATTATTAATAATAACATTGTAATATGAAACATGATTGGTGTTGTCTGTGTCTCCACTACAGTATTTGGTCTTACTGATGTGTGTTTTCCTGCTGGAAGTCATTGCTGGAGTGTTGGCCTACATTAAATACCAAGAGGTATTTCTGAATATACTCGAATTAAGCTTCTAGAATTAATGCAAGAAGTATAATACGCCTAATTTATACTATACTATGTATGACAATTGACAAGTGAACGATGGAGTGAACGATGGAGTGTAAATCCCTACACTAGGTACAATATAATCCCATTTCCCTAAAATACATTGTGTACTAAGGCACTTGTAGTACTATACTACGTACATTACGTAGGCAAACTAAATCACTGCATACCTGGAAACAAACCACCTATATGAACAATTTAAATCCGGCTTCCGCACCAAACACAGCACTGAAACTGCCCTCCTCAGAGTCACCAATGATCTCCTGCTATCTGCTGACACCAGTTCACTCAACATCCTCATCCTCCTTGACCTCAGTGCCGCCTTCGATACCATTCACCACCCCATACTCATCTCACGCCTCAAATCCACCCTTGGAATCACTGGCACTGCCCTCTCCTGGTTCCAATCATATCTCACCGACAGACAGAATTTTATTTCCATCAATAACAGCCAATCACTCACGTCACCTGTCACCCATGGCGTCCCCCAAGGTTCAGTACTTGGTCCCCTTCTCTTCATCCTCTACATGCTCCCCCTTGGCCAGATACTCCGCACTCATGGTCTCCGCTTCCACTGTTATGCCGATGACACTCAACTGTATCTCCCCGCCAAAACCATCACCGCCATCACCCACTCCACTCTCACCTCCTGCCTGACTGACATCAAAACATGGATGCAAACAAACTTCCTAAAACTCAACTGCAATAAATCCGAAATCCTCATCATTGGCCCTGACTCCCTCACCCGTTCCTCCCATGACTTCTCCCTCACCATTGATGGCTCCACTGTCACCCCCTCCACCCGAGTCCGCAACCTTGGTGTCATCCTTGACCCCACCCTCTCCTTCCAGCCCCATGTCAACCAGATCACCAAAACCACCTTTTTCCACCTCTGTAACATTGCCCGCCTTCGTCCCATGCTATCCCACACGGCCGCTGAAACACTCATTCATGCCTTCATCACATCCAGACTCGACTACTGCAATAGCCTCCTGTATGGCGTCACCACCAAGGTCCTCAAAAAAATACAATATGTTCAAAATTCCGCCACCCGCCTACTCACCAGAACCAGATCCAGGGACCACATCACACCCATACTCCGCGAACTCCACTGGCTCCCAGTCAAGTCCAGAATTTAATTCAAAATACTCACCATCACCTACAAAACCCTCAACAACCAGGCCCCCCTCTACCTCTCTGAACTCATCAACCGCCATGTCCCCACCCACTCCCTCAGGTCAAGCACTGCCAACCAACTGGAACCCCACAGATCCAACAAACGGACATGGGGAGACAGGGCCTTCGCAGTGGCTGCCCCTTCTCTTTGGAACTCACTCCCAACTCACATCAGAGCTGCCCCCACCCTCGAAATGTTCAAAAGCACACTCAAAACCCACCTTTTCAAACTGGCTTTCCCTACATCCATTTTTCATTTCATGTTCCTTGATGTGGTCTCTATTTAGTTTTTTGTTTGTTTTCTAATCTTGGGTAATGTTCTTGAAATTGCACATGTACTGTAGCCTGACATGATTTCTGCATGCCTACATCATGCATGCATGTACAGTATGCATGCACTTAATTTGTCTGTTCATCCAACTTTCTCACGTCTGTTTCTTGCCCCTTTTCTTGCTCCAGTGTTTCCCTTTCTGCTACCAGGTAATCACCACTGTGTCATACGTCTCTGTGTTGTATCAAACTGTTGCCCCCAACTTGCTCAGATTTCACCCTTTTCACTACGTTTCAATTTATGTGGATAGCTCCCATGTTAGATAGGGTAGTACAGTACCTCATATATTTTTGAGTTACGCAGGCTCCAGACAAGTGTGGTAGGAAAGAAACCTGACCGTGGCATGGGCTATATTTATGAACAAGCAAAATAAACACATCAATGCAGGTGACAAATGTTGAAATGTATCCCATTATCAGTTTCTCACGTTCTCCTGCTGCCTCACAGTTGGATGATGAGCTCAGACACAACCTGACGGAGACCATGCAGCAGAAGTACCAGCAGCCCGGTGAGGAGACCATCACACAGGCTGTGGACAAGCTCCAGCAGGAGGTATGGAAGCTTGACACACACATAGAATGTTGTCCCAACCTGTTGTGTCTGTTGTGTCAGACTGTTGTGTCAGATATGAGATTAATATTTTGTATACACTACAAACAGACTCAAGATAGTTGGATTTATAAAGGTCTGGTTTACTTTTGTGAATTTGCACAGTAAACATGGACATTTTTTAACCTCAGTTAAATTGACACAGGATTATTTCTTACTGTGTGAGGTGTTCATTTGAGGCCAGTTCACTTCAGTTCACACAAATGTCCTATTGTGCTAAATGTAAACAAAGTCCATTATTATTATTATTTTAACTCAAATTAAATTAGTCATACTATATATGAACCCTATATCTTTCTGTGTGTGCCAGTTTAAGTGCTGTGGCAGTAACAGCTCTGTAGACTGGTCAGGCAGTGTGTGGATCCATGCAGCAGAGAATGACAGGCTGGTACCTGATAGCTGCTGCAAAACTCCCAGTGAAGGCTGTGGTCAAAGGGACCATCCCTCCAATATCTACAAGGTTGAGGTACGCATGGAAGCCTCATTAGCTGGATTATTAACATAATCTTTTTCTCATTCTGCAATTTGACGTTTGAACTATATGAATACTGATTGTGATTTACTGATAGATATTGTTAATGACAGCATGTCATCATTAATGAATTATCCATTCTTTTCAAGGATTGTTTATAAAACAATCCTTGAAAAGAAGGTATAATTAATTAAATGGCATTGTTGTTTGATTGAGAAAGTATAATTTACTTTGATAAATGTTACCTAATAAAATGTGTGATTATGGAATACACTTGCCAACTGAAATCAAAATGCAATCAGCACCCGTTTGTAATTAATTACATTTAAACAGGGTTGAACCAGAATCAGAACTGTAATCACTGAACACACTGTAAACTACTACATCCATATGCAGTGCATCTGTGTTTTAACTAATGTCTAGTTGTGTTGTTCCTGACAAATAAACAAACAACTGATAACTAATGTTCCCTTCACTTTATGCTCTCAGGGAGGCTGCGTTAGGCAATTAGAGAACTTCATCTTGAGTCAATTACACATCCTTGGAGCAGTGGGAATTGGCATTGCCTTTCTCCAGGTAATTACAATATAAATACAGCAGGTTCATACATCTATAACTGAAAGACATCTCGTTTAGAACAAATGTGCGTGTGTGTGTGCGTGTGTGCGTGCGTGTGTGAGACATAAATAAACAACATCACATTCACTTCCTGAACACAGAAAGAAAATATTTAGTTAATACCCCAAAACATGAATAAATATAGGCCTACATCACATATGTTTTCTTTGTCTGTTTCCCTACGCTTCATCTAAGTGTGTGTGTGTGTGTGTGTGTGTGTGTGTGTGTGTGTGTGTGTGTGTGTGTGTGTGTGTGTGTGTGTGTGTTATTAATTGTCTCTCTCTTTCAGCTTGTAGGAATGATGTTCACCTGCTGCCTTTATCGAAATTTGAAAGAAGATCCATATTGACACTGACACATTGACAACACACACCATGCATTCTCAATCTGGTTACATATATCTTTGTTTTTATGGGGTGTGCATGGTTTTTAGTTTTTTTTAATTGACAATATGAAGTGGTTAGGCTGTTTGCCAATGAATAAGCCATGCTGCTGGACAGCACTGTCCTGTTTTGGATTATATTCCATCGCATGCACTCTCAGTTTTCACTTTAATTTTAAAGCCATTCAAGATGATGGTATATAGGATTGTGTATTTTATTTAGTTTAATTATGTAGTCTGTTTGCTACTTTGTATTATGTGTACTTTATTTTATAGTTGTCACAAGGATGTCACATTTTCGTAAGCAGTGTTTTCCACAGTATTTTAAAACATATACCGGTATATTGAGTTTAATTGATTATTGATGGATAAATAAATAAAGAATGATCGTGTTTGTTTGTTTAATTTAAAAGCAAATACCTTTGTGTGTTAATTTTGAGGGGGAAATTCTGTTTTTTTTTATGTCAGCTCCCCCAAACATAGGTCTATTTTGTGTTTTTAAACGTAGGCCTAAACATAATTTAATTATATTGCATGTTGTTTACTGATGTGTGTATACTTTTGTAATAGCAGGTTTTAGTGTGCAAAGTATTACACTTTGAAGAAGACCATAGTCTTTTTCCCCCTCACAAATCCAGCTGATGAATAGAATTATAGAACAGAAGTTATTATTTTTGCTAATATTAGGCATTATAGGTATCACTAACATATCCTTTACTTTTAATTACAAAGAACAAAATAACAAAACATGGTTATTGCCAGCAGTCAGAGTCAAACATGCAAAATTGCAACCCTGTACGATCGAACATTTATTTTGAAAATGAATCAGCGATTCAGCGGATGTTGTTGTCAGCTGACTACCCTTCTTCCTTCCTTGTTCCGTAGTCCATTGGTTTCTTATCATTATGTGTTTCTTCTGATATTTTTTTACGCGAAAAACGCAAATTGATTTCAAGCTAATTAATTAGGTGACGTCCATATTCTCCGTAAAACTTTAGGGAAACAGAAATGTCTGCAAAACCAACTTGCCTGATAGTGGCAAGTGCTGCTCCGCAAGGTAGGTCCATTGAACATGCTCATCTAGCCCCTCTCGGAACCCTACATAAAGCTTTTATGAAATTTGATTGTCGCTTTATATAATCAAAGTGTCAGAAACTTTACTACATTTGGGTTCTGCTTGCTCATGCTCATCATGAGACGGCCGTGGCCTCTGACTGTACGCGATTGAATTGTTCTGGTTTGGACTCATAGTCATTCATTTATTTTATTTGAATCATTGTTCGGATTTTTAGCGGCGTTTTTCCGAAAAACGCGTCCAGTGTGCAACCACCTATACTGTCTTAACCTTGGCTTGTAGAACTGTTTAACGCCCTGCCAACAGTCATTAAGACATGCGAATTCCTTCACTGATTCAAAACCGCTCTCAAATGGCACCTGGACGTCTGCAATTCGAAACTGGCCCCCGTAAAATCTGAATCCCCCACCCACCCCTTTTCCCCTCACTGTTCCCTTTTTACCTCTATGATGATTTCCTGTTTTTGGCTATATAGAAGTACATGTATATTTCTATTTGTATGTCTAAATGTTATGATGAATTGAACATGCGGTGGTAAACAAGTGTAATGCTTTATGGTGTCGTCCACAGTTAACAGTCTTGTATTGAGTTGTGCTTGAAATGTACTGTAATTCTCCAAACTGTTTTTCTTCAATCAATCATTGGATCATCAATCATTGGATCAAGAGTGAGCTGTAAATCTATCCTCCGTACCCAACAAAAAACAACAAACAATGCTTGGAGGGCAAAATTAGGGCGATATCCACTCATTATCAAAATATAGAAGAGAGCACTTAAATTTCATAACCACCTAAAAGAAAACGACCCATAATAGCCCTCAATCATAGCGAAAACCTATAGGGATGCCCTCTCAGTCGGCTGGTCCAGGGACAAACGCAAGCAAAACCACAGACGGAAAAGAAAAGTAGAAAACCCATTGGATTATAAAGAGACTATGGAAAGAGACTACCTAAAACCAACGCAAAATGGAATGCCATCTATCACTAAAATGAGAATATACATTGGCTGAATACCTGAGCATGGTAAACGACCAAAAACTTAGGAATGCATTGACTACTAGGTACAGACTCAGTGAACACAGCCTTGCAGAAAGGCTGGCACAGACAGACCCCACTCCCAAGGGAAGACATGCACTCACTGCACACAAAATGTGGTGGAAACCGAACTACACTTTCTAACCAGTAACCACCTGCCCACTATACCAAGACATCAGAGACACATACTTCCCACAGATTACACACACACCCAGAGCGAGTTTTAAACTATGACCAATAGACCAACGACAAAACAATGCCATAACTATTGGGAGAAATACAACAATTTGCTAACACAGCAGCAAGATTTGTGAACTGTTGCGACAAAAAAAGGTTAGCTAATGGAATACAATCATATTTGTCCAAAAGTGACTGCAAAGAAATGCTATTTGTTTCAAGCTTCAAGCTTTATATACCCTTTGTAACATGTATATAACGATGCAATGTGACATAGCTCTGTCTACAAAATGCTGTACCCCCTCCAGCTGTATATACTTTCCCCATTTTCAACAGTTTTTATTGAATTTTGACACTTGCTTTGACAATGTAAACTTTATTGGCATGTTTTCTCATGCCAATAAAGCTCCTTTGAATTTAATTGAGTATCAGATGTATTAGCCATGGTTAACATGACGCTTGTATTTCATGATTATGACAGTCATGTATCAGGGCTACATGTATTGGATCAATTTGGATGGAGTTTGACAGTTTTACTGGTACTTTTTCGACTGATAGTCTTGATTCAAGGCTACTACTGTCCGTCCCCGGTGGTGCAGCGTTGTCTCAGCCTGATCCTTTTTTCTTTTTTTAACAATATATTTATTGACATTTTTCAATTTTATAAAACATTACAGTGTTATAGCTTTTTTGTTAATAAAATGTCCATAAACAAACAAACAAACAAACATCTGATGATAGATACAGCTGATACAAGATCACATGGTGTCACCTTTGCGATGTGCTATTGGCTATTTTCGGTGCTAGCTGGACAACGTCGTACACCGAGGCGTTAAATTAGGCAGCTACTAGCCCTGGAACATGACTGACTGTCATGAATAATCGCTCGTGAAGTACGAGCGTCATGTGAACCATGGCTACTACAGAGCTACATCTTTACTAATGTGTCAGCCTTGTTCGCAGGGGTGTCGGCAAAGTCTTTCCACCAGTCCTTCACTCTTTGCACGTCAGTGTTTAACTTGCAGACGGCCACACCAGGGGTGAGAATCAAAACATCTGTATTAAAATGTTGACACTTTCCAAAAACGTTCAAAGATTTTCCAGAATGTATTGGTGAAAATATAGTAAATGTTCCAGACACTATATTTGAAATAGGGCTTATATACCAGTAGTTAATTCATAATGTGCATTTTCCCTTCCTAAAAATGTGTTGGAGTCAAAACATACATTTTGTCTTTGAAATTAAGTGTAGTAAAAGTCACAAGCACACTCAGGCCTATATCTTGCACCACCCCTTATCTCTAAACCTATTTGCCATTTTTTACTATTTTGAATAACCTTTTAAAATAGTTCAAATAGCCGATCTACAAGCTCACAACATGTCGATGTAGATCGGCTAGTTGAACTATTTCAAAACTGTATAGGGCCCTCAGTCTCAAACACATACTCAAGTAAACTGATACTCTTTTTTTTTAATTGATAGGCCTACTCAAGTAAATGTATTTGGTTACTGTCCATCACTGGGCACAGAACACACACGCAGGGCGTTCTAATTTGTGGTTCTGTATGCAGGGGAAGCCTATCGACTTTTGTGGGGTTGATGAAAGCACTGCTAGGTGGGTGCAGGACTTCAGTGTGAAACCTTATGCAACACCTGCCAAACTTGAATCTATTGATGGTGAGTATCAAGAAAATATTTTAATTGGATACACACAAGAAATACAATGTTTGCAATCTAATAATCAAAATGTGAATGCTTGTCCAACATTATAATTTTATAATAATGTAATTAATATTAAATTACAAATATAAAAGTGTTTGACATCTGGGTAAATGGTAAGACATTTCACGATATCGGATTGTCTGAACATTTCCCATAAATTTGTATAACATTAATTAAAAAAAACGAATTGGTACACTTAACTAGTTGCAGCCCTATTTGGTTTTGTTTTGATTAAGCTCAAGCTCAAGGTCATGTCATGATGGCCTGTTCCAGGTGCCCGATACCAGGCATTACTCATTCCAGACTGCCCAGGAGCCCTGCATGACCTGGCACACAGCGGCTCCTTACACCGTATCCTCACACACTTCATCTCTCAGCAGAGTGAGTCCCTAGATCTTATGGAATGCAGTGTCAGTGAAATTGAAAATCAGTTACAATCCAGGACTTATTTTAACAAATCAAATGTTATAACACGTGAAGTTATTTGAAGCAGTGCACTGGATTGGACATATTGTAGTTTGAACATCATGGTATTTACCTGTCTCCAGTCAGCGAGACAGACATATAAGTTAAGTTAGATATGGTATTGGTATGGTATTTTATTGGGAGCAACATTTTTCCACTCTAGATACTTTCTTCCCCATCATCTTTATTTAATAGAAAGGCTGTTTGGGTTCTTGAAAACCTTACATTTGTGTGTTACCACTTACCATTACTCTATTACTGTAGAGAGGCAACACATACTGTAATGCAGTGGTTCTCAACCTTTTCTGCCCGCAACCCTCCAAAATAATCGATGACAAGCTTAGAACTTAAGTGTAGGAGTTGAAGCATTACATTTAGTTTGACTCCGTTCCACAGATAAATATTGTGAAAATAGCCGAACTACAAGCTAGATCATTTTTATTTATTTTTGCTTCTTTCTTATATAATTTGGCCAACGTTTCACCAGTTTTTATAGTATAGTTTGGTTACTTTAGCAGTAATGGTCTTTTTTTCTTTTCTTTTTAAAATCATGTGGGGAACCCCCTGGTGGTCGACTCCCGGACCACAGGCCCACTGGTTGAGAACAACTGCTTTACATTTTTATTTAGCTATTTTTCAATAGCTAAATTATAACATGTTTAAAACACCAAAAGGGGTTCCAGCCCAAAATGGGTTAATGTACACTGACTGGTCATTGATGCTGGAGCTGTTTTGTCCTAAATGCAGAACCTGTATGTGCTGTGGGCCAGGGAGTATCAGCTTTATGTTGTGCCACTGAGGGACAAAAGTGGATCTTCAATGGGTACAGTTTAACAGGGGTGAGTGTCTCATCTGATATTTATGCACATGGGAATTTAAAAATAATTTCTAGTAACAACTATTTTCCATCCAAGCCATCTGTATTTGAGCTGGTGCGAAGGCCTGACTTTGCCAACCTGCCTCTGATCGTGGAGGACTTTGTGAAAGACAGTGGTGGATCATACACAGGTTTGCATAGAAGTACAGATATTGTGTATTTTTTTTTAAACATTTCTGTGATTATACCCAAAGCTAACCATACAATCCTTTGGCTTTGTTTTTCAGCGAGTCAAGAGGATGCTATGCATGTAGTCATAGATAGACACCTAGTAACTGGTCAGAATATTCATGCAACATCAATTGCTGTGAATAATCTAATCTGGCTCTGCAATGGAAAATAAAACTACCATATTAACAGTTCAAAGCCCATGCACAGGGTACGGACATGACAGTTTTATTCTGCTTATGTGGCTGTCTTTTTGCAATGCTTTTCTATGGGAAGTGAGCGGAAAACTGCTCGATGGCAACAGAACACATTGAAAAAATATGTCTACAGCACAGCTATCAGGCAAGGAAATAAGGTTGAGTTTGATTATTGTGGTAAAATGTTAGTAAATGGAAGCGAGGGCAAGGCATACTCATTCAAACACCAAAGCAGATAAGATAAGTCTTCAGTTGAGCCGACTGGCAGAAGCTTTCCACATGATGTTCAATCATTGGAACCAGTGAGAGTAAACGACTGATAACAAAACATTGATTTGTCTCTGCGGTTTTTAATAATCATGATCATGCACACACTTTGTAAAAGGGGAATCTGCTACTGCCATCTCTGTGTTGTTTTTTTTAGTTGACTCGTGTCCATGAAAAGGGAATAAAACAATATCTTTCAAAGCAACATGTCCCTGGTTTACATCAACAACATGATTCCTCAAACCGCTGCTTTGACATCCTCTGGGCGGCAGCAGTGCATATTGAGTATTAAGTAACTAAACTCAGTCAATGGTTGTTCCAGAGTTCAGCTGAGTAACTCAAGAGGGAAAAGAATCACTGCACACAGCACTGACATTTTTGGTACACCATGATTTGGGGGTGGAGCCAACATTTGGAAACCCACATGCTGGTGTTCTGAAGGTCCTTGGTAGTCAACTAGTAATTTGGCCTTTTCATAGAAGATCGTAGAAATAGTCCAGCCCTTGTCCTAGTTCCCACATGGATATTCCTGTGCCCAGTTCTGTGGCTAATGACATCCGTAGGTAGAGAGACTGGAAAGAAATAGGAAAATCTTAGTGCATAATGTAACTGGCAACTAGTAATCACATGGGGGTTTAGTGTTATTACTACTATTTATTGAGTAAATGTGTTCAGGTGCAAAGCTAAAATGAAATATAAGAGCTTTACCTTAAGAGTTGGGTAGTACACTACATGCTTGACTCCATTATTCCTAGAAATAAAGTAAAGCAACAAATCTGGTTAAGCTATGCCAAAAGTTTGTGTCACACATCATTTGTTCTTCCAAAAAAACATTATGTAATCTCCACCTCTTGTAAGAGAAATAGTGCTCTCCACTGTATTCATCCCAGAGAAGTTTTGGCCTCAGCTCTCGTAAAATTTCAATGTACCTGCAGGAAATAAGACAGGAGAGTAATAAAAAGAAAGATATGTTAGCCCAATTGTTAAAACTGCTCTACCATTTACTTATTTTGTGTTATTTATAGACTTTTCAAAACACAGTTGTCATAAGGGTAAACATTTTGTCAAATTATGGCTATAATATTATACACAGTAGCTTTATCTGGCATCTCATGTTGCCACTTCCAATTAATTTCCCAGCCTGCAGGGTATAGTAATCACTATCTGTTTTTGATTGATTGATTACTTCAGTTTGCAACGACAGGCACAGGAAAGTACAGTACAATACAAGGTCTGCTAAAAGGATGAAACCAGAGATTATCATGAGAACGATGGCTTCCATTATCGTATTTTCAGGAATAGAAAGCCTGCAGTTTCTATTAGCTTCAATTCCCCATTGATGATGTCACTGGTGGACAGGTTTCTGAACTGCCCACAGCCCTCCTTCTACACAGACTGAGTAGAAAATAATTGTGGTATTTTATCATGAACATTAGTGAGGACCAATTATATGAAGGCAGGTTGAAAAGTGGTGAAATGGTACTTTAAAAGGTAACAAATTAATGTGTCAAATAGAGGAAATGTGTCATATATGGAGGAAACTCTGCCATCAAACAGTTGTGGCAGATGGTTTGGTAGAATTCATGGCTGAAGAGACACTGGAGTTTATCTTCCATTTTCCAAGTAATAAATGACACAATCCTTACCTAGTCCCCAGGATTGGTTCAGCAGCTTGGTTGGAGAAGTCCAAACCATACAAGTTAAGTCCAATCAGGATCTTTTGTCTCCATTGAATATTGGGTGACAACTGGAGCACACAGTCTCTTACCCAAGGCAGAGGTGAGCTTGGGCCTGGTCTACTGGGAACAAAGATAGACTGTTTTCATTGAGAGTGAGCAGCTTCTAGCCTTCTACCACTTTGTACTGTAAAGACGGCCTTACACTAGCCGATAATCGGCCCAAATCGGGCATTTTTTACGCTCGGGAGTGCCCGACTCAATCTATCTGCTCGGGGTCCTCTCAAAGCGCAAGAATGTTTGATATTTGCTCTGCCCCGCTCTGATTATCCTGTAGTGTGTAGTGCTAACAGATTTCAGATTGAAAAGAAATCTGCTAGTGTAAGGCCACCTTAAGTATGAAAACGTAGTAGAATCCCGTTGAAATAGTCATTTTCTTTTACATCTCTGTACCTAAAATAAATACCATTGTATCCAGTTGGAACTTTGAAAGGTTGAATGAACTGTTTGTCTGTAAGAGCCTCACCTTCCAGCGTTGGAGTAGTCATAGGTCATAAGACTGAATCCATCCACTACTGGAGCCAACTGTTCAAACTCTTCCCTGCCAAACATGCCCGGTTGCCCTGAGCTGGTTGGAGAGATATTCGGATCAGAAATGCTTCCAAATCAGCACATCAGTCATTCATTTTGAGGCATTTGAACAGAATACTGTAAATATAAACCCCATTATATTCATCACCTTGTCACAGCAGGTGGAATGACAAGCACACAGTCAAATCTCTTTGCTTTCAGAGCCTCACAAATGTGTTTCACCAAGTGGACGAGCTCCCTGCATGAAAAAAGATAAACAGCACTCATTTGCAACTAACCCTGGAATACATGGAAATGTAGTGTAGTGAAGTGTTATCCAATCAGGGTGAAAAAGCAATAAACTAACTCACTTTCTTTTGTTTCCTCCCAGCTGGCTCCACAGCTCCAAAGTAAAACCATCAAAGCCTTCTGTCTGCAAGGTCATACAACAGCATGAAAGTATTGTATTTAGGGAATATTGCTATGGCTATAATATACACAGTAGCTTTATCTGGCATCTCATGTTGCCACTCCAATTCATTACCCAGCCTGCAAGGTATAGTAATAATCACTATCTGTTTTTGATTGATTGATTGAATACTTAACAGTTTGTAAGGACAGGCACAGGAAAGTACAGTACAATACAAGGTCTGCTAAAAGGATGAAACCAGAAAAGCCAGCTAGTTTCCATTCTCCATTGGTATAGTTTTCAGCAACGACTCGTCATAGATCTCTGATCTCAGCCCCCTCGCTGTGTCGTAAGGCAAACTGAACCAGAGCTGAACTGTGTGAATGACAATTCACACGCTTTGCGTTTGTAAAATTACTAATTTGCTGACTAAAGATTGAACGGAAAACTAATGGAAAGACGAGGCTTACGCTCAACATACGTACAGCTATTAGGAAGAGAGCTTTATCTCCGCAAAATCGGGGATATTATGAAGTATGAACACACTCACACAGAATGGAAAGATGATTTTGACAGCTACAGCCCCATAAGGCTACAACAACTGATACCTTATTGAAGAAACTATTATACATGTAATTGCTTAGCGAAACATCTGCAGAAATCTTTCATGCCCCATGTTTATTTTACATCTGCTGGTGAGTGCTCAAATGTTGACAATGTAGGCTACAGTAATGTAATTGATTTCCCATTTGCCTATGATAACACATGGTAGGCTATGATTCAAGAACACTTATTACACATAGGCTATTAATCTCCACGTTAACTCTGTTCATTGCAAATAGCTGATCTGCAGAGCAGTGAAGTTTTGGCTATTTGCTGGGTTTTCATTTAAACTAATAAATACATTCATCAAGAACACTAACAAGATACAATACAATGTTGATCGGGTGGTTTTTAAAGTTAAATCTGTTCATTGAAAATAGCTGATCTACAAGCTCACTACTAGGTTGTAGATGGATTACAATTATACTCAAATAAAATCATGACATGACCAGCTAGACACTCAATTAAAATAGAAACCTAATTTATTATATTAATGTGGATGTGGCTAAGTGGCTTAATTAAATGACCAGTGCTTGGCTGTTATGCATCCATGGTTCTGTGCGCCGTCAGTGCACATTTGCTTGAAACTTCATTGTTTGAAAGTCCAGACTAGGGTTCTACTTGCCCCACAACAAGGATGCGGGCTGGAAGCGACAAATGTTTACCCCCCTTTTGGGATATTTTGCTGGGCCCTATCCTCACATACTCAATTCAGCGTTCAATTCAACATCAATAAACAAAAAATGTCTGTATTTGTAATTACCTTTGCGACATCCACTAGCTCACTCCCCAGCTCTTCAATTTCATCCTCACTATCCAGTACACTCATGTAATCTTGGTAAGACCAGCCATCAAACAACAGTCGAGGCACTGAAAGCAAGACACACAGAGCACTTGATTGAAGATGACTTACCACACTACATGATAAGAATCGGAGTGAACATAAAATGTTAGCTCTGTTCCAAACAAGCAGAGCTGAGCAAGCTAGTAGTGTAGAGGACAAAGATGACCTACTCACCTATCTTGATTTTTCTATTCGACTTCCGGACAGATTTGACCCAGCCTGAAAAGTAGACAAAACAATCCTTAACACTTTACTATGAGGAGGACAATGCCCAATCTAACTTTCATCATAGGACGATGTATAAATCTGGCTTAAGGAAAAGTATTTATGAACAGAATTAATATCTGCTGTCTGAATGAGTGAAGGCAAGGCAAGGCAATTTTATTTATATAGCACCTTTCATACACAAGGCAATTCAAAGTGCTTTACAGAATAAAAACAAATACAAATACAGAGTGCAACAGTCAGTGCACTTTAAAATGAATACAGATTATAATAGATACAATTAAAATAAGATATAGGAGCATATAAATTACAACAAATACCACCTTTAATAGAAACAGAAAACACAGCTAATTTAAAGTCCAGGCAAGACCTAGCTGTTATTAGACATCACTGGGATAGGCAATGTTAAATAAATAGGTTTTTAAATTGGAATTAAAAATGGCTATGGTTGGGGATTTCCTAATGTGACCTGGAATGTTATTCCAGGTTTGTGGTGCATAATGGTGAAATGCTGCTTCACCATGTTTTGTTCCCACTATTGGGTGAACTATCAGTAGGCCAGCCTCAGATGACCTAAGGGTTATGGAGGGCTCATAAGGCTTCAGCATGTCTGAGATATAGCTGGGCCCAAAGCCACAAACAGATTTATAAACAAGTAACAACATTTTAAAATCTATTCTCTGGGACACTGGTAGCCAATGTAAGGTTTTTAGGACTGGTGTAATATGGTCATATTTCCTAGTTTTTGTCAGGACTCTAGCAGCAGCATTCTGAATCAGTTGGAGTTGACGAAGAGCTTTGTTTGTAAGTCCTGTGAGCAGACAATTACAGTAATCCAGTCTACTGGAAACAAAAGCATGTAGTGTTTCTACTTTCTAGGTCTTGCTTGGACATCATTCCTCTAACTCTTGCAATATTTTAAGGTGATAATAGGCCGATAAAATTACAGTTTTGATATGACTGTTAAAATTTAAATCTGAGTCTAGGACAACAGTCACAACACCAAGATCTCTCACCTGACTCTTGGGTATAAGAGACCGCGATTCAAGGTGAAGTGATAATTTTACCTGGGTCATGGTCATGGAGGCCGGTGACATCAAAACTTTCGGGTCCCCTTCGACGGAGCTGAAGCCACACTGGAGAGACTGAAGTCAGCTTGGAACCAAATACCTTGGCTACATCATAGCCATGGGAATTCCACTGTGGGGTCAGGGATGGCAGGATACAACAGAGACACAAATACAATATTGTTATATTGTATTTATCACTGTAGTGTATTTAACTCAACACGGTCCGAAATTTTACTTTGTAGCTCACCGACAAATGTCTGATTTAAAGAAAATAGAGACTTCTGATTAATGAAGGTTAAAGGTGAAAGCATAGAGATGATTTTGACTTATGTTCCCTTGCCTTACATTGTTATAGGCATCACAAATAAGAGTATTTTTTATTAGGGATAATAATAACACATCTATCATTTAACTGGAAAACTGGATATATTGCTCAGCACTAGTTATGACACAATTATGACACACCAGGTACATAAACATAATAGTGACAATGCTGTGTATCCTTTGACTTGGTTTCATACTTACTGGTGTGATATATCCGAGCACTGGTCCCTGGAATGTCCGTTTAATATGAGAACAAGATCTCTTTTCCTCTTTCACAATGTCCTTCCATTGTGGGTCTGACACAACAAGGCCTCTTTCCAACACTGGTAACGCTGCAGGTGATGCCTATTACATTTGGTAGAATAAAATACATTTAATAGCCTAGTAGTGACAGACATCCATGGCATTTAGAATAGCTGCGTGGTATAAGTAAGAGGAAGTCACTTTCTGCAGAGACTGCAAGGACTTGCCTGCCCTGCCAACAAACAACAATACAAATACTGCTCACAGCCACACACATAGGGGCCACAAGTTCACTCACCTCAGCCTCTACAGTTTTGTGTGACTTCTTCGAGTCTGTCTTTGAAAGCGTGCCACCAACCACCCAGCACGACGAGATGGTGTACAGCAGGATCAACGTTATTCTCATTTCCATTCAAGTGAGCAGGAGTAGTGAAGTGATAAATTGGTAAGCCGACGTGTGCATTCAGGTCGGGTGGTGCTTCTGTGTTCAGTGCAGGACAGGTACTTCCTTCCTGAATGAGATGAGATGGTGCAGATGTATGATAACTTATACAGCACATGTCTAGAACAACTCACTGCACCAATAGGAATAATTATACAATATACAAAACCTCGCTTTGCAGCCAGCTGACCACCGAACGATGCATTGCACTATGTCATCCATTTAAACCATTTGGGGCTTGTACAGTACACCCCTCCAGTCTGGTGGTGCTTTTGTGGGTGACAGCCAGGACAGCTACGGTTTCGTTTGAGCATGGTGGAGTCTACAATTAAGAGCCCATAGTCCGAGGGGACGAGTGCGTTGTGATTGGCAATGGCTAGCGGTATCATGAATATAATAACCGGCTTGCGTCACCAGGCTTTTGAATATAATGTGAATACGATTACGTACAATACTACAGTTTGTTTTTGTTTACAACTACAAATTCGTAATATAACAAGCAATAGTATGGTAATGATCCTGTTGTGTAGTTTTGGAAACATTACAAAGCCAGCGCCGCGGTCGGCCTAGCAACGATTTAGCCAATGACAGAGAGATCACCCGGCTCTCTCCCTGGGCTATGGGATGGGGTTCCACCTAATGGGGAAGTGAGGTCTGTCTGTTTTTCACATAGAGTATACCGGTATATAACTCTATGGTTTTTCAAAATAAACGTTCCAACCATCCAAATCAGCCTTCAGTTCACGACATAGGAAGTAGGTGGCAGTGTTGCTTTTTTTTTTTACACATCAAATCCAGTCTAGTTGCAGGGTAGTAGTCGAAGAAGACATTTTTAGCTACCGGGGTAAATGTCATTTTGCTATTTGCTTGCATCACAAATGAATCACCGCGTTTAAAACTGATATCAACATTATTGTTATTATACCCCGATGTTTTGATCTCATCTCAGGAAATACGTGAGTGTCATTGACTTCGACATGACAGTTTTCTAAGTATTTTACTCTAACGTAATGTTAGCCCTGAAACATGACTCTCGTGTCATGATAATCATCATGGCAGTCATGTTTCAGGGCTAACGTAATGTAAGTGCTAGCAAGTTTTTAACATGGTTAAGAGTGTAACAGTTTATACATTCGGGGCATCAAAATACCCCGAGTGCAACAAGGTCAAGTAAAGAAGCTAGGACAAAAATACGAGATATGTTGTATATTAGTTGCCATTATCTGCTATGCTTGTTATTGCTTGTTTTACGTGCTATAAGTTTTATTAACTGACTGTCTGTCATATCTCTGATGTTGATTGCTCCTTTTTAGTGAGTAATGGAAATTGAACAGTTTGTGTCCACGACACTTGAGCTTCTACAGGAGGAGAGAGAGGCTGAAATAGAGGAGACCAGGTAAATGAATGTTTTTCTATTGATATTTCCCCCTTTATAATGAAAGATACATGCTTTACGATGAAGGTGTATACTTCCTCTAACCCCTGACCACAGTTTTGTTCCCCAATTAAGGGAGTGTGGGCATTGATAAACATCAGTGAAAAGTGTTTTCTGGGTGTGTCTTTCCACAGGTTATGGCAGGAGAACATCTCTCTTAAGGATCTTCAGAGCAAAGGAGTATGTCTTCTGAAACTACAGCTAGGAAGTCAGTCTACAGGCCTGTATGGTCGGACACTCGTCATTCTAGAACCAAGGAAACATGTCAGCCCGTCACTTCTTCCTAGTAACAGTTTTGGACCCGGTGAGAACGGTTGAGAAAAATGTATGATCTGTTTTCAGTCATAGATTATTAGATGCTCACATTAAGCTTAGTAATATAAATATTCCGGCCTTTCTTACAGGGGACATTGTTGGCTTATATGACACAAGTGGATGCAGTGCTGCCTCACAGCTTGGGACAGGGATAGTGACCAGGGTCAGCCAAGCATCTATAACAGTGGCATTTGAAGACTCTCAGGATGGATTCAGTGTTGACTCAGACTCCCTCTACAACCTCTTGAAGTTGGCAAACGATGTCACCTACAAACGAATGAAACGGTGAGTGTTATTTGTTATGGAACATGCCTTTTTGTGGATGTATTTTAGACAAATTCACACATGAAGCAAGCAGTGTGTTTTCACCATGATGTCTTTTTGCAGAGCCTTGAATACTTTGAATGGATACAGCAATGGGCCAGCCTCCAATCTTATTGGGGTTCTGTTTGGGTACTCGGCACCTAGCTCTCACTCACAGTCAAGTAAGCTTTTCCTCCGGTCTTATTGGGGTTCTGTTCGGGTACTCGGCACCTAGCTCTCACACAGTCAAGTAAGCTTTTCACAAACAATACCTATCATACCCACTGGTGAACTTCAGTTTTATGCTTCACCCAGCTGAGTGCTGCCCACATAAGAGGGGAGGGGCAGTTAGGGGTTAAGTGTCTTGCTCGGGAACACTTTGTCACATTAGAGCTGGATTCGTATCTGGGACCTCTGGAGTCCTAGGCAGGCTCACTGGTAACAAGACAACTCACCCCGTTTCTGTTTTCCTCCCAGAATTTTCCCCAGTGAGGGGTGGGAGAGGCTGGTCAGCAGACGGCTGGACTTTTAATTTCTCTAACTATAAACGTTCATGACAGCAGACAGCTCAAGTACAAATATAATTTATGAAAAGCTACTACAGTGAAGTCTGTTCACAGAAGTTGTAGGATATGTGGGGATTATCTAACGAGGTACCATTTGAGTGTGCAAAACCTTACATATACAAAATAATACTAAATTGTTTATAGGGTCAATATAAGTAAAATAATATAGCCTTTCCACAGGAGTATCTTTTTATATATTTCCAAAAATAATACAAACAGCCAATAGCATATTACAAAGTTATCCCCCTCACTGGTGAAAATTCCGGGAGGAAAAACGGGCAAGCCCTGGGTGAGTTGTCCAGTATTCGGCTCACTAACCATTCAGCTATGGCCGCCCCATATACAGTATATATCTTTTTATTGGAAACCATATAAAGATACCTATCAATTCATGCTAGTCCATCTTCTTACTCAGAGTATTGGATATTATGTGCTGAAGGTTTATCTAACTCAGAGGGGAAATTGTGTTGTTACGGTGACATGATGATGGATTGATCATTTTATTAGACAATAAAATGCAAACAGTACATGGTACAGTAAAGCACATTTGGTCCAAAAGGACAGAACTGAAGAAAGACCTTGTTTCCCTTACCTTATTTATCCCTAAACTTAATTGTCATTTATTACTATATTAAAAAACAATAAACAAACACAATAGTAAAAAATGGCAAATACTTTTAGGGATAAGGGGTAAGGGGTGGCACAAGATATAGCCATAGTCCCCAGAGGAATCGGTTAGCATCCCAATCCAAATGTATAGAAAATGTGAATTTACAGTGTATACACAGGTTCAAAATCTAATTTTAGATGTATTAAGATGACAGATCACTCTCAATTTTAAGTAAGCAGTATTTTATGTATTTATTGTGGCTTTTCAGATGATGTATCTTTTTTTAACTTGGAGCTGGATGAGTCCCAGAGAGAAGCTGTGTCCTTTGCTCTGTCTCAGAGGGAAGTGGCTGTGATTCATGGCCCGCCAGGCACTGGGAAGACTACCACAGTAGTTGAGATTATCCTCCAAGCAATCAAGCAAGGACAAAAGGTATATTGTAGTTTAAAGCAATGGGTGCATGTGTTGTCATAGAGCCCTCGTAGAAGTGCAGATACCCTGAAGAATTTGTCACAATTGTTACACACTGAGCTACTGCGAGCCCATGTTTATCCTGTTGTTTTTGTCAATGGAACATTCTCAGTCCGGTTGTAATAGTTTTGAAAAGAACTCCCTCCCAGTAAGGGCGAAATCCATTTGACCCCCTCCCTCACTCTGTTTGTGTAGGTTTTGTGCTGTGCCTCATCCAATGTGGCTGTGGATAATCTGGTTGAGAGGTTAGCACGTTGCAAAGCCAAGGTCCTGAGACTCGGTCATCCCGCCAGACTACTGGAGTCTATACAGAAACACTCCCTAGATGCTGTCCTCGCCCACAGTGACAACACAAATATCATCGCTGACATCCGCAAAGACATTGATAAAGCTCTTGTAAGTATGTGAATGCATCTGTCACCACTTGCAGGTGCAATGTTTTGAACATGTTCGTAAAGCATACCTCTTATTCGTTTCTAAAGACGGGAATGAAGAAGATGCGTGACAAAGGTGAGCGGTCCAGCTTCAAACGGGAGCTAGGTGAGCTGCGAAAAGAGCTGAGAACCAGGGAGGCAACGGCCATCGGCCAGATCCTGAAAAGTGCTGATGTCGTGTTATCCACCAACACAGGTCAGAATTGGCCTCCAGTCTGGATCATGCCACTCAAACACAACAGGCAGGATGAAAGGCAATTGAATCAGCAGCCACTTGTCTCTTGTGTCTTCCCAGGTGCTTCTGGTGATGGTCCTCTGAAGTTCCTGCCAGCTGACCATTTTGATTGGGTGGTGATAGATGAGTGTGCCCAGGCCCTGGAGAGCAGCTGCTGGATTGCCCTGCTTAAAGCACGCAAGTGCATCTTGGCAGGAGACTACAAGCAACTACCACCAACAATCAAATCACAAACGTAAATAATTTTACTCTCAAATGAACAATGCTGATTACTTTAAACAGTTTTTAATCTCCTATTTTTCTGCATATGCATTGAAACATTTAGAACTTACTTGCCTTTTTTGTACATTCATACTTGCCTTTTTTGTACATTCATCGTTGCGTTTATTTGCTCTCGTGTGTCCTGTAGGGCTGCATCAAAAGGCTTATCTGTCAGCCTGATGGAGAGGCTCATTCAGAAATATGGGGATACGGTGGTCCGCATGCTAACAGTACAGTATCGCATGAACAGTGCCATTATGGAGTGGGCCTCCAAAGAGATGTACCAGGGAAGACTGACTGCCCACAGCTCTGTGGCGAGTCACTTGCTAAAGTTAGAACGAGTTATTATACAATTAAAATATTTAAATTCAAGAATTAATTTAGGTTTACCAAGAACACATACTTATAGTGGTGTTTTCCCCAAATAGAGATCTTCCAGGAATAACCTGTGTGGAGGAGACTAGTACCCCTCTTCTCCTCATCGATACAGCTGGCTGTGGGCTGAGTGAGATGGAGAATGACGATGAGCAATCTAAAGGCAATCAAGGTTAGTCCCTGTCTGTTTGCATTTTAACATTATTTAGTGGTTGGATGTCAAATGCAAACAGTTTTGTTTTGTTGTCTCCCCCCCCAGGTGAAGTAGACATTGTTGAGCTTCACATAAAGGCCTTGATAGAAGCTGGATTAAAAGCTAAAGACATAGCTGTTATTGCACCCTACAATTTACAGGTAAGGCATTGATTTTAGTCATTACTATGACATACAAAATATTCCTTTTTTTTCATTCTTTTTTTAAGCTGCAAAACTATGTTTAAAAAAGAGAAGAAAAAAAAAGACACCTACACAAAAACAGTTGTTCTGTAAATTGTGAAAGTACTGACCTGCCAAGCTAAACCCCGGTGGGCGCTTGAGAGATTATGAGATTGATAGAAGAATATTTCCTAGACTCCCAGACTTATGAGTTGTGATCTCTGTAAAGGTTCATCTTCTGCGTCAGAGGCTTTCTGCGAGACACCCAGAGCTGGAGATCAAGTCTGTTGATGGCTTTCAGGGCAGAGAGAAAGAGGCTGTGGTACTGTCATTAGTTCGCTCTAACCGAAAAGGTAACCTCTCGACACAAAGCCTAACCTGTGTATGTATCACAGACTATATTAACAAATGTGACATCCTCCTTAATGTACATTGTTACGTTTTATTTAGGTGAAGTTGGATTTCTTGCTGAAGACAGAAGGATAAACGTGGCCGTTACCCGTGCCAGACGTCATATTGCTGTGGTGTGTGACTCACAGACCGTTCAAAGCCATGCCTTTCTGAAGTCTCTGATCAGCCACATGACTGACTGCGGAGAGGTCCGAACCGCCTTTGAGTACCTCCATGACATCGTACCACAAAATTATACCCGGAACCACAAAGAGACCAAGGCTAACACTGATGCTAACAGCTCCTTGTCTACCAAACAGAAGGTCAAAGATCACAATGTGCCGGGCAAAGTAGAGCCAAGACCAATAATATCTACTGGTACCAAGAGTAAGTTTGATAATGCTGGCTCCAATAAGCACACAAAGTCCTCCATTCTGCCTCTCAGTGATGAGCAAGCGAAGAGAAAATACACAGAGATCAGGGAGCAGGTTGAAACCTTTCTGAATGACCTAAACCGCACTGAACTACAATTCCCATCATGCCTCAACTCCCACGATCGCCTTCTGGTCCACCAGATCTCAGAAGAGCTGGGTCTCGGGCATGAAAGCACAGGGGAGGGGAAGACCCGATGCATCACTGTCTCTAGACCACTGCAGTCCAAACTAACTGAGGATGTTGTCACTGAGGAGTCAACAGGACTCACCCAGGAAATTGGAAAAATGGACCCAGAGCCCCAAGACGGGCCATCCTCTCAAGATCCACTAGACTTGAAAAGTTTACATTTGGAGCGAATGAGAAGGGAGCAACAGAAACGGGAAGAAAATGCCAAGCAAAAGAAGCAACAGGGTAACATTAACATTCACACAGCCCAATCTTCTAAGAAGACCAAGTCGGCTAAAGGTAGCATTTGGTTTATTACAAGTCAATATAAAATGAAATTATATGTTTAGCTGGTTGAGTATTCTTGCATGATGCCTGATATAGTTATTTTTCGAAAATGTATAGACCTGATGAGATTTGTTGACTCAACGTCAATTCTGTGAGTTAAATTTGGTGAGGGAAGACTGTCACTTCAGCAAAAGCATTACATTTTGTGACTAAATAAAAAGGATTAAGAATAATTCAACAAAAATAAAACTATTCATAGGAGGCAGGAAGTGATCACCCCATTCGTATTACTGGAACTGGATTTGACTTTCTTTGTTGGTTACAGGTCTACGCTAAAGGCAGTGACGGTAGTAACAGGCAGATCTCTTTTTTTTTCCTCAGGAAAGAACCGCACCAAAGCAGGTGCCTGCGATATTGCTGCTGCAGCCACTGTGGATGACGACTTTGACACGCTCATAAATGCTGTGGTGAAGGCCGAAAGTGTGTGCAGTTTTGCCAAATGTAAAGCATCTGTGCTATTACTTGGCCAACTTTGCAAGTTTTGCAATAGACAATATTGCCTGAGTCACCACATACCAGAGGTAAGATGTGTGTGGAGTGTACTGTATATGAGAACCATACTTGATGAAGAAAGAGTTAAATTTGGGATGGAAATACTCCAAAGTGTAGGCAATCACAGGAAATCATTTGAAGTCAACACAGGATAGTTTTGTGTGACATGATGAATGGTCTTGATTGATCCTACCTGGATGTAATAAATACAAATAATAATGCAAATACTATTTCAGCCATGTCTTTGATAAGATAATTTATTACAAATCATTTCATAACAAGTATATACTATATAGTTATTTTTTTATGGTTTCGTGTATGCTCATAAAATCAAACTTGAATCACTTTCAGGTCCATGGCTGTGGAGACAAAGCCAAGACTCATGCTCGGATGAGAATAAGCAAAGAAGGTGTTCTCTATGCTGGTAGTGGAAAGACAGACAAATCTATGGACCCCAACAAGAAGGCTTATCTGCAAAGAAAGCTGGACTCAAAACTGAAAGATATGGCCTCTCAGAGAAAAACAACAAAAAAAGAGGAAGAAAATAGATGATTACTGTGTACAATGTAATATGACGTGAAGAAAGAATGTTCAGAATTAAGTCTAAATTTACAGTTGGTTAAAACCTATATATAAATATGTTGCCTGAATTCCATATATACAGCAAATTACAAAATCACATGTTTTGTGATGTCATCATTGTTTAGAATCGTATTTTTCGCCCATTTTATCACTTTTGTTTCTTCCAGCTAGCTATCTTGGTCTGCTCTACATCTATAGATACTGACATTGGACAAATGCTCAGTGGGTTGGAGCTTTTCCCATCCTCGTACATACCGGGAGAAAAGTAAGGGAACATTCTCTCAGTGAATCTATCTTTGAATGTATACATTGGTGTTAAATCAGTAGCGTTGATGAACACCACCTTCCCCTTGTCAAAGTCCAGCTCCACTGTGACTCTCTGGGGTTTGTTTTTCACCACTAGCTTGGTGCGAGGTGTGGTCTGAGCCCAGTACGTGTCCCCATTACACAGGCCAATGACCCAGAAGCCCTCCGCTGGGTTCAAGAAGATGGTATTCTTTCTTTTGATGGACTCTCTGGCCATGCCTATGTACCAATCCTTTCCATGTCCCACCTCCACTGTCCAGCTGTGCTTGCCAGAAACAAAGCCAGTCGCTCCCAGCACGGCGATCCGGCTGCTGCATCGTTCAGGGTTGTCGGGGAGGAGCCGCTTACTGCCGTACCACACACTGGTCAATTCCTCTGAGAAGTTCAGGTTGCACTGGGCTGTGTTTGGGTCCAGAGTGATGGGAGCTAGAAGCATACATTACAGGGGGTTGGAAATAACATTTTAGTAGTACACTTCAGTCAATATACAGGTGCATCTAAAAAAATAATATCGTGGAAAAGTCTTCTTCCCTAATATAATTCAAAATGTAAAACCTTCATTTATTCTAGATTAATTGCGCATGAATTGAAATATTTAAAACCTTTTTTTGTTTTAATCTTGATGATTATGGCATACAGCCCATGAAACTCATCTCAAAATAGAATATTCTCTGAGATCACTAAAAAAATATATTTATAATACAGGAATGTCGACCATCTGAAATGTATGTTATTGGATGCACTAAATACATCGTCTGGGCTACTTTTAAACAAATTATTTTATCAATGGGGTGTGGAATGGACTGATAAGCCTGTGGCACTGTTGAGGTCTTATGGAAGCCCAGATTTGCTTTGATAGCAGCTTTAAATTAATTGTATTAACTTAACTTTTCAGGTAATGGAGAAAATAAACCAGTCACAAGCTCTTGTTAATATTTTTCATTGATAAAATCCCACAGACGGAATAAACCACTTTAAACAAAAAATATATCTGCTGTTGGGAAGAAAAGGAAAAATTAATTCTGGAAATTAAGAAAACCTTCACAAACAAGTAATACTGCCTCATCAAACTTGGTGTTGTGACTTTATATTGTTTTATAAAAAATGAAAATCCTCAAATAGAGTTATGGTTTCCTCCCGGCAGCAACGAATAATAACGGATCTAGAAGCGCACAGCACGTTGCATCACTACCGGCGAGTCTAGCCTACGTACTTTTGTGTGACGCAGTCAAGTACAAAGTGTAAAAAAAAATAGGGCATTCATTTATGAAAAACAAAAAGATGAAGATATATGATGATGGAGATACATGGTTTATCTATCAATGCATTGCATTGCAACATGGTTTATCTATCAATGCATTGCATTGCAAAAAGCTGTAATCTTCAGTGAGGGACATCGTCATGACCAGGCTTAATGATAGAATTAATGGTCTTGTTTACTCACCACACTCAATAACTTCAAACATCTTCCTCCATGTCCGGAATTTCAGTGTCCCCATATGTTTAGCAGAATCTATTAAAATATCCCGAATACACTCTGGATCAACAAAGTTGTATTTGGCCCTTGAAGGTAAAGAGAAAATATATGTAATCATTTTTTGGACTGATGAAATTGGCTTTAGTAAGTAGTTAGTTTTACTGAAGGAGCTTCTTCAATCATCTCATATAAACCATGCTTGTAAATGGTAAATGCTTAAAGTTGTAAATTGAACCATCTGGAACCCAATGACATACATTAGACCTATTTTTTTTTTTTAAATGATAAAACATGGCCTCTTGATAGTCTATCAGTTCAACTTAAGTAATCTTTCAGTGCCCGTGCTTATAAATACCTCTCTTTAGTGTTCTTGTAGTCCTACAATGAGGGGAATGGAATGGAAGCAGTTCAAATAATTGTACATATCGGTATGAGTCTCTAATCTGATAATGAAGTTATTTTTGTCATACAAGGAAGCATACAGTAACTACCTGCAAGAAAGGAATGTCCTTTGTTCTGATGGCTTGCTCTACATCACTGATTATCTCTGAGAGGTCTTTGATCTTATTTTCAATGCTCTCCAACTTCATCAACATCAACCAGAGTTTATTTTCTTCTTCTTGTCGTAGCTTAATCAATGTGGCCTCCTCTTCCTCCCAAAGAAACTGGTGTAACTTCCCAAATTCGTTCTTTATTGCGTTCTCATTTTCATCTGTTTGTGACTAATTTTAGGGAGACCAAACAGTTAGTCTTTTTGTTTGTGTTATATAAATAAAACATTGTAGGATAATAAATACCGGTATCATGAAATGTACCTTTAAATATGTTTTGGTTTCCTCCCATTGCTCTTTTGTCTTGTTGAGTACTTTTAGCTGTTTCTGCAGGGTTTCCAGCTTGGCAGATACTTCTTTCTGAAATGTAGATGGCAAGAAACTAGTATTATTATTATCACTGATAACGATGCCTCTTTTCCATTCAGATTCACATTACTAACCAGTAACCAGTTAATACTCTTATACTGTATGGTTTCCCTGTCATGATATGATTCTTACATACACCTGTTACTGTACCTTTTTCTCCAGGGCTGCCTCTTCTACTGGGCAACATGCATGTATTTTATGCTGCTTTGATGTCTTACAAATCAGACAGATGGTCTCTTCATCCTTCTGACAGAAAAGCTGCAGCTTTTCGTTGTGCCAAATGCAGAGTTCTTCTGTATTCTCACTTGTCCTTTGCTCTTGAAAATTCTCTGCTGCTATCTTTAGTGCCAAGTTGATAGGAGGCCTCTCAGAGGTGGACATTGTGCGACACACAGGGCATTCTCGACATCCTTTACATTCCCAGAGCTTCTGTACACAAACTTTGCAAAAGTTATGACCACATTTCAGTTGAACAGGGACGCTAAAAACCCCACAGCATATAGGACACAGCAGGTCCCCCTCAGAGAGCGAAACCCTGGCTGCCATCATGCGCTCCTTCCTGTAAAGTTATGTTGTCATTTGAATTCAGACAGAAAATCAGTTCAAGGCAAGACTTCCTTGTTGATGAACTGGTTAAACTGGTAGCTCCAGCTGAATACGTATAAGGCTCTGTATGTCAAGTAATCCATATTATGCAGATTTTTCTCGAGATGATGCAATTATATATAAATAAAATATTCAGAAATATTTATTTATTTATGTTATTTTACCTGTCAAGGCATTTGACCTAGCTGTCAAACCTTTTACAATACAAAAAACCTGTATCAAATTATAAAACATGAAACCGTTTCATTTTATATGAGGTTTATAGCCGAGGCTCCCTGGTTAGGACTTTCTATATCAACCTAGTTAAAAAAAACAATCAATTTACCAAAGGGACATGCATGAAGCTCTAATATAAATGTAAAAAGCTCTAACATTCCCAGTCATATAGTCATGAAAGCAGTGATGCCAACAT
Source organism: Protomyctophum bolini (assembly GCF_963924005.1). Lineage (NCBI taxonomy): Eukaryota > Metazoa > Chordata > Actinopteri > Myctophiformes > Myctophidae > Protomyctophum > Protomyctophum bolini. Next base: position 33,329,200 of record NC_137865.1, read on the forward strand.
TTTAAAGTGTACCTAACATATTCGCACCTCTGGTTAAACCAGTATTTAACCTTTTCATTCAATATTTTGAGATCAGTTTGTTTTTGAGGGGCACTAGCCCCTCATATATGTTTTTTTGTCCCGTCACGTCTCACATTTGCCATTGACAATGAAAGGAAAATGTATGTAGACTAGCAAATCGGCTAACCAATAGCATACAATTTACAATTTAGGCATTTAGCAGACGCTCTTAATCTAGAGCGACTTGTTATCTTGATGTGCTACCTTGTGGTTGCTGTCTGCTGATTCCCTTGTGGTGATTCTATTATTAGGCCTACACGTCTCTTAACCGAGGATAAAATACAGCTGGGGCAAGATCATGAACACATTTAAATATCAATTTGATAAAGGAGAATTTTAGAAAACTGTCAAAACTAAGCATGTTATATTTTCTAACGATTATGCAATGGTACCATTTCATTCAGTGCTTGTTGACTGTGAAATATCATGGCATGCATAAACAGTTGGGCTGCGTGCAGTGATATATATTGTCTGGTCATTCTAAAACAGCATAACTTTTTATATTGCTTGAGAATCAAAAATGACACCCTGAACTATATGAACTAAAACAATTTACAGTATACACCCGTCCTTTCCATATGAGTTATAGGTGAGGTAAGGTAATGTGGGACATCACAAAGTGGGGCAGCTATTGGAATGATTTTAATTTTGTAAAATCAACAACCAGTTACCAACACTTGATCTGGAATTATTGCAACATGTCTTGCCATTAATGACTAAATGGTTCCATCTGCATTCATTAATGAACAGTAATGTTAAGCCTGCATCTATCATTTCACTGTTGGTGAATAGATGCTGTGCTTATACATCTTAGCTTTGTTCCTGGGAGGCTTTCACCAGGAGTGATGAAAGTATGATGATAAAGTACGGAGTAACCACAGTATACCGCTAATCAACTTACAACGACATACTCTATATAGTATATGTATACGTATGTCTTACGTCATCATTTAGAGCTAGTCATACGTATACTATATACATAATCAGTAAAATAAAATAGCAAATTGTGCCTGATTTGCTGGGACCAGGTGTGTATGTATGACTAGCTCTCAATGATGACGTAAGAAATATGGTCATTTATGTAATCTGGTCCCAGCAAACCAGGCACAAATCTGCTGTTTTATTTGCATACGCATCAAGTGGCGGGTTGGCTGGCACGGTGCACACAGACCGGGCGAAATTACTTGCGCGCTCTGCTTGCGCAAGTAACAAGCACTTTTTCAGTCCAGAGCGGTGGTCACCTCACCACCGAAAATCCAGACTATGAATGAGCCTTAAGCTCCACCGACACCCCCAAATTCGACACGCCCACGGGGAGTGCAGTGCCCGGTGTCGAATTGGACGGACCCACGGTTGTCCAGAACTTACCACAAAAGGCCCATGCCCATGCTCCATACATGGAACTGGCCTGGCCTGGGGTGGAGGTCCCCCCAGTCAGTCGAGCCTAGCTCCTGGCTGGCGCGTGTGAACACGCTTCCAGGTGGGGACGACGACTGTAGGCTATAGGTGGCTGCATGTTACACACTCGCCCATAGGGCCTTGGCTCTTTAGACGACTGGTAACGTACGCGGTCTGTTTGAACGAGGTCCCGGGTTCGCCTCCTGGCCGTGGCTACATTATCACGGAGTAGATAAGTCATGGCCTTTGTGACCCCCTTGAAATTGTTGCCCTTAGTGATGTGGTCAAACCCCCACTTCAACAGAAAATTCCTCCTGCCAATTATTGGGCTACTTGCGCGAGGAGCGCGCAAGTAATGTTTTCGGCTGCGTATGTCAGTGACTGGCTCGGCCAATCAGGGATTGTGAATTTTGGTGGTCCCCTTGGCCAATCAGGGATTGTGTATCTTTGGTGGTGTCGCTTGGGCCAATCAGAGCACAAGTTGACAGCTTGCTGTGTTTTCGGCTGCATATGTCGGTGACTGTGAATTGTGAATTTCTGGTGGTCCCCTTGGCCAATCAGGGATTGTGTATTTTTGGTTGATAGAATGGTGGTTTATTGGCTGTTGATGGTGAAGTAACTACGGTACGTTTCAAGGTTGGTAGGGGTCTAAAGGGTTTAGAACAGTAGTTGTAATAGACATATAGTTTAGCAGTACTACTCACGCACAAGTAGGCCTACTTGTGTGCAAAGCGCAAGGTGGCACCTCGACACAGTGAATTTCTAGTTTCTATTGTTTTGTTTAGTTTTCTTCTTGTTTTACACCTTTTTTCATTATTTATTCATTTTATTTATTATTGTTTTTATTTTATTTTAAATTTAGTTATTTTTTTTCCTTTTTTTGTGCATTTTTCAAGCGTTAGCGACAGTGGAGAGCAGAAGTTGGCAGGAGATGGGGAAGGATATGCAGCAAAGGGTCTCAGCTCTCAGGTCGTCTGGGCAAGGCGGCAAGGCCCCTTCCCATTATTTCTTCATTGCTGTTAATTCCACAAGATCCACACCCCGTCCGTCCATCCCTTGTGCTCATGCTCCTCCCTCTCTCCAGTGGTTGCTTTTCCCCGAACAATCTTGACGCTTCAGGCATCTTGTGCTGGGCTGGTGTAGTCGGCGATCTTCACCGTCTCAAACGTCTTATCTTCCTTGCATAAAGCCAAAGCGACTGTGCTTGGCTCATGAGGTCCTGCATTCGCTGAAGTGAAGCCATAGTCTTTAAGAGTTTTTCCGTCCTGTAACGGAACATCATCTTTGAAGAGCAGCTGTTCTTCAGGTGCTTTCCTCAAAATTCCCTCGACAATGCGCTTCACCTCATATATAGGGGTGGTCTCCAGGGCATCTACGAAGAGTGTGGTATTCTGATGCCTGATGTTTAAGAACACGGGAGAAGGTGCGGAGGCGGCCATTTCGAATGAGTTAGCAGTGAGCAAGTTAAACCACTAGAAGTTAATAAGTTGAAATATTCGTAATGAGTTGTGTGTAAGTATAACAGAGTCCCAGACTTATATATTGTACAGGAAACAGATCTGACTTGTCATCATGACATTGACATCATGATGACATACACAGGCCTACTGTATGGTGCCTTGCAGTAGCAGCTAGAATCAGTGCTATGATGTCACACACATCCGTATTTGGATCCGTCCAGGATCCGTCATAGTACTGCTCAAATATGGAGATGACTGACGTCATAGTACTGATGTCATAGACCTGTCTTCAAGTACTCACAGGCATTGCACTAGTAAGATAATTGCGAACGCAGTGAGCACTTACTATGAGACCTAGCAGATCATGTCTGTCTGTGTGTGTGTCTGTCCCGCTATCCAAATATGGAGTGTGTTGCATCAGCAATCACTCAGCTCCATATATGGGCACAAAAGGGGCCAGGTCCACTCAGCTCCATATATGGGCACAAAAGGGGCCAGGTCCACATATACAGTAACAGCGGGACAGACACACAGACAGACAGACAGACATGATCTGCAGGGACTCAGCTGTCTTACTGGTAGTAACTAGGGGGTTTTCATGATTATGAATCCATTCCAAGCATTAGTTTTGCACGAAAAATGTGATGAGGTGGCTATGGCCGAATTTAGGCCAAGGAGTGTTTTCCGTGCAAAACGAATGCTTAATGCTTGGAATGGATTCAGAATCATGAACACACCCTAGCTAGTTTGACATGTCACATGCTACTTAAAGCATAATGCAATTTGGAAAATGTTGCCTCAAAATAATATGGTCACATATACTGTAACTGGTGACAACTGGCATTAAGCTACTGAATGGAAGATGTATCATACAAAAATAATAAACTAGAGACATCATCATGTAGGAATACAAAAATCACATCCGTGTGAAGTGAGTGTGGGCGCTCTTATCATCATACATCATCTCATACTGGCCAATCAGAATGCCTGTTGCCACAAATTTACGTCATATTTGGCGGACATTTGACCTAATTTCTCCTTTCATTGTCAATGGCAAATATTGAGACATGTGGGGTCAAAAGCTGTATCCCCCTCAAAAATACTGCTTTTGATGGTCACCAAAATGGCACCAAATTCTGGCTCGGCCCCTGGACTAGTAAGTAGTGTGTAGCTTCCCTGGAGTACTTTGCAAGGATGGCACCACAGGATTTAAAAAATAAGTTCCTTACAAGAAATGAAGAAACTAATTTGGTGATAAGAAAACACATCTCTCAACGTTCCCGGTAGCGACACAACTTGTTTACTATATTTATACTGGAAACTCTCTGGTGTGTTTGGAATGTGAACTGACAGAGGATTCCTGTAACACTGACTGAGAGTAAACAGGATTGACAGCTCATCCTGTTGAATTGTGATTGATTGTGAGTTTCTGTCAGAATTTGGTCAATGTATGGAGAAGATAGCCCCTTGAGATTCAGCTTCTAATGTCAGAGGGGGTCCTTTACACATAGATAAATCAAATAATCAATACATATACAATACAATGATGCTGATGACTTTAATTGTTTCATTGTCTGTCAACACCACATACTTCCGTTTGAAAGGATTGAAAGAAAGCACATTTAGATATTTTCGCAGAATTGAGGCAGCTCTTAGCAAACAAGACAGCTAGAATTGATTGCTAAGAGCTGCCTCAATTCACCTGAATGTGTGTACACTACAGGTAGTCAAGTACCGTGCAAATCTCCTGAAACATATTACCCTATTGGTCTGAATATAAGACTGTTTTTTTCTAATGGAAGTATCGGGACTAGACTATCAATGTTCTTTTCCCACAAATGAGTCTTAAAAAATGGGGGTCGTCTTATAATCTGAGTCGTCTTATATTCGGCACAATACGGTATTGAGCAAGTTACTTTACAAGCCGCCAAAGTTATTCAAACACGTTTTTAATATGTTTTACATTTACGAAGAAAATATAGGCTATAGTTTGACCATGTACAGACATGGTGATGATGACCCCTGGTTATGTCTCAGTTTTTCCCCACAAATGGATCCACAAGGAGATGGGTCTGGTGACCCAAAAATACACTAACACTTCTTAACACTCTCAGTGCACTTTATTTTCATGACAAAAGTTATTAAATAAACAAAATTAAACTGACTTGACTCAGATGCATAAATAATGACATTGACAATGCTGACAATTGACAATGACATTGACAATTGGTCAGTTCCTAGAGCATGAAAGTAATGATAAACTCAGTTAAATGAGTAAAAATAAATCCTATAGTACAGTTCAACATGGACTAGGCAAATGTGTTCATCTGAGAGCAGAGGTAGTTTTAAACCATTCAAATTACTGTTATTTTGCTAACCTCAACAGAAAAATCTGGTTGAATGTTTACTCAATATCAACATCTCATAAAGTAGATAAAAAGTAAACACAATTTTACATGTGGTCTATGATGTACTATTGTCATGACGGTTTAATGGCGGTATGGAGGCACATGGAGGTCAGGCAAGAACAGGGAAAGTGCTGTCAAAAGTGAAAGGAGGTAAAGTTGGCCAGTGATGCCTTATTTCTACAATGAAAAATAAACAGTAAGTGCTTGTGCAGTATAAGAAAACGTCTTGGTCGCTCTGCTCGTTCTGTTAACAGTAGTCACATGTATGGGTAGTGGAAGAAACACCGCCCTGCTATGGCACTTGATTTAGCTATTGAAATAAACTGACAATCTGAACGAGTGGATAAAGTTGTGAAATATTATAAACTTGCTGTATTGAAACTCAAACTCAAACAAAGAATAGTTTAAGATAGTATACTTATTATTATTCATTTATTAGCTATATTCTTATGAAGATCTCGCATAATTATGGCAACCTATTTAACCATACTAATGTCTCATTTTAAAGAAATGTATCCGATGGATTTCAGTATTAAAGTATTAAATGACCAAATAATTAAAAAATATATTAATAGCAAATATGCATACACTCCATTTTTTTATGAACAGCACCAAATGGGGCAATTTCTCTTCATTGCTCACCATTACAAAAAAAAGAAAAGAAAAAGTCAAAATGTTGAAGCAGAATGAAAAAGCAAACTAAAAATCATAACTCTTTCCTTCTAAATCTCAGTATTTTAACTTGATTCATCTAAAGAAATGCCATCCTTTCCCATTTTATCCTTGCAATGTCACCCTTTAACTGTTTACCAAACATAAATAAACCATATGTATACAGTGATCAAAGAACCACAATAATACATGAGGATTAGCATATCTTGCTATTATTCATCATGCTAATAATGATTGGTCAGAATCAGATACATACATTTTCCAAAAATGCTTTCTTTTTGGAACATTACATCAAATTCTGTTTATCTCAGTCTTAAAGGAAAATATATCAAGAAATAAAACGCTGGATGGAATAGGAATTTACATGAATAACACAATGTGTGTTGATTCTGTTCCTTAATCGCTAGGAATAAGGAAAAGAGCTGCATACTGTTGCTTAGTCAAGACATACTAGTTTTAGGTTAGTTAAGATATTTAGTTAGTTTTTGCTTACAAAACACTAAATGAATCAAACATCAAAACATTTCAACATGAGCATATTATGTACAATATTAATCTCTAATTCAATAAAATACAATATAAATGATAAATACACCAGTATGTGAACTAATTAAAATTCCGGTATCACAGCAGAGAGTTCAGAGAACTGACAGTTCTCTACATAGCTTTATAATAAAAACACGTATCTATCTATCTGGTCATGTAAAACTGATTGTATGGTACAAATATAAATTCCAATATTTTGCAACAAATCCTGTGTCTAAGATCACTGAGATTTCACTGAATGTTAAACAATGAGTATCCAAATCCTAACCCCTTTCATCACATGCTTCCAATAAATTTGCAATGTCTGTATACCAACTGACAAACAAAACAAAAATATCTTTAGACTAACAGTAAGTGTATCAAAAGTATTGTGGGACTTCTCCAGCTTTTATTAGAGTGTGATTTCATTGGTTACACCCTCTCCGCTCTTAGCTGTCACTTTTAGGTGTCTTTCAGTAACCAATAAGGACGTGAGTTCCTTCATTCTGTCTTCAGGGCCTCACTCTTTGCCACTCATTGGTTCTGTTAAACACTGCTCGAGAGAACAGTGCATCGTCAGACTCCCTGTACTGTATATGTTCGGCGCCCCCAGAGGCACTCTGCTTCTCAGTTCATTCAGCAGTCTACTGTATGTGGCTGGGGTTGGGGCATCATGCCGTGTCCTGCAGCTCGGTGCACAAAATGTGATGGCACAATCACACAAAAGCCTGCTTCATCGAACTGCGGCGACATCTAGAGCAGCCCTTTGTTCCGTTCGCCTGCAGGCACCTTAAAAGAATGAACAGCTTAATGTTAATTGTTTTATCTGCATGGTTCTGTTCACATTATTTAAAAACAAGAAATATTACATAGTCATATTTGTCAGGTGAAACAAATGCTGGCATCTTTCCTGCTCTCCAGTTTGCTCATAACATTAGGCAGACGGTGGTATTATCAGGCGCTCTGCAGAGTCCGCTATGCTGCAGTGTTTATACTGTATGTCTATGGGTGAGAGTGTGGTCTGGGCATCCAGATTTGCAGACTTCCGCCGTGCCCGTGTCATAGCTTAGGACAGGGATACTCAAATAGATTTACCTGTGGGCCACATTACAAAAATGGCAAGGGGCCAGGGGCCAGTAGATAAAATTACAACATTAATGATACTTGATAACTTCTCTCTTTCAATTGCTTTATTTTCGCAAAATGTATCAAAGTACAATGTGCATGCACACAATATGTAAATAAATAAATGTGTTACATTTTCTTGCATAAACACAAAGAGCTGTTTCCATAACTGCACAAATTATTGCACATAACATGAGTAGCTGTTATAATAACATAATAACATAACATGAGTAGCTCTTTGCCTGCCTGCCTGCCTGTCTGTCTGTCTGTCTGTCCATGAGTAGTTATTTGTCTGTCTGTCAATGAGTAGCTGTCTTACTGTCTGCCTGTCTATGAGTAGCTGTCTGCCTGCCTGTCTATGAGTAGCTGTCTGTCTGCCTGCCTGCCTGTCCAATTGTCCATGAGTAGCTGTCTGTCTGCCTGTCTGAGTAGCTGTCTGCCTGCCTGCCTAATTGTCCATGAGTAGCTGTCTGTCTGCCTGTCTATGAGTAGCTGTCTGCCTGCCTGCCTAATTGTCCATGAGTAGCTGTCTGTCTGCCTGTCTATGAGTAGCTGTCTGCCTTCCTGCCTGTCCAATTGTCCATGAGTAGCTGTCTGTCTGTCTATGAGTAGCTGTCTGCCTGCCTGCCCAATTGTCTATGAGTAGCTGTCTGTCTGTCTATGAGTAGCTGTCTGCCTTCCTGCCTGTCCAATTGTCCATGAGTAGCTGTCTGTCTGTCTATGAGTAGCTGTCTGCCTTCCTGCCTGTCCAATTGTCCATGAGTAGCTGTCTGCCTGCCTGTCCAATTCTCCATGAATAGCTGTCTGTCAGCCTGTCTATGAGTAGCTGTCTGACTGCCTGCCTGTCCAATTCTCCATGAGTAGCTGTCTGTCTGTCTGCCTGTCTATGAGTAGCTGTCTGCCTGCCTGCCAGCCAGCAAGTTGGTTAACAGAAAATAAATTGTTATGGCTGAGTAAAATAAAATACAATAAACACAATTTGCCTGAAAATAGATTACCCAGCTATGACCTTTTTCATGAAAAAAAATGAGTAGTGATATGGCTGACTGAGTAAAATAAAACAATCTACCTGAAAATAGATAGCTATAAGTGAAGAGCAATTTCCGCAATTACCATTTCCGCAATTTCCGCAATTTCCTCAATTTCCATTTCCGCAATTTCCATTTCCACCATTTCCGCAATTACCATTTCCGCATTTCCGCAATTTCCGCAATTTCCATTTCCGCAATTTCCGCAATTTCCGCAATTTCCATTTCCAACTATTAATGGCAGCTGGGATTCATCATTCAAATAAAATAGAATTCTGTCCGTTTAGCTATAAAATTATGTCAGGGAATAGGGATACACAGTATATGTCTTTCATTTGCATTGCATCTCCCCCCCCCCCCCCCCCAAGCTTTTATTTTCGTTCGAGTAATAGTACAACTCTAATAGTATTACTTATAATAATGTAATTAAAGATAACTTCATTCAGATTTATTTCATTTTCCAGATTTTTTTTTAGATTATCATTGGTGGGCCAGTCATAATGGTCCCGCGGGCCTGATGTGGCCCGCGGGCCTGAGGTTGAGTATCACTGGCTTAGGAGGCAGCCAATCATGACTAGGTTGCTTCTACGCGATTGGCTGGCGGCGTATGATGACTAGGTCGCTAATAATAACGGGCCTGTTGTATGTCAGGTTTCGCCATTGGACTGGCCCCATGAACGGAGCTGTCGTCACTCTGTCTTACTCTATGGCTCTGATCCATGGGCGCTACATGGTGGCCGTACACTGCTCCTAAATAGTTAATATGGGTCAAAAGCAGAGGGTAATTTTACCCAAGTGGATAATACTATAAGAATCACTTTGTTTAACTTTGTTTAGGAGCATTTTTACAAGTGTGCCTCTGAAAAGACACATTTTCACCCCCCATCTAATAAGATGAGCTCCACAGAATACTTGATGTTGCATGAAGAGAATCACAGATAGATATGCTGAGCAATAGAGAACAGAACTTACTTGAGGTGGAAGATGTGGGAGCAGGGCAGGGCCTGCAGCTGTGTGTCCTTCTCTCCGATAGACTCGCCACACATCCCACAATACATCTCCAGCTCCTCCACACACTGCAGGGACTTCACCACCCGCTCCCTCAGTTCGTCTAGCTGCCCCCGTTCACGGAAGATCCCCTCACAAAGACAGTGCACCTTCAGCGTGCATAGCTGCGACATATGGACGAAAAGAAATGTCTGAGATGCAATGCAATGGCAGATATACACATCATGTTTCAACAGCACCCCAGGCTGTAATGTATAGTAGAACATTTATACCTTGTTTCCTACACCCTCAGCCAACTCCTCTGCTTGCCCCAAAGACATGAGAGCCTAGGATACAGAAAGACAGATGGTACACTATATGAAGATTGCTGTAACAGCAGCAGTTACACAACCAAGTGTCAATTTCAAGTAGACTGCTTTGCAAAACTCTGATAATATATACATTAGTATTTAGTAATAGTATTATTGTTTGCCTGTTATTTGACATATTCTACAAAAAAAACCTGTATAACAGCACAGAATATAGTTTGAAACTAGATGCATAGGAACCTTTTCATGGTCTTTAGTGATGAGCCAACACTTGGCCACTCCCAGGAGGACCTGCCCTTGTCCAAGACGATTTCCAATATCAATCATGAGGGTCATTGCTTTTTCATAGCGAGGGAATGCTTTCTGTTTGGAAGACAAATTTCATCAGTTTAATAAAATAATATTCCATGTTAAGTTGTCTTTAGTGTGTTAAATGGTTGATGATGAGTGATATAGAATGCTATAATAATTTCCAGCTGTAAGCACCAATTTTAATAACCTAAACTTTCACAAAATATGGCACCTTACTTCAGAGTCGCTCCTGCAGCGGTGAATATCTGCAAAGTTCAAATAGCACAATGCCTGGAGTGGAAGGTCTCCATGCTGCAGTGCAATTTTCATAGATTCCTGGTGGCCACAAAAGGTCATGTTAAGAGTGTTTTTTGCATAAGTTGTACAGAATAAACATTGAGTAACAGAAGTCCCTAAATGTATTTTACTTTACCCCATGCATGACTCTCTTACGGTAGCCAAATGCCTCATCATCTAGTTAGTGACGCGCATGAATGGATTAACGAGAGATTCCCACTGTCCCTACCTGCTATCTAGCAAAACCACAGCCAAGGGAACAGGCTTTGCAGAATCAGCGGGGAAAGAAGACCCCGTTGAGCTCGATTCTATGACTCTAAACTAGATAGATTTCACTTCTTCCAATGAAGCTTGTGTCTATAATGCATTATAAACATAGTAATGCATTATAAACTGCTTGTAGCACTCATTCCTTATATAATATGCATATGCACTGCTACCAAGAGCCATCAAAAAGTATGACACCTTACTACTCTCTTTCAAAACCGCAATAAAAGAGCAATGTATAACTGGTCCTAGAAAGGTCTTCTAAGCTTAGTACCAGCAATTACCCCTTTAAATTTACGAAAGAACAAACAAAACTATTCTGCCTACACCTTCAGAATATTACAACGATGAGAATTATAACATGTGTTGTGATTATTGTTATGATTATTTATAAGTGTTTATAACTATCATTATAATATATTATAAGTATGTTTGTTTATAATGCGTTATACTAGGGTTAGGTGTAAAATGCGTTATAGACATGGGCTTAATAGGAAGTGTATAAGGAATGTTATCACAGTTCTGTGCTCTTTCTTCAGTCTTAAAACTTTTAGGGAATTAGTTTTCTTCTAGTCCAATAAATAATGTTAACTTTCCCATGTGCCATAATAATAGATGTTTGACCATTTCCAATGTCTGTATGCAAACAGGAGCTCTTGACCATTTGCAATCTGTTATACAAACATGAGCCCTAGTACAAGAAAGTACAGTAAACCTGTCCACTAATGTAATCACTGGAGCTTGGGCTCTACGCAGGATCAGTGGTATTCTCAGTATGGCAGGAGGAACAAATGGTTTGTCTAAATGCCTTCAGCCTATGTAAACCTGAAATTCAACCCAGTGCCCTGTTACTATATTGATACTTTCACACTCCATGGCAGTGAGTGACATCAAGATATTCTTCTCCCCAGGGACACAATTAGAACAGAGTTAAGACTAAAGCCACTCTCTTCATTAACACTATAAACCAGTACCTCTGTGGGCATATTTTTGTCAGGGCAGTCCTAGTACAGGCCTAGTACAACAGAGCAGCTGGTACCTGCACCTGTCAGCTGTGTAGCAGCTCTGTGATAAGAATGACCAAGGGCATTGGAGGACACCAAATTGGTACACACAAATACTGCTAAAAGTACTGCATAGTTCTTAGTGTTAATGTCTCTGTGGTCTGGTGTTAGTTACCAAGGAAGGTGCACTAATAAAACAATACCTCACAGCATTCCATAGCATCTGGCAGGCGCTCCAACTTCCTGTATGCCACAGACATGTGGTACTGGCTCATGGCGCGGTATTTCAGGCTCCAGCTTTTACCATAGTCGTTGACCAACTCAGCAGCTTTGCAAGGGAAGAACAAGGCCTTCTCATAGTCCTGAAGGTAGACATATTGGATGACTGGGACATTTAATTTCACATTGCTCCCCCAAAAAACAATATCAGGACAAATGGTCCATTATTTATATACAAGACAAGGCAGTTGCTTTGAGTGTTCTTACGTTGGACATTATTCTAGCAGAGGATTCTTTGTGATTGTGGAACTGTGATTGTTTATTTGATTGTGCGCCTATTAGGGACTTATCCATATTCTATTTTTTGTTTTACAACGTAACATGACATCTGAGTGCATTCTTTGAACACCCCTTCATCAGAATCCCATTGAAACCAATCCTCCCCAGGAAGCCAAGCGGATTACCTTTACAAATCTCTGGTGTCAAGGGTACTCACACAAAAGGCTGCCAAGCAGCTCACCTCAATCAGCCTGTGTTTTACAATACATTATTGCATTTGCTAGCTCATAATGACATTAAGGTCGGATGCTTTGCAGGTCTGCCATACTGTATTGTGTAAGAACACCGGAAGCATCAACATGCCAGTTTAACTCGCACATGGACCAAGAACAACCAGGTGTGTCACGTATTCAGATTCTGGGAATAAAAGGCAATTAATGGAGCATGTATTGAGGATGAAACCTTTTTGAAACTAAAGTTTAAGCTGACAATCCACTGACAAAATGAAAATATTTGAAATATATTTAAATGACCAGAATCCATATAACAGTTACAGAAAGATAAAGGACTTTGACATAGTCAATGTTTCTGAGACAGTATACCTTGAGCTGTATATAGAAGTTCCCCAGACTGCAGCACACCCTGCACTCTAGCATCTTATCATCGTTGTTGTGTGCGTAGCGGAGGGCCTTCTCGTAGCTCTCCAGGGATCTCTGGAAGACACTGAGTCCCAGGAAGCCATTGCCCATGCTCAGACACACCTGGCCATTGAGCTGTAGGCTAACCGTTGTCCCCTGCATGTCTAAGCAGGTCTTACAGTAGGAGACCGTTTTCTGGAAATCACATAGCTTCTCGTTGCTGCGTGCCAAATTCAGGTAGCCTTCCGTCAGGTAGTCGGGATCCTCCATCTCTCTGGCCGTGTCGATTTGTGTTAGAGCATACTGACGGAAAGAAGTGCAGTGTAAGATGGCGGGACAGGTGGCAAGGTGGTGGTGATCACAGCAACAAGTGAAAATCAATCAATTAGAGTGGGCAGGATGGATGGAATAATCAACTAATTGTAATTGATCAAAATGTATCTGTTAATATAATTGATTGCCTGTGATTTAAAAAAATGGTTTGGAACCACGGTAATGACTTAATGAAGTCCTCACTAAACTATGGGTTGATGAGACTGTGTGCTGGGGGAGTAAGGAGGATTATGTCAACAAGACGCCCCACACTGATACTCGGGTTGCAAAGGGACTCATTTTAAACCACATCCTGTGGAAGCCACAAATTAACCCATGGTCTTCAAGAAGTAACCACTGAAAATGTCCTATTTCATATCCATCTAGAGATTCTAGACATTGTTGAAATGCTGCATCTATTTTGCAGACACATTGATTTAATGAGACCCCACTATAGCATCCCCTGATTAGATACCTCGTAGGAACGCTTCTGATTATTTTGAAAGCAATTCTGAGGTCACATGGCCTCATAATAGGAAAAATGTGCATACAAATAATCAGATACATAGATTTGGATACATGCTAGTTAAGCTGCCCATAGAAAAACCAGCAACTGATTTAATTTCACAGCACGGAGAAAACTTTCATTGATATGCAAGCTTACCTTGAGCATCTCTTTATATTTCCCCATTTCTGAGTGAGCTGTGATCAGGCACCCCAAAACCCGAAACTTCCCCCCAGGATCAGTTGTTGTCTGCAACACTACGGTCCAGGCCTCCAGTGCTTTTGCTGTCTGGTTGGCTTGATACAGCTTTAGGCCCTTCTCTATCTGGTGCTTGGTTTGGTCCTGGCCCATCTCGCTGTACAAGGTACCTCATAAAAACTTTCTTTCTTTTAGGCAATGCAATCTCAACACAGGTATAAGAAGATAAATCCTTTCCATGCACAGGGCGACTCCAAAGACAATTCCCTGATGATGATCCCTTGAGAGGTCGGTGCCAGAAGAACTACCTACAGGCCCGGCTGTGCTGAGACGGAAAAGAAATTGGATCCACTGCAGTAGAAGCGCCACAACCTAAGACCATTTTCACCAATGGCTTTGCCAAGATATGAGTAGGGGTACGGAAATATGTTCTTCCTCTTATCCGGCAATCATGCCCTCCTTGAAGCTGAAGTTATCACAAATTCTCTGTATGATTTCCGCTTGAAAAACACCAAAGAAACATGTTTCCCTTTCAGAGTGATTGCAGCAATAACCCAGAATATCTACTCCCTCCACACCCCAGAGAAAGGAATTCTCAACACCCCTTCTTCCAACCCCCTCCACCCTGCTAGTGCTGGCGCTACAGCAGATGGCCTTGTCACTCTTGACCATGTGTCTCTTCAGGAATTCTGCTCTGCCCTCAGTAAGAAGACCCAAGGTCACAATAGACTCTTGCCTGTCTACCACAATACTAGAAACACAACACTTTGACCAAAACGGAACTAAATTCCTCACATTTCCAAACTTTTAACATATTTCAAAAAATCTTATATGAGCATGTGGACTGCTAGATGTCTGTGTGTTTGTGTTGGGGGGGGAGGCGGGATGGGCGGGGCGGCTATAAACAGGGTTATTTCACACTGAGGACTACATGACATATGGTACTCACACTGGCTGGCAGTTGATAGGACCTCATTGCATGCGCATGTGTCCCAACTACCCCCCCCCCCATCTCCCATCCTACACCTCACCTCGGTGTCAGCAACTGCTGCTTAGAATAGTTCACAAAGTCTGACATGTTACGGGGCTTGGGTTTCAGCTGCACAGCCTCCTGTAACATCAATGGGATCAGAAAGTTGGGCCTCTGCAGTGCAGCGCTCTCTCCCTCAAGTCCCCTTTTACCCTCCACAAGGATACAAATAGGCCCCTTTATTGCCGTGCCATTCACAAGATGGGTTACCCACAGCAAGATAAGTCTCTAAGGTTAGAAGTCACATCTCTATCGTAGCATAAAACATCTCCACTCTTGATTTATGTATGTGCATTTCTGGAACAATGTTACATCATCACAGAGGCCATACATATCAAAACAAAGGCAGATATATAGCTGCAGTGACAGTCAATGTTTCTGTTAACACACTTTAATCTGAAGTACATGTACAGCAAGAAAAGAACAGTGTTAGGACAAGAAGTTGTGCATTTTTGAAAAGGTAGAAAACAGCCTCTATTATCATATGTATGCACAATAACAAGATAGATGCCCGAGGACAACTGGATACAATGTAATGATCGCTTTATTTTTTTCTCTGTCACTATAATGCAGGACGTTTCATTTTCATGTGATCTTGCTCATGCGTGTGTCAATGACCAGCCAATGCAGAAGAAAGATCGATTCAGTACCCCGGTAACAGAATCACAATGGGCCTGGGCCGTGGCTCAGCGGTCCAGGCACCTTGGCCAGTAGCCCGAGTCTGGCAGTGTGCCGCGGGTTCGACTACCGATCCCGACGGCCTTTACTGCATGTCACTCCCCCATCTCTCTCCCCTGTCAGCCTACTGTCTGTCCCTCTATAAAAAATAAAATAAAATAAAGGCGAAAGCCATAAAAACAAAAACAAAACAGAATCACAATGTGCTGCACCTCACCTCACTATCGTTGGAGACACATTTGTAACACAACTACACAAGTAACGACTCGAGGCGGGAGTGCTAAACTCAACTGCACAAGGATGTAGCGTGAAAACCACAAACCAGCTGACTCAATTAATATATTTACTGCAAGCTTCCTCATGCCTGATTTACACACATCGATAAGCACTGCAGATCTATAAGCGTATGAGCTTGTAGATTTGCTATATTCGGTGTGTGACGTCTGCGCACAACTAAGTATAAATCAATAGATTGTTGTCGATACTGAGCGGCCGTGCTTCCGAGTCCATCATTTCCGTCCTTCAGTTCAGCTGTCGCAAATAAAAAGTTTTCGGAGCAATCAAAAGTTGAGTTGTGAGCTCCCTCTTTGTTCCTCATCCTTCAGTTCAGGCCAGCACAAACTGCCAGTTTGTGAGGAGGATTTTGATTCCTCTAATAACAGAGACCTCAGAAGTGGCAGGGTTAAACTTCAGTGTGTTCGCATCGCCTTTCTTGCACTTGTCCCTGAAGACGTAGATGCAGCCATTACAGCTGGCCACCTTCCAGAGCGAGGGGACACAGCTCCACACTTCGGGGAAGCGTATGCGAGTGAAGCTCTCCAGCAGGGGGTTGTAGCACACCAGCGAGTCGCCCTCTGCCACCACGAAAATAACGTCCATGTGGGCAGCGGCATGCATGCACCCCGCAAATGGCAGCATGTACGGCTTCATCTGGCACTTCTGAGTGGCCGTATCGAAGCACTGGATGAGTCGCGACGGCTTGGTGAAGAAGTCCATGTCGTTCTCCTCCCCCCCGAGCAGATAGATGGTACCTCCCAGGTTGACGCCCGCGGCCCCGGACACGGCCGTGTCCAGCTGGCCAGTCTCTGTCCACATGTTGTCTTTCACCGTGTAGTAGATGACTGCGTTGGAAAGGGTGTCCTGCAAAGTCTTTCCTCCCAGGGAGTAGATGGCGTCCTCGCTGGCTACGGACACCATGGTGTGGTGGAGGCGGTCTCGGGGCAACGGGGCACAGCGCTCCCAGTCCATGGTGTGCATGTTGCATTTCCACATGCGTCGGGGGATGGATCCCCCGACCACGTACAGGTCCCCTCCGTGCTTGCAGGCCGCGGTGATCTGGTGGCACAGGCTGTTCTGGCCGCTCACGCTGACGGCGTCGTCCTCCTCGTCGCAGTGCAGAGACACTGCCAGCGAGTGGGTCCGCGACTCCTCCTTACCTATCAGGTAGATGTGGACGTTCTCGCCGATTTCCTGTTGTAGCAGCGGGACCAGAAAATTTAAAACACACAAATTATCGTGTATCGCAGCAGCAGAAGAGAGCAGCTCCTGCATTGTCTTTCAAAAGTACTTTCAGTTCCTGAAAGTACTTTTGTGATTTAATAATTCATATTCCAATTCCATACCATTTTATTCTTGTTTATAGTTTTGCTTCTGGCACAGTTTTACTTTACTGTTGGGGCATTTATTCTACATATTTTTATTCAGTTCTATTATTTGCTACTAATTCTGCTTTGACAACACAATATATATACCTGCATAATAGTGTATAATAGTTACATAGACAACAATGATGCTAAATGAACACCATACTTCCGTGTTCACAGCAATCTACGATGATAGGACTTAATGCTACAGTACTACAGATACCATAACCAACGCATCTTCATATCAAACATGCGTCATGGAGGCCCATACTACTCCATCTGCCTTGTTTGACAAGGAAGCACAGACAGCACTGCAATGAATGCAAATGTCTGTTCTATATACCTCAACCATAAACAAGAACGTGTGTATGTACTATGTAGTGTGTTCTGTATGAGAGAACGCAATCTGAGAACCCATCGTCAAAACATAAAGGAAAACAGCACCCTCTTTTCCTTTGAATGAGTCAACAGTGTCTCCAGAGACTAGAGAGAACATTACTGATTGTCTTGTAATGTTCATTGTTGTTGTTTTTCTGCATATTTGTATCTGCATTGTATTGTCATTTGTGTGTGTGAGGGGAAAAAATATATAAATACAAAAGAGAGAGAGAAGAAAAGAGAGAACATTACCTTGAGGTTTTCCTGGAGAACACAAGAAAATTCCTCTCTTTCCACCTTGTTGTGGTTTATCCAAGTCTGAATGGCCACTGTTGGATTCTGGGAGCTTGGAACACCATCTATGACATAAATAAGTCAAAGTCTGTAAGCAGCTACTTCATACTTTGTGATATGATAGCCAACCTACAAGGACAACATGTAGCTTATAGATTGGCTTAGATTTTTTAAATGCTTTAGAGATTTGTGTCTATATTGGCATGCCCAAAATAAGGATGACAGGATTCATGTGGTCAAATAACACGCGGTGTGGAAAATTGGGAACATTTAATTACAAGTGCTACCTTTAAGGATATCCAAAAGCAGACATAGCGGAAGATTGAGGAATTCGTCCGTCTGGTGCAGTTGGACCAGGTGGATTTTAGCACAATGTTTGGCAGCAGTGTACAACTCCTGGTCACTGTGTCTGTCTGCAAGCCACATCACCTGGAAACAGATAGAATATTTACAATAAACTATTACTAGTTAGTAACTATTAAAGACATCTAAACCTGTGTGAGTCACACAAAAATCACCTGTAAGCAGTTCTTGACCTCCACTGTCCGCGACAGGAACCGGGAGCATTCCTCAAAGAGGGCAGTCAGTTGGTACATGTCTGCCATCTCATACGTGTCCTGCAGGTCCTCCACCCTCAGTTTGATGGTGCCGTGGTAGATGTACTCGACCAGGAGCTGGAACACCTTGGCACTGACGTCCTTCAGCTCGATGTTACGGTTGTGGGACTCCTTGGGGTAGGGGTGGGCGATATGGAAAAATATAATATCAATGTTTTATTGTGTTTTTATATTTTTTATATTTTTTCATGCAGTGTTTTAGGGTTATTGGTCAAGTTACTTAACAGTACATTCTACGAGGTAACAGAAACTAAAAGAAAAAGGAGTAACAGAACATTTAGACCAAAATACTTATAATTTTGGCTAACAAAACCGTCGTTCTACAAAAGTATGAATGAAGGTATAGAACTGCAAATCATAGAATGCACATTCACTGTATCACGATATATACAATTATACACACGATATCTCTGAAAAGGCATATCGTCGAGACAATTTATCACGATACGATATTCATCACCATATCGCCCAGCCCTGCCTTTTTATGATTTGTACTTTATTCATTTTCCCGTTTTTATGTAAATGACATTAACACGAAAACAGACACAACACAACCGAAAAGAAAACAAAAATTGCACGGAAGCATACAGCAGTCCACCGCAGCCCCAATTCCAGACATCAAGTCCTCCAATAGTACTTCTTATGCAAATATGCACATCGTTTAGAGCTCACTCAGAGCCGGAAGCGATATCAGAGTCCCGATACATGCATGTGATAATGTCCCCACTTTAAGTGATATTTGTCTGTCCTATTCAGCAACCTTTATGAGCCCACCTTGAGGTTGGAGGTGAACATGGAGCGGAAGAAGCTGCTCTGGGCCGACAGCACCAGGCGGTGCAGGTGGAACTCTTTGCCATCCACGGCCACGGTGACATCGGCGAACAGCCCGTCCTCCAGACACAGGTTCATGATGCTCTTCACCACCCGGGTGGAGTGTGAGCGGTCGGTGAAGGTGTAGCCCAGGAAGTAGTTTTCCTCTCCCATGGAGCCCCCGCCCACACCGAGGCCCCCCTCCTCACTAGACTCCATCTCTGTCCCAGCGCCACAGAGTCACAATGGAACACAATCACAGACAGTCATTTTTCTATGTATGGACACAGAGTGAATTTGTTCATATTAGATCACAAAGGATCCACAAATGGCAGCTCATATTATGTACTTTTCAGGTCATAGTATGACTCCTAACTAAAAAACATAAAGATTTCGTTGAAGTGACTGTGGTTAAGTTTTGCATTGCAAATGATTGATTGAAAACTGTATTCACATCACAGTTTAAAAAATGGGTAGGCCTACAGTTCAAACAAAAGTACAGGTCAATACAAAAACGTACAAAGACGTAGCCTAGTTACACACAAAACATAAACATGTACATGTACAGTATGGAAAAATAGGGGGGGAGACTAATTTTGTTTTTACAGAGGCCAGTTTCTATTATTGCAGCCGCCTGTAAATACTCTCTGAGAGCTGTTTTGAAGGAGTCTATAGGGTTCACATTTCTTAATAGCTGTTCGTAGGGCGTTCCACCATTTGATTGATTGGTTGACTTTTAACAGTTTGAAAAAAGTGGTACGATATACAAATGGTGTTAAAAGGATAATACAAAAAACACTGAGGGCGTATATGTTTCCATTGTCATGTCACGTACGTCACGTGTATTCAATTAATCGAGATCGTTGTATAAATGGTTGTCGTCAAGGTTGTATAAAAACTGAATGAACATATAGTAACAGTCACGTGGTTAATTGAACATGATGCAGTCCATGCAAAAGCAAAAATCATCGAGATAATGTTCTGCACTATCCATCAACCATGCTAGTACAAAGTACACACACGCTAACGTTAGCATCTCGCCATTTCTGTAAATGTAGCTGACTTTGCCCTGGGGCTAACTTTGCCCCGAGTACAAATTGGATGGCCACGGTAACGATATATTACTGGGAATCAAATGTATTTGGACGGCAAGATTGTGACGTTTGACAAATAAACAGGACCAATTTACCTTTTTCTGTACTATTTTATCATTCAGACAGGGTTGAACTATCCTCCGGAAGCAAATGTATGTCATCAATCAGCTGATGTTGTTATATTAACCTATAACACTATAGTAACTGACACTGTGGCTGCTGCCGCCATGAGGTGGACTTCTATTACTACAGGT
The DNA here is from genome assembly GCF_963924005.1 of Protomyctophum bolini. Classification (NCBI taxonomy): domain Eukaryota; kingdom Metazoa; phylum Chordata; class Actinopteri; order Myctophiformes; family Myctophidae; genus Protomyctophum; species Protomyctophum bolini. The sequence continues at coordinate 33,350,000 of NC_137865.1, forward strand.
GGCATAGCACACAAATACCAAAGTGGTCCAGCAGTCTAAAGTATAGGCTAATATGACCCCAGAGAGACTGTGTGCTTACTTCCAACATAGCACTAAATTCTAATCTACCGGTAAACAGTATTTTCTGAGGTGCTCAAAATGTTCAGAATATCAATGTTTATGGGGATATAGGAAAGTGTCTAATTTGATATTTTATGGGGAAACGGCTAGAAAACACAAAACAACTCTCAACTTAATATAGTCCAGGGACTTTTGTGCCAATCACTCTAAAAGCACCAAATTTGGTCAATCGTATGTAAAGGGCCTCACACACCGTCTGCGAACGCCGCGCGTCAAAACAGCCGCCTCACGCCTCGCCTGACGCTCCGATACGCCACCGTTCTATTTTCCAGGCCGCGCGGCAACGCCTGTGCCGTCGCTGCGCATGTCTGTCTGTCTGTCTGTCTGTCTGTCTGTCTGTCTGTCTGTCTGTCTGTCTGTCTGTCTGTCTGTCTGTCTTCCCTCCCTCCATGTAGGTGCTGCAAGTATCTGGGTCAATTAAATGCCTCAACAAAACATTATTTTCCTTTAGGACCTAAAGGAAATAATATTGTATTGAGAATATGCAAATACTTTGACTGTGCACTTTGATTAATTGATTGATTGACTATGACTATTTTATTAGACAGAAATGCAAAACATAGTTTATCATTCTAAAATGATTATGCCACATTGTAGCCGATCAGCCTCATGCAATCACACCGTAGTACACTGACACATACTTATTACTTGTTGGTGGTGCTATAGGCCCTCACAACAATGCCCCAAACTGGCTGAGCGCTGTGTTTTTACATTTTCATACTCAAACTGTTATGTTAAATTTTCAGTTTGGTATGATTTGTATATGATTGGTATGATTTGTAGGTAAATAGAATTTACCTACAAATTAAAGTACAAATTAAATTCTTATTTCAGGAAATTTGCCTAGTGGTATACAAAATGAATCAATATATATCACACATAATTGATGAGATATTGTCCACGAAGTTCATTGGTTGTCACATTGGCCAGTTGGATGAGTATTTGTCCCCATGCCATCTGTTCGTCTCGCCTCTGCTGGCGCCGGGCCTGATGAGCAGAGAACACCATGCTCAGGATAAGACTCTGGAACTGTTTCTGAGACAGAGGCTTCTTCTGTTTGTCCTTTAATGTGGACAGCATCTCCTCCATGGAGCTCCGGGTTCTGGGAATGTTGTCATTTATCAGAGCCAGGAAAGCCCTTCCCTGCCTCATCGATGCCAGCTCCTTGTCGAGCAAAACAATGTTGTTGTCTTGGTCAAGTTCAACTCCACCCAGTAAGAACTGCATACAGTACATCAAATAATTAGCATAAATCATATACAGAAGTTGCTAATGTATATGCAGGCTATGAGTTCTCAAATACGTACCTCAAACATTAGATTTGCTTCAGATATTGAATATATTCTCTGAAATGCAGGGCCCTCATATATGACTGCAACCACATCGGCTGTTAAAAAGAGATTTAAATGACATATGTTATAGTAAAAAATGACACACACACACGCACACGCACGCGCACACACACACACACACACACACACACACACACACACACACACACACACACACACACACACACACACACACACACACACACACACACAGAGTAGGCCTACGTTATTAACATACTATAATAGCTACTATGCGACATCAGATGCCTTTGTACAGGTCCGTATAGGTCATGCAGTTAAAAAAAATACAACAACACTCACCTTTAAAGGCTTGCTCAAACCACAGCCATACAATGATCAGTTGCCACATATGAAGCTCATGGCTTTTTATGTCCATTTTCTCTCAATTGGCCTATTTAAAGTCTATTGACAAATATCTCAATGTCCCTGTGTAGTCTACTTCACCTCAGCGATTGTGTTAAATTCAGGCAGAGAGTCCTGTCTGAAATTCCTTGAAATTTTCCACTTGGAAGGGGGACCATGCAGCCAGTTGGCTGCAACGTTTAATGTAATATTTTTTTAATCTCTGTGCTGCAGAACCAAGTTCGTGCAGACTTGAGACTTTAACTATACAGTTAAGTAATTAATCCTTATATTGTGTCAGGGTCCAATTTGATGCATTGTGTGTGTTTGTGTGCGTGTGTGTGCGTGTGTGTGTGCGCGTGCGTGCGTGTGTGTGTGTGTGTGTGTGTGTGTGTGTGTGTTGTAGGCGGGGCTCTGATCCAGAGCACCACTCAGAGCCTAGTGACCTAACTCTATGTGGTGACGCGAAGGGTTAAAGTGATGCCAACCAATCAGAATTGACCGGAAATACGCCGCGGGTGTTGTTGAATCCTATTGGCTATTGTCTTTTGAAAGAAGCCACCGGTGGCCGCGGTGTGTTTTGAGTTGGAGGAGTAGAGAGAAAGACGGCGGAGGGAACTTTGAATTCAAGGCGGACACCGAGAGAGACACACAATGTCTCGACAACCGTAAGTACATTTGAATGGTTTTGTAATTATGACCATTTTAAGTCGATACTGTGACGTTGTGTATTGTAACCGTTGTAACGTTTGCGCTAGATAAGTGAAGCTATAAAGGGTTAGCGTTAGTAGCCCCTTGTTAGCAACATGGCTCCCTAACGGACTCTGTTTGACGAAATCTTATTTGTCAATTATTTATATATAACTCTTGTCTTTAGAAGGTGGAAAACTCCCCGTAAACCTGCGCACAAGACCAGCACCCAGAAGGACCCAGTGGGGGTAAGTCAGTGACGTCGTTGTTTGGAGATTAGACTCAGTCAGAAAAACATCAACATTCAAGCGTTTACCGTTTCACCGGCCGTTAACATTAGGCATATTGCTAAGTAGTGTGTGGATAATGATAGCGTTCATTTGGACCAACTTTTATAGTTTAAAATAACGTATTGTTAATTGTTATGCCTAGGTGTACTGTCGCGTCCGCCCTTTGATTTTGCCAGCTGACGAATGCTGCGTTGAGGTGATCAGCAACGCCACCATCCAGCTGCATGCTCCCGATGGGCTCAAAGCCAATCGAAATGGCGAGTTCAAAGAGGTAACATGCCTTACATTTTGATTTCAAAATGCATTTCCTTATCAAAGGGTAAATGTGATTGTTCTGTGGCAGAACTAAACGTTGTACTATCTTGTGTATGCTTCAGACACAGTATTCATTCAAACACGTTTTTGGAGTGTCAACAACGCAGATGGACCTATTTGAGCTTGTTGCCAAACCACTGGTGGAGGACCTTATACATGGGAAAAATGGTAAGAACATTACCTGAGAGTCAACCATGTTGTTCAAGCTACCTCCTGTCACTGTGGTTTTACATGGACCATAATACTTAGCGCCAGTAGTCGCTCTTATACATTGGCCGGTGACTTATATATATATATATGGGTGTTTTCACAATGTAAAAAACGGACACCCTGAAAGGTAACTAGATTAATCCAGTTTCGGCTGGCAGTCTAGCCCTGCCCCACACCCTAAATATCTCAGGTTTACAAAGTACAAAAGTAAGTAAGTACCCTCTCTCAAATCTACAAGTATGCATGCATGGCAGACTAAAGTCATTGGCACTCCTTTGTGATGTAAGTACATAGGTGGAGATCATTGTTTCTTCCATAACAATGTAATGTACCCCAGTGATTTGTAGTGTCGCAGTCCCGCCCCCTACCAGGGCCCAAGAAATGATTCCCCGTTCATTTTCCTCAGTCTTTTCAAAATTTATTTATTTAAAGACCCTTTAAGCCTCGTACAAAGCCAACTCGAGTTGTGACAAATCATGACAACAAACACATTTTTTGGGGCTGAAAAAAGAACTGGAAGAAAAAGCCGGCGAGTTACACTTCTTTTTTGTTTTTCTTCTTTGTAATGATTTGTTTGGTCCAAAATATTGTGTTTGTCATGATTTGTCACGACTCAAGTTGGCTTTGTCTGCAGTGTAACCTTCTTTAAATAAATACGTTTTGAAATGTCTATGGGAAAAATGCACTGGGAATCATTTCCTGGGCCTGTATCCGTACTACAAGCCGTACTACAAGCAGCATTACACAGTAATGTCACCGGTTTGGCCTGCCTATCGACCACATCCTACTGTGGGTTAATTCAGTGCTCCCCAGCATTGGGCCACAGACCCGATGGCTGGGTCATTTAAGCTTGATATTGTGTTTTTACGCCCTAAACCATTAGTTCAGGTTGACTACTACTGTATGTGTTTCATTGTGGATTTCCTGTCAACAGGGCTGCTCTTCACATATGGGGTAACTGGTAGTGGAAAGACGTTCACCATGACCGGTTCTCCAGGCGAGGGCGGTCTTCTACCTCGCTCTCTCGACATGCTCTTCAACAGCATAAGTCCTTACCAGGCCAAAAGATATGTAAGACAATAAAATGCTCTCATATTTCACCTAATTTATGAAAATGTCTTGCCAATATTTGTAATCACCATGCCACAGTGGACCCTGTGGATAATTGACTCTGGTGCTATAACAGTGGTTCTCAACCTGTGGGTCGGGCCCCCCCATTAGCCGGGTTCCCACATGGTTTTGGGGTGCCCCCCCAGGCCCAGAGGACGGTGAAGTGAAAATGTAACGACTTTTAAGACTCGTTTTTTTTACCCATTTTGACCTGAGATCAGATTCTAAAAATGTCTTCTACATCCTGACAGTTTTCTGAAAAAGCTATGTTTCTGTCAGTCGTTCTCCTATTTTTCAATAGCTAAAGCATAACATAATGCTAACACCAAAATGGGTTAATACAAAAAGACTACGAATATAGTCGATCTACAAGCTCAACTCCTTGCCAGTTCGAATACAGTAGTTCTACTATAACATTTAACATACTGTCTGTGTTACAGGTATTTAAGACTGATGACAAGAATGGCATTGAGATCCAAAGTCAAGTTGACGCCTTGCTGGAGCGCCAAAGGCGTGAAAACCGCCCACCCATCCCCAAAACACCATCCACCAAGTATGTTTGCATGCACTTGTAGTACGCCAATAGTCTATTCTATTACAATTTCAATACAATCTAACATTAAATTCAGCATCAGTTCATGATGCTTCAGCCTAGGGCTGGGCAATGTATTCATATTCATTATGATAGACTGGATATTACTTGTAGTCGCCTGAATGAAATGGCATCAGAGTAACTACTGCCTAGTTCATATATAGATTACCATGTCTCATTACTTCCGCATGATCTAAATGTCTAACTTTATTTTGTATAGACAAAAGCTTGACCCAGAATTTGCTGACATGATTACACCAGACGAGGCCTGTAAGGCAGACGAAGTGGATGAAGATGGTTGTTACAGCATCTTTGTCTCTTATGTGGAAATCTACAACAACTACATCTATGACCTCCTTGAAGAAAGTGCATATGATCCAATGAAACAAAAGTAAGTTTGGACAATGTTGAATTGGTTGACATTTTTACGTGTTGAATAAATGATTCAGTGCTCTAGTTGTGTTTTAGCTTAGTAGTAGGCAGATTTGTAAACGAGCTAATGTGTATATAGGCTCATGATACAGTAGGTTGGCAGATAAAATGTTTGGTCCTTTTGTTAGGTGGAATGCGGGAGGTACACCGGTGCGACAGAACATTGAGTTCATGTATGTGATTGTGACCAGTGCACACACAGTAGCTCCATATAGAAAATGTAGTTTTTGCTTTTTTTCTCCGTTTGACCTCAAACTTGTCACGTTTTTATTTAATGTGCTGCTTTGTATTGCATTTTTGAATGTGACCCCCTAATTGCTTTCTATGAATGTGCTCCTGCAATGCAAAAGTTAAGTTGCCCTTTCCCATGAACCGACGACATGTTTGCAAGTCCTTCTCCTGCATGTTAAAAATAATTAGATCAGCAACTATATGCAATCCCTCATGTATACAGACTAATTCCATGGTTATCTTAATCTAGACCACCTCAGTCTAAAATTCTCAGAGAAGACTCTAACCACAACATGTACGTCGCTGGATGCACAGAGGTTGAAGTCAAGTCCACCGAGGAGGCCTTTGAGGTGTTCTGGAGAGGTAAGCTGTCAAATATATACTATACAGTACATGAATATATATACGCCCACACAGAACACTGCGATGATGAGCTGAGACGTGACTGACCTGGTATTGCTCCACTCAAGGGTGAGCTCTGACCAGGACATGACCCAGTTTAATCTTCTCTCTGAGCAGAAACTGAAAATGTGAGGGGTGACTTGGGAGACTACTGCAACTCTGCTGTAGTGTGAACTATATATTTTGTTTCTGCCAGGTCAGAAGAAAAGGAGGATTGCAAACACCCAGTTGAATAGGGAGTCCAGTCGCAGTCACAGTGTGTTCATTGTCAAGCTGTTGCAGGCCCCACTGGACGCAGATGGAGAGAACGTTTTTCAGGTCAGTGTGAAGTTGACCTTTGTTCATCGCTTCTGAGCTGGTTGGTGTAATCATTCATTATTAGATTGTTGTCTCTGTTTTGATTGTAAGGAAACTTAGGAAATGTGTGTGTATTAGATAGTTGTCTCTGTCTTGATTGTAAGGGAGGGGTGTGTGTGTGTGTGTGTTAAGGGCAAGAACCACTGGTCTAGATGACTGGATGGTGGGGGAAAACAAATGCTCAATCCAGCGGTTCTGGGGTCTTTTGTTATTGACCAATGTGGACTGGGGACAAGTGTCTTTTAACCACGATTCCTGCCTGGATTGATGACTGACTAGGGCGGGGCGATATGACTAAAATCAATATCATGAATTAAGTGAAAATATCATGCCACCATTGTACAGCAAAGTCAAATACAGGGTTAAGTTATTCTAGCCCCTCCTATATCTTTTAGTGTATGTTCACAAACTTTGTCCTACACAAACATAAAATTCACATTGACAATGGCTGGAGAATTTTACGTCATATTGTCTGAGAAAATAGGCATAGTGTCTATTTTACGCCATGATGATGTACATAAGAGCGCCCCTCACTTCACACGGGTGTGCATTTTTATTGTTTATTAGGAAAAAATATACATTATAATATAAACTATTTTGTTGTAATTCTGTTATTGGTTATAATTGGAAATATTCGCTTGATATATTTTCTGTTAATTGCTCAGTCCTATGACTGTCTGACCATCCCAGTGAGTATCCCAGTTGAGTATTATATACATAAATGGTCAGACGAAGAGGTGGATGGACACTCCTACAGTATATTGGGTATACAGTAATGTATTTGGCAGTTCTGAAACATTGTCGCTTTGTGTTCTGCCCTACTAATGTGAATGTGTAACTTTCAGGATAAGAGCCAGGTCATTGTGAGTCAGCTGTGCTTGGTGGACTTGGCAGGGAGCGAGCGCAACAACAGAACGCAGGCTGAGGGTTACCGTCTGCGAGAAGCAGGTGTGTATTGCCAATATAGTAATGAAAATGTTATGATTAACCGTTGGCATCATTCATTGAATGTTGACTAGTTTTTCTTATTGCTGCAGGTAACATCAACCAGTCGTTGATGACACTGCGGACATGTATTGAGATTCTTAGAGAAAATCAGATGTATGGCACCCAAAAGGTTGGCATCTCTTGAGTTGGCATCTAATTTAAAAAAACAGTATTTGTCCACTTGCACAGCTAATTAATGTAAGAAAAAAATATTCCTTCCACAGATGGTTCCCTACAGAGACTCTAAGGTTACTCATTTATTCAAAAACTACTTTGACGGCGAAGGCAAAGTTCGAATGGTGGTGTGTGTAAACCCCAAAGCAGATGACTACGAGGAAACTATGGTGCGTCTGTCCCCTGAGCTCCCCTCATATCTGGCTTTCAAGAAAGATAAAATATGTCTGGGGAATTTGGTTATTACAGCAGCCAGTTGCAATATACAAGATGGACAAATAAAGCAATACGGAAATATTAAAAGCACATAAGGTGAGCTTGTGCTGGAAACTGTTTTGTGAGGTATTAAGTACTCTTTATATTATATCCTGTGCAGTTGGTGATGCGCTTTGCAGAAATGACCCAGGAGGTGGAGGTGGCTCGGCAGGTTGACCAACCGAACTGCCGTTTTGTGGCAGGCCGACGTAACAGGAATCAGGCCTTCCAGGATGAGCTGTCCCGCAGGCTGGATGACCGTGGTGGTCCCATAGATGGAGGTATCTATCCACAAAATCTATAGAGCTATATACAGATGAACTAAAGGGAAAATCATTAATGTCTTAGGTTGTTGGACCTTTAACAAATTCTTTGCACCTTGCAGAGACATGAGGCCCATAGTGGCAGGAGCCTATCTCCTGTTTCTGTAGCGTGAGGCCGCTGCGGCTTGATTTACAACCCCCTGGACATGACTGTGGCATAAACTACTGTAAATGATGGAACGCCATTCTAACAAAGTATTCAACAAAAGTCCATTTTGGTTTTTAATGAGGATGGTGGAGAGCACTGTCTAAAATCAGGTCACTTGTCATTTGTATCGGGCTCGAGACTCATTGTCATTTCCTAATTATTGCCTGTAATTGGGTTATTTCTGGCCATGTAAATGCACTTAGTGCTTCCCAGTCAGGGTTGGTTATAATAATAAGTGATCATTGAAAGTCTGTTTTCCCCTAGGTTTACCCTCCCTGTCAACTGGAAACTTGCCTCCACTATCCCCGCTGCCTGCCTGTCAGCTGACAGACCCCCATGATGATGTCGCCTTTAACAGGCTGCTTGCAGCGCTGGAAGAGAGGCAACGTGTCAGAGCGTTGAGGATCGAGGAATGCAATAGAATAGGTCAGTGTTACTGAGCTAATTGAACTAGGAACATTCTAAGGTTGTAATTAAGTTTGATCTCTTGGGGGGGGGCAGTGCCTCAGGGGTAGAGTGACCGGATGGAAACCGCAAGGTTCCCAGTTCGAACCCGGGCTCCCCCAGAGTTGGTGTCGAAGTGTTCTTTGAGCAAGACACTGAACCCCTAATTTATCCCGATGTGCAGGTTGGTGCCTTGCATGGTTTCCTCCGGCATCTGTGTGTGAATGTGTGTCAATGCAATGCGCAATCTCTGTGAAGTGCCTTTATGCAAGGCACTATATAACGCACCATTTACCATTTATCTCTTCTAGTAACCATGCATGTGTTCACTCCTGTGTTTCAGCCAACCACCTGCAGTCCATGCTACAGGAACAGGATGGCTTTCTTCTGGGAAAAGAAAACTGTATTCGTGAACAAAGTGGCAAGCTGGCAGACAAGGACAAGTTTATTCAGCATCAGCAGGCTGAGCTTGAACGCATTGAGAAGACTACTAAATTGCAAGAATACAAGGCAAGATGACGATGTGCTGTTTGAAATATAATTTAGTATTAGGTCATGAGGAACTTTCTTTGGACGTCCAAAGACGTCCAAAACATAAAATGGTTTGTTCAACACTTAACAAGGGACCCCTGACAAAGAAAGTACACAATAATAAAATGCATTGTAGATTTGCAATGCAGATAGATTTGCATTCATTACCATTACATTATGTGCAGTCTTGAGGTGTGTGTGCGACTCACCCATTTAGTCCAAACTACTGTAGACAAAGTATGTGGTAATCGCCTTATTAGTGACACAATGTAAAATTACACAATATAAAAATCAGTGTGTGGCTGAGATGCAAGTACCCATGCTAGGCCTGTCCCTGGCTAAGAATTGAAATGGTTAAATCTGATTGGCCAAATGTTGCCTATAGGCAACTACAGGAATTTGACTTGATCATTTCATTTGAACGAATCCGACTCTTGAGTTATTCGTTGACTATATTTGACTAATCGCCCCATGCAGTATTGAGTAGTTATTTAATAATGAATTGGATCTCTTCGTTGCCGTTTGTTGTCATAGGAAAGCTTGGGACACTTCACCATGATTGGCGTTCTCAATCCGAGTTCTTACCGATGCATCTCTACCATATTGTCTGTTCTAGATTGAAATTCTTCAGAAGACCACCAATGCTTATGAGGAGAACAAGCGCTCTATGCAGATGGAGTTGGAGACCAGAGAGCAGAAGTTGCTCAGAGAGCAGTCAGAAAAGAGACGCATGGAGGAGCGAATACAAGGCATGGTTGCTGACACAGAGTTCAAGTGGCAGAAAGAATGTGTGAGTAACGCCTCATGGTATTTACAGAAGTGTTTTTGTATTATCATAAACCTTGCTGACATCATTTGGACAGAACAATTGTCTTGCATGGGAAACAATAGTTGTGCACACACTGAGTGAACAAATGGAACCAGACCATTTTGGTTCAATTTTGTATACTTACTTTACTGTGTCTCTGTATTTGTCTCTATATTTCAAAGTCAATGTCCTGCTTTATACTCACAAAATAATAGTTAAAATAACCTGTCCACAACTCTTTAATACTAGTACTCGATTAACATTTGACCAAGTGTCACCCACTGAAGAGGGGGTCAAATAAAAATCGCTGTGATGTCATGGGTAAAACAAAATCACGTAAACATTGTGACACCTGGGTTTTGCAGGAGAGGCGCGTTCAAGCCAAGCAGCTAGAGATGCAGAACAAGCTGTGGGTGAAAAATGAGAAGCTGAAACACCTGAAGGCCATCGTTACTGAGAGCAAGGTGCCCGGTTGCTCAGAGTCTCCCCAAGTCCCCCAGCGGCAGACCAGACCGCAGCGTCGCGCATCCCCCAGGCAGGAGCCGCGTCTCCCTGCCAAGAGGTCTGCTTCACCGTCCCCTGGCCCTGTAAGTTTCTTTAAAATATCCTCTAGGGTTCATCTTCCACCTTATACTAACGGAATGGCTAAACCAATTCTGTCCGAGTGCATGAGCCAATTATATCATTATGACCTTACCTGATGTACTGTATTTGTTCTAAAGCACTTTATTTTCCCTTCTTTGCTGCTGTAACCCCTGTCTTGTCCTTTTGAAAGTGAATTTGTCCACTAAAATGACATGTTTGTCAATAGTTTTTCACTGATTAGCCATGATGACATAAAAACCTGACATGTTAGGGAGGGACTAGTTTTGGACAAAATCAACTGTAGATTGTGTCAACTAAACATTTTAGAAGACTTGAATTTTATCCAAAAGACTGACTAAACATCAAAATTAGCGTCTATAGCATGCACTGTTGCCTGGTGCATGCCAGGCCACGCCCCTCAGAACATACTCGACTTTATGGTAATTTTAATAAATGGGACCATTTTCCAAAAATAATATTATTATTATTATGAGAAATGAGACTTTAAACTAGTGACTGGAAGCAGACTTTATGGTAATTTTAATAAATGGGACCATTTTCCAAAAATAATATTATTATTATTATGAGAAATGAGACTTTAAACTAGTGACTGGAAGCAGAAAGTATTCATGACCATGTTTATTAAGGTAATACAGTCTAGGTGAAGTTGGGCCCAAATATATGGAGCTATGGGTTTTTTTGGGCCCAATGACAGCGCCACAACAGGCCATTATATGAACTTTCAGGATGTCCCGATTTCCTTAGTGGCTTCACAAAATATCTGTCTGACTGCCCCCCTGGTTCAAACTTAAAGATATTTGTTTTCACTGCTTCACTTTGGTCGTGCAGGTCAGAGTTGGTAAAAAAAAGAAAGTCCCCCATCGCTCCAGCTCACTCTGGAGCTGAGCTGTCTTCCCCCTTCCTCGCGACACGTGGTGGATTTAATATATTATTGATATAATGGATATTAAAAGTACACAGTAATTTAACATTGGGGGTGTAACCTTATGGACAATGGACCACTCACTCGTTACATTTTGTGGTCTCTAAACACAAGCGCGCACAGTGTGACGGATTGTGAGCTTGTAGATCGGCTATTAGGCTACTGGGAAAGTGTGCGTCGCAGTGCATGTGTTCACGATAACGCACGCAACGTTGTGGCTGCTAATTCCCCTGTTCGGGTGGACCCTAACTATGGGGAAGACTGGGACTCGGAAAAACCCTGTCGGCTATTCGTCTTTTTTTTAATGGATAAAAACGGCACATTTTTTCCTTCCTTAATTTGCCGGCCTGACGGTAACCTATTTAATAAAGCCCATACAGTATCTAAATCCCGGAGTGGTTGCACAAAGACCTGCCTGGCAACACTGTTTAATGCAATGTATTTGTGTGTTATATGTTTTTATTTGTATTACTAAGTTGTAAGTAAGTTGTATGTATATCCATAAAATAAGCAAGCAGCAAGTTTCAATAATTTTATTATATTCACAATCTCATACACGGATACGCCAGCTACTTTCTAATGTTTGTAATTTGTGCGACAGATGTATGCATATGGCGGCATTGTTTCATGTTGCGAGCTTAAACTATAGTGTACTTAAAAAAAAATCACACCCGTGTGAACTGAGTGGTGCAGCTCCCCCCCCAACCTCTCTCTCTCTCTCTTATATTTATATTTACTAGAATTTCTCCGCCCTTCGGGAGGCTCATCCTAGTTACGTTGCAGCGCAATATGGGAAGAAGGAAATGGCGGGAGTTGACAGACTCTACTTCATGTTTCAGCTGTGTTTTTAAACTCAGTAGTGTGCCCTGCACACAGCGCACACTCGCAATTGCAGCTGGAGGGCGACGCGACACACACACACACACCCACCAACGATGCACGGGCGTGCAAACTATTAAGCACGCACAGGCAAATGTTTGGAGAAGCTGACATGCACACACACACACACACACACACACCGGGCGATGTATGGATAAATCAGTGAGATTTGGGAAAAGCACAGAAAGAACCAACGATGCACGGGCGTGCAAACGATTAAGCACTCACAGGCAAATGTTTGGAGAAGCTGAGAAGCACACGCATGCAACATGCTGGCGTTTGGCGTGTATTGAGAAAGTGCGGTGCGTTTTCTTCGTGGCATGATGTATTCCAGTCCAGTTGTTGGCGGTGGCAAGCATGAGTCTTGTTTGTTGTTCACTTTGTTGTTTGTAGAGTGGGCTCCGTTTAGTAGTACAGTGCAGTCAGAGAGTAGGTCACACACAGGAGCAGTGAAAGGGGGAGGAGGCTCTGTGCTGGTGGAGAGTTTGGCAAACATGACGATTTTGACGTCACAGAAAGTTGTTCCATGGGATCGTGTGGTGATGTAAAACAATATTTATACAGTAATTAAGACATTTCTGTCAATGAAATGTAGCCTATATGTTTTCTGGGAGCGTGCAGATTTTATTTTGCATATAGAGATGTGTGGTAAAAGTGTGGTTCGGTCGGAGAAAGAGTTTGGTTAACGGCCATGTGCTCATGTGTCCCCTGTCTATTAGGGTAGCAGGATATATTAGCAGGCAACATTGTAGCACTCTCTCTCTCTCTATTTTTGGCACCCTCTACTGGTACCCTATAGTCTATACTCGTGCTCGTGGCCGCATAGGTCACGGACGGATTGCTAGTGTATTGTCTGTTAAGCTCCGTTCACATTGAAGAAGCAGAAGCTAGCTTCTGCTTCTTCGTCCCATGTTATCTCTATGCAGAACAGCTTCTGCGTTTAAAAGCTGGAACAATAGCTTTTTTTTGTTTTTGCGTTTTTTTTTCCTCACCGGACCTGAACTTTAAAGCAGCTTTTAAAAGCTGGAGCTTTAAAAATCTGCGTGTAGCCAATCAGAGCACAGCGTGGTTTGAGGAGGCGGAGTTGAGCTCATTTTACAAAACCGAAAACCCTCTGGAAAGCTGTCCGACCCAATTGTCCGCATTAAAAAATAAACTTTTTGAATATGGGCTGTATATGAAATATGAATGGATATTTGGCAAGACCATAGCATATTTTGTGATAGAAATTAAAGTTTATATGAGAAACAAGTTGTCGAAGCGGTGAAAACAGGTTGTGTTCCGTGTGCCGTCGCGAGTGTCACGTTTCTGGGGACAAGTCATCGTGCATTCACCCCCCCCTCCGGTTCTCATCGAAGCTATGGATGAACTACTGAACTGAACTCTCCAGAACGCTATCCGTCGCTTGTGGACTGTTTGTGGACTAAACAGTGCACGCACACACACACGGTTGATAAATTAGCAGATATAGATAGATAGACAAACAACTAAACAATATTGTGTCGGAGTTTTCCCAAAAACAGCAGCCCGCTGTCAGCGCGTTTCTGTGCCGGTCCTCGTGTGTTTTGCTGGACGTTTCCTCGCACTAAAATTAATTGCCCTTGTCGCGGGACCTCGCCCTGAGCACAGGGAGTTGACCACTGGTGTACGCTCCTCGACACCCAGTCTCAATTTAGGGGGTCCTCCGCGGGCCGGGCCACAGGGTCCAGAAGTCGGTCCACTTTCGCTCGAGGTTTCTCCTCGACGACGGGGTCTGGCCGCAGGTCACCCGAGGCACTATATCACCGTGGTACAGTGGCGCTAGTAATGTACGTACTACAGGAGTGGGGCCTTGATCATACCTTATATCAGTTGTATGTACCCCCTCTATTTATGCAATATGTTGCCCATGTTTTGTGATTGGTTTGCTGCGTTCTGAATCGATAAACCAATCGCATATAAGATTTATTTGAGGGAATCATTTAAATTGGTCTATTGCGTTCATGTAGGCCTATCGATGAACCTCATACCAAAAGTTGAAAGATAGTAGATAGCCTATATTTATAGATAGATAGAACACGTGTGTGTGTGTGTGTGTGTGTGTGTGTGTGAGATATTGAGCACCGTGGACGGTGGAGGAGCCGACACGGGACTCACTTGCGAGCCAGTTCTCTCTCAGTGCCCCTGCAGTAATTACCCCCTCCCGGTTCCCACCGAGGTGAACAACTGAACCCCGTAGCTGTCTCTGACCGTGGACTAAACACACACACGGTTTATAAATGAGCATATATATATATATATAGTCTATAGACAAAGAACTAAAGTCCAGAGTCCCCAGCGCGTCGTATGCACCGCGTGTGTGTGTGTGCGCGAGAGAGATCAATAATTAATAGCCTTTATTATAAAGGCTATTAATTATTGATCTCTCTATGCACATGCATATCATACAACTGATATAAAGTTTATATCAGTTGTATGATATGCATGTGCACATGTCCGTTGCACTGGACTCCGTTCCGGTGATAATATCACCGTGATATTGATTATTAATTAAGTAATTAAAGTATGCATAGCCTACTACTAGTTGGCACAATGTTTCACATCATCTGCTAATTAAAAGCAAACTTTAAATGTGCTGATGCTGTAGTCAGTGTAAACGGTGAGGGTCCGTGGGGGTGGTGGAGGAGCGGTCTGACTCTAGGCTACTGCCACATATAGCCAGCCGAGGTCAGTGACAGACAGACAGCGCCGAGATGGGGGCTCCCTTCCACGGGAGACTTGGGACTGAATGTCCGGAAATCGCACGTAAACATAAGCTGTTTTAATTGCTTTTACGACGTGCTGGATATATACAATTGTATTTCTACGGTATGCTCTTTCTAAATCAACATTAACATTACATACAGAGCCGCCATTTAAAAAAATGCCCGGAGGGTTTCGCTCGTGGCCAGCTGGGGGAGAGGAGAGCGGAGTGGGGGGGAGACATGAGCGCTGAAGACGGGGAGGATTGAGATCCGGTCCGTTCGGTTATTTACAAACAAGTTTACCAAGATTATATTATTTATTCATCCATACATAGGTTATGATGTAACTAAATATATAAGTATGTCTCCTCTACAGTCGCTATTTTACATTTTAGACTTTCAAATGCGCATCTGCTCAAACTGCCTGTCTCTCGTCTCAAAGCCAGACAGCCAGTCCAGGCAGCTTGAGTGACAGGTACCTTGTACACGCCCACTTTCTCAAAAAAAAGCTGCGTCTTTTAGATTTCTGCTTCTGCTTTTTAAAGCAGCTTCTTCAATGTGAACGGAGCTTTAGTGCGCTGCTCGTTTATGTTATGTATATATACTGTTGACATTTACAACTTTGTCAACAAAAACGCATAAATTGCATTAAACAGTGCTGCCGGGCAGGTTTTTGCACAACCGCTCCAGCATTGGAAAATAAGCGTTAATAAAATGTCTCCATTCGGTCATCCCTATGCCCCTTACCCCTAAACGGGCCACAACGCCGTCTGTGGCCTCCTGCATTGCTGAGTGGGAGCAGTTTGCCAATCCCACACTAGGGCATAGAGTATTAAAAGGATAGAGACTGAACTGGCGCGAAGCGCCGCCCCCTCCGCTATTCATGTCAGTGGAAGTTGCTCAGTGGCGTTTTGAAGCACCCGGAAGGCTGCCGGAAGGACCGTCTATTTCCACATTTTTCCGCTGATTCAGCATTTGGTGTCCAAATGCGGAAGTGCAGCTGGGCTTTAACATTGGGCGCTCGGTTGCACGGGGTTTCCTCGTCAAGAATCCACGGGTCCGCCTGCAGTCCTTCCTCTTACCACTAGGGCCCAGCGCTTCAACATTGGAGTGCATAGCTGGCCCCTTGCACTAGGGACCATGTTCCATTAAAGAGACAGGAGGAGAGGTGGGATCTGGTTTAGAGAGGAAAAGGACACCTCTTCTCCCCATGATGTAGACGAGGCAGCTGAAACTGCTTCCATGGTTGGTGCAGTAGCAGAATGTAGCATGTTTAGGATGTTGAGAAAATAGTCCCATTGATATTTATTTTTGCATTTTGATTTAATTTAATTGCTTTTCTTACTAAAAGTCCTACCATATTCACCGTTGCATTTTATCCTGAAAGAATAAAATAAGGATAAATATATATATATTTCCCTAATACTTACCCTTTTTCATCAGCATAACCTTGTGGAACACCAGCACCATTCTCTTTATATTTACGTGATGTCACAATGTAGTAATTATAGTTCGGTTTGTTCCATGAAGTTACCTTCTGTTTGTCTGGCTGACTTAGACCACCACACCAGTGCGTCCACTGCACCGGCGGTCCCGTTCTGCTGGCGAAAGGTGGGTGGACCACAAGCCCTCAACCAGTGTGGAGCTTGACACCGTCATGCAGCCTGTCATCCCCAACGCCATTAGGGTGTCGACCCCCAGAGAGAAGGACCTGTCCAAGTGTGACAAGTATTTACTGACTCACCAGGAGGTGGCCTCTGATGGCGAGATGCAGACTAAATTGATCAAGGTACGCAAACCATGCTGATGAGTTCTGACGAGCCAACCAGATTCGTCTGGAACCAGGCTATAACCATCTGCCCAGTATTCAAATATGGGGTGGGATATGGCAAAAAAAAATCCACCGACGAGACTAACGTCCACACATTGATATTAGTATCGCTATGTGAGGCTAGGTCAATGTTTATCTTTAATGTCATTGGTTAAAAATTATAATGGGAACCCGTTTACATAATCATTTATTCGTGTTAATGCATTAATTCCCTCCATTCATGCCTAAATATGACCCACTCTCACCTTACAGGGTGATGTCATCCAAACAAGGGGTGGAGGACAGGCGGTCCAGTTCACCGATATAGAAACTCTGAGGCAAGAGTTCACCTCACAACCACGGTGGGTGCTTGCAGTAAAATGTATTAAGAGGTGGTCAGCCTTTTTTCAGTCACTGCTGTCTGTTTTTATTAAAACAGTCAGTTGGTCACTGTTTTAATGTCTTGCTTTTAACATGTTTGTTCTTTCTTTGTAAAAGCCGCAAAAGAAAGTCTGCAGAAGGCTGCCCTGCTAATCAGGATGAGCACACAGGAGACTGGACTGACGTAGAGACGAGGGTAAGACTATAGTCACTATCAGCCGTGCGCACATGTTACTTTCAACATATTTAGACCTCATAGAACTCTGTGCTAGCCGTAATACACTGTAAAAAAATGGACAAGGATCCCCATTCGTCGTTTCTACAAATATATTAATTAATTAAACCCAAGATTTCTTGTGCTGGCAAAGGCTGTTGCGAGCACAAATTCTGAGATTTTGTGTGTGGCAAATATTGTGTGGAAGCAATTGTAATTGTTTTCATTGCCTTTCTTCCCAGTGTTCGGTTGCTCTGGAGATGAAGGCTGGATCAAATATGGGCCCTAGTTATGAGCATCACGGACAGCGCAAGTATGTAGTCTGTTCTCTTCCCCATTTTATGTGAAAATAGAGCTTGTGTTCACAGCTAATGGTATGTTTGATTTAATTACAGGCGCAGCAAACCGGGAAAGAACTGACCACCCCTCCCTCCTAATTATCCTCACTTGGCTTTTGTGCAATACACTCTTAATATATGATGCATGGCTTTACCAAAGCAGTGGGCGGCTGTGGCTCAGGAGGTAGAGTAGGTCATCCATGGGTCAACGGTTCGAATCCCGGCTCCTCCTGTCTACATGTCGAAGTGTCCTTGAGCAAGACATTGAACCCCAAATTGCTCCCGATGTGTTGGTTGGTACCTTGCATGGCTTCCGCCGCAATCGGTGTGTGAATGTAATGTCGTTTACCGTTAGCAGTTTTATACACGGGAATAAAATTCCTATAAAACACTTTTCTACTTGTTTGTTTGTGGATACAATAACTAGTATCGAGTGTGTAAAGATTCACTGCTTCATAATGTCCATTTAAAAACCTCAATGTATCAAGATAAATGC
The DNA here is from genome assembly GCF_963924005.1 of Protomyctophum bolini. Lineage (NCBI taxonomy): Eukaryota > Metazoa > Chordata > Actinopteri > Myctophiformes > Myctophidae > Protomyctophum > Protomyctophum bolini. Next base: position 33,368,482 of record NC_137865.1, read on the forward strand.
TTTGGAGCTCAGACGTTAACAGAGATGGAGAGAAATCTGTGTTTAGAGGGTGTTTTAAGAGATGCCATCTTCCTGTTTTTTCTTTTTTTAAGATCCGGATGTGTGATGTGTGGCATTTGCGTGTGTGACGCGGCTTGGCCTGTTGTAGTGCCTCCATGAGGCTGATTTGTAAACTGTCAAGTGCCATTTCTTTCAAAGCCTATTGGGAATATGCATGCACAGTTTCACCACAATCGGACCCTGCGTTGAGTAGTTGTGGCGATTTGTACGAAACGGGTACAAAGCGGGCTACTCCTGAAAAGTTTAGAAGCCAATCGTAGCCAATGAGGGTGGATTATGAGAAATCAAACAAACCCGTCTTGATCACATGACTATGAAGAGCATGTGTACCGATTTGGATTAAATCTGAAGGAGTAATATTAGAAAATGTATTTTACATATGTCGGCCTCCTGGTGGCGCTATAAAGAGCAAATGTGAAAAATTCCAGGCAAAGGTTTTTCCTTGGCCTCTAGGGAGTTGGCATACAAAGTTATCCACAGATCCATGCAGTTAGAGGTAAAAACACTTTTCGGCGAGTTATAGCGCCACCATGAGGCCGAGTTGAAAATGTTCATGTGGCATTTCTTCCTTGGCCTAGTGGGAATGTGCGTGCACAATTTCATGGAAATCACACGATGTGTTCATGATTTGCAGCATTTTGTTTGAAACTGAGCACTCCTGCGAACTTTGGAAGCCAGTCTTAGGTTAGAGGTTAGGGTCTGAGAAATCTGAAAGACCCGTTTCGTTGAATGGCTCTAGACTAGAGACTGTACCTGTAGGAGCCATCTTATTTGATTTGACCAAATGGCGCCCCCACTGGTTGCCTTGAGAAATGGCACCATGGTTCCCTTTAATTAAGCCACAGGCTCACAGCTGTAGGAAGAAAGACGCCAGTAGAGATACAGATTTTCAACAGCTTGCACGCAACGCACAAACAGCGCAGTTAGAGAAAGAAAGGAAAAAGAAAGGAGAAAGAAAGAAAAGTAGCCTACTTTATTATTTGTTATCGAACCCTGCGCTTGTCTGTTTTTTGAGACCTTTATTTAGTTTGTCTGGAGCCTGTGCTTGTTTTTGTTTGCCCCCGTTTATTTTGAACCATACACTCACACAACGCAAACTCCTACCAATAATACCAACCTTGCAGTCATCAATCGCCATCGACAAACAACTATACAACAAGTGAGTAAACAACAACAAGACGCCCAAGTCCCAAAGTGTGAGCACGTTAAACCGTTGTATATCTCTGGTGAATGATTATAGAAAGAAAGGCATATTGGCCCTACAGTACCAATTTGCGTGATGTTTGGACAAAATCTGTAGGTGTACTGTCCAAAAACTTGTTTTGCACAAAGCGGCCTCCTGGTGGTGCTATAACGGGCGTTCTGGAAATTTTGGGGCAGAGGTTCATTGTTGGCATCCAGGGAGTGTGTGCAAAATTTGGCATCGACAAAGTGTAGGGCGCCTGCACACAACACCATGCGTTGATGCCATGTGTGCAATGTGCATATGTGCAGGCACCCATCACCACGTCCATACAAAACACGGTACAATACAGATCAACATACTGCTAAGTGAAATGAGAAATGACACCGAATACTAATTAGTGCTGATAGTTACTCATGATTACAGATTTTAATTGTTTTTAGCCACCTTTTCAGGTTGAATTTGAAGGTCAGATAGTTGGAAGTCTCTCTTACTTCTGTGGGGAGACTTCCAGTGATGGGAGGCGCTAACAGAGAAGACTGTTTTACCAAACGCACTACGTCTGATTGGCACTTCACAGTCCCCTCTGGTAGTTGCTCTGTCACCTGTCATTGACCAGTACTACATAAAGAAGGCTGTTATAACTCCTTCCTGTGCATTTAAAGCTGGTGGAAAAAGTTGTCTGGCTTGAGAGACTCATTGACCTGACTGCATTCACAAACATTTCCCTCCCAAATATGAATCTCCTCAAAGCAAGTTTTGCAAACCCCCCCCCCCCCCCCCCCCAAACTTTGAGTTATTTTGTTCATAGGCACAATTTGTATTTTATCATTCCAGCCAATCTGTCTCCAGGTATACCACCAGAATGGTGGAGGAGGGTAGCCTACATCACAAACTGTCACTGATAAAAGAAAATTATAGATGCCTTACTGAACTGTGAACACTAGATGGAACCAGAGAATTGCTGTACAATTTAACTCGACTAGGGGCCAGAAGGCCTGAGCTGTAAGTTCATTTTCAAACTGTTTTTTGTGACATGTATGCCATATATTCCTCCATTTTAACTGGAAATCATACACGTTTTGCAATAGACATTCAAAGAACCACTGAATTATGCCGTGTATGAGGCTATATATTTTGTGATCTTAATTTATGGGTTGATCAATGAAGTATCAGTAAAGATATTGGTGACGATGTGGAGAGCCTGAATTTATTTCAAAGAGGTTCAACACATTGATTTAATGTTCTGCAAGAGCTTTATCTTTTGCCAAGAGTAGCAATATTCTTTGTCATATAAACATTCTGCTTTCAATTACTTTGGTGAAATTGCCTTACTGTGTTCATGCTTGATTAGATATTCATTATGTTAAACAAGGCACTTTGTATATAAATCCATATTAAATTTGTCTGGCTGACTGCCTTGGGGCCAAGTCAGCTGGGTTCCTTGCATAGAAAAACTCAGTGTTTCCTGGTCTCCAGCACTGTTTTCTCCCTCCAAAGCTGTGTTTGTGTAAGTCTACCAATTTGTGTGGTCTAGAAACTGGCCACAAGAATGTTGAACATTGCTTTTATTTGTGTACATCCTCCTTTTGGTTATCACCAAATTTAATTGAATTATTTAGTAAAAGATTACATTCCAATTAGCATCACGCATGAGGACAGGGAAGGCAGTGGAAGGCTTTTTTCCCTTCTCAAAACCTGAAATACTGGCCATTTTGCTCAGTAAAATATCACTGCCATGCTTTACTACCTGTCAACTACATGTCAATTGAACAGCATTAGCCCAGTGATCACTGTAGTCATTGGCACACCCATCCAAGCCTGAGTACATAGTTGAAATCTCATCTACTACCACCAGTCTGGCTGTGTTTCAATTGGAAAGCACTGAAGAGTGACTAACATGGAGCCTCTTGGAGAGGGTCAAGAGCCCAGAGCAGCCAGCAGCCATTAAATTCACTGCTATGAGATATTGAATGCACTGATTTTTGACTGGGCTCTGTTTGATGCGCTGCACCACATGATCAGCCCGTGCTCCTCACGCTCTGTCTCGGCATTCCAGGCAAAGGGCATTATGACTCATGATGAATACTCCATTGAAAACATACCGTTATCAATCTAATTACGAAAATGGAAGCCTGGTACAGAGGCTACCTAAAAACAAAGACACAGATAAGTCAATTTACTAGCTATGGCTAAAATAATCTACACTGATCTACAGTATACTAGCTGATTAGCAGCAGTTGCTCAAGATTCTGCATTTGATTGATATGATTAGACATAATGCACATCACAATGTTATTAAACTTGCTAGAGGGAATAATGCCGTTCTACACAAATGCAGTCAATTTAGCCATCTAAATTCTTGGAAAATAAATCCTAATTGCAATCTTGTATTAGACTATTTGGATGACTGGATGCAGTAAATAGGTTTTAAACTGTCTTGTGGCTCAGGGGGGTAAAACAATTTTCAGACCAAGCCATGATAGTGTTTGAGTGCCATCCATAAATCAGTAGCTGTCCAGTCCTCAATTCTGATCTGCTTAATCTCTTTTCTATTTACATAACTAATCATCTTTCCCACTGAGCTGATAAATGGCCTGCTCTCCTTTCATATTGCCTCATAGCTGTTTGATATCTTCTCCTGGCTATTTTAACGTGTCTTGTGCAATAGGTTCACAACCTATTTCTGCTTATATCATTAGCATGCTGTCCCAAATCAGCCTGTGAATAGTGGGCACAAGTTTAAATATGGGCGGTGGAAGTGTAATCTTATCCAGTATACCAGCGTTCTGGCTTCTATACTTGGGGAAAGGCCACGTGGTATGACGAGAGGGTTGAGTGTTCCAAGGCTATATTATAACAACTGAATGGTTTTAGTTTTGAAGGACATGTTGCAAGCACTTCAATCTCTCGCACGCGCACACACACCACACATAAGCGTGCACAGACAGCAATCCTGTCAACCGTCCGTGACCCCTTTGCAAGGCCTTCCCTCAGTAGTGAGGATAAGATGCTGACAATGGAAGTCAATTAGTGGGCAACTAAATTGCATGGGAGGAGTGCTGTGCTAACCAAAGCTCTGAGAAGGGTTCTTGTGGTACATCTCAATATGTCAGACCTGTAACTGCCTGCCAGTGAGATGCGTCAGGACAGAAAGATATGGGAATGCAGATGAGTGTTGACAGCCAGTCAATTGTCATTCAGCCTGTCTCAAGGCCCCACGAGACTAATCTGTCTCTTTCTGTGGTACTTCTCACACTACTTGCTCACCTCGTGCTCCTCTACTTTAATGCATACTAAGGCCTGATTTATACTTAAACACTGGTGTCGTACATCGAAAATAGCAGATCTACAAGTTTACACCACAGCTATTTTTGGTGCGTGACACCCACACAGGCACACACCCCTAAGTATAACTCAGGCTTAACACGCGTGGCAAGGGCAAGGCTGAGCGGAATCTCAATGCCAGATAGGCCCCTTCCCGCTCGCCCGTCCGCTGGTGTAGTTGCACCGAGGAGACGGGTCAAAGAGTTATGAGCGCCGAGGGAGTCCCTGAGGTAAAGTTTGGTTTTCAGCTCTTTAGAACCACACTGGATGGGAATTGCTCTGACCCTTAAGCGCCCGTGGTTAGTGGTTCGGAACACCTCATCCCATCTGCTTCCCTCCTCCTCTGCCTTCAGTCCCTATCTCAGCTGTTGTCACTTGGCTGTCCTACGTAGACCTGTCAGGATATCTGTGTACGACTACAGCACATCAAAGGCTGCGTGCTCCCGCTGTGTGGATGACTATTTTTAACAAAGAACACAATAGAGGCATGTCTGTCACTGCCTGTTTCATCTCTTAACAGCCTCCAGTCTTTGCCTGACACAGACTGTTGTCGTTTTTAGCATTAGCGGTAACAATGAATCCATTTGTCTGCTTGTTGTTGTGGTTACTCATCAACGTTGAGGATGGGGGATGCTGGCCTCTGGCAAATGCAATTCAAGCCGCAAGTGATTTTTCCTGAAAATATTACAAGTCCTTGTTGTGTACGCTCATTATAGCCAAAGTGGGCTGAATAATGCCCCCCCCCCCTCGTCTTTGTTCTTGGCAGCAGTCTAAGTGCTTGCAGCTGTCAGAGGAGTGTATTCTCCTTGCCCAGTGTTGTGTGGCTTGGCTGCGCTTTAAGTGGCTGTGTCCTCGCTGTGGTGACAGTATGCCACGACTGATTTCCGTCGACTCACTTTCCTTGTGACCACAATGTGTCCCTCAGAGAAACATCCAGTCCCCCCTTTTTTTCCTTTTTTTTTTTTTTTTTTACAAGTGGTTGATGTCATCTAGTTAATGCTGTGGCATAACAGGACTTTGCGTGCAGTTGGCTGATTATTTACGCAGTGCTCCAAGCAGTTTGCTGATGAAATGAAGGGAAAGGAGATGCCAGACATTGTGCTGAAAAATGCACAATCCAGAAGGATGTACCGTGATTGAAGCTATGGCAGAAATTGACACGTGCCCTTGAATCACACACATTTTCATACTAACTTCAATGCTACAAGCAGTTTAAAGATTTAATGGGTATTAAAAACAACCAATGACTTATCGCTATTAGCCTGCCAAGCAGATATCAGCAGGTCCTGTTTGCCACAACAAAAACTAGCACAGTATTTTTAGCCTTTGTCCTTTGAAGCCAACAATGCTGTCATGCAAATGACCCAGACTGGAACCATGTTATCTATCGACCATCATAGGTGGCATTTAAAAGAGGATGAAATAGCACCACATGATTTCATATGTACATGAAACTCAGCAGATCCCTACACACAAACTGCCACATGTGCACAAACACAAAGGCCTCTGTGAACACTGCATCAAACTGTCTATCTTTAAATTTTCTGCAACTGCACACTATCCTTTGTAAATTGTAGGGCATCAAGCATCTTGATGTAGGGCATCAAGTAGTTGTTGCATGACCAATGGTTTCTCATTTTATTTTCTCTAGCAAATCGTTAAAGATGAAGCAACGCCAGGTGTGAGTATGATGTAATAATGCCCATGTGTACAAATAAGATAGGACACTGACTACTGGCTAGTATTGCATTTGACAAGTTGAATGGGGTTGGGCATGGGGTGTCAGTGGGCCTGGTTACATGCACAAAATGTATTCAGAATGAATGATTTCATTCTGAACAGATATTCAGAGATTCAACTGTTTACATGGAACCTGAATAAAAGTATTCCTATTCCTCAATTGTTTACATGACCAAAGCATTCAATCGGAATATAACTTTGGACTATAGAGATAGCCAATATATATCCGTTAAGAAATGAATAACGAGAAACGCTAACGGCTATTAACTAATAGAATAAAAAATGAAGTGCGTAAAGAGAAGTGGTGTTTGGGAACGTTTTTCCCAAAAGATTAAAGAATGATAATTATTTGTACTATTAATGAGGTTACGTAACGTCGGATGGTCGAAAATGATATATTGCCCATCAGCGAGGTCAGTGGCGAGGGTTTACAGGAGTTGCTGCCTTGCAAAATAGACTCACGGGTCTGTCGAATTGAAGCCCATTTTAAAGAAAACATAAAGCTAAAAGTGCTGTTACGTGTGTGGCTCTTACACTACTGTTGGACGGCACTCACCAGTCACCACAGAGAGCTATTTGACAATTACATGCCGAGTAGTGCACGTTAATTCATCCGTCAGGGCCGTCACACAGAATATGCCTGACACACTTGAGGACAACCAGGGGCCTGTTTCACGACATTTGGATTAGAGATTAAACCGGGATTTAACAGATATCCTGGCTTAATATATCCTGGATCAGCGATTAACCGGTTTCATGAAAGCTGGTTAATATTGCCAGATTCATTTAGCCAGTTAACCTGGATATGTTCAGGCTTGATTCGGTTTCATGAAAGCAATGCCACACTAGTTGCCATGGAAACTAATGCTCCGGACCAGGCTAAGAGCCAAGTTTAACCTAATCCTGATGTCTTTACTGTTCATTAAGCAGTCTGATCACAGACCAATGATTCTTTCCACTTATTCAATTATTATGGGTTTTATGTTGCCTGCATTAATACATATTGTACCTGGTACACATTGCCATGATTAAAGGACTAATTTAAGCCCTATATACAAAATAAAAGAACCAAAATATATAGTCTGGACAACCTCATCATGACAGCTTGTAGATCACCTACTTTTGGTGAATGTTCCCCTAGAATAAGTAAATGCATCCAGTTATTTTTTGTAAAAGTGAAGACATTACTAAATATTTCCATTACTCATTGTTATATACAACATATTACCATTGTAACATTTCACGCACCAACAGCCAAGAACTGCATGCATCACCCCAAGCCAGGATTGAACCCATGACGGTGTTGGGTGAAATCAGCCCTCAAGGTAGCTTCCTCAGAGGAGAGAGTTATAACTTATGGACAAATATCACGATGCTACAATATTATGCTTACAATATTAAGAATTATGTTATATTTATTATGACAATTTCATTATGAAGTTTTAAGTTACGAGTGTTGGTTAAATGTAGACTATATTTTTGGGGTAGTTAATCATTCAGTCTATCCACTATTGAGAGTATTTTCTCTCTTATTACAGCAGCAGTATTTCTTTTAGAAGCTTAAATCCTTGTATCCGTAAGTCTGTGGAATAGATTAGTAGATACTGAGATATACAGAAGCGGGCAGTAATGCAACTATTAAGGATGCCAACTGCCGTAATACCCCACGATCAGTAAATCTGTGCTCCACCGAATGGATCTAGTGAGAAAAATACAGGCTGTGCATCCTGGCTCGATAAATCCGCCCATTCTAAGCCTTGCTTGGCTTTAGTGGAACAGAATAAACCAGGCTGTACGGACCAGGATTTAACAAGCCTGGTTTGGTTTTGGCTTAAATCCTGTATTAGTTCATCCACGTTTCGTGAAACAGGCCCCTGGTAGGTAAACAATGCGGAGGAGGCTTGGGGACAAAGTGTGCATGCCAATTCCCTCGCCCGGGTGGACTGGGACACGGCTCCATGTTTCACCCATACACTGAAATTGGCAATCAATCACAGACGGATTTGTAAATAGCACTTTTTATTATGGGGAAAAAACTGGTGTATTTGTGTTTTATTAATGGGTAAAATAGCGCATTTCTGCACGCATTAAAATGGCCATCCCTGCTTTGGACATGGGCAAGAAACACTATAGTCTACTAAGGGCAGACATGTGTAAAATAATACATGTATTCCAAACTCCCAGTAGCATTCGGAATAAAGTGTTTACATGGTAAATATATCCTGATTCAAACGGTATAGCACCCCTCCAGACCGGAATGAAAATTCATTCAGGTCAGACTGGAATGGGATATTCTATTCCAATTGAATTTTTATTCTGATGACTGGAATTAATCCATTCATTCCGAATGGATTTCTGCATGTAAATGGGGCTACTGAAAATAAAGCTCACCAGATTACTGTGGATTCATGAAGTGTTACTCTACTATAGTATACTAAATATTACTCATGTAGTTGATCTGCCTGATTTATGACTAGTACGTACTATGCATTCAAACATGACCTGAGGAACACATCTGCATTGGATACTAATGATCCAGCACAGGCCTGATAAACTGAAGTGAGAATTCAAATGAGGCTCAACCTGCCTGCGAGGCTATAGCTAAAGCAAACACTAGGGCAGCTGGCAGAGAAATCATTGTAACTAATGGTCTCAGTGTGAGACAGGAGCAGGTCTGTGGGTGGCTATTTTAGCACGCTAAGAACAGACTTTGCTTATCTTTCTATGGCATGCAGCGTGACTGTGTGATTTTACCGGTGTCTGCTTTTGTTTGCTTTGCTCCTCCGGTAGCTAGTTGTTGCCACTGTAGCGCAACACCATGCATAATCAGACATTGTATGTTGTGGTTGTTGAGCCATCTGTTTGGAGACAACGTAACCTTTTCAGATGGGAATGAATGAACGCCTTTGAAATGTGGTGACAGTCAGGACATGTGGAGTGTGTGGCACACATTATTTCCACCAAAGCTTTCAGTTGTGTGTGTGTACCCAGGACAGGTCCGCACCCTCATCTGCTGTTCCCAGAAGGCCTCTCTGGACCTTTGGTCATGGATTCGGATGTTGTCACGCTCTTACGAGTAGGATTCAGGATGGTTATTATGATAAATACCTCTGTGAATACTCCAGCATATTGCACTGTGTGCACACTGTGCTGTGGATAAAAGATTAAGTTAGCATGGCACTGTGCTTACCACTTGATAATGGCTTTGAAAGTTGCCGGAACTGAATTGCTAGCTTGCCTTCAACTATACCTTCATCAGCCACGTGGTATCATGCGCTTCTTGTTAGACTCCCTGCTACAGTCCTGTGTTCAACATAAGTTTAAGAGAGCTTCACGTTTTGTTCTGTGACATTACACTCGTTGATATCTTAACCGTGAATTTTTAAGCTGTTATGTGCAATTTTACACTTGGTTGTGGTTGAATAGTGAATAGTGTGTTGATCAAAACATGACTATCATAAGCCTTAAATGTCTTAACTGATCCAGTGTAAAATGTGTGTTCATTAGGAACCCAACAGGAGCAACTACCAGGTTGGCCTACAAAAACAGGCTGTGGCAGCATGTCCATGTACAGTAGATCATCAACCGGTACAAGAATGAAGTTACCGGCGGTAAATGTCTATGGCTGTCATGAGTCTGCAAACTTCCATGTTAAGGTGGAAAAGGAAGGTTGGATTCACCTCAGTGTGCACATTTTCAAACAACAAAAACAGAAAGATGTTGATTAAGTTAGCAATACCGTCATTGTCAAAGTATAAGTAAACAAAGATAATGTAGTGAGCCAAATATGAACAACTCTGCCTTATCTACAACATATAGATGGTGTGTCGGGTTTTGTTGCTGTGGTGGTGTCATGGGAACAAGGCCTACCAACATAATGCTCTGTGCTCTGTCCTTGGGGGAACTGATCTTATTTTTCCCTTTCTGCCCCCCACCCCCCCACCACCTCATCTCTCTTTCTCACTCTGAGCGAATGGACATGCAGCTGTCAAAACTGTATGGATGGTGTTGCATGTTGGGAGTGCCTGTGTTTTTGCTATAATCTATGATATCCCGGCCAGAACAGAATACTACACTCTTCACTGTATCCCACTTCTCACAGCCACTCTGCATGATCAATAACCACATCAAAGGCTTGGTGGAGATAGCAGGATTCTTTGAAGCATGTTTGTGGAGCTGGATTTGCTGAGCTAACATGGTCTTCACTGGACCCCCCCCCCCCACCCCCCTCCGAATAAGCTTGTTTGGCTAGCATCCTCGCTGTTTGCAGAGGAACTGAATAGATTCTAATGGAGAACAGACGAGGCCTCTCCCTTGTCTTTCTTCTCCCTTTGAGCAGCTAAATGCATCAGGCGGTGCCAGTGCCGCTGCTCATCTGACATATGCTTCACTGCATGCCAGCTCAAATATTTATCTAATATTAAATTGGCTGGAACATTTTGGAAGCCGTAAAATACAGAGAAATATCTCTCAACAAGGACACCAAATAACATGCGTCATGTTGCGCCATGCCGAGTGCAAATATGCAGGGTAATTATTGATTGAGAGGAGATGGAGTGTAAAGACAACAGCAATGTAACTATTAATGGGTTACTTTATGTCATGTTGTTCCTCGAACAGGCAGGCAAGAGTTTCCAGCGGTGATTACTCCACATATAAAACACTGCTCATGTCCCTGGAAAGCTATTAACTATTTACAAAAGTGCTTTCCATCTCCTAAATGGCAATGGTGCTTTTGGATTGTTGTGAAGTTGTGAGGGTGGGTGGGGGTTTAGGCACAATAGGGATATTATCGTCTGAATCGTTACACGGCAGATAGATGCATGAAATTTGATACAGATGTCTCTTGGGTCATTCTAAAACATCCTAGAAGGGGTGCCCAAAAAATCTTAAACAGGAAGTGGGTTATGGACAAAATTCTAAATGGCCACCTAAACCTAGACAGTTGACTCAAATGACAGCAAAATAATCACCAAAAAGCTAGCCGGGGCACCATTTCATTTCGGCTATATGATCCGGTCGGGAGCGGATGATATCGTAATTATCGTTACGTCATTTAGTATTGTTTTGTAGTCGACAGGCAGGAACAATCAAACGGAACTTCCTTTTCCCTTAAACCGATTTTTCTCAATAAAAGCTGCAGGCTACGAGAGCTTTTATTGTTGTTCTTCCGGTTTGAGGGAAAAGGAAGTTCCGTTTGATTGTTCCTGCCTGTCGACTACAAAACAATACTACAACATGACGTAACGATATCAGCAGCTCCAGACCGGTTCACACAGCACTTTTGGAACAGAGACCAGGCTTTCCTCCGAGGTGGAAAGCCTGGTGAGGCGAGGTTACCAAAAAGCATACAATTTGCCATGCATGTCCCTTGGGTCAGGGTTAAGGTTAGGCCATTTGAAATTTTGTCAAAAAATCACTTCTAGGATGTCTTGATTTAGGGAACCCAGGGGACATCTGTATCAAAGTTCATACTTTTATCAGCCGCGTAATGATTTGGCCATTTCTTTCCGATAATATCCTCTACTAGCAGTAGCAACAGCATGTAATACTGCCAACTGTGCACTGTAAGACGTCAGCAACTTTAGAAAAAAGGGAATGTGGAATCATCTCTTTGTAGGCACAACATCCCCACACAATGAGAATAATTGATTTAATTGAAATTACATAATAAACCACATCCGTATGCCTGACATCTCACATTTGTAAGTTACGCAACCTGATTTGCTAAAGTATGTAATTGCACAATCTGAGGTTTTGACTCTTCAAGTGAGCTGTAATTCGTTCAAAATTGAAATGTGGTAAAATGCTGACGTCTCATTCTGTTCACTGTAATGCCAACACACACACGCACGCACGCACACACACACACACACACACACACACACACACACACACACACACCTCTGTGAGTCGCTTTTACTCTCCCTTTTCTCCCAATTGGCTAAAGGCCATGCCAATGAGGGGTCGCCAATGGCTTCCCATACTCTGAATCAAAACCAGAACCGTAGAACTCGTTTTACCCCACTGGCTACTACTACTAGTAGGCTAGTCTACTAGTAGCTATATGTGCGCCTGCACGGGTGGGGCTTTCTCACCTTCTACTAGCAATGCAGAACCAAGTTTTGGCAGCCACCGTGCCATTCTAGTGGACTATTCATTCATTCAGACTACTTTTTTCTGTTGTGCCGGTTACAACTGATACATTCTGCCGGTTACAACTGATTCGTTCTGCCAGTTACAACTGATATGAGGTAAAACCCTGAGGTTAGGTTTCTGGCTGCTACAAATACAATACTCGCGAGTTGTGGTTCTGGGGTCCAAGGGGCTAGCATCCGGTTTCTAAATGAAGGCCATTTAGGAAGTGAAGTGAAGTGATTTAGTCATATGAATGACCGCTAGTTTCGCTATTTCTCCCTGCTAGCTGCAGAAGCAACTAGAACTGCACTCTGCCGAGTGCATACTTGCTTGTTGCACACTAGTAGGCCATAAATGGCCTACTAGTGCGCAAGCAGAGCGCGCAAGTACTTTCGACCGCTGGAAAGTATCACATCTCAGTATCTCTGTGAAGGAACATTTGAAATGTATAATCATTACGTGTAACTATTTGCTACCCAACTACTTTTTTACAGAAAAATGAATCATTGATATGTGATGAAAAAGAAAAGGTATATAAACTGAATTAAAATATATTATACAGTATAATTATTTTATTACTTATTGTAAATTGTCAATTGTTTTAAATGTATTTCATTTTGTACTATAGTGATATTAATACTAAATCATGATCAGAGTAATATGTGTCTCTAACTTCAATTTCTGTAATAATACTTTCAAATTTGTTGAAATATACATGATCTAAAATACTTCCGAAATCTGTAGTTGTAATTTGATTAGCAGTATACCGTGGTTACTTGGTTCCAAAAAGTGAAGCCAAGTTTTTTTCAACCGTAAGTCTGTGCCTGGTTTGCTGGGACCAGTTACAACATTACGTCATCGTTGAGAACTGGGACCAGAGTACATGGTGTGTGTATGTATGACTAGCTCTCAGTGATGACGTAAGAGATATGGTCATCTGTGTAGTCTGTTCCCAGCAGACCAGGCACAGATTTACAAATTAAAAATCACATTACAACTACATACAGAGTATGTAGTTGTAATTTGATTAGCAGTATACTGTGGTTACTTGGTTCCAAAAAGTGAAGACAAGTTTTCTTCAACGGTAAATCTGTGCCTGGTTTGCTGGGACTAGTTACAACATTACGTCATCCTTGAGAGAGTACATGGTGTGTATATGACGTAATGTTGTAACTTGTAACTTGTAACTTGTAACATTACGTCATATACGCACCATGTACTCTCTCAAGGATGACGTAATGTTGTAACTAGTCCCAGCAAACCAGGCACAGATTTACCGTTGAAGAAAACTTGGCTTCACTTCGAAGACACCAAGCGAAACGATGTAATGTTACAAGTTACAAGTTACAAGTTACAACATTACGTCATATACACACCATGTACTCTCTCAAGGATGACGTAATGTTGTAACTAGTCCCAGCAAACCAGGCACAGATTTACCGTTGAAGAAAACTTGTCTTCACTTCGAAGACACCAAGCGAAACGATTACTTGCGCGCTCTGCTTGCGCAAGTAATGACTACAATGGATGCTGCCAGCATCTTAAAAAAATATAGGCGCTAAAGTGCCAGCAGATATGGCAGATTTTACTCTGAAAGGTCCCTCTCCATTCCCCACCAAAACCGGTAGGCATAATGTTCCATTCTTACCTCACGCTGGTCACACTAAAGTCTCTCTAGAAGTGCTAAAGGCAATTCATAGTCTGATTTTCGGTGGTGAGGTGACCACCGAACTACAACATGACGTCACGAGCCGTGGTGAAGAGCAAACCACCGCCCCAGCCCTTCTCTTTGTTTTTACTCACCACCGCTCAACATTAGCGGAGCGGTGGTCACCTCACCACCGAAAATTCAGACTATGAATGAGCTTTAGTATTCCAAACGAGAGGCATGCTGAAGTCAGAAATGAAGACAGAACATTGCCCATCTGGTCAAAACCATGGAGAGTTCCCTAGATACGAGCCATTCTTTCTGGCCGGTAGCCCGAGTGGCAGTGTGCCGCGGGTTCGACTCCCGATCCCAACGGCCCTTACTGCATGTCACCCCCCCATCTCTCTCCCCATTTCCAGTCAGCCTACTGTCTGTCCCTCCATAAAAAAAAATATATATATATATTTTTTGTGACCAAGTTTTTATTAAGCATTTTTCATTTTCATTACAATTCCCCCATCGCCCCACCCTCCCCAAGGTTCCAATTATCATTGCAACAAGAACAGACATTTCATCAGTTAGTTTGACATTTTATAATATATAGGCATCTTGGCTGGTAGACTTATAAATAAAGATTGAAAAGTAGGCATGCATACATACATACATACATACATACATTTAACATATGGCATTATAGTTGTGCTTTGACCTTTTCTACAGCCTCTGTAAGTGCTTCAATAGATTGCCTTTTTGCTCCATTAGTTCTCGCAATTGATTTCCAACCCTAGTACATTCAGAAATAGTATTTTCCATTTTTTTACAGAAAGACTATGAGGAGATTTCCATCTAGACACAAGGAGATTTTTTTGCAGCAAAGAATACTTTTTTTTGAATGACTGGTATTGAAAAAAAATATATATAAATATATAATAATATAATTAATAATAATAAATAAATAGCCCTAAAGAAGTGTACAGTATACACATCCAAGGCCACCTACGGTTCGATTAGAAAGGACATATACGTATATAGTTATATACACGTCTAAGGCCTTAATTGACTTAAAGCGAATGGGTTTTTGGCTGGACTTTGCACTTTATTTTATTACCTTAGTAAAGAAATGTTTTATGCTTTCATTCGCTAGTTTAAAGTCTTCTTTCAATTACCATGATATGTGTTTACTAAATTATGGTCCCATTGATGTTTTTAATGAATGATAAAGTAGGGCTTCTACCTGTTCTACCTAGTGAAGACCCACCCTTGCTGCGCTTGCATTTGTTATCTCCGGTTTCGTTTCTGGACCAGAAGTACAAAGATGATGGATTTCAATAGAGCGCCGCAGTCCCTCCCCCTTTCAGAAAAACGAGTGGCCCAGGAAATGAAAACCCAATGCATTCTCCCATCGGCACTTCTTATTTCATTTATTTAAAGACGGTTACGCCGCGGACAAAGCCAACTCGGATCGTGACAAATCATGAGAATGAACACAATGTTTTGGGCCGATCAAATAATCTATAAGACGAAAAACAAAACAAATAGTGTTGTCTCCTGACTTTCTTTTTTTCTTTCTAATGATTTGATCGGCCCAAAACATTGTGCTCATTGTCATGATTTGTCACGATCCGAGTTGGCTTTGTCCGTGGCGTAACCGTCTTTAAATAAATGAAATAAGAAGTGCCGATGGGAGAATGCATTGGGTTTTCATTTCCTGGGCCACTCGTTTTTCTGAAAGGGGGAGGGACTGCGGCGCTCTATTAGCCAAAAAGTGCCTTTAAAACGGTATAGAAACCAATGGGGCTCTCTTTGCCCATTCATTTTACATTCTACTTCTATTTACTTCTATTTCGCCCTTGCTGGTACTATGGGTAGAACAGTGAAGCTGGCGTCGCCTGGTTGTCAAATCTGAGATCGCAAGACTTTGGTAGCCAAGCTGTAAATTACATTTCAAGTCAGTGTTGTTATCATTCACTCATTTGTTGCTGGTTCTCAGTAGTACACTCATTCACTTGCTCACGACTTCACTTTCACTCACACACTCAGTCAGTCAGTCAGTCACTATGTCTGTCTGTCTGTCTGTCTGTCTGTGTCTCTCTCTCTACCCCCCCTCTCTCTGTCTGTCTCTCTCTCTCTCTCTCTCAGTCTCATTTACATTATGGATGCTTCATTTAGCTTACATGACTGAATGAATACATAACCTGAGGCAATAAAAAAATACAGCAAGGGCCTCGGGGGATAAAATGAGACCACATGAGCGGAAAGGATTGCTGTACTGCCATCTGCGGATGTTTAGAGCCCTTTATTTGCTTCACTCCTTTCATGTGGTTGACAAACATGACCTGTCCCTGACCCAGCTGGAGAGACTCTGCAAGGTATTCCGGCCAAATACCATGACTGGTGATAGACTGAAACATATTTTGGGAAAAACATTAATGAATTATCATGGGTATTTAGCAGCAGATTAGAATGGCAACCCCTGTGTGTGTGTGTGTGTGTGTGTGTGTGTGTGTGTGTGTGTGTGTGCGCGCGCATGCGCACGCACGCAAACAAGAAATGGAAGTGTGAGAAAGTGTGAATGGGTGCATATGCATGCAGTGTATAATAGGCTGGGTGCACTGTTTGCTTGTGTGTGTTTTATGGTTGAGCAGTGCTGTTAACACCATGGCAGCAATGTGTAACTGTAGATAAGCTTTTAATACCAGTATTCAGATTGAAAAAAGAAAGAGCTATAGCACACAAGGTTTCATTTTCCATTGCCAACTGTGCTTTGTTTGTGTCACGGAGATACAAAGGAGACAAAGGCGCTGTAGAATGAAATGACAATGCAAGTACAGCTTCAATGTGTTCAATGACACAAAACCCACACGTACAAATCAACAACTTATTTCACGAGTGGTTGCTAATTGTGCCTTAGCTATAAAGATTTTAGAGTAAAACAACATTTGTGGAGTGACATTGCGGGAACCACGCCTCAAGTAAGTCCAAGCTGTGGGCTCCCTATACTCTGCTTTACATTAGCACCCTGACTCTAGCAGGGACAGGTCCATGGCTGTTATCTCAATGATGTTCTAATTCTAGTCAAACAGTTCTGTGTTTGA
The DNA here is from genome assembly GCF_963924005.1 of Protomyctophum bolini. Classification (NCBI taxonomy): domain Eukaryota; kingdom Metazoa; phylum Chordata; class Actinopteri; order Myctophiformes; family Myctophidae; genus Protomyctophum; species Protomyctophum bolini. The sequence continues at coordinate 33,385,673 of NC_137865.1, forward strand.
CTCAATAGAAGCAGTGTTAGTCAGGAGAGTCAATATTGGCAGAGCACACAGAGCAAGGCTGGTGGAGAGAGAGAGAGTTTTCTATGGTGGTGGGTTGGGTGGATGCTGTGATGATGGGAGTGTGCTCTGCCGGTGAACCTTGACTGCTTGGCGCAGCAATAATAATAAAGATGCTAACTGATAGCAAACGCTTGCTTAGTTTTGCCTCGGGAGCTTCCGTGTTTGACAAGAGCAACGTTTCTTTTATCATCAATGGCTTTCATGTGAATGTTATTGTTCGACCCAAAGTTCCTCTGCTGCTGCCTTTCTCACCCTCTTATCCTTGGCTAGCCAATGGCATACAGCACGGTCTGGCCGGGACGTGTTGACACCTCTGAGTAACAACTCAAGGTCCCAGGTAGAGGTCTCAGTGCTGAGACCGAGCTTTATTACAGTCTACTCAAGGGCGATCTGCCTTCACTGTGGCTGCCAATATCTACAGTGCGATTATGATAACGCCATTATGCACATGCGCACACACACACACACACACACACACACACACACACACACACACGCACAAACAAAGATCCACACACATATTGCATTTGTCCTTCCATTCAACAAAGGCTGTGCAGATGGATACGCATTGAAAACATTGTGGCAAATTACAGAATAAGAGGGCAACTGAGCATGAGTCCTGGCTGTCCTGCCTAAAAGTATGAAATAAAAGGAAAAGATACTGTGTCTTTTGTTTGTTCAGGGTTCATCCACCATTCCAATTTATTCTATATGGTAGGCGCTGTTGTGGAAAACAAGAATACTATTACTAAATGCCTTTGTCTGCCAAGCTTGGCAATGAAACAACAATAACTTATTAGCCTAGATCTCTTTCATTCTGACAATGTGATTAGCATGGGTATATTGTGCTTAGCACAAAATAAAGGAAACAAACAAATGGACTATCAAGGTGTTCCCATTTCTGTCCAGAAAGCCTATTGGGTAATGGTATCAATCAACAATGCTAAACCCATACAGCCGGGCTTATGCACCATCCATCTGTATAATGACAGAAAACTGTCAGCCATGTCCGATTGAGACTGCAGCCTTGTTAGTGGTAATAACTGGCGTAAACAAACACCAGCACTGTATTTTAAGGTCATCACAAACATCAGCTCCAAACCTTCCAGTCAGCACAACAGAGAGGCCTCTGATGTGGCAGTGCACTCCCTCCTATTTAAATCTGCTGACATGTGAAAAAGCAACATTAGCTAATGCACTGCTTAAAGACCATAATCGCTCTTTCCCCTACTGTTAATGAATGCTAATTAGATGTCTGGAGCAGTGTTTTTTTCTGGTCCGCGCTGGCTGCTCCTCTAATGTGCCGTATTGTTCCTCTTCTCCATCCAGCTCAGCACTAATGCTGCTGTGCCAGCTATTAAAGTCAGATAAGCCATCCATCTTTAGCGTTGCCAGCCAAAAAAGCCACTAATAGCCATGCCACAAAATTGCGAATTTCCGTGGTTTTCCTTTCCCCCCGTTTGGCTGGTAAATGTGTGCAGTGGTGTAAAATGGACAGGGATTCATCCTGGGCCTCCAGAATATCCTGTCAGCCCGAGGTGCTATGTGTGAGTCCATCCCTTCTAAAAGCCTTATTTAACAGTGCTGCGCTGCACCACAAGAACACTTCCTCAGAACCACAATCTCCTCCTGTACGAGCTGGGTGACTTCACCTGGGTTCCTTCCTCCCAAAGTCTACTACAGTATAATATATGGCTGCTGTCCTGAAGCCCAAAGATGTTATACAGTGCTCCCACCATAATGTCTCACTGAATTAACCACCAAGTGCCGTTTTAGGCCTCCACCCCAAACTAGTATATGGACTTTTCTCTAAGAAGGTTAATAACACGAGTCAAGACCATTATTTAGGGTTTTTCTTTAATGAAGCTTGACCGATCCCCATGGCAGCCCAGGCAACCGTCCAGGTTCCAAATAGCCAATTCTTTTGGGGGACAGTGATTATAGCTTGTGAAGAGTCCAGTGACTGAGTGTAGACCTGGCACTGGCCACAGCTCGTTCGCCCCATAAATCAGCAACAAACCACTCACATGACAAGCAGGGCCATTCAACTCTTTAAAGGACTATACCAGTCTAATTCAGACTTTTAGCAATGAGCAGAGAGATAGCCTCTGTCATTTGTTGCCAATGTTGAAACAGTGCCGAAGAATATACTACCCGGTATGAGACTTTAAAGTTCCATGGTATGGGTAATTCTCCCTTTTGAATGTCACTATGCAATGCAATTACACAAATTCAAAAGTTATTCAAATGTGTGCATTAACACGCCTGGAAAAGTGCTGTATTTCGTGATCTAATTTTAGTTCGATGAGGGCTTTCAACGATATAACGAGTTACAACTAAGGGTATTTTCTGTGACATTTAATTCATATGGACAAAAAGAAAAACTCTGCAGCTGATGTTTACATATATGGTCCTTTAAGTCACATTTCATAAAACTGTTGTCACAGTGCTAACAAGATCCTACATGGACACGTGGAGATTCAAATACAAAGGTCACACACTTCAAATTCATCCAATTAGGCCTCCGTTGGACTGGAATAGATTCCAGTTTATTCCACTTACTGATCTAACTTGCAAAGCTCTTGTAAAGAATTTCTAAATTGCTTTAATTGAGAAGGAAGTGTGAGGCAGAATACGACAGAGGACTGAGGTAGTTAGGAGGGTAGCACCTCTTGTTATTTTGGGAGGAAGTGGCCTCCTATTACGCCTTAAGCACTCAGCAGAGACCTGAGCTAAAGCTAACAGTTCCATGTGTTCTCGAAGTCTCCTATCCCCATTTTAGAATGCTCAACGGCTATGCAAAGACCCAGATGTTTAGATTTAATAATATACTCCTGTGTGTAGCTCTTACCCCTCCCATGAAACTAGATCCATGACAGAACACTGAAGCACAATGACTCAGGGAGAATTTAATGGCTCACTTGTGGCGTGCTACAATTTGCAAGGATTACAATTTGGAGTGCTGAAACGGTTGAAGTCCCCCCTCAGTATTTTCCGCTGTTCTACCTCTGCTATCACTGAATAGCCTGGCAAATAAATTGATGTAAATTTCCTAATCCCAGAATGTTCATCTTTACGTAGATGAGACGGTGGTGTCTTAAATAAGTGATTAGTTTATGGAGCCTGTAGGAGTTATGATTCTTGTGGTTCTGCAGCCATGCCCTAGCTGTGCCTTGGCAGAGGCATGTGGGAAAAGTGAACATTTAATGCTGCATGACTTTATGGCCGTTCATCATGTTCTGTTTGACAGGTACAGGGTGAGGTTTACTCTGTCCCCTGACAGGCTGGGGTTACACACCCACAGGCTAATGGGTAAACCAGATTTAGAATAGCAAAATGACTGTCTATCATCTGTCAGAGTAGTTACTTTTATAATTTAGTCTATTAGCTACTCATTTGTTAGTCAGTATCCATTTGTTATTGAACTACAGTATGCAGTGACAAATACATTATTTTAAGTGCATGTGACACAAATTGCTTAAATATCAACATATATATTTCAACATACTGGTGTATTTCCATTTGAAAGGGACATTCAGGAAATAACATGTTTTTGTTTTTTTTCAGGACAGTTTTGATAGAAACCAGTGTTTCACATCCTTTAATGGATGGTGTCAGTTTTGTTTTATGCATGTATTGATGTCTAGTGTTTAATAATGACATTATGTATTGCTTGTATACTGTTTGAATAATAATAACCAGTAAGACACCTAGGGGCGAGAAGCCAGGGCGAGGTCGCATGCACGCATCCCATGGGTGACAGCAGACTGCTGAGGGAGTGCTGGCGCTTATGTTTATTTTTATTTATTTATTATGGACATAACATTTCTCATTGCACAGTTTGTAGTTTGTCAAATTGTAGATGCATCGTTTACAGTGTGTTAGCACATGTGTTAATTTTTACATTCTAATAATATTTACAGGTAAATTACAATACCCATCACATAATCTCCAATACACAAGTAAACATAATCACTCTAGCAACCAGTCAAGCTATACACATGTGAACACAGTTGATTTGATTTCAACCATAGTTTGAGTCCTCTGTAGAACACGTTAGAGTTCCATAGGTTTGCTCCCTTTACTGTCCAAATGAACACCTGGGAACAATACAGTTATACCACTTGTTGAGGCTTGTGTGGTTACTCTACCAGAGCTCGGAAGTCTATCAACCAGTCCAGAGAACAAAGGTGAAACATGACCATGTAAACATTTAAAAAACAATTTGATAGTAGAAAAAAACACAACATTTTCAAACGTAAAGAGGTTGTGTTTTTTAAGATACCACTGAGGTGCCATCTCATCGGTTTTTGATCCATGATTTTTATAACCTGTTTGTATATTGATGTTATTGGTTTTAAGACGGTTTGAGAGGATTACAATTTACAATAATTACAATTTAGGCATTTAGCAGACGCTCTTAATCCAGAGCGACCTACATTAAGCAAGAACAAAAAAGCATGGGAATACATCACATAAAAAGCATTTATCATGAAACATGCATAAGCTAAGAAAGTAAGAAAGTAACAGTGGAATATCTATATAATGAAACTATACATATAAACTATAGACATAGTACATATTGTGGGAGGTCGGGGGGGAAATACAACTCAGAGTGCAGTTTCAGGGGTTAGACACACGATGGCGCCCCTTGCTTTATTTCTCCAACAGGTTCAAACAAAGTTTTCACAAACAGAACTCAGACAGTAATATTCTTTGCATGAGGTCCCGGTTCCGAGGCGGGAGTCGTCACTGCAGAGGATGAGAGGGGATGTTAGCATACGGTCAGAGCACAAGGTAAGTACAAAGTTGGGGCCTGAGACACCCGGTCTAGGCAGTCTACCAACACAAGGTAAGTACAAAGTTGGGGCCTGAGACACCCGGTCTAGGCAGTCTACCAACTGGACCTTTGTATAACTCTTTCTCTTCTTCTTTTCCAGGTTCCAGAGGAGGCCAGGAGGCTCCCCCGGAGGTAGGTAAGGGGGTGCGTATCTTTCTCTATCCACAAGGCACAGAAGAGTACTTTAGAGTAGAAGTACTCGGATACGGGGTGGTGAGTAATTAGAGTAAAAGTACTTGGTATGGTACCGGGCGGGGATGGTACGGAGGGCCCCTTAGGCTCGGCCAACAGGAAGATACACAAGCATTTATATTCTTATTTCTCTCTATCTACTGGGTGGCCGTGTCGGTACGACAACGGCAGTCAGGGGGTTAACACAAAGTAAGCGCTCTAGTTTCTAGCGGTCTTCTTTCACCGGGCCTGGCGGCGCAAGCCAACTTAAAGTCTCTTCAAGGGTGAAATAAACATAACACGGGCCTGTCTTCTTTCACAGGGTGTACGTGACACTTTATCTAGAGCCTGCTAGCTTCCATTAGTCTCTACGGGGTTATCTTCATTCAACAATCTTCAGTGTACAACACCACGGTGACACTCTTCATTCACAGTCTTCATTTAGCATCGACAGGGTGACTTCCTTCATTCACAATCTTCGTTATTATCCTTAGCTGCTCATTTGCCACTATGAGTGCCTCTTCTTAATAACACGGGTGATAGATAGTGAACGGTTTGTCTTACTGCGACCTTATGGAGCTGTGGGGCTGCCGTTTCCATACGGGGGTCCCGTCTTCCGCACTCGTCCCCGATACGAGCCAGGTGGGTCTCCAGTATGCATGCGGCTCTCCGTGTATACTTGTCTATGGGGGGCACACGCTCCTGCGTGTGCTTCCAGCCCCACTCCTACAAGCCTGGTGATGTGAGAATATAAGAGAGCAATTGAGTGGTGATACAAACGATCAAACAATAAACATAGTCCATACGTGAGAGTCCATAAGTGAGAGGAGTGTGGACTTACCATCCAACGCCGAGTGGACGGCATATGCTGCGCGAGCGTCTGTGTGTAGCAGGGATCTGATACTGCTAGGTGCGCAGGCTGTTTATAAAGGGCGCGGCTGACAGGCTGCGGCTGTCCTTAATTGCTAACCAGGGCGGCGGCCGGAATGAGGCGCAGCTGATTTAGAATTGCTCTGGGATAATACACTGAGTCTATGACACGGCCGTGGGCGTGCCTGGTTGTCATGGTAACTCGCCCCTCCCCCTGAGGTGAGACCTGACAGACTCCACACACTCCCCCCCTAAGTTTCTTGCTACCGCAAGGAGCTTGACTACTTCCCTCGTCTTCGTACAGTCTTGAGAGCGCGTCCGCGTGTTTCATCTTGGTCCCGGGCCGGTGCTCTATCTCGAACTTGTAGCTCTGGAGCTCGACGAACCAGCGGGTGACACGGTCGTTGCGGTCTTTGTTCGCCGCCATCCACTTGAGTGGCGCGTGGTCGGTCACGAGGGTGAACTGTCTGCCCCATAAGTAGTACCGGAGGTGATGGATGGCCCATTTCACGGCCAGGCACTCCTTCTCGACAGTGGAGTAGTTCCGCTCGTGCTTCAGCAGCTTCCTGCTGATGTACAGTACGGGATGCTCATCTCCGTCTAGCGGCTGGGACAGGACAGCGCCGACCCCGGTGTTGGACGCATCCGTGGCGAGGATGAAGGGCCTTGTGAAGTCCGGCGCCACGAGCACCGGCTCGCTGCACAGGGCGGTCTTCAACGTGCGGAAGGCTTCGTCCGCCTCGTCCGTCCACTGGACGTGGTGGGGAAGGTTCTTCTTGGTCAAGTCGTGGAGGGGGGCCGCGATCGTGGCGAAGTTCTGGACGAACTTCTGGTAATAGGCGATCAGGCCGAGGAAGGACTTGACCTGCTTCTTGGTCACCGGGCGTGGCCAGGTCTGGATCTTCTCCACCTTCCTCGTCTGTGGTCGGATGCACCCTCGGCCGATGGTGTAGCCGAGGTAGTCCGTCTCGGTCCAACCAATGCGGCACTTCTTTGCGTTGGCGGTCAGGCCGGCCGCCCGTAGGGTGGCTAGGACTGTGTCGACCCGCTCCAGGTGCTGTCCCCAGGTGGCGCTGTGGATGATTACATCGTCCAGGTAGGCCGCCGCGAAGGCCTGGTGGGGTCGCAGTATCCGGTCCATCAGCCGTTGGAACGTGGCGGGGGCCCCGTGTACTCCGAAGGGCATCACTCGGTACTGGAAGAGTCCATCGGGAGTGATGAAGGCCGTCTTCTGCTTGGCTCTCTCCGTGAGGGGAACCTGCCAGTACCCTTTCGTCAGGTCGAGGGTACTGATGAACCGGGCGGGCCCCAGCCGGTCAATCAGCTCATCGACGCGGGCCATGGGATACGCGTCGAACACTGAGATCTCATTTAACTTCCGGAAATCATTGCAGAAGCGGAGTGTGCCGTCGGGTTTGGGGACAATCACGATCGGGCTCGACCAGGCACTGTGGGACTCCTCGATGACCCCCAGCTCGAGCATCTTCTGGACCTCTTCTCTGATTGCCTTCCTTCGTGCCTCCGGGATCCGGTACGGCCGTAGTCTCACTACCTGGCCGTTAGGGGTGTCGATGTCATGCTTTAGCACGGAGGTGTGGCCCGGTAACTCTGAGAATACGTCGCGGTTCCGATCGAGTAGCTCCCGCAAGTCCTGTGTCTGCTGGGGCGTCAGATCCTCACCAAGGGCCACGGCCGGGGCCTGCGGGGAGACAAAGGTTACTAAAGCGGGTAGGGGCACTTCCTCCGGCGTATGCCACCGTTTCAGTATGTTCACGTGGTAGATCTGGTGTCCGCGTCTTCTACCTGGCTGACTCACCCGGTAGTTCACGTCTCCTTTCCTCTCTACGACTTCATATGGGCCCTTCCATCGGGCCAGGAACTTACATTCGCTGGTGGGAACCAACACCAGCACTTTATCGCCGGGGGCGAACTCTCGGATCTTGGCACCCTTATTGTAGGTGCGCGCCTGGGCCGTCTGGGCTGCGGCCATGTGCTCTCTTACGATGGGCCAGATGCGTTTGGCGCGCTCCTGGAGCGCGTCGACGTGTTCGATGACGCTGCGGAGGGGGGACGGCTGGCTCTCCCAGGCTTCTTTAGCCAGGTCGAGGAGGCCACGCGGTTTCCTCCCGTACAGGAGCTCAAAGGGCGAAAACCCGGTTGACGCTTGGGGTACTTCGCGAATGGCGAAGAGTACAAACGGGATGAGGCGGTCCCAGTCTTTGGCGTCCTCTTCCGTGACGCGTTTTAACATTTTCTTTAGCGTTTGGTTGAACCGTTCGACCAAACCATCCGTCTCAGGGTGGTAGGCGGAGGTCCGTATACGCTTGACCTTCAGCCATTTATACAGGGATGCTAGGACTCTGGACATGAAGCACGTGCCCTGGTCGGTCAGGATTTCGTCCGCTATGCCGACGTGGCTGAATAGCATCAGCAGCTCGTGGGCGATGGCCCGGGCGTTGGCGGTGCGGAGGGGGATGGCCTCCGGATAGCGCGTCGCATAATCCATGATGACTAGGATGTACCGGTGGCCCCGGGCGGACTTAGGGAGGGGTCCGACAATATCCATGGCGATACGGGAGAACGGTACATCGATAATTGGCATTGGAATTAGGGGGCTATGGGGCACGCCGCGGGGGGCGGTTAGCTGACACTCGGCACAGGAGCGGCAAAACTCCTCAATGGCCTTCTTAACGCCTGGCCAATAGAAGCGGGCGGCGACCCGGTCGTAAGTCTTTTGTACGGCCAGGTGGGCCCCTAACTGGTGGGAGTGGGCGAGATACATTACTCGGGACACATACGGTTTGGGGACGAGTAATTGTTCGACGACCTCCCCAGCGGGGTCCTTGCAAGCGCGGTACAGCAAGTCGTGTTGGACGAAGAAGTGTGGGAAAGGTTTCTCACTCACCCCCGGGTTCAGCTTCCCGTCGACGGCCACGACGTTCCGCCTGGCGCCAGCCAGGTTGGGGTCGGCCCACTGAGCGGTGGCGAACGATCCTTGCCGCCGGGGGGGCGGCGCGTCTATTCTGGGGAACTCTAGGAAGGGGTCTTCACCGAGGGCCGGCGTGTCGTCGGCGTCGGAGGCCTCCGCTTCTTCCGGCCCGGGTTCTGGCTGGGGACTTCCTCGGCCGCTGCTGGTGGACGAGGTCCCGTCTTCGCGGAGGGCGGGGCAGGCGACGAGGGGTACGCTACTTCGGCGGCGTCGGCGGCGCCGCGTCCTGGGGGGCCCTCGTCGTCCCGGGTTCCAGTATTTCTCGAACAGCGGACAGTCCGTTCCGATCAAGAGGGGGACGGGGAGTTCGGGGACCACTCCGGCGGCGACCAACGCGGAGCCACGGGGGGTCTGTACGGTCACGTGGGCGACGGGGTACCGCCGGACATCTCCGTGGACACACGTGACCGGGATGGTGGGTCCATTGGTGGCGGAGGCGAGGTCACCCCGGACCAGCGTCACCACGCTGCCTGAGTCCAGCAAGGCATGGGTGTCGGTCCCATCAACCCGGGCGGGGAGGGTGGTCTGTCGTCGGCTCTCACTTCCGGTGTGGAGGCAGGGGCGGGGCCCTCTCATGCTGTCCGCGGAGGGCATGGAGACATCGGGGCCGGGGGGCCGCTCTGGGCAGGCCCAGGACAGGTGGTCCTCCCGATTACAGACGTAGCACCTGCGGATCCGCAGGCTGCGGTCGGGGGGGCCGGAGGCACGGGGCCGGACCGGGGCCGGCGGGGTCGGCGGGGCTGGTCGGTGTCGGTCTCGGCGGTCGTCTGTCTTGGGGACGGCGTCGCTCTTGGTCTGGCGGAGCATATCCGAGCAGACGTGGTGGTTCTCCAGGAGGGCGATCAGGGCGTCCACGGATGTGGGGCTGACTCGGGCAACATATTTCTTGGCGTCGGATGGCAGGGCACGGACACACCGGTCTATGACTAATCTCTCAATCCACGGGGTCTCTCCGCCCGTGGTCAGCCAGCTCTGCGTCAGGCGGTAGAGGTCGGCGACCTGAGCGCGAGGGGGCTGGGCCTGCTGATAGGCCCACATGTGGTACCGCTGGGCCCGGGCGGGCAGGCTGTAGCCGAGGGTGGACAAGATGGCGGCCTTCAGCGTCTCGTAGTCTCGAGCGTCTCTGGCGGGAAGGTCCCGACATGCGCGTTGAGCCTCTCCCGAGAGGTAGGGCGCCAGTATGCCGGCCCAGTCGGCGGCGGGCCACTGCTCGCGGTCGGCGGTGCGTTCGAAGAGTTCGAGGTACGCCTCGATGTCATCCTCGGGGGTCTGCTTGGAGAGGACGGCGTTGGGGGTCCTGGGGACATCACCGTGTCGGTCTAGCCTGCGGACAACTTCACGCACAGCGTTCTGTAGTTCAGTCTGACTTCGGAGAAGGGCGGCCAATTCGGGGCTGGCCATGTTTAGGCGGTGGTTGAGATCAGATGAATACCCACATTCTCCACCATATGTGGGAGGTCGGGGGGGAAATACAACTCAGAGTGCAGTTTCAGGGGTTAGACACACGATGGCGCCCCTTGCTTTATTTCTCCAACAGGTTCAAACAAAGTTTTCACAAACAGAACTCAGACAGTAATATTCTTTGCATGAGGTCCCGGTTCCGAGGCGGGAGTCGTCACTGCAGAGGATGAGAGGGGATGTTAGCATACGGTCAGAGCACAAGGTAAGTACAAAGTTGGGGCCTGAGACACCCGGTCTAGGCAGTCTACCAACACAAGGTAAGTACAAAGTTGGGGCCTGAGACACCCGGTCTAGGCAGTCTACCAACTGGACCTTTGTATAACTCTTTCTCTTCTTCTTTTCCAGGTTCCAGAGGAGGCCAGGAGGCTCCCCCGGAGGTAGGTAAGGGGGTGCGTATCTTTCTCTATCCACAAGGCACAGAAGAGTACTTTAGAGTAGAAGTACTCGGATACGGGGTGGTGAGTAATTAGAGTAAAAGTACTTGGTATGGTACCGGGCGGGGATGGTACGGAGGGCCCCTTAGGCTCGGCCAACAGGAAGATACACAAGCATTTATATTCTTATTTCTCTCTATCTACTGGGTGGCCGTGTCGGTACGACAACGGCAGTCAGGGGGTTAACACAAAGTAAGCGCTCTAGTTTCTAGCGGTCTTCTTTCACCGGGCCTGGCGGCGCAAGCCAACTTAAAGTCTCTTCAAGGGTGAAATAAACATAACACGGGCCTGTCTTCTTTCACAGGGTGTACGTGACACTTTATCTAGAGCCTGCTAGCTTCCATTAGTCTCTACGGGGTTATCTTCATTCAACAATCTTCAGTGTACAACACCACGGTGACACTCTTCATTCACAGTCTTCATTTAGCATCGACAGGGTGACTTCCTTCATTCACAATCTTCGTTATTATCCTTAGCTGCTCATTTGCCACTATGAGTGCCTCTTCTTAATAACACGGGTGATAGATAGTGAACGGTTTGTCTTACTGCGACCTTATGGAGCTGTGGGGCTGCCGTTTCCATACGGGGGTCCCGTCTTCCGCACTCGTCCCCGATACGAGCCAGGTGGGTCTCCAGTATGCATGCGGCTCTCCGTGTATACTTGTCTATGGGGGGCACACGCTCCTGCGTGTGCTTCCAGCCCCACTCCTACAAGCCTGGTGATGTGAGAATATAAGAGAGCAATTGAGTGGTGATACAAACGATCAAACAATAAACATAGTCCATACGTGAGAGTCCATAAGTGAGAGGAGTGTGGACTTACCATCCAACGCCGAGTGGACGGCATATGCTGCGCGAGCGTCTGTGTGTAGCAGGGATCTGATACTGCTAGGTGCGCAGGCTGTTTATAAAGGGCGCGGCTGACAGGCTGCGGCTGTCCTTAATTGCTAACCAGGGCGGCGGCCGGAATGAGGCGCAGCTGATTTAGAATTGCTCTGGGATAATACACTGAGTCTATGACACGGCCGTGGGCGTGCCTGGTTGTCATGGTAACTCGCCCCTCCCCCTGAGGTGAGACCTGACAGACTCCACAATATATATATATATGTACTATGACGTGCTATGACTACATACAATGCAATTATAGTGCTGTCTACATAACATGCTATAAGTCTGTATCAAATGCTATCTAAGTCTACAGAAATGCTATCTAAGGGGGGGGATTGTGACCAGGATTGTGATGCTGTATGCTAGGTGTGAGAAAATCATAGCATGCAAGTACAGCTGTGCAGTTTTAGCTGATAAGTCCCTTATAATATGACGAAAACAATTTAGATTTGGTTCAACCTTCTTGCATATATGCTTTACCTGTTTTTCAAATTTTAAGTTTTTTACTTTTTACTTTTTTACTCCATCCGCAGGCCTGCTGCGGATGGAGATACACAAACTGTTTTTTGTACATTTAAAGTTAATTGTGACGACTCTAGCCAGTTTGAGATGTTCTCAAATTCCTGTGTCAGCTGTGCAGCTGCCATGCTGGCTGTTTTAGCAGACGTATAGATGACAGTGTCATCAGCATACATCTGGCAGCTGACGCCTGGACAGGTATTTGGAAGATCATTAATGTACATGGTGCACAGGAGCGGTCCAAATACCGACCCTTGGGGCACTCCCATGTTGTTAGGGGAGCAGCGTTGATTTCTCCCCATTGACCCTGACACACTGGCTTTGGCATGGGGGGTACATATGGAATGAATTCTGTACAAGCCATATATGGAGCTTGTCTTGAGTATATATAGGGTTTGATGAGGTCAGATCAATATATGGAGATATAACGGTGTATGAGTTTACAGGGTTGATGAGGACCCAGGTAGGGCTTGGCCTTCATTTTCGAGAACTCTAGTTTTCGCCGGCTGCACTAATAACTTTGGGGCAGGATATATGTCAAACTCAAGGCCCGGGCGCCAAATTAGGCCCCTGAATGAATTTTCTTTGGCCCTCGGGATGATATTTATTCCCATTGTTACTTGCACAAGCAGAGAGCTCAAGTATTGTGGTCGGCTGGACGTATGTAGGTATACGTGGTAGGTATATATACTGGATGTTGATTGACTGTTTCTTTAATGATTTTGAAGAGGAGAGATTATATATACCAGTAAGACGCGCAAACGTGGGAAGCGAACGCAGCTCGTACATATTTGGGTTTTTTAAAGATTTATTTTGAAGTTATTCTTTTTTTAAGTTAAGTTATTTTTAAGTTAAGTTTTTAACTTAGCCATAACCATATAAGGAGTCCCCAAAGCAGCTATACGTCCAAATATGGAGTGTCAATCACAAACAAATCACTCAGCTCCATATATGGGCACAAAGGTGGGACACACACACAGACACACACACACACACACACACACAGACAGACATGATCTGCTAGGTCTCATAGTAAGTGCTCATTGCGTTCGCAATTATAGATAAAAAAGATATATGTTTTTCTCTCTAAAGTTTAAAAAACTGAAACGTGATGTCCCCAGGCATGACCATATATGGTCATGCCTGGGGGTGACCAACCAAACAACTGACTGACGGGAAATGCACGATTTCATAGTAAATGTGACCCGCTGTCACAATACTTATCTAACTAATAACCAGTAAGAGGCGCAAACGCGGGAAGCGAACGCAGCTCGTACATATTTGGGTTTTTTTAAGATTTATTTTTAAGTTATTTTTTAGTTAAGTTTTTAACTTAGCCATAACCATATAAGGAGTCCCCAAAGCAGCTATACGTCCAAATATGGAGTGTGTTGCATCAATCACAAACAAATCACTCAGCTCCATATATGGGCACAAAGGGGGGACACACACACAGACAGACATGATCTGCTAGGTCTCATAGTAAGTGCTCACTGCGTTCGCAATAATTGTACAGGACAGAATTGGTACCGAAATATGCCCATGTAAGGTGCCTGGAAATATGCCCATGTATGGCGCAGAAATTTGCACCTGGAAATATGCACATGTATGTATGATGCCATAATTGGCGCTCATTAGCCAAGCATCGCATAACGGGTGTGCCACAGGCCCAGGGGACACTGTGTGCTCAATGTACTCAGCGGGATGATGCACTCTGATCTTGTCAGGTGATATGATGCTAACTACATGTCTACTACAAGACGCTCCTTGGTGGACATTCACTACATGCAACAAAGTTCTTATGAGATTCCTCTATGAAATCCTATGAAGTTCTAAGATCTTTGCTAAATGCTATTGCTACAATGCTAAAATACAATACTGTTCTAAGGAATATCTTGCAAATGTGCACTTCAAATAGGCTACATATAACAGAAATACTGCCCTGTGGGTAGAGAGGCCATCTAGTAATCAGAAGGTCACCGTTTTGACCCAGTCTATGTGTCGGAAGTGTCCCTGAAAAAGCCACTTAACCCCTAACTGCTCCCCCACGAATAACCATCTGAGAAGGCTGGGTGAAGCTGAAATTAAATCTCACTGGACATCTACAATATTTACACTACACAATATTTATATACTAAAGTCTGAATGTAGGCAATACAATTTATTGTATGCAATTTCTAAAAACAGCCGGCTGTCCAACCTCATGCGCTAATTCAATTAGTCAAGAATTTAGCTAAATCACTTATTTATTTATGAATTTATTTTACATATTTGATGCATTCTGTCATCACTTTTTGGCTATATTAATTGATGCATATGGCTATTATTTGTGATACAATGGTGAGATCTATCTATGCACATGTCTATCATCTTCGTATATGACAAGTGACAACTTCTTGCTATTAATGTTTATTCACCTTTATCTCGGATCTTCGCCAGGCATATCTTTCACAAATTACACCCATCAACCTATGATTTACAGCAGGTATGGTTGTGCTTGATTGCAACACAGGGGAAAAAAGGCATGTAATGACTCTGAAGGAAAGGAGGAAGATAAAAATGTTAGACCACGGTCTGGGATTGCTGTGTCCCATCGGCGTCATCGTCACATGCAGCCAATCACAAGCTGTGTCCCATCGGCGTCATCGTCACATGCACCCAATCACAAGCTATTTCTTGACGTCAGTCCTCCCCCTTCTCCCTCACGGGCACACACATCCTCAGGTTCCATGAGCTGTTCTTACCTCATTCTCCACACCCATCTCCTCAAACCACTGATGGTGCTGCAAGTCTGAGCGGGGTTTTCACCCAATCATAAATCAGAGTAAAATTACATCCCTCCAATAAATTATAAACAACGTTATTTGTTATATTTGAGATGTCACTTTGATTGACAATAACATACACCTGAAAAAGCCTTCTTCCCACCATCAGCTGAACATGGCCAGAGGCTCTCATTTACCTTCGGCTTGTTGAAGCCTGAGAGACATTGCCCGCTGTGTTTATCTTATTTTCTTCTTAAAGATAATGCAACATCGCAGATGTGCGTTCAGACCTGGATTCTATTGCTGTGGTGCCCTTCTCCTGACCCCCTGCCTGTCACCGGGTAGCCAGGGGGGGTGATGGCTCCGCAGTGAAGCATCTTTCTGATGCAACAGCAGTTAAATCATAACCTTCTACCCCCCCCTCACTTCAGGTCAAATACCACTGAGCACCTGGGGTAGTGTTCACAGCTTTTGCTCAAAGCACTTTTACCTCTACTGGCTAGTCTTGACCCAAGAAGTGCTTGCAGAAGAAGAACTGGAAGACAGTGTATATACCTGGTACATTGGAGCCATCTATATATACAAGTGAAAAGGTGTACCCATACTCATTCTTCATGCTCTATCTCCGACCGAACCACACTTTCACCACACATCTCTATATGCAAAATAAATTCGCCACCCTCCCCGAACTGACATAGCCTATTTTTTAGCCCTTCAAGTTTCTTATTTACTCTGCAAATATTACTTTTATGAAAATCACGATCGAGCCAGCAGATAAACGGGTGCCACAACACGCCGAGAAACAAGGAATTTAACCACGCTACTTGCATACACTGCAACTCGCTTACAATTCGCAAACCTGGCAACACTGCCTGCCTCTTACGTCACCAGCTCTGTTCCTCCTGGCCTCCGTAGTCCGTCGCGCTCACAATCTGTCGCAGCCATCTTGCTTTTCTTTTGGATGGGCGAGTGGACATTTAATGCTAATAAATTAATTATAGGTCCAGCAAGCAAATCATGATGGTCTGATTGTGCTCAATAGGTCACAATAACATTCCGAAATTAGGTGTTGTGTTTTGTATGGCATTTTCCCCAGTAGTAGTTGCATATCTATCTCAGCTTTTGCCTGATAGCACACATGCTAACGTCAGCAGCCATAGCAACATACAGTGTGCGCAGACATAACATGAGTTGTTTACAACACAAACACACGGCCTTTTAACCACGCAATACACACAACAGCTCGGGAGTTATTAAACCGAACGTGGACGCTGTTTCAGTGTTACATTTGCTGCGCATATCGGAATAATTGTAACGGCATGCATGATAAATGTAACAACGCTAAAAAACACCATTAAACATATCGTTTTCAGCTTAAAGCTATTACATTTCATTGAAGCAACTCCTTAGCATTGTTTTCATACCATGGATGTGATAAGATAATGTATCAAACATAAGGGAAATATTAAATAGCATCGGGTGTACCAGTTTGGCCATTTCTTTTTTTTCAATGGGGCAATACATTGATTAAACAAACGTTTGATTGATTGAGTTGTACAACGTTATACAACCCTAAACTAATTTTAGAATACACTACACAATACAATACAATTTTAGAACATATTTTGCACGTTCCATTTTTTTACTCAGAGATCCCTTTAGCTACACATGTAATATTTCCAGGCAACGGACCTACACATGTCAGCTACCATAAACCACTTCAAGTTATTAGGACGAAATAACTGACAGGAGTGACGGTGCTGTGCTGTGAGTAAACTAATAGGGGAGAGCCGCCAAGGATGTAACATTTTGCACGTTTCATTCTTTTACTCAGAGATCCGTTTAGCTACACATGTAATATTTTCAGGCAACGGACCTACACATGTCAGCTACCATAAACCACTTCAAGTTATTTTTTTGATAAAACAGGTCGGGAGTTATTCAACCGAACGTGGACGCTGTTTCAGTGTTACATTTGCTGCGCATATCGGATCAATTGTAACGGCATGCATGATAAATGTAACAACGCTAAAAAACACCATTAAACATATCGTTCTCAGCTTAAAGCAATTACATTTCATTGAAGCAACTCCTTAGCATTGTTTTCATACCATGGATGTGATAAGAAAATGTATCAAACATAAGGGAAATATTAAATAGTATCGGGTGTACCAGTACCAGTTTGGCCATTTCTTTTTTTTCAATGGGGCAATACATTGATTAAACAAACGTTTGATTGATTGAGTTGTACAACGTTATACAACCCTAAACTAATTTCAGAATACACTACACGATACAATACCATTTCAGAACATATAATATTGGCCAATATGTCAAATATGTAAATATTACATATAATGGCATTGAATGGAAGCGGACCATTTGTAACACATGTTACAAATGACCCGCTTTTGCAAGTTTTCTTTGCAGTTGCTTACAGACCAGAATGAACGTGAATTCCGTCTAAACACGATGCAAACTAATGAAGAACATAAGCATGAACACATCCATGTGGAATTTTATTCACCAACACCAAAGACAAAAATTGTACCACACATATACTCCAGGTGTAAAATTAGACGCATTTTGAAGGTAAACACTTCAAACTTCAAACTCCTGGCCACGTAGAGTACGTTGCTGTACACATACTGACGCGATGGCGTCATGGTGGCGTTGACCAATCAAGATATAACGTCCATGTTACAACCGTGAAGCGTTACAACCTTGGCGGCTCTCCCCTACATTTGTTACTAACATTAGGTTGTGGCGAAGTAGACACGTGGCCAGCAGATACTGTGTTTTGGACAAACAGGCTAGGTATTGGTGTTGATTTGGGTCAACTGGACAAACAGCGTGGTGTTGTTTTGTGTCTGTGTTTGTGTTGGAGCGCCTCAGTGTGGCCGTACAGGTCATGTGCAACCTCTTCCACAGAGAGATGGAGACACTAAATCTCAGCTGGACAAACATGTTTGCATGCATGCATCGCTGCCTTGCATGCTGTGTGCTACTGTTGAGTCTGTCACTTACTTTGACTGATTTATGGCATTGTCTTTCTGTTAAAATCCAACTATGTTAATTTAAGAACTCTGGGCATATAGGTCATTGTTTATTCACTGTGCACACGTGTAGCCTATTGTATGTCAGACTGTATGTCTGTCCCACAGTCACAATCCTTTAGTACTTAGGCTGTGGAAATATTCAGGACAAAACAATGGTACATTTCCAATAACCCATTCGTTACTACATGTGGAGTCAACTCCCGCCATTTATTTCTTCCCATAGTGCGTGGCAAAGTCGCTCTGGGATGAGTGCGCGCGTAGCGCGCACGAAATTCTAGTGTTTTAACAAATGCAATAACTGGTTCCCAGATGGAACCATAGAGCCACTGATTTAAAGAAGTAGTGCCTAGACTACACCTAACATAACCCGTAATTGGTTTATCAGCACAGCATGTCCCTGAGGGGGCAGGGTCACAGGATGTGAAGATAGTTAATTCATGGGTGGTTTAATTATTGTTATTAGCCATACATCATACTGTTGTTGTTCTTTCCTATGATCTCACATCAATAGAACTTTCGTCTCCCGACCCAAAATATATTTCTCATACACCCTCAACTGCACCACATCCAGCACCAACAAGGCCAATGACAAACAACTTAACACGCTGTGGAATGTGGCCCAACACTAAAGCGGTGGCAGAACAGGTCTTAATGAACCCCAAACAGCCTGAGGACTCTGGGGCGCCAGTGCCTCATATAACAGTCACTCTTATTATTATTATTATTATTATTATTATCATTCCTTCTTTTGCTCTATCATTGCTCAGGTAAGTCGGGCTGTTGCCAAAACAACAGCTTGTTATCTCAGCAGTGATCGCCTTGTGCTAGCAGAAGGCTTGGCCCCATCGAGTTCTCACAACAAGTTTATGTCTCAGTGAGGCGCTGCAGGTGTGAAAACCTCCCTTGCGGACTGGAGAGGGGTACAAAGGCAGCCTTCTGTGTGTGGGCGGGAAACCCTGTTGAAGGCATCGCTACATCATTTTCATAAAATGATGAACCTTCAAAAAATGGTTTCATTCCCCGCCAAAGCTTTGCCAAATGTGGCCACAAATGTGACTATGTTGTTCTCACGTTTGACGTCTGACAATGATAATTCAACGGCTGGTTGCGCTCCTTTAAGACTTAATTGCTACCTGTCACGGGATAGGAATCTATCTGCATTTACAAGATCCATCATTGCTCAGGGCATCATTCTTCATTGTGGTGTAACTCCTTCAAACTAAAGGGCTTGATGAGAGATATGGCAGACAAAACATAACTGAGATAACTAAGGATCTGCAGTAGCCAATGGAACCACGTGCTAATTAAAGCAAGACTTCAAGTAGGAGGACATGGCAAAATGCTTTGCTTTCTATTTTTTATTTGTGTAGGCTGGGCACTGGGTGGGCAGTGTCATGCTGTGCAATATTACACTCAGTGTTAGTGAGCAGTGAAGGTGCAATATGAGTCTTAGCTGGAGGTATACTATACTACTACTAGTATATAATCTGACATGCCCAGTGGTGTTGCCCAGCCGCCATGGTGCAGGGGTAGTTGTGGCAGGTCCCTGGTGTCAGCCACACTTCTATCTCCTGTCCACTCTCCTTCTCTCTCTGTCCACCCACAGCGTGTATAGGAAAGGGCGCCAGGCTCATCCCAGCACTTCCGAGGTGAGTGATTTACAAGGCAGCTGTTCCCTAGTGTGCTGTTAAGAATGCCCATGCCCCATGTCCAGCAGCTGACAAACACATGCTTTTTCTGTCACGGTTGCATTTACGGACACACGCACAATTCTATTAGGCTACCACAACTTTCTACCATTCAAGGTTAATTTTTACCTTTTATGGCACAACTTCCCCAAATGCACGTAATATGGATATGAGTGTATGTAACATGTGTTGAGTTGGAATATCAACGACAACCAGTAATCAAATAGCTAATAGCCTACTACAACAATGGACAACAACAAGTAATCAAATAGCTAATAGCCTACTACAACAATGGACAGAGTGAAAATATTGCATAATAATGCATGAAACTTCACAGCAGGTACTAAAAGCAGCCGACTATTGCCAACAAGCAATGTTCCTGGCTGCAACCACATTTTGTGTATTAACTTCTCACATAAAGCTTCATCGTGTCGGACGTGTTAACTCCTGAAAGGCTTTAAGGAGTGGTTTCTACTTTTTGTTTGATATCTGAGAGGCCTTCATTAACCCGCGGCAGCTCGCTGGGAGAGCGTAACCTTATTTCACGCTGGCCCTCAAATAGTGCCGAGAATTTGTGAGGCAGTTAGTGGCCGTCATTAATAACCTCCCAGGCTGGGCTGACAGCTGCTGATTGGAATGAAGAGGCCGCGCTAGAGCAGACAGCTACAAATTTCCCTGACAGCCAGGTCTCCATTACTGGGAGTCAGCTGCCAAAACAGCAGTAATCAGAGAGGGAGAGAAAACACGCTTTCTCGCCATAGACACCTTCCCTTTCCCCTCCCCCCTCCCCCTCGCAGAATGCACACACGCACACACACACAAATGCAGGTGCACACACAATGCAGGTGCCCACACACGCACACACACACAATGCACGCACACTCGCATGCGTAGACTCCCCCCCCCCCCCCCAACACACACACAAACCCCAAATAACTATACCTATAACTTTAACGTTGGATTTTCTCCTTCATCCACACAGTTCGTAGGCTACTGCAATATGGGATGGGTACATCCTTCTCTGGGGGCCATTTACGTGGGCAGAGTGGTATTGCAGTACCTACTGTGTATGACTGAGAGCAGAGGCCTCCCCGTGGGCACGGCCAGATCAGTGGGAGGAGATGGAGTGAAAGTCTGTATACGGCCTTGAGCAGTTTGATCCCCGTAATGACAGAGGGCTTTGGTGTGGGTCAGCCTGTCAGCAGCCAGCTCACGCTGATCCTTGCTTCTCACCGCTGCTTGACATTACATGGGAAACGGGGTCATTCTGACCCAGAGTGGCCCTACTGTCCCAACAGGCTACCACAGATGACTGGCTGACACCACTCCGATATTTGGGACTAATTGAGATATAAGAAGAGGAGGGACAAAAATAATAAATATAATCAAAGACACTGATATATTGCAATTGCCTGCAGCTTTATGGGGGCCGTAATCTCATTGTGGGATGTGGGAAAATATTTGGGTCACTTAATTTTAGCCAAAACTCAGTCCTAAAACTGTCAGTCCTAAAAACAGATGTGACGCCATGTGAAAATGAACGACCCTCGCAGGCTTCGCTTCGCCCTGATCCTATACCGAATGTGCAACTACTGTCTAGTGTCTACACTAGTGCTGCCAACGAATATTCTATATCCGAATATAGATTCGAATCAATTTTTTTAATTAATAACCGAATATATAAAATTAAGGTTCGAATTAAAAATAATAATAAAAAATATTTTTTTATTTATTATTATTATTAGTTTTCCGTTCCATGGGTAAGAGTTGTGACTTGTGAGCTTGTAGATTAGTTATATTTGCCATGCGACACGCCGACAACGGCATACATTGAAGAATAAATCAGCTGCCTCGCACATTTCCTAAACACAGACTATACAGCGCAGCGCAGCGCAGTTCTGATTGGCTGCCTCGTCTCCAGTCTCCATGTTGCCTCAGAATTCTTTAGGGTCACTAATTTGAGCATAACAGCGGAGCATAGGCGCTAGCCAGCTAAAAAGTTTCATAACGTCGGCAGCAGACCCACAGTCCACAGATAATAATAATGCAGCAGAATTAACACTGCCTCCGTGCCTCGTTTTGATAAGGCTGTGTGGTAGGATTGCTCATTTAAGAAAAAAATGTTACTGGAGAAGGGAGAATGTATGCGTTCCGTTCCATCTCAGTTTTCAGCAACACCAATGCGCGGAGAGAGAGAGTTGCGCCAGCAATGCGATCTTAAATGTTATGTCTAAGGTTGTATTGGTGTAAATATAATTATTAAAAAATCCGATTGGCTCGAATAAAATCCGAAATCCGAATGGCTCGAATTGCTCGAATCCACGTGGGTTTTTAAAACGAATATCCGAATCCAATTTTTGGACAATTACGGCAGCCCTAGTCTACACTCTGCGGGCGGAGTGTGGGAGAGATTAGGTGTCAGAGCCAAATCGTTTATAGTGCCAGAATTACCACTGATGACTTTGCTTTCAAAAGACTCAGCATCCCTTGTCATATCGTATGCAATGAACGTATTTGCGCTGTTTGTGAAACTACATGGATTCAAACCAAAAATCTACCACTGAAAAGGGAATCCCTCTTTATTTTTGGTTGCAGGCTATACTATAGGCTACTATACTACATTCATTCCAGCTTTGACCTCCACCCCACCGGGACACCCGATCTGGACAAGCCCCCGATGTAATCGCCTGGATTCGAACCTGGTTTTCATGCATGGGAACCCAAACATCTATCGCTCAGTCAAAGGCAAAGCCTGCCCAAGGCCCGCCCTCACTCACACACGCACGTGCGCACGCACGCGCGCACACACACACACACACACACACACACACACACACACACACACACACACACACACACTCAGAAAACACATCACTCTCACAGGCATATACGCACTCATGAACACTCACGTGCATTAAACATTGCATTGCATTCATAGTGGCTGACAGACAACCAGGACTGGGAGTCTTCATTTTATTATAGCTGCCTCTCCCCTCTGTCAGCTTTACTCCTGACAGCAATAAAACACTCCATAATAAAAGGCAGTAGCCCAGAGTATCTCAGGACTGCAGTCTGCAGCTATAGATAATCCACTCGGATCATACAGCTCACGCAGCTTTTGCATTTCTGGCCCTGCATCGCATTCTGCAGGGTTGTTTCAATGTTCTTTGTTTTTAGACTGCACTAAAAACAGAGCGCAATGAACTTGATCTCTGGCGTGAACAAAGCCATATCATGACCACAGCTACAAGTGGGAGAGCACGCTGGTTAATTAGCACCTACTCCGTTATCTATATAAAAACCTTCAGAGACACAGCGTAATTAAACACCAGATAAAAGGCAATTAGGAAGGGATTATAAAAGAATCAGAGCAGGATGGCAAAATGACTTGCATATTTTTGTCCCTTAGTCATTATATTACAATCATTACTATATTCTAATACAATATATATATAGTACCGTATATATTAGAATGTATGTATGTATATGTGTATGTATGTATGTACAGTATGTACGTATGTACATACGTATGTATGCATGTACGTGCGTACGTACAGTATGTACGTGCGTATGTATGTACGTACAGTATGTACGTGCAACGTATGTATACACGTATGTAGGCATGTATAGTCTACGGCGCGTTACACTGAAATGCTCTGCTACGGCTACGCCATTTCTGAATCTTTCACTTTATGGTGTAACTTGTAAATCCGCAAGTCAAGGTTATTTGGAGGGATCGCCATGTGCCATTATAGTGAGCACAATTCACACAATATTTATTACACAGGATGTCCCATCTGGAGGTGTTTCCTGTCTGCGGGCTGCATGCCCCCCCCTGTGCCTGGAGCTATAGCATGGTTTCTCTGGGACATCTGCTCCACTCCTCTGGGCGTAATACAATACAGGCCCACTACTAAACAACAGCTCCTCTCTCACACCCTGCTGTACTGTCTGGCAGACATGTGGATGTGATACTCAGCCAGTGCACGAGAGAGCATGCAGTGGAAGAACGAGCAGGTGTTTTTATACTATTATAATATTACTGTACTTAACTCGAAAGTGGTCCTTTCTGACTGCAGTTAATCACGGGGAACCGTGCATTACTGTGTGTGTGTGTGTGGGTGTGAGAGAGAGTGCGTGCGTGCGTGCGTGCGTGCCATGATACCGACCAGACTGGACACGAAGCTCAAGGACCTAGGCCTGCACTCGACCATGTGCAGCTGCATACTTGACTTTCTGTCCGTCTGGCCGTCAGGTGGTGAGGATGGGCAACATCACGTCGGACCCCCTGACCCTCAACACAGGAGCCCCCCCCCCCCCCATCCAGGGCTGCGTGCTGAGCCCTCTACTCTACTCGCTGTACACACACGACTGTACAGCCACGCACGATGGGCCTGATCGACGACAATGACGAGACGGCCTACAGAGCAGAGGTTGTAACGCTGACACTGTGGTGCCACGAGAACAGCCTGGCTCTAAACGTCAGCAAAACCAAGGAGCTGATCGTGGACTTCAGGAGGCCAGAGAGAGCACGCACCTATTGTCATCAATGGTGCTGCAGTGGCCGGCCAGGGAAATTCCCCCCTGCCTCCCCAGGTTGACAGAGGAAGTGTAGACCAGGATTACATTAAATAATTGGCACTGGGTGAAAAAACTGGGTTGCAAAATCGTGGGATAAAACTGGTGCTGCAGTGGAGCAGGTCAGCGACTTCAAGTTCCTCGGGATACACATCTCGAGGGAAGTGGGCCTGCACACACACAACCAAAGTGGTGAAAAAAGCCCAACAACGGCTCAACTGCCTGAGGCGCCTGAAGAAGTTCAGAGTGAGCCCCCGCATCCTCGGAGCATTCTATAAGAGCACCATCGAGAGTGTTCTGACGAGCGACACGACTGCCTGGTTCGGGAACTGCACCGCTGCAGAACGGAAAGCACTGCAGAGAGTAGTGCGAACAGCACAGCGCATCGTGGGAGGGGAGCTTTCCCCACTCCAGGAAATACACGAGAGACGTTGTGTGCGCGGCGACTAAGGCTGAAAACATCATCAGGGACATCTATCACCCCAGTCATAGCCTGTTCAAGCCACTGCCGCGCCCACGGTCAGGCAAACACTACATGAGCATCAAGAGCAGCACCTCCAGACTCTTGAACAGTTTCTACTCAACAATTAGACTGCTGAAAAACTATAGGACTGGTGACACCGCACAGACTGAACTGAATTGGTCTCTTGTTCTAGTAGAGACTAGTTTATATATACACATAGGCTACATCACTATTATTTATTTTTATATGCATACATATTGTACCATGTAGATTAGTCATGTACTATGCACTTTTCTTTTAACTGCAATGATGAGCCTGCACAAACAAGAATTTCACCCATGTTACTTGTAATGTGATGTGACAATAACGTTTGATTCTGATTCTGTGTGTGCGTGCGATACTATGCAGATGTAAATAAAATGAAGAAAGTTGAAACTGCTCATTTGTTCACAGAGTGTACAATGACACTATATGCAGTTCATATACAGTATATACTGACTTGCATGCTGCAGGCGGCGGGCCTGAGAGAGAGAGCAGACACTAACAAGGCCCCCGATTTAACACAGCGTGAAAGTGCTGTTAGTCATAGATGGCCATGACAGGAGCTCTCATTATCGCTACGTGGATATGCACAGCACGGTTGTCAGAGCGACAGAGGCACGGGGGTGGGGGGCACGCGCGATCGACACAAATCAGCCGAGAAATGGCACATCTTATTGCTCCAGCCATATCTGATTGGTGCAAGGGGAGATTTCACCATGCAGCATGCGATGGCGGCTTTGTGGATATTACAAAATGGAAGTGC
This sequence comes from Protomyctophum bolini, assembly GCF_963924005.1. NCBI lineage: Eukaryota > Metazoa > Chordata > Actinopteri > Myctophiformes > Myctophidae > Protomyctophum > Protomyctophum bolini. The sequence continues at coordinate 33,411,263 of NC_137865.1, forward strand.
ACGCTTCTTCTCATCTGGTAAATTGAAAGGCCAAAATGTTGTTTTGGAATCTTTCGTATTTCTCTTTTCCTCTCAAATGCCGCCACTGAGCCTAAGTTGAGGATAATATTGTGGACTCGTTTCACTATGACATTGTATAGATAGACTACAGCACGAGGCGTAGCTGTGACAGTGACACCACTTCCACTCAGATCAAGCCCTCATCCCTCCTTCCTTCTGTCAAGTGCTGTTGCTGTTGGGGTGTCCTCCATCCCACACGGCCCCCTGTGTCTCCATCTGCTGAGCTGGTGCAGGTGTCTGTCTGCCCACTACAGGTGGGCCCCGGGGAGCGCTCACATCACACCCTGCCTCCCCCCAGTCTCATTAAAACCTTCAGCTGTTCCTCCGTCCTCCCCCCTCCCTTAACTCCCTCTGTCAGCATCATGCTGCATTTCCTGCTTCTTGCACCACACTGATTGCACCAATCAAGCTCTTGATTTGCAGGTATCTATACACCATCCGTCCCACTGCTCTCATTGTGCACAGTAAAATCCAGAGAGTGTTAATTTAATTATAGTATAAACATTGACCCGTATACAGACTTAAACGAACTCTCCGGATTTCAGATGGGAGGTTTACAGGGAATCTGAAGAAGCCAGGCCACCCTCCCCCTCTTCTTCCCTTCCCTGCCATCCGGTCCACTCGCATGGACCCGAGACCCCAGTGGGGTCGCTGCAACATCCCAACAGCCCTTGCTAAATATGAGCCAATCAGTGGCTATGGATGGAGTGCCAAGCCACAGAGTGCTCCCTCCCGTTGGCAGCAGTCCCTGTAGTGACTGATCACAGACCAGTGTTAACAACACGTGACCTGGCCTTGCAGCCCACAGTAATTGAGGTTACATCCCAGGCAATACCTTGATGAATAATTAAAAGCCCAGAAACAGAACTCAGAGTGACTTAGCCAGCGCCCTGGGGTCTAATAACGCGCTTGGACTGTATTAGGTAATCTATCCACCGGTGCCTGTTAGTGTCGCGCACAGACACACACACGCGTGCGCAGGCACGCACGCACGCACGCACACATGCATGCACGCACACATTGCACAGACAACTGGGCCGAGATAAAGGCAACACAACAGAATCAGTCATTGTCAGGGCCGGTTTGCTGGTTATGGCTCTGCAGGAATAACATGAGGAATGATTTCTGGGTGAGCAGTATGGGCACTTATCTTGCCAGCAGTGTGGAGTAAAATTGAAAATGTAGGAAAAACTCTGTCTGCTGTAATGTGATAATAATGTGATAGCCAGGGGTGTGCACTTTGCAATTATACAATGTTTCAAATCTGATTACAGACAAATGAAACCTGAACTTGTGGTCAAGAAAGTATATGTTTAGTTTATCAAGAGAAATGCACTCAGAAATTGAGAACTAGTATGTTATTTTGTGTGTGTGTGTGTGTGTGTGTGTGTGTGTGTGTGTGTGTGTGTGTGTGTGTGTGTGTGTGTGTGTCGCGCATGTATTGTATGTACGGCTGTGCATGCATGCGTGAAAGAGCTTAGCTTTTGACCTTGACCACACTGAAACCTGAGTGTGGAAGCGCTATCCCCATTTATACGTTTCCATTAAGCCTGCTACGTATGGTGTTAAACTGCACCTCCATACTCAGTGTGCCACCAGCCACCAGCGTCACTCACAGGGCAACAGGGGTCATTCACACCATGTTAAAATATCACTTGTTTTATGGAGCGTAACGGTCAGCCCTGAGCCAACGAACGCTCTCCTGCTAAGATTGAAAGCCATATCCAACACAAGCCCTTGTGCAGAGACTTCTATCAAACAAAGTAATTTGGCACAGAGGGAAAGCCTCGTGGGAGTAAATATCTGAAGTATAATCATATGTATTATGCTGTGTGTGAATACAAAGAAGGAACAAAGAAGATGAAATTGGAACATTATAATATACCATTGAAGACAGCATGAGCGGCAAAATGACAAATTCTGTTGTCTGTGTGGTCTCCGGAGCATTGGGTAGCAAAGTAATCAGAGGATAATTGGCATAGGGGCTGCAGAGAAAATGCAGCAAAGTATACACACGCGAGTGCTATATTAAAACTGAAATGACAAGACTTGTGTGGGAGGGACGCCACGTTGCATATACACACTGACTCAAAGTTCTGTTTACATGCTGTGGAGCTGTAAGTTACAGGGAATAGTGTGGCCTTTTTCTTTCCTCTGACAGGGCCCTGTGTGTCACAGGCCTCGCAGTGAGCAGAAAGGAGCTGCCAGTGCAGAGTAATTAAGACCTCTATGGAAATGACAGGGTCACTAGGAGGTATGCGGCACAGCAAAGCTCCTCTGCTCAGCTGCTTCCTCTGTGAGCTGTCACACCCGCTGCGTATTTATAGCAGTGCATGGTGCAGCAACTTGCCTCTTCTCTCCTCTCCTTTCCTCTGCCCTCACCCGCTCCTCCTCCTTTCGTCCCTCCTCCTCTTTGGTCCTATCTGCCCTCAGTCGCCTCCTCTCCTCTGTACCTTCTAGAGACAGATGTCACCTTCAAACCGGCATCTCTGGGGCTAAACGTGATGCTTTCAGCTTTCAGCCGCCTATAACGAGCAGCAGCGGCACGCAAGCAAATCGGCAGAACAACGGTGTCAACATTCAGCCTCCTGCAGAGCAAGCAGGCAGGCAGTGAGTCAAGCTGCACTACCAGTACACTTTCCTCTCCCAGTGGACCAAACCAACTTCTTTACACAACAGCAAGCCAGAGCAAGTTCTTAAAGACTTACAGCAAGTCTGCAATATATGAGGGCTGTTAATACAGGTGGTGATCACACAATAACACACGTGTGTGCGTGTGTGTGTGTGTGTGTGTGTGTGTGTGTGTGTGTGTGTGTGTGTGTGTGTGTGTGTGTGTGTGTCTGTCTGTGTATAATGTAGCTGACTGTGTACGTCTGTGGTACAGATAATACAGGACTGGGGGCCTCTGTAATATAAGCCTGGCTAACTGAATGTGTTGACATAGCTTTAATTCAGCTTGATAGCAGACACCAGTAGTCTGTCTGGGCCTGTGAGCACAGGGGGTGGGGGTGTTAACCTCTCAGAGATTCTCAAAATACACAAACACCAGGCACCAGCAACCAGAGGGGATTAAAATAACTTTTATGAGTGCCATGCTCATATAATGTTATTTCCACACTTGGATTCTCTCAGCAATATGACTTATTCAAACATAGCAAAGGGCCATTTTAATGACAAGCAAATATTTTTGTTTCATATTCTATTAGATATGATTATAGCAACGCACTCTGACCCGACAGAAACAATGGTTCCTGTCTTGTGTATCTGACAAGCAATAAAGTTCAATTATATAATGGGAACAAACACATACAGTATGTATAACATTTTGTACGGTAACGGGGGTGTAACAGATGCAATTTATGACAGTGGCTGCCGGGTTGGTCGTTTAACCTTAACCAGACTGCTAATGTGTCAGACTATCTGTGTTCTTGAGGCTTGGGTGACGGGGTCCTGAGCCCCTGGATGAAGTGTTGGTCATTCAATATGAGCATGTCTTGCTGGTCATAAGCCTGTCACTGCCAGAGTGGGCTCCTTTTACTGCCACACTGGCGATAATCAGCTGATGCTGGCTGTCAGTCGACATGGCTGTGGGACAGACAAATGGACGGACAGGGGCATATACAGAGGACACGCGATCACCTCGCTGACAAGTATCCCTAACCCCAGCTGCTCTCGAGACTCCTCTGTCATGTACTAGTCTAGTAGAGGTGTGTGTGTGGGGGGGACTGGGGGGCTTGGTGGGGGATGGGGAGGGGGGATGACTGGGGGTGGTAGGGAAGAGAGGCTTGAGGGTGAGGTGGCAACAGGGCCCCGCTGGTGGGGGGTGGTCTCATGGGAGCAGAAATTTCAGCACCCCTAACATTCTTGCACACTCAGTCTGTAGTAGCCCAGCTCCCCCAGCCCACCTCTCAGCATGCACTGCCCCCTATCCTGGCTGCAGTGCGGTCTCACTAATGCCCGGGGAGAGCCGGGCACCGGCTGGGGAATAGGGCTATATACTAACCACAGGCTCCTGGATAAGCCAACAATCAGGTGCTACATTGTTAAAGTGTGTTAGCCTAGATTAGACTGTCATTGTCGAATGTCACGGTATCCTTCCAAATGTGTGTCCTTCCTTATAAATACACTTATATCATAAGGCTAATGGAATTATTTCTGTGGCCCGCATGAATTATTTAGGAATGAATGTCTATTATTCTGATGCTTTAAGAACTGAATTACTTTCCCTGGGTTATTTACTTAGAGATTCTCAACCCGTTCGACTCTTACAATGCACTCTCTCCACTCACATGGCAGTTTTCACTTCGATTCAGCAAAATGAGGTGTTGGGTAATGTTCCTATAGCTGTAAATAACCCTGATGCATCCAGGACTTAAATATAGAATGGTATTCTACCGTTCTGCTATGCATTTCCTCGAAAAAGTACCGCCCCATTAATTAGCGTAAACACTGTTGCCCCTTATAGAAATGGCACAAATGCCGGCCAACTTGATGACACACACAAATGCTCTTCCATCAACTCTCAAGCAGTAGAGAAGACCAAACAGTGTACGGTGAGGTGAGTCTGTGTGTGTGTGTGTGTGTGTGTGTGTGTGTGTGTGTGTGTGTGTGCGTGTGCGTGTGTGTGTGTGTGTGTGTGTGTGTGTGTGTGTACGTTGTTAGGATATTGTGCTCTGGGGCAGCAGAGGGGTTCACATATATACATATATCATTCCACCTCATGCACACATGGTTTGTTTATTTGTTTTATTATGTTGGCACCGCCTCTACGTCACAACATTGGAGGCCGGCCACTGGAAGTACGACGTCATAAAATAGACGTCATCGCAACGGGACGGGAGACGTCACGGAGGAAATGTTTGGACAGCATGGTGTCTAGGGAGTGAGGCAACTGTTAGGGGGACGCGATTCAGTGTTACCGACCTGCACATACGAAGGCCACCGACCAGCTGCACTGGACTAGAAGAGAAGCCACGGATGGATAGCGCTGTCCTACGTAGGCCTATAGTTTAAAGTGGGTTGTGAGTATAGTGGAGCTTCGCGTAGTGGGAAAGTTTACTGACGGTCACTTGTTGCCATCCTGTGTCGGCGCTGTGCAACGACTAATATATAAAAAGAGAAAATACCCTACGGGGAACAAAAACAGAAGAAAACCAACGAAAGCTATAACAACATTACCTACGCGGGTTGTTATCCCCGCACCTGAACGACTACCGATCCAGCACCTCGCTTCGGCTGTGGGCCAACGACAGAGCTGGCCGTAGCCAACGGGTGAGTGGACCGGGGGTGTTGTTGATACGGGGGCCGGTGCCGTTTTTTGATTTAGTTTGACACATGCACGCTCACACGCACACACGACCATCCACGTCTTTTAGGTCAGAGTAGCTCCTAGTTTGTTGTTAATTATCGAGCCCTGGGAGCAACCCGTGACAACGTACAGTATGTGAGAGAGAACAGTTCACTTGGGGGAGTTGATTCCGTCCACTATGATTGGCAGGGAAATGGCCCAACAGACCACAGGCCTGGCCTGGGATCTTCCTCCCAAGAAATGTGCTTATGTCTGCCCGAGCAAAGGGCAGCTGGCACACATATACAGACAAGGGGTCATGTCAGCGCTAAGTGTTAGAATAAGATCCTCACACAGCTCCCGCTGCCATTTCACAGCACACCAGATGCATCTTTCACACTATGGCATTTTCATTTAATTCTTTTCCGCGTCAAACGAAGCCCTGACTGACAGATAATAAATTACAGTCGAGTCACGCAGCACATTTTCACAAACACAAGTAATTGCAATCTGGTTAGTTTGCCCTTTTCCTCATTATGCATCCCTCACATGGTATACAGGATTGAAATCTCATTCTGAATGCACTCTTTTACTAGATGTCATCCAATGACTTGTGTGCTGTGCTCTGTGGAGCAGTATAAACCCTTCCTCTCTCTCTCACACACACACACACACACACACACACACACACACACACACACGCAGGCACGCACGCACGCACACACACACACACGCATGCGCGCGCACACACACACTGCACACACTTCTTCTGTGATTGTGATCGTTGAGGTGTTGAGTGTTGGTGGATGCATGTCCTCTCACATGCAGCTGCTAAATTACCAGTGAAGAGCCCTAGAGAGCTGTGCTCTCAGGCTCCCGTTCCCTCATTCCCTCATCAGGATGAATTAACACTCATATGTCACCTCTGATTAAAAAAAAGCCCTCATCTAGCAGAGATTTGTAATCATTTGTCTATAATGAATTCTTAAAACCCCCACTCCTCAGTCAGTACCTTTCATTATCATGTTGCCTGGATATAGGAGAGGTGAGGCACAGAGATGGAAATCTTTGGTGAATGAATGGAGAATACATAGGCTACGTGTGAGATGTTCTCTCTGGTACAAGAAAGGTGATTCTTTATAGACCCGGTGTCACTGACACGGTTCTATCGCACCTTGACTGACAACAAGATATTTAATTATCTGTAAGGGATCGTTGGAGAGATTAAACTGATTAACAGAGGAAATTATCACAACCCCATTGGTTTATAGGCGGCGGCCAAATGACCAGTGACTGTAGTGGCAAGCCTCCCTCGCACAAACCTTTTACTCCTCAAATCCCCAAACTTTCCTTTAACCTTAATCTATCAGCTCACTTATCCTGCGTGATTAATTGGAGGCCTTAAATAACTCGGGCTGGCTTGATAAATTGAAAGCGGGTGATGTGTTGAGGTCTGGCCCTGTGCGGTGAATGTGCAGAGCCAGCACTGCATGGGCTTCATACTGCTGTGGCCACTGCCATCTGTCTCCCTATGGGACCTGCTCCTCTACAGCGCCCCTTGTGACCACATGGCCACATTGCCAACAACATTTCTCGAATGCATTTTTACACTAGACTAGAGAGACCTTCTGGTACAGAAAGACACGCTAGAGAGTAGCAGCCTGCTTCGCCCAAGAATGACAATGCTGAAATAACAACCTACTGTAATGCTTTGCTTTATTGGATTGTTTAAAACATTTCATTAGTAGCACTATATTAAATTGATTACCCACCTGTAGAATGTATAATGTTCTGTATTTGGTGACATTCATATCATTACTAAATGAGTCATGACCCTGCAATTTCGTTTTTCTTTAAATGGAAAGGTTTCTCTAACCGCAATAAGTGTCCTGGAAGCCTGTGCATGTTAACTGGCTTGCCCAGTGCAGTGAGTGCTCAGCTAGTGGCAGAGTGGACCACTAATGGTCCCCCTCCTGGGCAGCGGCCCTGATGGCAGAGCCAGTAAGACAGGTGGCACACATTTGGCTGTGATAAATCTCTCCACACTGCCAGCAGAGAGGCACGTGCAGCTCGGAGCTACAGTAAATGTCAGCTAATATGCCTTTCACTCTATACGTTAGGAGAGAAAGCACTCCCCAGAGAAGGCTGGCAGCAAGGGTGGTGGGACTTCATTTAATACAGAGGACTCAGAGTGTGTGTGTGTGTGTGTGTGTGTGTGTGTGTGTGTGTGTGTGTGTGTGTGTGTGTGTGTGTGTGTCAGTCAAGCACACAATAGACTTCAAAATGCTTATTACTACCTACCTACAAAGCCCTCAACAACCAGGCCTTACAACCAACTCTAATCCAATGCCATGCTGGACATCCCCAGGAGGACAAATAAGCGAACCTGGGTGACAGGGCCTTCTCGGTGGCCTCCCCCTCACTGTGGAACTCACTCCCAACTCACATTAGAGCTGCCCTCACCACGTTTGAAGACGACACTCAAAACCCACCCACCTCCATAAAGAAAACCAGGCAGCATCAGTAAACCTTCATAACATTCCTATGATACAAATGAATATCACAAAGCAGTTAATAATAGCCTGGTGAGGTCTATAATGAAATCCCATGTCAATAATTGCTTCTCATCATCTCACACAAGAGATACATTTCACTGTATTCATTTGGTGGAATATTTCCCACCCATTCGATAATGACACAGCATACTGGTCTATTGCTGCTTATTGTGCCTATTAACAAACGAGAGCAGCATTCTCAGCCTGTCACATTAATTACACACTGATGAAATCAGGGACAGTTGCTAGTGGGCTTGTATCGTAGCACATTAATACACTCCCTGCAGCGTTGTAAACACACACAAACACAATGCAGTGTGAGCCTCGTTCTCTCTCAACTTCTGCATGACCAGCCGTGCAAGGTAGACTGAGTTAAGCACTCTGAATATAGCCACAGTGAGCTTACTATGCTATTTTCGGCACACAATGGTGTTATACGATGGAGTATAAATTAATTATATTTTAGAGGTACCGGTGTCTTCCTCATAGTTTGGGATATGGTCACTATTGTCTGCGCTGTCAAATATACATTCAATGCCTCACTATACAACTTACTAAGTATAGTGAGGCATTGAACTTACCACATACCATTGAGTAGCCTATATTCATTGAGTTTGTGCCAAATGCCATACAGTCCAAAGTATTGGTTCGCAGTAAGGCAGAAATGAAATGAGTAGTCCATTGAAATACATCTCTAACATAGATTCACTTTATTTCATAGTTTCTATACTGAGGCGTGACAAAGGATTAAGGAACTATACATACTGTACCATCTCTTGTTGTGTGTTACTTTAATTATGATACAAGCACTGACTGATGTGCTAATAACTTCCCACCTGTGATAGCAGAAATACTCCATGACAGCGAAGTAATGTGCTGTTAGAATGTAGCGCATTATTACTACACCCATGTAATGCCCTTGTTAAATGTGCAGTACCCACTTCTACACTGATATGGGGAAACTTCACACAGCATTAGCATCCATATCTTATTTTCTTCAGAAGAGGGACAGGAGAAGGCAGGCAGACGAACATTCAGTTAATTGGACACTGAGCGAGGGGAACAATAAGCCATGCATGGTGAGATTTGCCTCAGAGAGTTGGGGAAAGGATTTGGAAAGGGAGTAGGAGTTATAATTGGCCGTGAGATGAGGAGCTCAAGCCAGCCGCATGCCTTCCGACTGTGACAGTGGACTCTTATTCCCCACTTCTCTGTGAAAATGAGCTCAAGATTCTGAGCCTCGGGAGACATAATACATGTCACAGCCTACAATGATGGTTAATTTGAAATCATGTAGCACCCTCCCCACACACATGAGTGTGCATGAGTGTGCACGCACGTCGCACGCACTCACACAATCACACACGCACACACTTACACACTCCATCTCTGTCTCGCTCTCTCTTGCTATCTCTGCCCCTCCGCCCCACTCCCCACCACACATTCTCTCCCTGAAATATCCCATTCATCGTAAAAAAATGTTTTGCTTTTTTTCCCTTTGCCTCCACCCCAAACCCACCCCCATACACGGTACACCATTAGTGCCGTCCCTCTATGCTCTAACGACCAAATGCATTTCCTAGATTTTCTCTATAACGGCCCCTTATTATCCCGGAGCTAATGTTTTAAATTCAATTGCAACAATCCATATCCAGGCCAATTTACTGTCTCTTTTTTTTTACAGGCAGTCCTCCTATCTATCACAAGCTTTAGTGGGCACGTCTGCAGAAGGGAGATAAAAGCAGCGAGCTCGCCACACATAGGCATATACACTACATGGACATTCCATCCAAAACAACATAGACATTTCACCAATATAGAAACATACACACATATTTCTCATCCTAAATTCTAAATGTGGGTAGAATATAAACATAATTGCATACTGTCAGTGGTGGAAGAAGTACTCTCTTTGCTTGTGATTAGCTGATCACCCCATAGCGATGATTTGATTGGCTGAGAAAAGTGCATATTGAAGGTAAAAGTTAGGGCAGAAAAGTGAAGGCGCCAAAAGTGATGGGTTGAGCACGGAATGTGATGTATGTATGATGATAAGAGCGCCCCTCACTTCACATGGGTGTGATCTTTTACTTAAAAGTATAAATATCATCCATCCATTTTCAGCCGCATCGCTCCACCAGAGAGCTCCAGACTTCCTTCTCCAGAGCAACATTATTAATACCACAATGTGGTACCAAATTACCAAATAGACGGAATATATAAGTGGTTAATGTATGTTTAGTAATATACATCTAAAATCTAAAGTAACTAGTAACTAAAGTTTAAAAAGAATTGTAGTGGAGTAAAAGTATAATATTTTTCTCAGATATGTAGCCTACTAAAATAAATAAATACCTCAAAATTGTATTTAAGCACAGTACTTGAGTAAATGTAGTTACTTTACACGGCTGCACACTGCACTGCACAGGCACACACTGGCATACAGTACACAGGTGTATACATACAGGCATGCAAACATGCCCAAACCCACATACAACCTGCATTACCGTTTCTCTGCCACTGTATAAGCTGTATAGCAGTCACTATTAATGTTTCACAGCACACGGTATCTGTATCTGTTATTTTTTTCCAAGGGCCCAGTGCCAGAGGGAAAACGTGGGCGGAGTTTGATGTTGGTGGTGGTGGGAGGAGGAGGAGAAGGAGGAGGAGGAGGAGGGCTTGGGTGTTCAGACACACACAATACACCCCACCCTCCACATCTCTCGTGCCTCAATGCTTCGCTGCTTGCCAGACTCAATCACATGTGCGGTGTGCTTTCATGAATTAATAACGGGCACTTTGGAGAGGCCCTGGCAGGAACACGGTGACCACACGCTGATGGAAGTTTAATGAGCAGCGCAGGGACCGCGCTGCCATGGCACCGGCGGGCCTCTCGGCACACCGGGCCATGTCCCCAGCCCTCCCTGCATGGCCGCAGTGTTTGGGCTCTCATTACCTAGATAAATATATCTGCCCCCTGGATCAGCACACAGGCCCTGCTCCCTTAACTCCCCCCCAAGAGATGCTATCACAGCCCTGATTACTCCAACCTGCCCTTGGGACAGGATGGCTGGGGGCCGGGACCGCTGAAAAACACAAACATCAGTCTCAATTCACGCTGCTGCTAAGTATCCAACCTATAAGCACAAGCTTGGGGAGGGGTGAGTGGGCAGAGCACCGGTCAGAGTGTGACATAGGTTGAGCATTGTCCAGGCAGACAGCACACAATGTTTCCAATAGGCAATTATCTCAATTGGGTCGCATTGAGATTCAGGCAGTAGCACTGGGTAATTATGGAGGTCAGTAGCTAAGAGTGCCCCTCCACTCTCTCTCTCTCTCTCTCCATTCTCTCTCTCTGTCCCCCCTCTCTCGGGGCTGTCCACTGATGAGTCTCTGAGATGCAACACGCTCATTGATTTAAGACCCGCCACAGGCATCGATTTGAAATGGCTGAGGTACCAGGCACAGAGCGCCCTGTCTCTTCTAATGACTAGATCAAATGCATCACACCTCCTCAAACTCGCCGCTTCAATACTGACTGCATTCCAGACCAAATACAATCATACAGCTAATTCCCTTTTAGACACTTGAATTTATTCTTGGCTCCTTGTGGCCGCTTTGCATTTACCTGCAGGATGTGATTTGATCACTGTGGGCTCTTTTTGAAAATTAGCATGAATAAAACATCTGGCTGCAAAATAGCCATGTTAAAAAAGACACGATGATACGAAACAATGTAGCAGAATGGCTTGTGGTCACAATTTGTATGCAAACAGCAATGGATGGCCTTGGAAGCAGGTGTATAATATGCACCTCTTCGAATCCCCCCCAGTGTGGCAGGTTCTCTTTGTTTTCTTGCCTCTCTTGTACCTTTCACTCTCATGTTTATATAACGGTACAGTCTCAATCATTCTCTCTGGCTGGTTGAAGGTTACCAGGGGCAAGAGGGGTAACAAATGGGCTCTGCGCACCATGTGAGAGCCAGCAGGCTGAAGGCTGGATAATGGCCTGTCATAATGGACAATATAGGCAGAGCCCTCCTGAGACCAGGAAACCAAAGAACAAGTAGGCTGAATTATTCATGGTTACCATGGCGGCCCGCACAGCTGCATTACATTAGGCTCTTCATTAGCTGCGCCGTATTCCACGAAAAGCTTGAAACTAAAATACGACCAATATTTCCCATTGAAGGGGGACATTATCATAAGCTCTCAAGGGGGTTTATTCCTGCTTAAATGTGCCTGAGTGCTGACCTTCATTGCCACCGTAATAATGTGGTGGGGATTAAAATGTGATTCCATCCACGACAAGAGCTTCTCATGCTTATTCTAATGATGACTGCACTGTGACAGCTCAGGCTCATCTGCCACTGCAGTCATTTCCTGCTAATAAGACACTTAACACCAGGCCTCTCTCCTCTCCTCTCTCTCAATGCTTAGGTGAGGCAGAGACACAAGTAGCTGAGGGAAATTGCAGGTGGAATGATATTTGCTTACTATTCTTGGAGTATGGCGTATTCATCCGTCATGCAGACAGCATATACAGCACAGAGCACAGACAGCCGGCAAAGTAGTAACTGACATATTGAGGTAAATGCTATATGGCTAAAGCATGACCACATAACAACCTATCTTGTGTGTGTATCCATCATCATGCATTTCTGCCCCACACTTCGCCTCAATCGCCTGTCATAGTGTGTCACGTGATGTTGCAGTACCTGTGACTTATAGAGATACAGAAATTAATACGGTAGTGTGTTACTACTAGCTGCTGCTATGCTAGTTGTTGACCACTGCACACACAGCTCATAATTTATTCATACGGGGCAGTCAGTCTGAACAGCGTGGCTAGTGTAGGCCACTGTACCTCTAAACCTGCGGCTCAGCACCAGCTCAGAGTCCTGGCAGAGAGTCACAGCATGGAGGGTCATATGACCCGGATGGTCACAATGCCCAATCAGTGAGGCTTTCAGTAACCAGAACTGTCTCGTGTTACAGCCGCAAAGAGTCTGCGCCTGTGTTAATACCAGCCGTCAGTAGGGTATTTGACAGAGGGGCCGTGGCAATTAGCCATCTCATCTTCAGCTTAATCCTATAAATGGGCATAAAATATCCTCACACAGGAAGGAATGTGCATGCACGTGCACACGCACGTGCACATGCACACGCACGCACACACACACACACACACACACACACACACACACACACACACACACACACACACACACACACACACACACACACACACACCATTATCAACCACCTACCCATCCAGCAAAGACACATGCAGACACAGAGTTAAGGATCCATTTTCAGGGGAAGCAAAATGATTAGCGCTGCTGAAACATGAGCGGTTATTAAAAAGTCAATACATTGTCATTATAAGTGAAGATTGTTCCCTCAGAGTGAAGATATTGATCCATTCATGTGCTTACTGGTCATCGACCCGGCCAGTAATTTGCTTCCAAACAGATGTGAGCTATGGGGTTTCTATTTCACATATAGGCTCTTTGTCTCTGTTCAAGGCTCACTCTTCAGCTGAGGAGAGTGTGGTGTTTGTAAACTGCAGATTCCGGAACCTGGGCTGAATGTTGTGTCCAAGTTCATGCCCCAGCAACATCAAAGTCAGAGTAAACATGGAATGATGGAATAATTGAATACATATTGTTGGTAAGAACATTTAAACTTTTAATTAATCTCAAAGTTGAATTGGGCCTCTGCTTTTTAAGTTCTATATACTTCCCTAGGGCCTCATATATCCTCTCATAATTATTAAAATGTGTGTCGTTTAGAGTTTTGGTGCACTGTGCCACATTGTTTGTCTGATCAAAGTTTATTGGGAACCAATTCCAGTCAAAGCAGATAGGAACATAGGGGCACCAGTTTGCAGGACTGGACTTTTTTTTTTTTTAAACTTTTTTTTTTATTCTTTTCTTTTTTTGAGAGTAAGCAGGTTCTCTCGGGCATCACAGTACAATATAATTGTTACAACACACAAGAAAATCAAGGGATAAAATAAATAGTATATATATATACATACATACATACAATAAATGAAATACCTACATATTATGCCCTCATTAGTATGTCTTCACACAGGTTTAGTCTCACATAAATTCCTTTCTCACACATATACTTCCAAAGGTCATTCATCAAATATCCATTAATGTGTATAGTATCCGTTTCTACCAGTATTTGTGTGATTTTTTAAATTATTGGTTTTCTCTATCAAATAACAATTTACTTATCTTAATTGGGTTCTGTAGTCCGTCAACATTGAGTCTAATCCTCGTCTCATTATAACCTGTGCTATCCTATGATGTACAAATATTGTCATTGTGAACCCAAGGCAGCTTTAACGTCTCATCATTATATACATTAATATAAAGCTTTGAATTAAGAAATAAAAACATATAAACAAAGACAGGACTTCCAGCTCGAGGTTTCTTTCATAAAGCAATACCTCATGAGTGGAAAGGTAATCCCCTGGGTCACAGGAGGCCCTTCCAACACTAACTGTCTGCTAAAAAAGCAGAAACTAGTGTACAGTGATATGACATCTGTCGAGCCCCAGCTTGGTCTCCCAGACAGCAGGTCTGTATTAACATTGAATATCTGAGTATAAAACAACCTATCAGACAGGTATTTAGTATTCAGTCCAGTATATGTCCAAACAAAGGTAGTATTATGAAAATAAAATATAAAAAACAAAGGTGAACATTTTTCAGGTCTTATATCCTATTCTGAGATCAAAGATACCTCCCATTGCTTCACCATCGTAGATTAATCAGCTTTATGGGTTACGGTGATGTCATCCGGTGGTGGTGGAGGGTTTGGTGGTGGGGGAGTTGCGTTACGGCGGAATTCCTGGAGCCTCCGTGTTGCCCTTCGTAGTGCGTCTCGGTCAAGTGGTGTCCTCTTCCCCGCCTCCACCCAGGATGATTTCCTCAGCTTCGCCAGGTTATATGCGGTGGTAGATGTAGGGGTGGAGGTAGTAGTGGGTCGAAGGTTTTCCTCTTCCTCGGTGCTCATGATCCCCCTCTTCTTCAAATCCTCTCTTGCTTCCTCCATGCTGTTGTAAGTGGTGCTGGTTCCCACGGGGCGACCAGCCCCATCGTAGAACACACGTAGTTTTGTCAAGGGGGGGGTGTGGAAGGCAATTCCTTTATTTTTAAGAAGCAAGCGGATCGGGGCATACGCGGCTCTCTTCTTCTGTGTTTCTTGAGGATAGTCATTATCAAAATACACTCTTTTGCCATTCAGTAGGACAGTCTTTTTCTTCCATGCTGTATTACGTACCAGCTCTTTGGTCTTGTCCTCCAGAAAGCACATGATGATTGAACGGGGGGTGGCGGTCGGCGGTGGCTTGGGAATGAGGGATCTGTGGCAGCGCTGTATGCCCAGGTCAATGTCCAGTGCTAACTCAGTTTTGATAAAGTTATTAATGAACCCCATCATGTTATTCCCCTCGCTGTCCTCTGCTACATTGTATAAACGCAGGGTCTGCCGTCGAGACCTCGTTTCTAAGTCCAATACCTTCTCTTGCAATCTCTCGTGGTCTTGTAGTAGTGAACTCATTAATTGTTTGGCGTCTGAGCTCCACTCCTCGACGCTCGCCACCCGCCGCTCTGTCTTTTCCGCGTTGTCCTCGGTGCTTTGTAGGTTGGTGATAAGCCTAGTCAGTTTGTAGTTGAAGTCTGCTTTGAGGTTTGCCATGTCTTTGCGCATTTGCTCGAAAAGAGATTCTTTAAAGCCCTCCAACTCCTTCCTAACTTCGGTCCTCATAGCTCTTACATCAGCGTGTATCGCCTCCATGCTCGCTTGTAGGCCTGCCATGGTGTTTCGCCCTGGTGCGTTTAGCTCCGTGTCCACGTTGCCGTCGCAACTCTTCTCCGTTGTTTGTTTATCTTTCTTTTCTGATCTGGTGGTCTTTTTACCACTTTTAGTCTTTCGTTTGTCTCCCCCTTCCATTTTTGTGTTTATATTTCGGGATATAGTTCGTTTTTAGGGGAAATAAAGTAAACCTTGTTGGGAGCTGTTGTTCTATGCTGCCGCTCTCTTTGGTGTCATACCGGAAGTCTCAGGACTGGACTTTTTAACAAAATGCACAAATCATCTGATTGCTGTGAAACTTTGCACGCACAGTCCCATTATAGGCCTGTCAATCTAAGATTTGACCAAAAGAAATATACAATAGAAGATAGTAATCGTTCAAGGTTTTTTATGATCCTTATAGGGTCATCCAAATAACATATTCAAAATTGCTTAGTTATTATATAAATTGCGGATCATGGTCAATTCAGGGGTTGAACGTTGGGGTACCATTAAAAACCCATAGCCATTTAATTATGCTTTAAGTAGCACGTGACATGTCAGAACTAGGGGTTATTCATGATTCTGAATCAATTGCACGCATTCGTTTTGCACTAAAAACACTTCAGCTAAAAACGGCCATACTAGTCTTCACAAAAGTGATGAGGTCATCACATATAATTTGGGAATGAATTGTTTTTCGTGCAAAACGAATACTTGGAATGAAATGTTTGCCTTACATATAATCTACTGTATGTACAGGTTTAATGTTTGTTTTAAAAACCATGAATGATTACTAATGCAAATTATTTGGGTCACCCCCTTAGTTTATAGATTGACTGGCCTATTAAGGATTAGGCCAAGAAAGACATTTTGACCCATAGGTCATACAATGAAAATTCTTCTCTCCCCTGGATACCATGGATCATTACGCAACTCAAATAGGCCACGCCCATTTCCATCTGACAATATTAACGCCTTTTTGCGATTACTTTTCAGCATTTTTTGCTACTATACTCCAACGGACGTTGTCCAAACCTCACCCAAATTGTTACACCTATATCTCTGTATAGTCATGTGATTAAGATGTATCCGATTTTTCAGATTCCAATCCGATTGACTATGATTGGCTTTCTAAGTTTGTGGGAGGGGCCTGTTTTGAATGATATGCCACAAGCACCACTGGACAGATTTACGGGAAATTTTGCACGCACACTAGCTCCAGTTGGCTAAGGAAGAATCTCCACCCCAATTAATTTCAAATCGGCCTATTATAGCACTACCATGAGGGAGATTTGTGCTAAAATAAAATGCTACTACTCTTGCAGATTTTGTCCAAACCTCAAGTTTGCGGAGGTGCAGGCCTTAGCATAACATGCCAGAAATCATGAACACAGTGCATAATTGCTATGAAACTTTGAATGCACATTCCGACTAGTAAGGAAGAACCTCCACCCCAAATTCTTCACACCCCCTCATGATGGCGCCCATCAGCCCGTTTCACGTTTTGGCCCGTAGGTCACAATCAACATCTTTTTTTCCCCCGGATTCCTTTTGGATCATGACACAACATAAGATTACATTTTATGACAGTACTCCTAGAGGTTTTGTCCAAAACTCACACAAATTGGTACACATTATCTCTGTCTGATATGTCAGATCCCATTCCAGTTGCATATGACTGCCTTCCAAAGCTTGTGGATCCTGGGTAGACACTCCGGCATGGCGGAGACCTGTGCTCCGAGGAGCACTCTTTTCTGGTTTAATTGGATGCTACTCATGAGGCAATCCAAATGCTGTCCCGTTCACGGAAGAGAGGCCTTGAATATTTGTCAAAAACCTTTGAATTTATGTATGTTATTTGCTTCACACTAGAGCTAAACCCAATGATTTGAAAACAAAAACAAAAAACTAACGCTTTTATATTTATAATCCCCTTGAACTGTAAACTCCATCTGTAGTTTAAAGTGATGACTCATTCAGAGCCCTAATCTTAATCCATTTTATGCGGTTTAGTTCTTAAGGGAACCAGGGGAATTGAAAGCTGCCATCAACGCAATAAAAAACACAATTTAATACATATGCAAGAGCAGGATGTAAATCTCCTACAAGGGCACTAATGGTGTTCATGTGGGTCCCTTAGTTAGGCAAAGCAATTTTTACACAAGCAGAAAAAAAAATCTCCGTTCTGTGCATTGACTACAACACCATCAAATTCACAATTCAGTCTTTTTCAGAAGATATAATAATAATAATTGAAATGGCATTATGAACACAAATGTGGAGGAACACACAGGGCTGTATTTTGCGTGTCTTAAGTACCAGGTCTTATTACCTAACTTGAGTAAACTAAAGACCTGGAGGAGTGATCAATGCCATTTGGCTATTCTGAGTGGCCAAAGAGGAACATGCATCCACTGCACACAAAATGAAGTGGAAACTGAGTTACATTTCCTAACCGAACACAACTCCTGGGCTGTATATTTTGATTAATTCTATACACAGGACCTCAATGGAAACAAGCCATCGTGATTTATTGAGTTTAATCCTTTTGGTAAATGTTGCATTTATATAGCTGCACTTACACTTTTCTCCAAAGTGCTCTACTACTCTACTACTACTCTTCTATTCAACTGTACTTTCTGTGCTTTTTTGTCGTCCCAAGAAGGGGTCATCTCTATGTTCCACAGATTCTATGTTCCAAAGGTTAGGTGATTTAAGGACTCAGACGAAAATCAATCCAAGCCCATGGTCTTGGATTGATTTTCGTCTTTTCGCCTGCCCGGATTAGAATTTCACTACAGTATTGAAAGATTATGCCGGTATGAATGTCATTGATTATATTATTATAGTTATATTATTTGAAATGGACGAAAAGACGATCCAAGACCATGGACTCGGAGTGATTTTCGTCTTTTTTTCAAATCCTCGTTTTTCATCATTTTTGAACATGGGACATCAAAAACGATGGGTTATAGCCCATGTTTTTTGAAATTTTGAAAAAAAAATTATCCTCGTTTCTCATCATTTTGGACCATGGGCTATAGCCTATATCGTACGGCATACTATAGCGCGCCGTTTTTCATAATTTTTGATGATTTGACAAAAATGAAAAAAACGATGGGTTATATATAGCCCATGTTTTTTGAAATTTTGAAAAAAAAATTATCCTCGTTTCTCATCATTTTGGACCATGGGCTATAGCCCATATCGTACGGCATACTATAGCGCGCCGTTTTTCATCATTTTTGAGGATTTGAAAAAAATGACAAAAACGATGGGTTATAGCCCATGTTTTTTGAAATTTTGAAAAAAAAAGTTAGCCTCGTTTCTCATCATTTTGGACCATGGGCTATAGCCCATATCTTACGGCATACTATAGCGCGCCGTTTTTCATCATTTTTAGGATTTGAAAAAAATGACGAAATGACAAAAACGATGGGTTATAGCCCATGTTTTTTGAAATTTTGGAAAAAAAAGTTAGCCACGTTTCTCATCATTTTGGACCATGGGCTATAGCCCATATCGTACGGCATACTATAGCGCGCCGTTTTTCATCATTTTTGAGGATTTGAAAAAAATGACGAAATGACAAAAACGATGGGTTATAGCCCATGTTTTTGAAATTTTGAAAAACAAAGTTAGCCTCGTTTCTCATCATTTTGGACCATGGGCTATAGCCCATATCGTACGGCATACTATAGCGCGCCGTTTTTCATCATTTTTGAGGATTTGAAAAAAATGACGAAATGACAAAAACGATGGGTTATAGCCCATGTTTTTGAAATTTTGGAAAAAAAAGTTAGCCTCGTTTCTCATCATTTTGGACCATGGGCTATAGCCCATATCGTACGGCATACTATAGCGCGCCGTTTTTCATCATTTTTGAGGATTTGAAAAAAATGACGAAATGACAAAAACGATGGGTTATAGCCCATGTTTTTGAAATTTTGAAAAAAAAAGTTAGCCTCGTTTCTCATCATTTTGGACCATGGGCTATAGCCCATATCGTACGGCATACTATAGCGCGCCGTTTTTCATCATTTTTGAGGATTTGAAAAAAATGACAAAATGACAAAAACGATGGGTTATAGCCCATGTTTTTGAAATTTTGAAAAAAAAAGTTAGCCTCGTTTCTCATCATTTTGGACCATGGGCTATAGCCCATATCGTACGGCATACTATAGCGCGCCGTTTTTCATCATTTTTGAGGATTTGAAAAAAATGACGAAATGACAAAAACGATGGGTTATAGCCCATGTTTTTGAAATTTTGAAAAAAAAAGTTAGCCTCGTTTCTCATCATTTTGGACCATGGGCTATAGCCCATATCGTACGGCATACTATAGCGCGCCGTTTTTCATCATTTTTGAGGATTTGAAAAAAATGACAAAATGACAAAAACGATGGGTTATAGCCCATGTTTTTTGAATTTTTGAAAAAAAAAGTTAGCCTCGTTTCTCATCATTTTGGACCATGGGCTATAGCCCATATCGTACGGCATACTATAGCGCGCCGTTTTTCATCATTTTTGAGGATTTGAAAAAAATGACGAAATGAGAAAAAACGATGGGTTATAGCCCATGTTTTTGAAATTTTGAAAAACAAAGTTAGCCTCGTTTCTCATCATTTTGGACCATGGGCTATAGCCCATATCGTACGGCATACTATAGCGCGCCGTTTTTCATCATTTTTGAGGATTTGAAAAAAATGACGAAATGACAAAAACGATGGGTTATAGCCCATGTTTTTGAAATTTTGAAAAAAAAAGTTAGCCTCGTTTCTCATCATTTTGAACCATGGGCTATAGCCCATATCGTACGGCATACTATAGCGCGCCGTTTTTCATCATTTTTGAGGATTTGAAAAAAATGACGAAATGACAAAAACGATGGGTTATAGCCCATGTTTTTTGAAATTTTGAAAAAAAAAGTTAGCCTCGTTTCTCATCATTTTGGACCATGGGCTATAGCCCATATCGTACGGCATACTATAGCGCGCCGTTTTTCATCATTTTTGAGGATTTGAAAAAAATGACAAAATGACAAAAACGATGGGTTATAGCCCATGTTTTTTGAAATTTTGAAAAAAAAAGTTAGCCTCGTTTCTCATCATTTTGGACCATGGGCTATAGCCCATATCGTACGGCATACTATAGCGCGCCGTTTTTCATCATTTTTGAGGATTTGAAAAAAATGACGAAATGACAAAAACGATGGGTTATAGCCCATGTTTTTGAAATTTTGAAAAAAAAAGTTAGCCTCGTTTCTCATCATTTTGGACCATGGGCTATAGCCCATATCGTACGGCATACTATAGCGCGCCGTTTTTCATCATTTTTGAGGATTTGAAAAAAATGACAAAATGACAAAAACGATGGGTTATAGCCCATGTTTTTTGAAATTTTGAAAAAAAAAGTTAGCCTCGTTTCTCATCATTTTGGACCATGGGCTATAGCCCATATCGTACGGCATACTATAGCGCGCCGTTTTTCATCATTTTTGAGGATTTGAAAAAAATGACAAAATGACAAAAACGATGGGTTATAGCCCATGTTTTTTGAAATTTTGGAAAAAAGAGTTAGCCTCGTTTCTCATAATTTTGGACCATGGGCTATAGCCCATATCGTACGGCATACTATAGCGCGCCGTTTTTCATCATTTTTGAGGATTTGAAAAAAATGACGAAATGACAAAAACGATGGGTTATAGCCCATGTTTTTGAAATTTTGAAAAAAAAAGTTAGCCTCGTTTCTCATCATTTTGGACCATGGGCTATAGCCCATATCGTACGGCATACTATAGCGCGCCGTTTTTCATCATTTTTGAGGATTTGAAAAAAATGACGAAATGACAAAAACGATGGGTTATAGCCCATGTTTTTTGAAGTTTTGAAAAAAAAAGTTAGCCTCGTTTCTCATCATTTTGGACCATGGGCTATAGCCCATATCGTACGGCATACTATAGCGCGCCGTTTTTCATCATTTTTGAGGATTTGAAAAAAATGACGAAAAAACAAAAACGATGGGTTATAGCCCATGTTTTTTGAAGTTTTGAAAAAAAAAGTTAGCCTCGTTTCTCATCATTTTGGACCATGGGCTATAGCCCATATTGTACGGCATACTATAGCGCGCCGTTTTTCATCATTTTTGAGGATTTGAAAAAAATGACGAAATGACAAAAACGATGGGATATAGCCCATGTTTTTGAAATTTTGAAAAAAAAAGTTAGCCTCATTTCTCATCATTTTGGACCATGGGCTATAGCCCATATCGTACGGCATACTATAGCGCGCCGTTTTTCATCATTTTTGAGGATTTGAAAAAAATGACGAAATGACAAAAACGATGGGTTATAGCCCATGTTTTTTTAAATTTTGAAAAAAAAAGTTAGCCTCGTTTCTCATCATTTTGGACCATGGGCTATAGCCCATATCGTACGGCATACTATAGCGCGCCGTTTTTCATCATTTTTGAGGATTTGAAAAAAATGACGAAATGACAAAAACGATGGGTTATAGCCCATGTTTTTTGAAATTTTGAAAAAAAAAGTTAGCCTCGTTTCTCATCATTTTGGACCATGGGCTATAGCCCATATCGTACGGCATACTATAGCGCGCCGTTTTTCATCATTTTTGAGGATTTGAAAAAAATGACGAAATGACAAAAATGATGGGATATAGCCCATGTTTTTGAAATTTTGAAAAAAAAAGTTAGCCTCATTTCTCATCATTTTGGACCATGGGCTATAGCCCATATCGTACGGCATACTATAGCGCGCCGTTTTTCATCATTTTTGAGGATTTGAAAAAAATGACGAAATGACAAAAACGATGGGTTATAGCCCATGTTTTTTGAAATTTTGAAAAAAAAAGTTAGCCTCGTTTCTCATCATTTTGGACCATGGGCTATAGCCCATATCGTACGGCATACTATAGCGCGCCGTTTTTCATCATTTTTGAGGATTTGAAAAAAATGACAAAATGACAAAAACGATGGGTTATAGCCCATGTTTTTGAAATTTTGAAAAAAAAAGTTAGCCTCGTTTCTCATCATTTTGGACCATGGGCTATAGCCCATATCGTACGGCATACTATAGCGCGCCGTTTTTCATCATTTATGAGGATTTGAAAAAAATGACAAAATGACAAAAACGATGGGTTATAGCCCATGTTTTTTGAAATTTTGAAAAAAAAAAGTTAGCCTCGTTTCTCATCATTTTGGACCATGGGCTATAGCCCATATCGTACGGCATACTATAGCGCGCCGTTTTTCATCATTTTTGAGGATTTGAAAAAAATGACAAAATGACAAAAACGATGGGTTATAGCCCATGTTTTTGAAATTTTGGAAAAAAAAGTTAGCCTCGTTTCTCATCATTTTGGACCATGGGCTATAGCCCATATCGTACGGCATACTATAGCGCGCCGTTTTTCATCATTTTTGAGGATTTGAAAAAAATGACAAAATGACAAAAACGATTGGTTATAGCCCATGTTTTTTGAAATTTTGAAAAAAAAAGTTAGCCTCGTTTCTCATCATTTTGGACCATGGGCTTTAGCCCATATCGTACGGCATACTATAGTGCGCCGTTTTTCATCATTTTTGAGGATTTGAAAAAAATGACGAAATGACAAAAACGATGGGTTATAGCCCATGTTTTTGAAATTTTGAAAAAAAAAGTTAGCCTCGTTTCTCATCATTTTGGACCATGGGCTATAGCCCATATCGTACGGCATACTATAGCGCGCCGTTTTTCATCATTTTTGAGGATTTGAAAAAAATGACAAAATGACAAAAACGATGGGTTATAGCCCATGTTTTTGAAATTTTGAAAAAAAAAGTTAGCCTCGTTTCTCATCATTTTGGACCATGGGCTATAGCCCATATCGTACGGCATACTATAGCGTGCCGTTTTTCATCATTTTTGAGGATTTGAAAAAAATGACAAAATGACAAAAACGATGGGTTATAGCCCATGTTTTTTGAAATTTTGGGAAAAAAAGTTAGCCTCGTTTCTTATCATTTTGGACCATGGGCTATAGCCCATATCGTACGGCATACTATAGCGCGCCGTTTTTCATCATTTTTGAGGATTTGAAAAAAATGACAAAATGACAAAAACGATGGGTTATAGCCCATGTTTTTTGAAATTTTGAAAAAAAAAGTTAGCCTCGTTTCTCATCATTTTGGACCATGGGCTATAGCCCATATCGTACGGCATACTATAGCGCGCCGTTTTTCATCATTTTTGAGGATTTGAAAAAAATGACGAAATGACAAAAACGATGGGTTATAGCCCATGTTTTTGAAATTTTGAAAAAAAATGTTAGCCTCGTTTCTCATCATTTTGGACCATGGGCTATAGCCCATATCGTACGGCATACTATAGCGCGCCGTTTTTCATCATTTTTGAGGATTTGAAAAAAATGACGAAATGACAAAAACGATGGGTTATAGCCCATGTTTTTTGAAATTTTGAAAAAAAAAGTTAGCCTCGTTTCTCATCATTTTGGACCATGGGCTATAGCCCATATCGTACGGCATACTATAGCGCGCCGTTTTTCATCATTTTTGAGGATTTGAAAAAAATGACAAAATGACAAAAACGATGGGTTATAGCCCATGTTTTTGAAATTTTGAAAAAAAAAGTTAGCCTCGTTTCTCATCATTTTGGACCATGGGCTATAGCCCATATCGTACGGCATACTATAGCGCGCCGTTTTTCATCATTTTTGAGGATTTGAAAAAAATGACGAAATGACAAAAACGATGGGTTATAGCCCATGTTTTTTGAAATTTTGAAAAAAAAAGTTAGCCTTGTTTCTCATCATTTTGGACCATGGGCTATAGCCCATATCGTACGGCATACTATAGCGCGCCGTTTTTCATCATTTTTGAGGATTTGAAAAAAATGACGAAATGACAAAAACGATGGGTTATAGCCCATGTTTTTGAAATTTTGAAAAAAAAAAGTTAGCCTCGTTTCTCATCATTTTGGACCATGGGCTATAGCCCATATCGTACGGCATACTATAGCGCGCCGTTTTTCATCATTTTTGAGGATTTGAAAAAAATGACAAAATGACAAAAACGATGGGTTATAGCCCATGTTTTTTGAAATTTTGAAAAAAAAAGTTAGCCTCGTTTCTCATCATTTTGGACCATGGGCTATAGCCCATATCGTACGGCATACTATAGCGCGCCGTTTTTCATCATTTTTGAGGATTTGAAAAAAATGACGAAATGACAAAAACGATGGGTTATAGCCCATGTTTTTGAAATTTTGAAAAAAAAAGTTAGCCTCGTTTCTCATCATTTTGGACCATGGGCTATAGCCCATATCGTACGGCATACTATAGCGCGCCGTTTTTCATCATTTTTGAGGATTTGAAAAAAATGACGAAATGACAAAAACGATGGGATATAGCCCATGTTTTTGAAATTTTGAAAAAAAAAGTTAGCCTCATTTCTCATCATTTTGGACCATGGGCTATAGCCCATATCGTACGGCATACTATAGCGCGCCGTTTTTCATCATTTTTGAGGATTTGAAAAAAATGACGAAATGACAAAAACGATGGGTTATAGCCCATGTTTTTTGAAATTTTGAAAAAAAAAGTTAGCCTCGTTTCTCATCATTTTGGACCATGGGCTATAGCCCATATCGTACGGCATACTATAGCGCGCCGTTTTTCATCATTTTTGAGGATTTGAAAAAAATGACGAAATGACAAAAACGATGGGTTATAGCCCATGTTTTTTGAAATTTTGAAAAAAAAAGTTAGCCTCGTTTCTCATCATTTTGGACCATGGGCTATAGCCCATATCGTACGGCATACTATAGCGTGCCGTTTTTCATCATTTTTGAGGATTTGAAAAAAATGACGAAATGACAAAAACGATGGGTTATAGCCCATGTTTTTTGAAATTTTGAAAAAAAAAGTTAGCCTCGTTTCTCATCATTTTGGACCATGGGCTATAGCCCATATCGTACGGCATACTATAGCGCGCCGTTTTTCATCATTTTTGAGGATTTGAAAAAAATGACAAAATGACAAAAACGATGGGTTATAGCCCATGTTTTTGAAATTTTGAAAAAAAAAGTTAGCCTCGTTTCTCATCATTTTGGACCATGGGCTATAGCCCATATCGTACGGCATACTATAGCGCGCCGTTTTTCATCATTTTTGAGGATTTGAAAAAAATGACAAAATGACAAAAACGATGGGTTATAGCCCATGTTTTTTGAAATTTTGAAAAAAAAAGTTAGCCTCGTTTCTCATCATTTTGGACCATGGGCTATAGCCCATATCGTACGGCATACTATAGCGCGCCGTTTTTCATCATTTTTGAGGATTTGAAAAAAATGACGAAATGACAAAAACGATGGGTTATAGCCCATGTTTTTTGAAATTTTGAAAAAAAAAAGTTAGCCTCGTTTCTCATCATTTTGGACCATGGGCTATAGCCCATATCGTACGGCATACTATAGCGCGCCGTTTTTCATCATTTTTGAGGATTTGAAAAAAATGACGAAATGACAAAAACGATGGGTTATAGCCCATGTTTTTGAAATTTTGAAAAAAAAAGTTAGCCTCGTTTCTCATCATTTTGGACCATGGGCTATAGCCCATATCGTACGGCATACTATAGCGCGCCGTTTTTCATCATTTTTGAGGATTTGAAAAAAATGACAAAATGACAAAAACGATGGGTTATAGCCCATGTTTTTTGAAATTTTGAAAAAAAAAGTTAGCCTCGTTTCTCATCATTTTGGACCATGGGCTATAGCCCATATCGTACGGCATACTATAGCGCGCCGTTTTTCATCATTTTTGAGGATTTGAAAAAAATGACAAAATGACAAAAACGATGGGTTATAGCCCATGTTTTTTGAAATTTTGGAAAAAAAAGTTAGCCTCGTTTCTCATCATTTTGGACCATGGGCTATAGCCCATATCGTACGGCATACTATAGCGCGCCGTTTTTCATCATTTTTGAGGATTTGAAAAAAATGACGAAATGACAAAAACGATGCGTTATAGCCCATGTTTTTGAAATTTTGAAAAAAAAGTTAGCCTCGTTTCTCATCATTTTGGACCATGGGCTATAGCCCATATCGTACGGCATACTATAGCGCGCCGTTTTTCATCATTTTTGAGGATTTGAAAAAAATGACAAAATGACAAAAACGATGGGTTATAGCCCATGTTTTTTGAAATTTTGAAAAAAAAAGTTAGCCTCGTTTCTCATCATTTTGGACCATGGGCTATAGCCCATATCGTACGGCATACTATAGCGCGCTGTTTTTCATCATTTTTGAGGATTTGAAAAAAATGACAAAATGACAAAAACGATGGGTTATAGCCCATGTTTTTTGAAATTTTGAAAAAAAAAGTTAGCCTCGTTTCTCATCATTTTGGACCATGGGCTATAGCCCATATCGTACGGCATACTATAGCGCGCCGTTTTTCATCATTTTTGAGGATTTGAAAAAAATGACGAAATGACAAAAACGATGGGTTATAGCCCATGTTTTTTGAAATTTTGAAAAAAAAAGTTAGCCTCGTTTCTCATCATTTTGGACCATGGGCTATAGCCCATATCGTACGGCATACTATAGCGCGCCGTTTTTTATCATTTTTGAGGATTTGAAAAAAATGACGAAATGACAAAAACGATGGGTTATAGCCCATGTTTTTGAAATTTTGAAAAAAAAAGTTAGCCTCGTTTCTCATCATTTTGGACCATGGGCTATAGCCCATATCGTACGGCATACTATAGCGCGCCGTTTTTCATCATTTTTGAGGATTTGAAAAAAATGACAAAATGACAAAAACGATGGGTTATAGCCCATGTTTTTTGAAATTTTGAAAAAAAAAGTTAGCCTCGTTTCTCATCATTTTGGACCATGGGCTATAGCCCATATCGTACGGCATACTATAGCGCGCCGTTTTTCATCATTTTTGAGGATTTGAAAAAAATTACAAAATGACAAAAACGATGGGTTATAGCCCATGTTTTTTGAAATTTTGAAAAAAAAAGTTAGCCTCGTTTCTCATCATTTTGGACCATGGGCTATAGCCCATATCGTACGGCATACTATAGCGCGCCGTTTTTCATCATTTTTGAGGATTTGAAAAAATGACGAAATGACAAAAACGATGGGTTATAGCCCATGTTTTTGAAATTTTGAAAAAAAAAGTTAGCCTCGTTTCTCATCATTTTGGACCATGGGCTATAGCCCATATCGTACGGCATACTATAGCGCGCCGTTTTTCATCATTTATGAGGATTTGAAAAAAATTACAAAATGACAAAAACGATGGGTTATAGCCCATGTTTTTTTAAATTTTGAAAAAAAAAGTTAGCCTCGTTTCTCATCATTTTGGACCATGGGCTATAGCCCATATCGTACGGCATACTATAGCGCGCCGTTTTTCATCATTTTTGAGGATTTGAAAAAAATGACGAAATGACAAAAACGATGGGTTATAGCCCATGTTTTTTGAAATTTTGAAAAAAAAAGTTAGCCTCGTTTCTCATCATTTTGGACCATGGGCTATAGCCCATATCGTACGGCATACTATAGCGCGCCGTTTTTCATCATTTTTGAGGATTTGAAAAAAATGACGAAATGACAAAAACGATGGGATATAGCCCATGTTTTTGAAATTTTGAAAAAAAAAGTTAGCCTCATTTCTCATCATTTTGGACCATGGGCTATAGCCCATATCGTACGGCATACTATAGCGCGCCGTTTTTCATCATTTTTGAGGATTTGAAAAAAATGACGAAATGACAAAAACGATGGGTTATAGCCCATGTTTTTTGAAATTTTGAAAAAAAAAGTTAGCCTCGTTTCTCATCATTTTGGACCATGGGCTATAGCCCATATCGTACGGCATACTATAGCGCGCCGTTTTTCATCATTTTTGAGGATTTGAAAAAAATGACAAAATGACAAAAACGATGGGTTATAGCCCATGTTTTTGAAATTTTGGAAAAAAAAGTTAGCCTCGTTTCTCATCATTTTGGACCATGGGCTATAGCCCATATCGTACGGCATACTATAGCGTGCCGTTTTTCATCATTTATGAGGATTTGAAAAAAATGACAAAATGACAAAAACGATGGGTTATAGCCCATGTTTTTTGAAATTTTGAAAAAAAAAAGTTAGCCTCGTTTCTCATCATTTTGGACCATGGGCTATAGCCCATATCGTACGGCATACTATAGCGCGCCGTTTTTCATCATTTTTGAGGATTTGAAAAAAATGACAAAATGATAAAAACGATGGGTTATAGCCCATGTTTTTGAAATTTTGAAAAAAAAAGTTAGCCTCGTTTCTCATCATTTTGGACCATGGGCTATAGCCCATATCGTACGGCATACTATAGCGCGCCGTTTTTCATCATTTTTGAGGATTTGAAAAAAATGACGAAATGACAAAAACGATGGGTTATAGCCCATGTTTTTTGAAATTTTGAAAAAAAAAGTTAGCCTCGTTTCTCATCATTTTGGACCATGGGCTATAGCCCATATCGTACGGCATACTATAGCGCGCCGTTTTTCATCATTTTTGAGGATTTGAAAAAAATGACAAAATGACAAAAACGATGGGTTATAGCCCATGTTTTTGAAATTTTGAAAAAAAAAGTTAGCCTCGTTTCTCATCATTTTGGACCATGGGCTATAGCCCATATCGTACGGCATACTATAGCGCGCCGTTTTTCATCATTTATGAGGATTTGAAAAAAATGACAAAATGACAAAAACGATGGGTTATAGCCATGTTTTTTGAAATTTTGAAAAAAAAAGTTAGCCTCGTTTCTCATCATTTTGGACCATGGGCTATAGCCCATATCGTACGGCATACTATAGCGCGCCGTTTTTCATCATTTTTGAGGATTTGAAAAAAATGACAAAATGACAAAAACGATGGGTTATAGCCCATGTTTTTGAAATTTTGAAAAAAAAAGTTAGCCTCGTTTCTCATCATTTTGGACCATGGGCTATAGCCCATATCGTACGGCATACTATAGCGCGCCGTTTTTCATCATTTTTGAGGATTTGAAAAAAATGACAAAATGACAAAAACGATTGGTTATAGCCCATGTTTTTTGAAATTTTGAAAGTTAGCCTCGTTTCTCATCATTTTGGACCATGGGCTTTAGCCCATATCGTACGGCATACTATAGTGCGCCGTTTTTCATCATTTTTGAGGATTTGAAAAAAATGACGAAATTACAAAAACGATGGGTTATAGCCCATGTTTTTGAAATTTTGAAAAAAAAAGTTAGCCTCGTTTCTCATCATTTTGGACCATGGGCTATAGCCCATATCGTACGGCATACTATAGCGCGCCGTTTTTCATCATTTTTGAGGATTTGAAAAAAATGACAAAATGACAAAAACGATGGGTTATAGCCCATGTTTTTTGAAATTTTGGGAAAAAAAGTTAGCCTCGTTTCTTATCATTTTGGACCATGGGCTATAGCCCATATCGTACGGCATACTATAGCGCGCCGTTTTTCATCATTTTTGAGGATTTGAAAAAAATGACAAAATGACAAAAACGATGGGTTATAGCCCATGTTTTTTGAAATTTTGAAAAAAAAAGTTAGCCTCGTTTCTCATCATTTTGGACCATGGGCTATAGCCCATATCGTACGGCATACTATAGCGCGCCGTTTTTCATCATTTTTGAGGATTTGAAAAAAATGACGAAATGACAAAAACGATGGGTTATAGCCCATGTTTTTGAAATTTTGAAAAAAAAAGTTAGCCTCGTTTCTCATCATTTTGGACCATGGGCTATAGCCCATATCGTACGGCATACTATAGCGCGCCGTTTTTCATCATTTTTGAGGATTTGAAAAAAATGACGAAATGACAAAAACGATGGGTTATAGCCCATGTTTTTGAAATTTTGAAAAAAAAAGTTAGCCTCGTTTCTCATCATTTTGGACCATGGGCTATAGCCCATATCGTACGGCATACTATAGCGCGCCGTTTTTCATCATTTTTGAGGATTTGAAAAAAATGACAAAATGACAAAAACGATGGGTTATAGCCCATGTTTTTGAAATTTTGAAAAAAAAAGTTAGCCTCGTTTCTCATCATTTTGGACCATGGGCTATAGCCCATATCGTACGGCATACTATAGCGCGCCGTTTTTCATCATTTTTGAGGATTTGAAAAAATGACGAAATGACAAAAACGATGGGTTATAGCCCATGTTTTTTGAAATTTTGAAAAAAAAAGTTAGCCTCGTTTCTCATCATTTTGGACCATGGGCTATAGCCCATATCGTACGGCATACTATAGCGCGCCGTTTTTCATCATTTTTGAGGATTTGAAAAAAATGACGAAATGACAAAAACGATGGGTTATAGCCCATGTTTTTGAAATTTTGAAAAAAAAAAGTTAGCCTCGTTTCTCATCATTTTGGACCATGGGCTATAGCCCATATCGTACGGCATACTATAGCGCGCCGTTTTTCATCATTTTTGAGGATTTGAAAAAAATGACAAAATGACAAAAACGATGGGTTATAGCCCATGTTTTTTGAAATTTTGAAAAAAAAAGTTAGCCTCGTTTCTCATCATTTTGGACCATGGGCTATAGCCCATATCGTACGGCATACTATAGCGCGCCGTTTTTTCATCATTTTTGAGGATTTGAAAAAAATGACGAAATGACAAAAACGATGGGTTATAGCCCATGTTTTTGAAATTTTGAAAAAAAAAGTTAGCCTCGTTTCTCATCATTTTGGACCATGGGCTATAGCCCATATCGTACGGCATACTATAGCGCGCCGTTTTTCATCATTTTTGAGGATTTGAAAAAAATGACAAAATGACAAAAACGATGGGTTATAGCCCATGTTTTTGAAATTTTGAAAAAAAAAGTTAGCCTCGTTTCTCATCATTTTGGACCATGGGCTATAGCCCATATCGTACGGCATACTATAGCGCGCCGTTTTTCATCATTTATGAGGATTTGAAAAAAATGACAAAATGACAAAAACGATGGGTTATAGCCCATGTTTTTTGAAATTTTGAAAAAAAAAAGTTAGCCTCGTTTCTCATCATTTTGGACCATGGGCTATAGCCCATATCGTACGGCATACTATAGCGCGCCGTTTTTCATCATTTTTGAGGATTTGAAAAAAATGACAAAATGACAAAAACGATGGGTTATAGCCCATGTTTTTGAAATTTTGAAAAAAAAAGTTAGCCTCGTTTCTCATCATTTTGGACCATGGGCTATAGCCCATATCGTACGGCATACTATAGCGCGCCGTTTTTCATCATTTTTGAGGATTTGAAAAAAATGACAAAATGACAAAAACGATTGGTTATAGCCCATGTTTTTTGAAATTTTGAAAAAAAAAGTTAGCCTCGTTTCTCATCATTTTGGACCATGGGCTTTAGCCCATATCGTACGGCATACTATAGTGCGCCGTTTTTCATCATTTTTGAGGATTTGAAAAAAATGACGAAATGACAAAAACGATGGGTTATAGCCCATGTTTTTGAAATTTTGAAAAAAAAAGTTAGCCTCGTTTCTCATCATTTTGGACCATGGGCTATAGCCCATATCGTACGGCATACTATAGCGCGCCGTTTTTCATCATTTTTGAGGATTTGAAAAAAATGACAAAATGACAAAAACGATGGGTTATAGCCCATGTTTTTGAAATTTTGAAAAAAAAAGTTAGCCTCGTTTCTCATCATTTTGGACCATGGGCTATAGCCCATTTCGTACGGCATACTATAGCGTGCTGTTTTTCATCATTTTTGAGGATTTGAAAAAAATGACAAAATGACAAAAACGATGGGTTATAGCCCATGTTTTTTGAAATTTTGGGAAAAAAAGTTAGCCTCGTTTCTTATCATTTTGGACTGGGCTATAGCCCATATCGTACGGCATACTATAGCGCGCCGTTTTTCATCATTTTTGAGGATTTGAAAAAAATGACAAAATGACAAAAACGATGGGTTATAGCCCATGTTTTTTGAAATTTTGAAAAAAAAAGTTAGCCTCGTTTCTCATCATTTTGGACCATGGGCTATAGCCCATATCGTACGGCATACTATAGCGCGCCGTTTTTCATCATTTTTGAGGATTTGAAAAAAATGACGAAATGACAAAAACGATGGGTTATAGCCCATGTTTTTGAAATTTTGAAAAAAAAAGTTAGCCTCGTTTCTCATCATTTTGGACCATGGGCTATAGCCCATATCGTACGGCATACTATAGCGCGCCGTTTTTCATCATTTTTGAGGATTTGAAAAAAATGACGAAATGACAAAAACGATGGGTTATAGCCCATGTTTTTTGAAATTTTGAAAAAAAAAGTTAGCCTCGTTTCTCATCATTTTGGACCATGGGCTATAGCCCATATCGTACGGCATACTATAGCGCGCCGTTTTTCATCATTTTTGAGGATTTGAAAAAAATGACAAAATGACAAAAACGATGGGTTATAGCCCATGTTTTTGAAATTTTGAAAAAAAAAGTTAGCCTCGTTTCTCATCATTTTGGACCATGGGCTATAGCCCATATCGTACGGCATACTATAGCGCGCCGTTTTTCATCATTTTTGAGGATTTGAAAAAAATGACGAAATGACAAAAACGATGGGTTATAGCCCATGTTTTTTGAAATTTTGAAAAAAAAAGTTAGCCTCGTTTCTCATCATTTTGGACCATGGGCTATAGCCCATATCGTACGGCATACTATAGCGCGCCGTTTTTCATCATTTTTGAGGATTTGAAAAAAATGACGAAATGACAAAAACGATGGGTTATAGCCCATGTTTTTGAAATTTTGAAAAAAAAAAGTTAGCCTCGTTTCTCATCATTTTGGACCATGGGCTATAGCCCATATCGTACGGCATACTATAGCGCGCCGTTTTTCATCATTTTTGAGGATTTGAAAAAAATGACAAAATGACAAAAACGATGGGTTATAGCCCATGTTTTTTGAAATTTTGAAAAAAAAAGTTAGCCTCGTTTCTCATCATTTTGGACCATGGGCTATAGCCCATATCGTACGGCATACTATAGCGCGCCGTTTTTCATCATTTTTGAGGATTTGAAAAAAATGACGAAATGACAAAAACGATGGGTTATAGCCCATGTTTTTGAAATTTTGAAAAAAAAAGTTAGCCTCGTTTCTCATCATTTTGGACCATGGGCTATAGCCCATATCGTACGGCATACTATAGCGCGCCGTTTTTCATCATTTTTGAGGATTTGAAAAAAATGACGAAATGACAAAAACGATGGGATATAGCCCATGTTTTTGAAATTTTGAAAAAAAAAAGTTAGCCTCATTTCTCATCATTTTGGACCATGGGCTATAGCCCATATCGTACGGCATACTATAGCGCGCCGTTTTTCATCATTTTTGAGGATTTGAAAAAAATGACGAAATGACAAAAACGATGGGTTATAGCCCATGTTTTTTGAAATTTTGAAAAAAAAAGTTAGCCTCGTTTCTCATCATTTTGGACCATGGGCTATAGCCCATATCGTACGGCATACTATAGCGCGCCGTTTTTCATCATTTTTGAGGATTTGAAAAAAATGACGAAATGACAAAAACGATGGGTTATATCCCATGTTTTTTGAAATTTTGAAAAAAAAAGTTAGCCTCGTTTCTCATCATTTTGGACCATGGGCTATAGCCCATATCGTACGGCATACTATAGCGTGCCGTTTTTCATCATTTTTGAGGATTTGAAAAAAATGACAAAATGACAAAAACGATGGGTTATAGCCCATGTTTTTGAAATTTTGAAAAAAAAAGTTAGCCTCGTTTCTCATCATTTTGGACCATGGGCTATAGCCCATATCGTACGGCATACTATAGCGCGCCGTTTTTCATCATTTTTGAGGATTTGAAAAAAATGACGAAATGACAAAAACGATGGGTTATAGCCCATGTTTTTTGAAATTTTGAAAAAAAAAGTTAGCCTCGTTTCTCATCATTTTGGACCATGGGCTATAGCCCATATCGTACGGCATACTATAGCGCGCCGTTTTTCATCATTTTTGAGGATTTGAAAAAAATGACAAAATGACAAAAACGATGGGTTATAGCCCATGTTTTTGAAATTTTGAAAAAAAAAGTTAGCCTCGTTTCTCATCATTTTGGACCATGGGCTATAGCCCATATCGTACGGCATACTATAGCGCGCCGTTTTTCATCATTTTTGAGGATTTGAAAAAAATGACAAAATGACAAAAACGATGGGTTATAGCCCATGTTTTTTGAAATTTTGAAAAAAAAAGTTAGCCTCGTTTCTCATCATTTTGGACCATGGGCTATAGCCCATATCGTACGGCATACTATAGCGCGCCGTTTTTCATCATTTTTGAGGATTTGAAAAAAATGACGAAATGACAAAAACGATGGGTTATAGCCCATGTTTTTTGAAATTTTGAAAAAAAAAAGTTAGCCTCGTTTCTCATCATTTTGGACCATGGGCTATAGCCCATATCGTACGGCATACTATAGCGCGCCGTTTTTCATCATTTTTGAGGATTTGAAAAAAATGACGAAATGACAAAAACGATGGGTTATAGCCCATGTTTTTGAAATTTTGAAAAAAAAAGTTAGCCTCGTTTCTCATCATTTTGGACCATGGGCTATAGCCCATATCGTACGGCATACTATAGCGCGCCGTTTTTCATCATTTTTGAGGATTTGAAAAAAATGACAAAATGACAAAAACGATGGGTTATAGCCCATGTTTTTTGAAATTTTGAAAAAAAAAGTTAGCCTCGTTTCTCATCATTTTGGACCATGGGCTATAGCCCATATCGTACGGCATACTATAGCGCGCCGTTTTTCATCATTTTTGAGGATTTGAAAAAAATGACAAAATGACAAAAACGATGGGTTATAGCCCATGTTTTTTGAAATTTTGGAAAAAAAAGTTAGCCTCGTTTCTCATCATTTTGGACCATGGGTTATAGCCCATATCGTACGGCATACTATAGCGCGCCGTTTTTCATCATTTTTGAGGATTTGAAAAAAATGACGAAATGACAAAAACGATGGGTTATAGCCCATGTTTTTGAAATTTTGAAAAAAAAAGTTAGCCTCGTTTCTCATCATTTTGGACCATGGGCTATAGCCCATATCGTACGGCATACTATAGCGCGCCGTTTTTCATCATTTTTGAGGATTTGAAAAAAATGACGAAATGACAAAAACGATGGGTTATAGCCCATGTTTTTGAAATTTTGAAAAAAAAAAGTTAGCCTCGTTTCTCATCATTTTGGACCATGGGCTATAGCCCATATCGTACGGCATACTATAGCGCGCCGTTTTTCATCATTTTTGAGGATTTGAAAAAAATGACAAAATGACAAAAACGATGGGTTATAGCCCATGTTTTTTGAAATTTTGAAAAAAAAAGTTAGCCTCGTTTCTCATCATTTTGGACCATGGGCTATAGCCCATATCGTACGGCATACTATAGCGCGCCGTTTTTCATCATTTTTGAGGATTTGAAAAAAATGACGAAATGACAAAAACGATGGGTTATAGCCCATGTTTTTGAAATTTTGAAAAAAAAAGTTAGCCTCGTTTCTCATCATTTTGGACCATGGGCTATAGCCCATATCGTACGGCATACTATAGCGCGCCGTTTTTCATCATTTTTGAGGATTTGAAAAAAATGACGAAATGACAAAAACGATGGGATATAGCCCATGTTTTTGAAATTTTGAAAAAAAAAGTTAGCCTCATTTCTCATCATTTTGGACCATGGGCTATAGCCCATATCGTACGGCATACTATAGCGCGCCGTTTTTCATCATTTTTGAGGATTTGAAAAAAATGACGAAATGACAAAAACGATGGGTTATAGCCCATGTTTTTTGAAATTTTGAAAAAAAAAGTTAGCCTCGTTTCTCATCATTTTGGACCATGGGCTATAGCCCATATCGTACGGCATACTATAGCGCGCCGTTTTTCATCATTTTTGAGGATTTGAAAAAAATGACGAAATGACAAAAACGATGGGTTATAGCCCATGTTTTTTGAAATTTTGAAAAAAAAAGTTAGCCTCGTTTCTCATCATTTTGGACCATGGGCTATAGCCCATATCGTACGGCATACTATAGCGTGCCGTTTTTCATCATTTTTGAGGATTTGAAAAAAATGACAAAATGACAAAAACGATGGGTTATAGCCCATGTTTTTGAAATTTTGAAAAAAAAAGTTAGCCTCGTTTCTCATCATTTTGGACCATGGGCTATAGCCCATATCGTACGGCATACTATAGCGCGCCGTTTTTCATCATTTTTGAGGATTTGAAAAAAATGACGAAATGACAAAAACGATGGGTTATAGCCCATGTTTTTTGAAATTTTGAAAAAAAAAGTTAGCCTCGTTTCTCATCATTTTGGACCATGGGCTATAGCCCATATCGTACGGCATACTATAGCGCGCCGTTTTTCATCATTTTTGAGGATTTGAAAAAAATGACAAAATGACAAAAACGATGGGTTATAGCCCATGTTTTTGAAATTTTGAAAAAAAAAGTTAGCCTCGTTTCTCATCATTTTGGACCATGGGCTATAGCCCATATCGTACGGCATACTATAGCGCGCCGTTTTTCATCATTTATGAGGATTTGAAAAAAATGACAAAATGACAAAAACGATGGGTTATAGCCCATGTTTTTTGAAATTTTGAAAAAAAAAAGTTAGCCTCGTTTCTCATCATTTTGGACCATGGGCTATAGCCCATATCGTACGGCATACTATAGCGCGCCGTTTTTCATCATTTTTGAGGATTTGAAAAAAATGACAAAATGACAAAAACGATGGGTTATAGCCCATGTTTTTGAAATTTTGAAAAAAAAAGTTAGCCTCGTTTCTCATCATTTTGGACCATGGGCTATAGCCCATATCGTACGGCATACTATAGCGCGCCGTTTTTCATCATTTTTGAGGATTTGAAAAAAATGACAAAATGACAAAAACGATTGGTTATAGCCCATGTTTTTTGAAATTTTGAAAGTTAGCCTCGTTTCTCATCATTTTGGACCATGGGCTTTAGCCCATATCGTACGGCATACTATAGTGCGCCGTTTTTCATCATTTTTGAGGATTTGAAAAAAATGACGAAATGACAAAAACGATGGGTTATAGCCCATGTTTTTGAAATGTTGAAAAAAAAAGTTAGCCTCGTTTCTCA
The DNA here is from genome assembly GCF_963924005.1 of Protomyctophum bolini. Classification (NCBI taxonomy): domain Eukaryota; kingdom Metazoa; phylum Chordata; class Actinopteri; order Myctophiformes; family Myctophidae; genus Protomyctophum; species Protomyctophum bolini. The sequence goes on from NC_137865.1 coordinate 33,449,206, forward strand.
TCATTTTGGACCATGGGCTATAGCCCATATCGTACGGCATACTATAGCGCGCCGTTTTTCATCATTTTTGAGGATTTGAAAAAAATGACAAAATGACAAAAACGATGGGTTATAGCCCATGTTTTTTGAAATTTTGGGAAAAAAAGTTAGCCTCGTTTCTTATCATTTTGGACCATGGGCTATAGCCCATATCGTACGGCATACTATAGCGCGCCGTTTTTCATCATTTTTGAGGATTTGAAAAAAATGACAAAATGACAAAAACGATGGGTTATAGCCCATGTTTTTTGAAATTTTGAAAAAAAAAGTTAGCCTCGTTTCTCATCATTTTGGACCATGGGCTATAGCCCATATCGTACGGCATACTATAGCGCGCCGTTTTTCATCATTTTTGAGGATTTGAAAAAAATGACGAAATGACAAAAACGATGGGTTATAGCCCATGTTTTTGAAATTTTGAAAAAAAAAGTTAGCCTCGTTTCTCATCATTTTGGACCATGGGCTATAGCCCATATCGTACGGCATACTATAGCGCGCCGTTTTTCATCATTTTTGAGGATTTGAAAAAAATGACGAAATGACAAAAACGATGGGTTATAGCCCATGTTTTTGAAATTTTGAAAAAAAAAGTTAGCCTCGTTTCTCATCATTTTGGACCATGGGCTATAGCCCATATCGTACGGCATACTATAGCGCGCCGTTTTTCATCATTTTTGAGGATTTGAAAAAAATGACAAAATGACAAAAACGATGGGTTATAGCCCATGTTTTTGAAATTTTGAAAAAAAAAGTTAGCCTCGTTTCTCATCATTTTGGACCATGGGCTATAGCCCATATCGTACGGCATACTATAGCGCGCCGTTTTTCATCATTTTTGAGGATTTGAAAAAATGACGAAATGACAAAAACGATGGGTTATAGCCCATGTTTTTTGAAATTTTGAAAAAAAAAGTTAGCCTCGTTTCTCATCATTTTGGACCATGGGCTATAGCCCATATCGTACGGCATACTATAGCGCGCCGTTTTTCATCATTTTTGAGGATTTGAAAAAAATGACGAAATGACAAAAACGATGGGTTATAGCCCATGTTTTTGAAATTTTGAAAAAAAAAAGTTAGCCTCGTTTCTCATCATTTTGGACCATGGGCTATAGCCCATATCGTACGGCATACTATAGCGCGCCGTTTTTCATCATTTTTGAGGATTTGAAAAAAATGACAAAATGACAAAAACGATGGGTTATAGCCCATGTTTTTTGAAATTTTGAAAAAAAAAGTTAGCCTCGTTTCTCATCATTTTGGACCATGGGCTATAGCCCATATCGTACGGCATACTATAGCGCGCCGTTTTTCATCATTTTTGAGGATTTGAAAAAAATGACGAAATGACAAAAACGATGGGTTATAGCCCATGTTTTTGAAATTTTGAAAAAAAAAGTTAGCCTCGTTTCTCATCATTTTGGACCATGGGCTATAGCCCATATCGTACGGCATACTATAGCGCGCCGTTTTTCATCATTTTTGAGGATTTGAAAAAAATGACAAAATGACAAAAACGATGGGTTATAGCCCATGTTTTTGAAATTTTGAAAAAAAAAGTTAGCCTCGTTTCTCATCATTTTGGACCATGGGCTATAGCCCATATCGTACGGCATACTATAGCGCGCCGTTTTTCATCATTTATGAGGATTTGAAAAAAATGACAAAATGACAAAAACGATGGGTTATAGCCCATGTTTTTTGAAATTTTGAAAAAAAAAAGTTAGCCTCGTTTCTCATCATTTTGGACCATGGGCTATAGCCCATATCGTACGGCATACTATAGCGCGCCGTTTTTCATCATTTTTGAGGATTTGAAAAAAATGACAAAATGACAAAAACGATGGGTTATAGCCCATGTTTTTGAAATTTTGAAAAAAAAAGTTAGCCTCGTTTCTCATCATTTTGGACCATGGGCTATAGCCCATATCGTACGGCATACTATAGCGCGCCGTTTTTCATCATTTTTGAGGATTTGAAAAAAATGACAAAATGACAAAAACGATTGGTTATAGCCCATGTTTTTTGAAATTTTGAAAAAAAAAGTTAGCCTCGTTTCTCATCATTTTGGACCATGGGCTTTAGCCCATATCGTACGGCATACTATAGTGCGCCGTTTTTCATCATTTTTGAGGATTTGAAAAAAATGACGAAATGACAAAAACGATGGGTTATAGCCCATGTTTTTGAAATTTTGAAAAAAAAAGTTAGCCTCGTTTCTCATCATTTTGGACCATGGGCTATAGCCCATATCGTACGGCATACTATAGCGCGCCGTTTTTCATCATTTTTGAGGATTTGAAAAAAATGACAAAATGACAAAAACGATGGGTTATAGCCCATGTTTTTGAAATTTTGAAAAAAAAAGTTAGCCTCGTTTCTCATCATTTTGGACCATGGGCTATAGCCCATATCGTACGGCATACTATAGCGTGCTGTTTTTCATCATTTTTGAGGATTTGAAAAAAATGACAAAATGACAAAAACGATGGGTTATAGCCCATGTTTTTTGAAATTTTGGGAAAAAAAGTTAGCCTCGTTTCTTATCATTTTGGACCATGGGCTATAGCCCATATCGTACGGCATACTATAGCGCGCCGTTTTTCATCATTTTTGAGGATTTGAAAAAAATGACGAAATGACAAAAACGATGGGTTATAGCCCATGTTTTTTGAAATTTTGAAAAAAAAAGTTAGCCTCGTTTCTCATCATTTTGGACCATGGGCTATAGCCCATATCGTACGGCATACTATAGCGCGCCGTTTTTCATCATTTTTGAGGATTTGAAAAAAATGACAAAATGACAAAAACGATGGGTTATAGCCCATGTTTTTGAAATTTTGAAAAAAAAGTTAGCCTCGTTTCTCATCATTTTGGACCATGGGCTATAGCCCATATCGTACGGCATACTATAGCGCGCCGTTTTTCATCATTTTTGAGGATTTGAAAAAAATGACGAAATGACAAAAACGATGGGTAAAAACGAGGCTAACTTTTAAAAAAAAGTTAGCCTCGTTTCTCATCATTTTGGACCATGGTCCAAAATGATGAGAAACGAGGCTAACTTTTTTTTTCAAAATTTCAAAAAACATGGGCTATAACCCATCGTTTTTGTCATTTTGTCATTTTTTTCAAATCCTCAAAAATGATGAAAAACGGCGCGCTATAGTATGCCGTACGATATGGGCTATAGCCCATGGTCCAAAATGATGAGAAACGAGGCTAACTTTTTTTTTCAAAATTTCAAAAACATGGGCTATAACCCATCGTTTTTGTCATTTTGTCATTTTTTTCAAATCCTCAAAAATGATGAAAAACGGCGCGCTATAGTATGCCGTACGATATGGGCTATAGCCCATGGTCCAAAATGATGAGAAACGAGGCTAACTTTTTTTTTCAAAATTTCAAAAAACATGGGCTATAACCCATCGTTTTTGTCATTTCGTCATTTTTTTCAAATCCTCAAAATGATGAAAAACGGCGCGCTATAGTATGCCGTACGATATGGGCTATAGCCCATGGTCCAAAATGATGAGAAACGAGGCTAACTTTTTTTTTCAAAATTTCAAAAACATGGGCTATAACCCATCGTTTTTGTCATTTTGTCATTTTTTTCAAATCCTCAAAAATGATGAAAAACGGCACGCTATAGTATGCCGTACGATATGGGCTATAGCCCATGGTCCAAAATGATGAGAAACGAGGCTAACTTTTTTTTTCAAAATTTCAAAAAACATGGGCTATAACCCATCGTTTTTGTCATTTCGTCATTTTTTTCAAATCCTCAAAAATGATGAAAAACGGCGCGCTATAGTATGCCGTACGATATGGGCTATAGCCCATGGTCCAAAATGATGAGAAACGAGGCTAACTTTTTTTTTCAAAATTTCAAAAAACATGGGCTATAACCCATCGTTTTTGTCATTTCGTCATTTTTTTCAAATCCTCAAAAATGATGAAAAACGGCGCGCTATAGTATGCCGTACGATATGGGCTATAGCCCATGGTCCAAAATGATGAGAAATGAGGCTAACTTTTTTTTTCAAAATTTCAAAAACATGGGCTATATCCCATCGTTTTGTCATTTCGTCATTTTTTTCAAATCCTCAAAAATGATGAAAAACGGCGCGCTATAGTATGCCGTACGATATGGGCTATAGCCCATGGTCCAAAATGATGAGAAACGAGGCTAACTTTTTTTTTCAAAATTTCAAAAACATGGGCTATAACCCATCGTTTTTGTCATTTCGTCATTTTTTTCAAATCCTCAAAAATGATGAAAAACGGCGCGCTATAGTATGCCGTACGATATGGGCTATAGCCCATGGTCCAAAATGATGAGAAACGAGGCTAACTTTTTTTTTCAAAATTTCAAAAACATGGGCTATAACCCATCGTTTTTGTCATTTTGTCATTTTTTTCAAATCCTCAAAAATGATGAAAAACGGCGCGCTATAGTATGCCGTACGATATGGGCTATAGCCCATGGTCCAAAATGATGAGAAACGAGGCTAACTTTTTTTTTCAAAATTTCAAAAACATGGGCTATAACCCATCGTTTTTGTCATTTCGTCATTTTTTTCAAATCCTCAAAAATGATGAAAAACGGCGCGCTATAGTATGCCGTACGATATGGGCTATAGCCCATGGTCCAAAATGATGAGAAACGAGGCTAACTTTTTTTTTCAAAATTTCAAAAACATGGGCTATAACCCATCGTTTTTGTCATTTCGTCATTTTTTTCAAATCCTCAAAATGATGAAAAACGGCGCGCTATAGTATGCCGTACGATATGGGCTATAACCCATGGTCCAAAATGATGAGAAACGAGGCTAACTTTTTTTTCCAAAATTTCAAAAAACATGGCTATAACCCATCGTTTTTGTCATTTTGTCATTTTTTTCAAATCCTCAAAAATGATGAAAAACGGCGCGCTATAGTATGCCGTACGATATGGGCTATAGCCCATGGTCCAAAATGATGAGAAACGAGGCTAACTTTTTTTTTCAAAATTTCAAAAAACATGGGCTATAACCCATCGTTTTTGTCATTTTGTCATTTTTTTCAAATCCTCAAAAATGATGAAAAACGGCGCGCTATAGTATGCCGTACGATATGGGCTATAGCCCATGGTCCAAAATGATGAGAAACGAGGCTAACTTTTTTTTCAAAATTTCAAAAACATGGGCTATAACCCATCGTTTTTGTCATTTCGTCATTTTTTTCAAATCCTCAAAAATGATGAAAAACGGCGCGCTATAGTATGCCGTACGATATGGGCTATAGCCCATGGTCCAAAATGATGAGAAACGAGGCTAACTTTTTTTTTCAAAATTTCAAAAAACATGGGCTATAACCCATCGTTTTTGTCATTTCGTCATTTTTTCAAATCCTCAAAAATGATGAAAAACGGCGCGCTATAGTATGCCGTACGATATGGGCTATAGCCCATGGTCCAAAATGATGAGAAACGAGGCTAACTTTTTTTTTCAAAATTTCAAAAAACATGGGCTATAACCCATCGTTTTTGTCATTTGTCATTTTTTTCAAATCCTCAAAAATGATGAAAAACGGCGCGCTATAGTATGCCGTACGATATGGGCTATAGCCCATGGTCCAAAATGATGAGAAACGAGGCTAACTTTTTTTTTCAAAATTTCAAAAACATGGGCTATAACCCATCGTTTTTGTCATTTCGTCATTTTTTTCAAATCCTCAAAAATGATGAAAAACGGCGCGCTATAGTATGCCGTACGATATGGGCTATAACCCATGGTCCAAAATGATGAGAAACGAGGCTAACTTTTTTTTCAAAATTTCAAAAAACATGGGCTATAACCCATCGTTTTTGTCATTTTGTCATTTTTTTCAAATCCTCAAAAATGATGAAAAACGGCGCGCTATAGTATGCCGTACGATATGGGCTATAGCCCATGGTCCAAAATGATGAGAAACGAGGCTAACTTTTTTTTTCAAAATTTCAAAAAACATGGGCTATAACCCATCGTTTTTGTCATTTTGTCATTTTTTTCAAATCCTCAAAAATGATGAAAAACGGCGCGCTATAGTATGCCGTACGATATGGGCTATAGCCCATGGTCCAAATGATGAGAAACGAGGCTAACTTTTTTTTTCAAAATTTCAAAAAACATGGGCTATAACCCATCGTTTTTGTCATTTCGTCATTTTTTTCAAATCCTCAAAAATGATGAAAAACGGCGCGCTATAGTATGCCGTACGATATGGGCTATAGCCCATGGTCCAAAATGATGAGAAACGAGGCTAACTTTTTTTTTCAAATTTCAAAAAACATGGGCTATAACCCATCGTTTTTGTCATTTCGTCATTTTTTTCAAATCCTCAAAAATGATGAAAAACGGCGCGCTATAGTATGCCGTACGATATGGGCTATAGCCCATGGTCCAAAATGATGAGAAACGAGGCTAACTTTTTTTTTCAAAATTTCAAAAAACATGGGCTATAACCCATCGTTTTTGTCATTTTGTCATTTTTTTCAAATCCTCAAAAATGATGAAAAACGGCGCGCTATAGTATGCCGTACGATATGGGCTATAGCCCATGGTCCAAAATGATGAGAAACGAGGCTAACTTTTTTTTTCAAAATTTCAAAAACATGGGCTATAACCCATCGTTTTTGTCATTTTGTCATTTTTTCAAATCCTCAAAAATGATGAAAAACGGCGCGCTATAGTATGCCGTACGATATGGGCTATAGCCCATGGTCCAAAATGATGAGAAACGAGGCTAACTTTTTTTTCAAAATTTCAAAAAACATGGGCTATAACCCATCGTTTTTGTCATTTCGTCATTTTTTTCAAATCCTCAAAAATGATGAAAAACGGCGCGCTATAGTATGCCGTACGATATGGGCTATAGCCCATGGTCCAAAATGATGAGAAACGAGGCTAACTTTTTTTTTCAAAATTTCAAAAAACATGGGCTATAACCCATCGTTTTTGTCATTTTGTCATTTTTTTCAAATCCTCAAAAATGATGAAAAACGGCGCGCTATAGTATGCCGTACGATATGGGCTATAGCCCATGGTCCAAAATGATGAGAAACGAGGCTAACTTTTTTTTTTCAAAATTTCAAAAACATGGGCTATAACCCATCGTTTTTGTCATTTCGTCATTTTTTTCAAATCCTCAAAAATGATGAAAAACGGCGCGCTATAGTATGCCGTACGATATGGGCTATAGCCCATGGTCCAAAATGATGAGAAACGAGGCTAACTTTTTTTTTCAAAATTTCAAAAAACATGGGCTATAACCCATCGTTTTTGTCATTTCGTCATTTTTTCAAATCCTCAAAAATGATGAAAAACGGCGCGCTATAGTATGCCGTACGATATGGCTATAGCCCATGGTCCAAAATGATGAGAAACGAGGCTAACTTTTTTTTTCAAAATTTCAAAAACATGGGCTATAACCCATCGTTTTGTCATTTTGTCATTTTTTTCAAATCCTCAAAAATGATGAAAAACGGCGCGCTATAGTATGCCGTACGATATGGGCTATAGCCCATGGTCCAAAATGATGAGAAACGAGGCTAACTTTTTTTTTCAAAATTTCAAAAAACATGGGCTATAACCCATCGTTTTTGTCATTTCGTCATTTTTTTCAAATCCTCAAAAATGATGAAAAACGGCGCGCTATAGTATGCCGTACGATATGGGCTATAGCCCATGGTCCAAAATGATGAGAAACGAGGCTAACTTTTTTTTCAAAATTTCAAAAACATGGGCTATAACCCATCGTTTTTGTCATTTCGTCATTTTTTCAAATCCTCAAAAATGATGAAAAACGGCGCGCTATAGTATGCCGTACGATATGGGCTATAGCCCATGGTCCAAAATGATGAGAAACGAGGCTAACTTTTTTTTCAAAATTTCAAAAAACATGGGCTATAACCCATCGTTTTTGTCATTTTGTCATTTTTTTCAAATCCTCAAAAATGATGAAAAACGGCGCGCTATAGTATGCCGTACGATATGGGCTATAGCCCATGGTCCAAAATGATAAGAAACGAGGCTAACCTTTTTTTCCCAAAATTTCAAAAAACATGGGCTATAACCCATCGTTTTTGTCATTTTGTCATTTTTTTCAAATCCTCAAAAATGATGAAAAACAGCACGCTATAGTATGCCGTACGATATGGGCTATAGCCCATGGTCCAAAATGATGAGAAACGAGGCTAACTTTTTTTTTCAAATTTCAAAAACATGGGCTATAACCCATCGTTTTTGTCATTTTGTCATTTTTTTCAAATCCTCAAAAATGATGAAAAACGGCGCGCTATAGTATGCCGTACGATATGGGCTATAGCCCATGGTCCAAAATGATGAGAAACGAGGCTAACTTTTTTTTTCAAAATTTCAAAAACATGGGCTATAACCCATCGTTTTTGTCATTTCGTCATTTTTTTCAAATCCTCAAAAATGATGAAAAACGGCGCACTATAGTATGCCGTACGATATGGGCTAAAGCCCATGGTCCAAAATGATGAGAAACGAGGCTAACTTTTTTTTTCAAAATTTCAAAAACATGGGCTATAACCAATCGTTTTTGTCATTTTGTCATTTTTTTCAAATCCTCAAAAATGATGAAAAACGGCGCGCTATAGTATGCCGTACGATATGGGCTATAGCCCATGGTCCAAAATGATGAGAAACGAGGCTAACTTTTTTTTTCAAAATTTCAAAAACATGGGCTATAACCCATCGTTTTTGTCATTTTGTCATTTTTTTCAAATCCTCAAAAATGATGAAAAACGGCGCGCTATAGTATGCCGTACGATATGGGCTATAGCCCATGGTCCAAAATGATGAGAAACGAGGCTAACTTTTTTTTTCAAATTTCAAAAACATGGGCTATAACCCATCGTTTTTGTCATTTTGTCATTTTTTCAAATCCTCATAAATGATGAAAAACGGCGCGCTATAGTATGCCGTACGATATGGGCTATAGCCCATGGTCCAAAATGATGAGAAACGAGGCTAACTTTTTTTTTCAAAATTTCAAAAACATGGGCTATAACCCATCGTTTTTGTCATTTTGTCATTTTTTTCAAATCCTCAAAATGATGAAAAACGGCGCGCTATAGTATGCCGTACGATATGGGCTATAGCCCATGGTCCAAAATGATGAGAAACGAGGCTAACTTTTTTTTTCAAAATTTCAAAAACATGGGCTATAACCCATCGTTTTGTCATTTTCGTCATTTTTTTCAAATCCTCAAAAATGATGAAAAACGGCGCGCTATAGTATGCCGTACGATATGGGCTATAGCCCATGGTCCAAAATGATGAGAAACGAGGCTAACTTTTTTTTTCAAAATTTCAAAAAACATGGGCTATAACCCATCGTTTTTGTCATTTTGTCATTTTTTTCAAATCCTCAAAAATGATGAAAAACGGCGCGCTATAGTATGCCGTACGATATGGGCTATAGCCCATGGTCCAAAATGATGAGAAACGAGGCTAACTTTTTTTTTCAAAATTTCAAAAACATGGGCTATAACCCATCGTTTTTGTCATTTCGTCATTTTTTCAAATCCTCAAAAATGATGAAAAACGGCGCGCTATAGTATGCCGTACGATATGGGCTATAGCCCATGGTCCAAAATGATGAGAAACGAGGCTAACTTTTTTTTCAAAATTTCAAAAAACATGGGCTATAACCCATCGTTTTTGTCATTTCGTCATTTTTTTCAAATCCTCAAAAATGATGAAAAACGGCGCGCTATAGTATGCCGTACGATATGGGCTATAGCCCATGGTCCAAAATGATGAGAAACGAGGCTAACTTTTTTTTTCAAAATTTCAAAAACATGGGCTATAACCCATCGTTTTTGTCATTTTGTCATTTTTTTCAAATCCTCAAAAATGATGAAAAACGGCGCGCTATAGTATGCCGTACGATATGGGCTATAGCCCATGGTCCAAAATGATGAGAAACGAGGCTAACTTTTTTTTTCAAAATTTCAAAAAACATGGGCTATAACCCATCGTTTTTGTCATTTCGTCATTTTTTTCAAATCCTCAAAAATGATGAAAAACGGCGCGCTATAGTATGCCGTACGATATGGGCTATAGCCCATGGTCCAAAATGATGAGAAACGAGGCTAACTTTTTTTTTCAAAATTTCAAAAACATGGGCTATAACCCATCGTTTTTGTCATTTCGTCATTTTTTTCAAATCCTCAAAAATGATGAAAAACGGCGCGCTATAGTATGCCGTACGATATGGGCTATAGCCCATGGTCCAAAATGATGAGAAACGAGGCTAACTTTTTTTTTCAAAATTTCAAAAAACATGGGCTATAACCCATCGTTTTTGTCATTTTGTCATTTTTTTCAAATCCTCAAAAATGATGAAAAACGGCGCGCTATAGTATGCCGTACGATATGGGCTATAGCCCATGGTCCAAAATGATAAGAAACGAGGCTAACTTTTTTTTCCCAAAATTTCAAAAAACATGGGCTATAACCCATCGTTTTTGTCATTTTGTCATTTTTTTCAAATCCTCAAAAATGATGAAAAACGGCGCGCTATAGTATGCCGTACGATATGGGCTATAGCCCATGGTCCAAAATGATGAGAAACGAGGCTAACTTTTTTTTCAAAATTTCAAAAACATGGGCTATAACCCATCGTTTTTGTCATTTCGTCATTTTTTTCAAATCCTCAAAAATGATGAAAAACGGCGCAGCTATAGTATGCCGTACGATATGGGCTATAGCCCATGGTCCAAAATGATGAGAAACGAGGCTAACTTTTCAAAATTTCAAAAAACATGGGCTATAACCCATCGTTTTTGTCATTTTGTCATTTTTTTCAAATCCTCAAAAATGATGAAAAACGGCGCGCTATAGTATGCCGTACGATATGGGCTATAGCCCATGGTCCAAAATGATGAGAAACGAGGCTAACTTTTTTTTCAAAATTTCAAAAACATGGGCTATAACCCATCGTTTTTGTCATTTTGTCATTTTTTTCAAATCCTCAAAAATGATGAAAAACGGCGCGCTATAGTATGCCGTACGATATGGGCTATAGCCCATGGTCCAAAATGATGAGAAACGAGGCTAACTTTTTTTTTTCAAAATTTCAAAAAACATGGGCTATAACCCATCGTTTTTGTCATTTTGTCATTTTTTTCAAATCCTCATAAATGATGAAAAACGGCGCGCTATAGTATGCCGTACGATATGGGCTATAGCCCATGGTCCAAAATGATGAGAAACGAGGCTAACTTTTTTTTTCAAAATTTCAAAAACATGGGCTATAACCCATCGTTTTTGTCATTTTCGTCATTTTTTTCAAATCCTCAAAAATGATGAAAAACGGCGCGCTATAGTATGCCGTACGATATGGGCTATAGCCCATGGTCCAAAATGATGAGAAACGAGGCTAACTTTTTTTTCAAAATTTCAAAAAACATGGGCTATAACCCATCGTTTTTGTCATTTTCGTCATTTTTTTCAAATCCTCAAAAATGATGAAAAACGGCGCGCTATAGTATGCCGTACGATATGGGCTATAGCCCATGGTCCAAAATGATGAGAAACGAGGCTAACTTTTTTTTTCAAAATTTCAAAAACATGGGCTATAACCCATCGTTTTTGTCATTTTGTCATTTTTTTCAAATCCTCAAAAATGATGAAAAACGGCGCGCTATAGTATGCCGTACGATATGGGCTATAGCCCATGGTCCAAAATGATGAGAAACGAGGCTAACTTTTTTTTTCAAAATTTCAAAAAACATGGGCTATAACCCATCGTTTTTGTCATTTCGTCATTTTTTTCAAATCCTCAAAAATGATGAAAAACGGCGCGCTATAGTATGCCGTACGATATGGGCTATAGCCCATGGTCCAAAATGATGAGAAACGAGGCTAACTTTTTTTTCAAAATTTCAAAAAACATGGGCTATAACCCATCGTTTTTGTCATTTCGTCATTTTTTTCAAATCCTCAAAAATGATGAAAAACGGCGCGCTATAGTATGCCGTACGATATGGGCTATAGCCCATGGTCCAAAATGATGAGAAATGAGGCTAACTTTTTTTTTCAAAATTTCAAAAACATGGGCTATATCCCATCGTTTTTGTCATTTCGTCATTTTTTTCAAATCCTCAAAAATGATGAAAAACGGCGCGCTATAGTATGCCGTACGATATGGGCTATAGCCCATGGTCCAAAATGATGAGAAACGAGGCTAACTTTTTTTTTCAAAATTTCAAAAACATGGGCTATAACCCATCGTTTTTGTCATTTCGTCATTTTTTTCAAATCCTCAAAAATGATGAAAAACGGCGCGCTATAGTATGCCGTACGATATGGGCTATAGCCCATGGTCCAAAATGATGAGAAACGAGGCTAACTTTTTTTTTCAAAATTTCAAAAAACATGGGCTATAACCCATCGTTTTTGTCATTTTGTCATTTTTTTCAAATCCTCAAAAATGATGAAAAACGGCGCGCTATAGTATGCCGTACGATATGGGCTATAGCCCATGGTCCAAAATGATGAGAAACGAGGCTAACTTTTTTTTTCAAAATTTCAAAAACATGGGCTATAACCCATCGTTTTTGTCATTTCGTCATTTTTTTCAAATCCTCAAAATGATGAAAAACGGCGCGCTATAGTATGCCGTACGATATGGGCTATAGCCCATGGTCCAAAATGATGAGAAACGAGGCTAACTTTTTTTTTCAAAATTTCAAAAACATGGGCTATAACCCATCGTTTTTGTCATTTCGTCATTTTTTTCAAATCCTCAAAAATGATGAAAAACGGCGCGCTATAGTATGCCGTACGATATGGGCTATAGACCCATGGTCCAAAATGATGAGAAACGAGGCTAACTTTTTTTTTCAAAATTTCAAAAACATGGGCTATAACCCATCGTTTTTGTCATTTTGTCATTTTTTTCAAATCCTCAAAAATGATGAAAAACGGCGCGCTATAGTATGCCGTACGATATGGGCTATAGCCCATGGTCCAAAATGATGAGAAACGAGGCTAACTTTTTTTTTCAAAATTTCAAAAAACATGGGCTATAACCCATCGTTTTTGTCATTTTGTCATTTTTTTCAAATCCTCAAAAATGATGAAAAACGGCGCGCTATAGTATGCCGTACGATATGGGCTATAGCCCATGGTCCAAAATGATGAGAAACGAGGCTAACTTTTTTTTTCAAAATTTCAAAAACATGGGCTATAACCCATCGTTTTTGTCATTTCGTCATTTTTTTCAAATCCTCAAAAATGATGAAAAACGGCGCGCTATAGTATGCCGTACGATATGGGCTATAGCCCATGGTCCAAAATGATGAGAAACGAGGCTAACTTTTTTTTTCAAAATTTCAAAAAACATGGGCTATAACCCATCGTTTTTGTCATTTCGTCATTTTTTTCAAATCCTCAAAAATGATGAAAAACGGCGCGCTATAGTATGCCGTACGATATGGGCTATAGCCCATGGTCCAAAATGATGAGAAACGAGGCTAACTTTTTTTTTCAAAATTTCAAAAAACATGGGCTATAACCCATCGTTTTTGTCATTTTGTCATTTTTTTCAAATCCTCAAAAATGATGAAAAACGGCGCGCTATAGTATGCCGTACGATATGGGCTATAGCCCATGGTCCAAAATGATGAGAAACGAGGCTAACTTTTTTTTTCAAAATTTCAAAAAACATGGGCTATAACCCATCGTTTTTGTCATTTTGTCATTTTTTTCAAATCCTCAAAAATGATGAAAAACGGCGCGCTATAGTATGCCGTACGATATGGGCTATAGCCCATGGTCCAAAATGATGAGAAACGAGGCTAACTTTTTTTTCAAAATTTCAAAAACATGGGCTATAACCCATCGTTTTTGTCATTTCGTCATTTTTTTCAAATCCTCAAAAATGATGAAAAACGGCGCGCTATAGTATGCCGTACGATATGGGCTATAGCCCATGGTCCAAAATGATGAGAAACGAGGCTAACTTTTTTTTCAAAATTTCAAAAACATGGGCTATAACCCATCGTTTTTGTCATTTTCGTCATTTTTTTCAAATCCTCAAAAATGATGAAAAACGGCACGCTATAGTATGCCGTACGATATGGGCTATAGCCCATGGTCCAAAATGATGAGAAACGAGGCTAACTTTTTTTTTCAAAATTTCAAAAAACATGGGCTATAACCCATCGTTTTTGTCATTTCGTCATTTTTTTCAAATCCTCAAAAATGATGAAAAACGGCGTGCTATAGTATGCCGTACGATATGGGCTCCATGGTCCAAAATGATGAGAAAAAAAATTGATGAGAAACGAGGCTAACTTTTTTTTTCAAAATTTCAAAAAACATGGGCTATAACCCATCGTTTTTGTCATTTCGTCATTTTTTTCAAATCCTCAAAAATGATGAAAAACGGCGCGCTATAGTATGCCGTACGATATGGGCTATAGCCCATGGTCCAAAATGATGAGAAACTGAGGCTAACTTTTTTTTTCAAAATTTCAAAAAACATGGGCTATATCCCATCGTTTTTGTCATTTCGTCATTTTTTTCAAATCCTCAAAAATGATGAAAAACGGCGCGCTATAGTATGCCGTACGATATGGGCTATAGCCCATGGTCCAAAATGATGAGAAACGAGGCTAACTTTTTTTTTCAAAATTTCAAAAACATGGGCTATAACCCATCGTTTTTGTCATTTCGTCATTTTTTTCAAATCCTCAAAAATGATGAAAAACGGCGCGCTATAGTATGCCGTACGATATGGGCTATAGCCCATGGTCCAAAATGATGAGAAACGAGGCTAACTTTTTTTTCAAAATTTCAAAAACATGGGCTATAACCCATCGTTTTTGTCATTTTCGTCATTTTTTTCAAATCCTCAAAAATGATGAAAAACGGCGCGCTATAGTATGCCGTACGATATGGGCTATAGCCCATGGTCCAAAATGATGAGAAACGAGGCTAACTTTTTTTTTTCAAAATTTCAAAAACATGGGCTATAACCCATCGTTTTTGTCATTTCGTCATTTTTTTCAAATCCTCAAAAATGATGAAAAACGGCGCGCTATAGTATGCCGTACGATATGGGCTATAGCCCATGGTCCAAAATGATGAGAAACGAGGCTAACTTTTTTTTTCAAAATTTCAAAAACATGGGCTATAACCCATCGTTTTTGTCATTTCGTCATTTTTTTCAAATCCTCAAAAATGATGAAAAACGGCGCGCTATAGTATGCCGTACGATATGGGCTATAGCCCATGGTCCAAAATGATGAGAACGAGGCTAACTTTTTTTTTCAAAATTTCAAAAACATGGGCTATAACCCATCGTTTTTGTCATTTTGTCATTTTTTTCAAATCCTCAAAAATGATGAAAAACGGCGCGCTATAGTATGCCGTACGATATGGGCTATAGCCCATGGTCCAAAATGATGAGAAACGAGGCTAACTTTTTTTTTCAAAATTTCAAAAAACATGGGCTATAACCCATCGTTTTTGTCATTTCGTCATTTTTTTCAAATCCTCAAAAATGATGAAAAACGGCGCGCTATAGTATGCCGTACGATATGGGCTATAGCCCATGGTCCAAAATGATGAGAAACGAGGCTAACTTTTTTTTTCAAAATTTCAAAAACATGGGCTATAACCCATCGTTTTTGTCATTTCGTCATTTTTTTCAAATCCTCAAAAATGATGAAAAACGGCGCGCTATAGTATGCCGTACGATATGGGCTATAGCCCATGGTCCAAAATGATGAGAAACGAGGCTAACTTTTTTTTTCAAAATTTCAAAAAACATGGGCTATAACCCATCGTTTTTGTCATTTCGTCATTTTTTTCAAATCCTCAAAAATGATGAAAAACGGCGCGCTATAGTATGCCGTACGATATGGGCTATAGCCCATGGTCCAAAATGATGAGAAACGAGGCTAACTTTTTTTTTCAAAATTTCAAAAAACATGGGCTATAACCCATCGTTTTTGTCATTTTGTCATTTTTTTCAAATCCTCAAAAATGATGAAAAACGGCGCGCTATAGTATGCCGTACGATATGGGCTATAGCCCATGGTCCAAAATGATGAGAAACGAGGCTAACTTTTTTTTTCAAAATTTCAAAAAACATGGGCTATAACCCATCGTTTTTGTCATTTCGTCATTTTTTTCAAATCCTCAAAAATGATGAAAAACGGCGCGCTATAGTATGCCGTACGATATGGGCTATAGCCCATGGTCCAAAATGATGAGAAACGAGGCTAACTTTTTTTTTCAAAATTTCAAAAACATGGGCTATAACCCATCGTTTTTGTCATTTCGTCATTTTTTTCAAATCCTCAAAAATGATGAAAACGGCGCGCTATAGTATGCCGTACGATATGGGCTATAGCCCATGGTCCCAAAATGATGAGAAACGAGGCTAACTTTTTTTTTCAAAATTTCAAAAAACATGGGCTATAACCCATCGTTTTTGTCATTTTGTCATTTTTTTCAAATCC